>NC_054871.1:49024199-49742324 GCF_018320785.1 Cheilinus undulatus | reverse complement strand
TGATCAAGGAATTTGACAGAGGAGAATTTGATGATTGAGGAATTTTCTCAGCATGCAGATGGAAAGAATACGATCGCCAGCCACATACACAGATGACCCTTCTGGCTGCCATGGATGCAGAGTGTGATGACATCACAGCAGATACCTGCAGAGGCTGGATGAGACACTCTAAAAGGTTCTTTCCACGCTGCGTCACAAGAGAAGATATTCGTTGTGATGTGGATGAGAATTTGTGGCCCAACATACAGGAACATCAGGAGGTGTAGGAAGACTGCACTGTAATTCCTACAGCACCGCATGTACAGTTTTCCCTAAAAAGACTGCCTTATGTTCACATTTCTACTTTTGTTTTTTTTTTTTTTGTTCTTTTCTTTGTGCATGCAGTGCTGTCTTTTCTTTTCTGTATTGCAATGACATGGTCGGTCAACAAATTACAGTACAAACAGTAAAAGCGTAAATGTGAATCTTGTCCAGTCTCTTGCAATCAATCTCCCACATACACTAAGGTGTACCTTACAATTTACAATAACTGTCATCAAAACTTTAGCCATAATTTACATCAGAACATCCCTCCAGAGTACACAGTTATATTGACAACATGACTTAGCAATCTGACTGTCTTATCCGTACACAATGACTTGTCATTCTGATGGCACTGACATGTTCATTGACACAGATATTTACTTTTGAGAGATGAACTAAGGATTTTGAGCAAGAGACTGGCTTTTGCAGGTAATCCATGGTGTTTTGCTATTTGTACGAATTGTTTGAGAAATGCACTTACTGTTTTGCAAATGTCGAGGATGATTCGAGAAACGTACCAAAGCAACTGAGAAAAACTGTAATAAAGAAATGTCCAGTTCTGATCAAACTGCTGCTATAGCTGCATCTCTTCACCCATCACTTTTGTTCACAGACTTGTAGTCGCCTCAGCTAAACCACACCTTTAACTGCACACTGATGGTAGGAATCTGAACAATCCTCTGGCTTTGCAAGGTTAGTCTTTCAGTCCAAAAATGTCAAATTAGTTTTGCATAAGGAGCAGTAGTAGCAGGCCAAAAACAACAAGAGTTAAATCAGATCAAATTGAATTAAGAAGGCTAAGAAGTCAGACACCATAATATTTACTCAATGTAAAGAGCAATACACATAAAATCAATATTAAAATCAGACCAGAGCTCAAACCAAAATGGGAATTACTAACCAAGTGGTGCAACGTGCAATGTTGAGGTTTCCAAATAAGAAATAATGGGACAGGAAGAACAAACTGAAAGGCCATTCACCAACTGAACAGCAATGGAGACAGATGAAAACCAAAGCCTATTAAATTTCAAAAGTCAAGGGTTAACCCCTTATTTCATCTTCTCCCAGGACCTGAAGTGGACCTCCCCCAAAGATTCTGTCTGTAAAAAGGCCCAGGAAAGGTTGCACTTCCTGAAACTTCCCTGCACAGCCATCACCGTCCTGACACCAAACAGAACAGGAACAGACTGAAACTGACAGTCAGGCCTGCAGAACGACCACTCTTCCCTGCATCCATTCCATTTTCCTCCACCCCAGGTCAGAAAATGAGCGGGTAACACTGATGTAGACTTCACACACTCAGTTGAACCCCCACAATCCTAACAGACACACTGTCTCTTCCCCTGTGGCTCTCAATCTGATGATTGCTTAACAGCCACAGTTTCAGAATATAGAATCACAAAATAGAGCTGTCATTCAACAAGAACCTTTGCCCTGCTCATTGTCAATTACACTATATTGCCAAAAGTATGCACTCACCCATCCAAATCATTGAAATCAGGTGTTCCAGCCACTTCCATGGCCACAGGTGTATAAAATCAAGCACCTAGGCATGCAGACTGTTTCTACAAACATTTGTGAAAGAATGGCTCGCTCTCAGAAGCTCAGTGAATTCCAGCATGGTGCTGTGATAGGATGCCACCTGTGTAACAAGTCCAGTGGTGAAATTTCCTGGCTCCTAAATATTCCACAGTCAACTGTCAGTGGTATTATAAAAAAGTGGAAGGGATTGGGAGCGACAGCAACTCAGCCAAGTGGTAGGCCACGTAAAATGACAGAGTGGGGTCAGTGGATGCTGAGGCACATAGTGCACAGAGGTGGCCAACTTTCTGCAGAGTCAATCGCTACAGACCTCTAAACTTCATGTGGCCTTCAGATTAGCTCAAGAACAGTGGTAGAGAGCTTCATGGAATGGGTTTCCATGGCCGAGCAGCTGCATCCAAGCCATACATCACCAAGGATGCAGTGGTGTAAATCACGCCGCCACTGGACTCTAGAGCAGTGGAGACGCCTTCTCTGGAGTGATGAAGCGCACTTCTCCATCTGGCAATCTGATGGACGAGTCTGGGTTAGCGGTTGCCAGGAGAATGGTACTTGTCTGACTGCATTGCGCCGAGTGTAAAGTTTGGTGGAGGGGTGATTATGGTGTGAGCTTTTTTTTCAGGAGCTGAGCTTGGCCCCTTAGTTCCAGTGAAAGGAAATCTGAATGCTTCAGCATACCAAGAGATTTTGGAAAATTCCATGCTCCCAACTTTGTGGGAACAGTTTGGGGATGGCCCCTTCCTGTTCCAACATGACTGTGCACCAGTGCACAAAGTAAGGTCCATAAAGACATGGATGAGAGAGTTTGGTGTGGATCAACTTGACTGGCCTGCACAGAGTCCTGACCTCAACCCGATAGAACACCTTTAGGATGAATTAGAGGGGAGACTGAGAGCCAGGCCTTCTCCTCCAACATCAGTGTGTGACCTCACAAATGTGCTTATAGAAGAATGGTGAAAAATTCCCATAAACACACTCCTAAACCTTGTGGAAAGCCTTCCCAGAAGAGTTGAAGTTGTTATGGCTGCAAAGGGTGGACTGATGTCATATTAAACCCTATGGATTAAGAATGGGATGTCACTTAAGTTCATATGCAAGCCAAGGCAGCTGAGCAAATACTTTTGGCAATAAAGTGTATCTATCCATATCCTTGCAAATTTTTCATTCCTGGCCATGTTTAGTCAGCATTCTTGCACCCTTTGCACATCCAGCAACCACAAAATAGCTGGAACAAATTTAAACCTTCATTTCTCCTTGAGAGCAAAGCTACCTGGAGTCAGTTTCATTGTAGCGTAATCATACTCAGCCAATAGATCAATAATTCTTGGATTAAGAGTTGGCACATATTTAAAATTCTCCACAAGCTGTAGTTGTCACCCGAGCCGAAGTTGGACAGCCCTGCTGTAAGTTTTGAGAGCACAGAAGAACATGCAGAAGATGATTAAATATGAAAAGCATTCAGGGACATCTCTGATAAACTCCAAAACAGCTGCTCTCATCTGATTTTTCTCTGCGTGTGCTTCTGAATGCAGAATATCCCATTAAGAGACTCTTATTTTGAAAAACGTCCCCCATCTAGATAAAAAGAGTTTATCTGCAGAGTCAAAAGAAGACTTTCTCTCTGACAGCTTCCTTCTGCAGCTAACCTCGTGTCATAAAAGTGGTTTAAAATCCACAGCAGCTGTGGCAGTGGAAACCCGCTTAGTGACAGTAAAAAACGCAGCTGACAGGCGATAATGCTCTCCCTAAACTGATCCAAAATCTGTGAAACTCCTGAGACTGGACCATCATATCTAAATCTTCTGATCCAGCTGTTGGAGCAGAAATAGACTCGGAGTGGAGGAGCGTGAAGTGGCTGTTTCCTGCCCTCGTCGAAAACGAATGACAAAGTCAATTTGGAGACATTTATTAAAAGGTCAGACGAGGATGAGATGAATAGACTACGGCTCAGCTGACCTGTGAGAGACGCAGGTGGACTTGTAAATAGAAAACAAATTGCTCGGCAGAGTGTTGGCGTTGTTTCTGAGCGCTGTGGGAGGCCGAAGATCCGATAGTCACAGAGAGAAAACTGGAAATGCTTCAGATGCTTCTGGTGTGCATGGATTGCTCTCACACTCAGACACACTGGCAGTAATGCAGCTAAACAAATGTGAAGTGAACGTCACAGCAAATGAGATCATGGAGGAGAGCAGAGGGAAAATGCACACTTCGGACTTTTGTGAACAGACGACTGGAACGCACAAACGTTGCTGCGGCTCATTAAAATGTGCTGTGATGATAAGCTGAACACAAGCCATTCAGAGAAAACAAAGGAAACATCCATTTATTTTTATTGGCAATGCCTCTGAACGCAGCATGCCTCATTGTTGGCTTCTTTTTTAAAACAATGGTACAATTACTCACAAATGAAGACCCTGAAAGACGGGGCACAGAAAGCGTGACGGTGATAGAATAATGTTGTTTTTATGCCTCCATAAAAAGCCAGAGACGTTTTGTTGCGAGATGTGGCATGATGTCTTAAAACACGGTGTGGGATTTTACTCTGACTGACAGTTGGGATTTTTTGGAGGTTGCAGGTCAGGGGCCAAACTTTTACCACTGAGGACCACAAACCAAAAACTACAAGGATGATGGGGCCACTTTAACATCATCCATTTTAAATGTGTTAATATGCTTTCAAGGGGCTCCATGTAAGATTTTTTGCTTTCAAACCTCCCACTTCTGAGTATATAATGGTGCGCACTTTATCCTGATGTGAAGAATGAGGCTCTTTATGTCTTCCTTCTTTGCCTGTATAAGCTTGTGGAGTCATTTTTCTGTGAAGAATTCAGGCCGAATTTTCTTAATGGAAGTGACGTCAGGTACTACGTAATGTGCGCGCCCCCTTGTTCTGTTTATACCTGACAACGGCGTGTTGAATGGAGAAGGCTGCTTCCACAAGTAAACTA
This sequence comes from Cheilinus undulatus, assembly GCF_018320785.1. Classification (NCBI taxonomy): domain Eukaryota; kingdom Metazoa; phylum Chordata; class Actinopteri; order Labriformes; family Labridae; genus Cheilinus; species Cheilinus undulatus. The sequence goes on along the minus strand of NC_054871.1, from coordinate 49,737,531 downwards.
CCGGCTAGCTCAGTCTAAACACCCACACAAACTCAGCGAAAACATAAAAAAACTAATAAAGTTTTATCTGCTGAAGCCCATCAAGCTAAAGGAGAGTGTGACCGACGCAGGGGGAAATCGAGGGTAAATATCGGTGGAGCATTTGAGAAATGGAGGGAGCTTCCCTCGGGATAAATACCGATCCAGAGGTGGCCGTCTTTCTGTGGAAAAGGTAAGGCATCACTCCAGACCATGAAATACAATGTAGTGTTTTATGTTGTATTAACCATATGCCACATCACGTTAGCTTGCTTACGAAGATGCTATCCAAACAATGAGAATGTCACGTTGCTCATTTATTTATAATACTGCATCTTTTTCTTGCTTCCTGGTACTGGACTCAACTTACTGAGTTTATTTTTTGATACTTAGTTCCTAAAATATCTTCAACACATAATGTCAGCTATCTGATATCTGCAGTCGAGGCACCATTATCAGAGCCAATCAACGTTAGCCCTGTTGCTTCTGCTCTAAAATGCATCCCAGTCAATACACATTACACACGTAAAAAGTCAAAAATTGGTCTGCTGCACTAAGTAGCGAAGTTGTTCATTCATAGAAATGGTTGTGAAAATATCATCCTTTTTTAATCACCTCATATGAACCAATATGTCATTTTTTGCTGTGTCCGCACTAGAGGTTCAAATATACTTTATTCATTTTCATTTTTAGTTCATGGAACTTTTAAGTGTTACTTCACTTACCTCCTCTGTATACATGATGCCGGTTAATCACCTTGGTCTGCGTGTGTGATACACCGGAGGCTCGTTCATGAGTAAGGAGCGCGCTATTGTGGATGAGCAACACAACGTTGTGGTACTTCACCTAATGGCCGGTGGTGTCGCTACACTGATATTTTTCTAAATTTTGCATAGAGCCCCTTTAAAAACAGCCTACATCAGAGGTTCTTCACCTTCTCAGCCTGTGACTCCCAAAATAAAGGTGCCAGACAACGGGGACCCCCACTGTACCTGAAGGTGGCCGAACACAGTCATGCACATTCAGAGACAGACAGACAAAGCTGTCCATAAGGGGGGAAGAAGGGGAGAGAGTTCTGGGGCCCAGTAAAACAGGGGGGCTGAAGGAGTCTTTAAAAAGTTACACTGTGATAGCTATGCTCTTTTTCCCCTTAATAATAACGACAGATATAAAAAATTTTTTTATTCATTTGTGCTGTGACGGTGTCACCAAATAGATGAAGTAATGAGAATGTATGTGAAGAAAGAATAATGAATGCAAATGATGAAAACGACAGGTTTTCTTTAAAAGGTAAAAGAAAATATTCCCTGCGTATTTAAAGGTATGATACTGGGGTGCCTGCTGTCGTTTTTGTATATTAATATGTGATCAAAATTATGAGGAAAAAGGCGAGATAATAAAAGGAGGATGTGTCGTGGGGGAAGAGGCGGAAAAGGAGAAACCCGGGAAAAGAGACAAAAGAAGCAGGCATACCTGAGAGATAAGGGCCTGAAAGTCAAATAAAAAGTAACGAGCTGTCCGGAAAATAAGCTTTAAGGTTGAAATAATGAACGGGTAGCAGCTTACCATCTACAACATTACAATCTTCCCGCTGGACCTCTCTGTGCGGATGCTGGACTGTGCGTCGGGAGCCGGACATAGAAAGGCCTCTTTTTGTCACATTTTTTACTTGGTATACCAGTAGTGTTTCGTGATCAATTGCCTATTTTGTTTTTTGGGGTTTTGCTGTTTGGATTTACCGTTTTTTCCCTCGTTTCCTGGCAGATTGAAGACTCCTGCGTTTGTGTGCGTCACAGACTTTTAAAACTCATAAAAGACACTTAAAAGTGCTTGAAGAAGCGTAGGATTGCGTTTTTCGTTAGTTTGGGACTTTTAGTTTATTTAGAAATCATAAAGACTGTTATCTAATCATTATTTTGGTTGTGACCCAGTTTTGATTTAACTTTACGTGCAGTGCGTCATTTATTAAATGTGAAATCTTTTGAATTTATGACGCTGTCTTGAGAGCTTTATTGGTTATTTTGATTCAGAGCTGTTGTTTATTTAATTGTGAAATATTCTTTACCTAAAAAGGTTTTCTATTTTCCTTAAAAGTTCCCCCTTGTGTGTGGTTAACGCTGACTTGAGAAAAGTGGAGTGTTACAGTGCCATAGTATAAAGGCATCCAAAAATGTAAACTTATTCTCTTTAACTGAATAAACATGGTTTTCAAGTGGTGAAATTCAGATAAAAGTGGCAAAAATTAGTTAAAGAGGAAAATAAAGCATCAAAAGTGGTAAAAGTGGTTAACAGTGGCAGAATTTGGTAGGAAAAGCTGTCAAATTAGATTAAAAAGTTGCAGAGATGGGTTTAACATTAGAACCGCCATGGATCTCTAAATACCTTAAACAGCCAACAGGTCAGATTTACCTGTCATTAGAGTGCTTTGATTTTCATAAATAGTGCTGATCAAGGACTGTTAGTTAACCAGTGACACTGAACAGCTCATTAACCACAGATAGCAAACTAGATCACTGTTGATCTCGAAACTTCCTCATCACCAGATTCTTCTTTATTAAAAGCACTGAGATTACCTTGTCACATTTTACAATGGTAAATGTCTTTTTTCCCTGCTGTATCCATGTTAAAGGTAGATCTGTTGACTTCTGATTAAGCATTACTGGAATAAATAGATGGTATTTCCATTGTGGCATGTATTTATTGCTGTGTGAAACAAACCAGTTGGAAAATCAAGGCTTTGTGGTGGGGTACGTTTGACCTGCATGGTGGTTCTAGATATAAATGTCCATTAACAACATTTGGGTTTAGGCAAGGATTTTTTTTTTTTTTTTTTTTAATGACACCAGTTGCTTTAAAACTAACTTTTTATAAAAGTCAAAGACTGACAGCCTTTAAAACACATCAAGTAAAATACAGCCTTGGGTAAATTTTTTTACCCATTGGCAGTTCTAGTGTTAAAGGGGGAAAAATGGTTAAAAAGTTGTGAAATGGAGTTATAACGTGGGAAAATTGGTCTTAAGATGGACTTTATTGTCCCTGTAGGGAAATTCATCCTGGATTCTGTCCCACAGTTACAAAACCAATAAATACATACACAGAGATCTACAGAACACATAACATTACATTCTGCAGCAGCAGTATATCCATCTAACAGTTTTCTACATTTGCATTAAAAGCGAAACATCTGGCAGCAGTGGCATACTGGCATATTGCACAACCTCTTGGCACATCTTACATCATCTTGTTCAGAGTTTTAATGGACATGGGCACAAATGAAAGTTTGAAATGGTTCAGTCTGGTCTGAGGGACCCTAAACCTTCTTCCTGAGGGTAAGAGCTGAAACTCAGAGTGGAGAATGAGGGGCGGATCAGAAACAATTTTCTGTGCCTGTCTAACAACAGACTGCTCATACAGTGCTCATACAAAAATGGGTTAAGTGAGGCAGAAATACAGGTAGAATGCCGCAGAAATGGTTTGAACATTACTGAATGTGGTTAAAATGGGGAAAAGTGGGAGTAAAAAGTGCTGAATAACGGCAAATCATGACAATGTTGAGTCAAGGGATGCAACAATAGGTGAAAAAAGGAAAGATTTTGTCTTGAAGTGGCAGAAACAGACAAAAAATGGTGGAAAGGTTTTAGAAGTGACAAAAAAATCTGAAATTATAAGAAATGGGCAGAAAATGGGGTTAAATGGGATTAAAAAGTGGCAGACATTGGTTCAAAGTGGGGAAAAATGTTGAAAGTTGCAAAACTTGTTGGGAAAAAGTGATGAAAACGGGTTTAGATGTGGCAAAAATGCTGTAAAATGGAAAAAAATGTGTGAAAAGAGACAAATTGGGTGCAAATTGCACAAAAATGATGAAAAGTGTCAAGGAGTGGCAACATTGGGTGGGAAAAGTGGTTAAAAAGTGTCACAACTAAAAACTTTAAACATTAGAACCCAAAGAAAGTGAGGGCTCAGTTTTTGGTTTGTCAGGGGCCAAATCTGTCAGCATCTACGCAGCTTTACTGTTTACAGATTTTTTAAATCATTCCATTGATTTCAGCATAAATCTAATCAAATGGCTATTTTTTATTTTACATTAAACCGATTTAATGCTTGAATTTGTATAAAAATGATAAAATACACAATTTGGAATCATTTAAAAATAGTTTTAGTTTCTTTTAAGGTTTCTGGCGACCGACTCAGTGTCCCCCCACGTTGAGAACCAATGGCCTACTTCACAACTTAATGGCTGACAGTTCAAACAGCAGATTCCCTGGTCAGGATGAGATGAGGCTCCGTTCAGCAGAGAGAGGAGATGCTGATAGCTTATCTCCACATTCAGACACAAAACAAGAGCAAACTGCAGGAAGCTGATGGGCTTTATAGGAGTGTTGATGCTTGAAGATGACTAGATGTGATTTTGTAATCAGACCTCGAGATGAAGCAGATAGAGAAGAAAATGAGCATTATTCATGCTATTTGCTGCTGTAATTCTTTTTGTTTTTATTCATCACGGCGTTAAGAATCAAGATGATGGCCATATTCACCAGTGTCTTCCTAAAATGTTTCTTAAATTTGTTCTTCAGTGAGTTCATAAATCTAAGTGGGACTCTGAAGCTGCTCAATAATACTCTTCTGTGCTCTTAAAGGGGACATGTGCAAAAAAATCACTTTTCAGCCTTTTTTTTTTTTTTTTTTTAAGTGCACCCACCCCCTTTTCCTCACTAAGTGGAGGCACTGCATTAATTCAAAGTTCATAAACAAGCTAAAAAGGGTTAAAAGGGTTAAAGGCAGGCAATTTTTAATGCTATTACACAGAACAGTTATCCGCATCCATTGAAGTACCCAGGGCCCCGCCCATAGTGTTACAACACCCACATTAATGGTGTAGCCATCAACAAATACTTCTCCAAATGTTAGTTTTACTGAATAACCACAGCAGCGCCACCTAATGTCAGTACAAAGACAGCTGATTAAAGAGGAAAGGAGGACCACAGTCCATGGTTGACCCCTGAGCCATAGCTTGGACACCCCTGTTAAAGGTGAAAGGTCAAGGTCGCTGAGTCTCAAGCTATCTCAAGAACGCTTTGAAGGATTTCCTTCAAACTTTGCACAGTTTTCATCTCTGACTCAAAAATTGACTGGATAGATTTTGGAGGTCTAAAGTCCTTCTCTCTGACCCACCACTGAACTTTCTCTGAGAATCACCAGGCTGTTTTATTCTGTTTGATGGTGCAACAGTCACAATTTATGGATGTTTTCTGCAGAAAGACGGGGGGGAACCATGAGAATGACAGGATCATACTTCCCAGTGCCAGCTCTTGTGTCTTTTGTTTTCTAAAGCACAAAACATCTCAACAAATAAATCAGGAAGCTGGAGCAGAGCAAAGACGCCTTCCAGTGTTTGGTTTGATTACTTTCAGATGAAGCCTGCTCGTCTATGCAGGTGCATTCAGAAAAAAAGACCTCAAAGTTGAGGAATTATGTAAGTTGTGCCAAAATCCTTGTGCAAAAGACCTTCACTGAGGTTGAATTAGAAATAAAACACCAAACTGAGATCCCAATTAACCTCAGAGCTTTAAACATGCCGAGAACCTGCAGGGAAACACTCAATACTCTGAAAACAAGAGGTCAAACATGACTTTGTCATTAATTATAGCAGCCTGTGTTTGTCTTAAAGGTGTTAATTACTGCTGATGAACACAAATCTGCATTTGAGGAAGGTCACAACATCAGAGGATTTGTAAAATGCACGCTCCTTAATTACGTTTTAGTTTCATGAACCGAAGGCTTCAGCTCATGGAAAGACATGCAGCAACAGAACTGCAGATGACCAAGCAGAGTGTTGTTGATCTGGTCATCCTTAAAGTCTAACTGAAGTGTTTTCCACACAAACAGCATCTCTAAAAAAGTCCACACTCTCCTGTTAAAATGCAACAACACAAAAGAACCAAAATCTTTCAGGAGGAATTAATAAAACGTTGCAGAAATGTGCAAATCAGTGGACCAAAACTTCAGCCAAACACCCTCAGATTTCATTGCAGGATTCAATCTTTTTGGCGCCAGAGTCACCGATCTAAGCTTGGCCAAATTTGCCCGCTCTTTTAAAAGTGCTCCGAAATCCGTCAGGCAATGAGAGTATTACCTGTTTCCCAGCCCTCCTCAGAAGAGATTTTCAACAGGATTCAGGTCTCTTTTCAGTCTGATGCGGTCCCAAACTTTTATCTTCCTCTGGTGAAGCCTTTCTTTTCAACACTTTGGGTCACTGTCATGTCATAAGCTGAAAATTGGCATTCTAACAGACATTTGAAGCTTTTGTACCAATTTTGACTGCTGTTTTGAAGTGACTTTAGAAGAAAAAGGAAAAAAAAAGAAAATTAAAGCTGTAGAAATGATATCACCTCCGCTGTGCTTTAGTGTGAACATGATGTTCTTTATGGTGGGTTCTCTTCCACCCCAGACACAGAACAGTTTCTCCCCTCTGCTGTCAGCCTCATGAACAGTTCTCTGGCCGTCCCCCCACAGACTCTCACTGACCCCAGAACCAGCAGACAACAATAATGCATGCTGAAACAAAGATTTTTATCTCTACTATACTGCTGCACACTGTGTGTTACTACTGCACTCTCTGTGCGGAACCTGTGCCTCTGAAAGTGGCTGCAAAGTTTGGTGCCTCTTAACTATTTTCAAATTTTGCTCTGTTTTTTCGTATTTTTGTCATGTTTTTGTCAACTACTGATGGATATTTCTGTTGGGAGAAGAGTTTATTCAAGAGAGGAGCTTCTTTCATAGAGACAGAACAAATCTGGACAACATCCAATTCCAATGGATATCTTGAGGTGTTTTCGTGGTTGCCATGCTGGTGCAAAGGTAAAGGCTAGGAAATGGAAATATAAGCCTTTTCTTCCACCAGTCATCATGGGAAACGTCAACTCTCTGCCCAACAAAAGCAATGAGCTGGAGACATTGCTGAAGACTGCCCAAACGTATCGTGAATACAGTCTCCTGTGTTTTACTGAAACCTGGTTGAATCAAAACAACTCAGACTCAGCTGTGGATCTACCTGGCTTCACTCTCATAAGGTCAGACAGAGACGCTAAAGCTAGTGGCAAGAAGAAAGTAGGGGGTCTGGCTTTATTTGTTGACCAGAGATGGTGTAACTCCTCACACATAACTGTTAAGGAGAAGTTGTGTTGTCCAGATATTGAACTGTTGGCAGCCATATTTTGTTCCAAGGGAGTTCAGTCATATCATAACAATACTTCTATACATTCCACCCAAGAAGCCGAATACAGGGATCTGATAAGTGCCTTCAGTGACTGGAGTCACAAAAACTGCCTCCTACTCAACACCTCAAAGACAAAGGAAATGATCATAGATTTCCACAGATCCAAACCCCCTCTTCAACCAGTGAACGCCTGAGGTGTGGACATCGAGGTGGTGACATCGTATAAATATTTAGGTGTACACCTGGATAATAAGTTGGACTGGTCTAAAAACGTAGACTTCATCTACAAAAAGGGGCAGAGCCGCCTCTTTTGCCTCAGAAGACTCCGATCAATAGACATCCGCAGTAAGATGCTGCAGATGTTTTACCAGTCTGTGGTGGCAAGTGTTCTGTTTTATGCTGGAGTCTGCTGGGGAGGCAGTGTAAAACACAAGGATGCAAGGCGTCTGAACAAACTGGTTAAAAAAGCTGGCTCTGTGGTCAGAATCAAGCTGAACTCTTTGGAGGATGAGGTGGAGAGATGCACAATGAAGAAGGTGGAGGCCATTCTGAGGAACATGGATCATCCACTTCATATCTCCCTGAAGGAGCAAAGAAACAACGGTGGTGGACGGCTCCTATCCCTGCGCTGCAGGACAGAAAGATTTAGAAAATCTTTCACACCATCAGCTATTAGACTTTATAATTCTACCATAAACAGATGAGAGAGACTCCAGACAACTGAATTTCCCTGCGGGGATAAATAAAGTTATTGTATTGTGACTCTGTACTTGATAAGGACTAGCAGACCAACAGCATGGCATGGCATCAGAGGTGGGTAGTAATGCATTACATTAACTCTGTTACATGTACTTGAGTAGTTTTTTTTTTTAATCTTCTACTTATGAGGTAGTTTTGAGCAGAGTACTGTTGACTCCTAGTCCGTTACATTTGTGATGAAAAATGATACTTCTGCTCCGTTTCATTGGGCATGCACTGGTCGCTACTTTCACTTATCTATAATTTATTTTCATTAAGTATTTTTTACACTCAGCTGAGCTCTCACAGCAGCGTGAGGTAAAATCCTCAGTACCACAGAGTAAACGGAGGAATGACCCCGCCCCCTTAATCATCAACAGTTGGAGATAATGGCTGAAGATGTAATACCTGCGTCTCCTTGAGAGGATTATGTTCGTCCCTGGTCCAACATCAAGACTCTTTGCCTTTCAAACCACGAGGAACAACAGCCACATAATACCTGCCTACTGTGTCTGCCTAAAACGGTGGAAATGTCAAGCTCCAAAAACGACTGCACTGCTAGTTTGCTAAACATATAAGTTCAAATCTCTGTTATAACCTGCAGACTGCAAAGACACAGCTGTGTCAGTGATAACTGACGTCATGTGTTCAACCACCTCTGCAACTCTGCTACAAATCTCCAGCAGGACTGAGGTGGGATGCGTTCAGTTTGAGCAGAGGCAGGGATAAAAGCCCCCGGAGATGAAAACGTGTCATCAGAGGGGGAATCAGAGCCAGAGGGGGGAAATATTCTCTCCCTGATAAAACGACATAATTGATAAAGAGTAATATTATCGTGTAATAACTCTCAAAACACAATCATAAGTCCGTCCTTGGCTCGTCCTCTCTTCCATCTGTCTGTCTCTCCCTCTCTTCCTGCTAGAGCGCCCCCTAGAGGCCGGGTGTTTTTTGTCGCTTCTGGTTTTGAAGAGCGTTTTGGATGAGGATCGTTTTGAGTGTGGAATCGTTTCTGTATTAAAAGCGCGTTTGTGGTCCATGAATTTGTTTTTTGGTTCTTGGAGAGCGTTTTGTCAGTTGCATCGCGTTTCCCCTTTTGAAGTTCGTTTGGACTTTTGATTGCGTCTCTAAAGTTGAAGCGTTTCTCTTATTGAAGCTGTTTTGTCTCATTCAGAGTGCGTCTGGCTTTTGCAGACCGTTTGCCCTTACCAGCCACCGTACTAGTGGGCCAAAGTTGTCTTTGGTTTAAAAAGTTTCAGTTTGTTGAGTGATAATCAGGATAAAAATTCATAAATTGGAGCTAAAAAGTAAAGATGAATTAAAAAAGGGCCAAAAGTCAGAAATGGGGCCAGTTCATAAGATTAATTTCATAAATATGAGCCAAAAATCATTAACACATGATAAAATAAATATAATGTGATTAAAAAATAATAAATGCAAGGAACAAATTCATGTATGACAGATTAAAATCATCATGTAGAAATAAGATAAATATTATGAGAGAGTCTGTTTTTTCTCATTATATTGAATTTTTCATCCTATAACTGTGACTAACATAACTCATCTGCTGCTTCAGTAAGTTTTTTATTTCTTTTACTTTTAGTAAGTTATGCTGCTTTTTTTATGACAATGTACAGTTTACATTACTACCCTGAATATGTTGTAATGCGTTTTAATAAACTGCACAAAATGAAGTTACTCACTACTCAAGTACTTTTTTAATAAGTACTTATTTACTCTTACTTGAGTACTTATTTTTATGAGTACTTTTACTTTTATCTGAGTACTTATTATTGTTAAGTAACAGTATTTTTACTTGAGTACTGTAACTTTGTACTCTACCCACCACTGCATGGCATCCCAAACCCTCACTGACAGTGGAAACTAAAAACACTGGTGTTTAAGTTTAGTTAGGCTCTGGAGCGCTGACACCGCATGGTTACTTATTTGAGTTGAGCCTTCCTCTTCTATTTTCAGCAGAGGCAAAATTTCTGATAAACATAACCATATGAAATAAAACTAACAATAAAATTATAGCTATAATATTCTCCTATTTAAAGTAAAGATTTGCATAAAAAATACCAGCTTTTGGAAAAGGCTTAGTACACAGGTGTCAAACTCAAGGCCCGGGGGCCAAATCCGGCCGTGGAACAGTTAAATCTGGCCCGCTAGATGACCTCATATTCCTGTTATAACTGGCCTATCAGTATGGGGTCTGCAGATTTCCTCAAGTATACAAATGTCAACTTATCCTTGATGATTTAAGATACTGATCCTTTTGCTTCAAATGTCTGCAGCTGTTAAATCCATCTCACAAACAATTCACACTGAAATAGTTTTAGAATGACTGACCATTTGATCTGTTTTTACAGAAATTTACTGTCAAAATTAGTCGTTATTTAAAAAATGGTTAAGGTTGGCAGAAGTGTTCTGAAAAGAGGTTAAAATGTGTCAAAAATGGTAAAGAGGAGAAAGGGGAAAAAGGGATCAAAAATTGGTTACAAATGACAGAAATAGTGCAAGAAAGTAAAGGAGTTAAAAAGTGGCAAAAATAGAAGAAAAGTGGCAAAAATTGATAACAGAGTGGCATAAAGGGGAAAAACATGCAGAACAAGTGGTTTAAAGGGGGTTAAAATCTTTCAAAAATTTGGTTAATGAGGAAAAAAGGGGGTAAAAAGTATCAACAATGGCTTAAAAGTGAGAAAAAATTATTTTAAAGTTGCAAAAAATGTTGAAAAAAAATGTGATAAAAGGGGTTGACAAGTGGCAAAAATAGAAGAGAAGTGGCAAAAATCAATCAAAGAGTGACACAAAGGGGATAAAACATGCAGGAAACGTGGTTTAAAAGGGGTTAAAATCATGCACAAATTGGGTTAAAGAGGCAAAAAGTATCAAAAAGGGGTTAAAAGTGTCAAAATGGGTTAATATTGGTGCTAAATGACAATCAGGGAGGGTCCATTCTCTTGGATTTTCAGGGGTCCGGCCAATCCTGTTGTCAGGTCTGTCTCCTTGTGGCCTGCTGCATTCTAGATAATAGGGATAGATCTCACTGGTAATGACTCAAAATGTCCTGTAGTTTCAAGGAAAATACAAATACTACTGCAATAATATTTCAATCAGACAAAATGTTAATTCAATTTTTGTGTATGTGAAAGTCCGGCCCCCAGAGTTTCTGTTGAGACTAAATCTGGCCCTGGTGCAGATGTACTGGATGAGCCCTGGTTTATGATATCCTTGCTAAGTCATAAAATCTAAAAGTAAGGAGTAAAAATATTTAGATAAGAAGTCAGGAATGTGGGAAAAGAAATTAATTTGTGTTTTAATTTCACATTTTCAATTTAGCATCTAACAATTAGGACTCAGACTTAGGATCTGGACTTTTAATTTCATACTTTGAGCATTTCAACTCATAATTTTGACTTCTCATGTAATGTTTTGAGCTTTAAGATTCATAATTCCAATGAAGTGATATTTTGACCTTTTTGACCAATTATTTTGTATTTCACCTCATATTTTCAACTCCAAACTTTGGCTTTATAATCCTAGTTTGACCTTTTAGACTCACAATTTAATTTTTTTTGTTTAATATATTTCCCATTTAAAAAAAAAAAAAAACAACATATTTCAGGGTTCATGTTTTGACCTTTTTGAACTAATAAATTTACTTTTCTCAGATGATGAGCCTTTGAACTTATCTTTTTAACTTTTTTTGTTAGTATATATTTATTGTACAATTTCATTATAGATGATTAATTAATTTTGTAACATTGTCCATCTTATGAGCCCAGTTTGTGAGCCTTTAAACTTATCTTTTTAACTTTATAAATGTCAAAATCGTTTATTATCAGTGCTAAGTTTTTATTTCATATTTTAGTACCGATGAAATAATGTTGACAGTTTACGGTTAAAAAGGTGGCCCTGGTAGGCCCTCAGGTTAGACCTGAATCCAGAATCTGGCCCCTGCTGTGATTGAGTGTGACACCCCTGTTTTAACCTCATGGCTTGCTTTTCTCGTCTTCTCTAGCTCAGCATCCCTGTGTTTCTGTCAGCAGATTTTACTCTGCAGACTTCTGAGTATTTCTGACCAGAGTTGATTGGTTGAGTGATGAGCCATTTAAAACAGACTTCTGTTGAAATACATTGAAAGCAGCTCTGTTTAGAAGGTGAAAACAGTGTTATCTGAGAACTGATGGTGGGTCCAACGGGGAAAAAATACAAGCAGTGTCTGTCTGCATCGATGATGAGCCGCCTCTGCATCGATGTGAAATCATCAATGTTGATGCATCATGAAAAAATATGACTTTAACACCACTACATTTTGGAGACTTTATGTGAGTAGAATTTAGTTGGGCTTCTTCAGAGGTAAGGTTTTACTCTTGCCATAAACCACAGCCAAACACATGAATGAATGTGAGCACTAATGAATAAAGAACACCGTACCAATGGTAAAGCATGGCAGAGGCAGCGTCCTTTGTGGCTCATTTTCTTCAGTAGAAACTGAAGTTAAAGTTCAAGTGGAGGAAATTGTGGACAGTTCCAAATAAAGCAAAGCAAAACCTTTGGGTTTCTGCCAGAAAGTTGAAGATAAAGTACCAATTTCTACCTTATAGCGCGATAATAAGCCAAATCTACAAAGTAATGGCTTCATTCAAAGGAGATAAAAGTTTTGGGCTGGCCCAGCCAGAAGGAGACCTGAATCCTGATGAGAATCCTTGGGCTGACTGGAGGACTGCATAGAGAAGGCTCTTAATATTTGACAGATTGAGAGTGCTTTAGAAAATATTGCCTGGTTGAGAGAAGTTACTGTGACAGACTCCTAAGAACAAATGCTGCAATGAAATTAAAATGTGCTTTAATGAAGTTTTAGTGTAGGATGTGCTTGTTTATAGGGCTGCAGCATTAATCAGCATTGGGTAAGGTCATAACTAATGCATTGGTTTTTATGCATTAAGTATGCTGAAGCATGTACCTGCAGTTTTTCACATAGAGTGGCTGCACCCCGCTCTGCAGAGCCACGGGTTTTCTCCAATCACAGGCAAGCGTAACCTTGCAAAGCAGATGGATACTATCGTTTCTGTGTTTGTCACTGGCAAATCAATCTCGCTAAGCTCCCGTCTGAACCGTGTGGGCCCAGTTAGAAAGTGCCAGGACCATTCAGCGTCAAGGGGCAGTACTTTCAGGGGCGGCGGAGTCACGATATAAGCAAGCAGCAACAAGAGGCCGGTGCAATTATGGTGGAAGACATTAGTGTGGATGCTGCTAAGGCGCCAGTTTTATCAGAACTTGACGACATTTCTTGGTTAAAAGAAGAACAAAGAACAGCAGTGAGTTGTCTGCCCTTTCCCAAACGCTTAGTATTGAAGGTTTTCCAGATGGATGTGTGCAACACATCCATTTGGCGTGTCAGGTTAAGGCGAGCGACCTCGCCCACTGGAAGTATGTCTAGAGCGCTGCGCCCCTGATCAGAGGGCAGAAATCATGTGAGAACTGCAAGTTCACGCAGGAATAGTATGTGAACATCGGACTATTTTACCTTTAAGGGTTAATTTATGATCCTCTCCATGACTCCATGATATTATTGCTTCTGCCATTGAGTGAGTACATTAGGAAGTTAAAAGGTTAATGTTTGCTTAAAGCAGTGGTTTTCAATCTTGGGATTGGGACCCCTTCTGGAGTCACAAGATACTGAGAGGGGGTCCCCAGATTCTCTTAAAAAGCTAAGAATATTTTTTAGAATTACACTATTGCCACTTTTCATCAATTTTACCACCAAATTTTTGCCATTTAACACCTATTTTTGTCCATCTTAAACTCTTTCCACCACTTTATTCTGCCTGCTTTTGCCATGTCTAAACCAATTCTTGCCACTTAAGCCTAATGTTGTCTCTGTTGACCCATTAGTGCCACTATCAACCCCTATTTGCCACTTTTTACAACCAATTTTTCCCATTTTACCCACATCACTATTTGATATGCCCATTCTTGCCAGTTTAACTAATTACTGCCAATATCTGCCTATTTCCTCTTTCTCAGTTAATGCCTTTTGCTAGTTTATATAAATTTTTCATCCCATTTCACCAAACTTCCACACATCTTTGCCAATTTAAAGCCATTTCAGCCACTTTTTAAACCCCCTTTTACCATTACAGTATTTATGCCCATTTTTTTTCCACTTTAGCCCATTTTTGAAATGTATTTTTTTTGCCATTTTTCTGTAAATGTTGCCATTTCTAACCAATGTCTGCTACTTTTAAAACCATATTTCACCACCTTTTCCTTCATTTTTGCCATTATTAACCCATTTTTAGCAATTTTTAACCCATTTTAATTCTTTTTTTTTTCTTTAAACAAAAGCGATTTACATCTTTTAGAGGGCTGATTACTACACAAATGATTAAAAAAGATGTGTTTCATTGATAAGAGTGGTTCTTTTATCAAGTTAGATATAAAATATGGATATCACAGCTTCACTGGATCATGATTTTGCTGACCTCCATGGACCCCCTGTTTGGCTTGGCACCAGAAAGCTCTCCCATTTATCCCCCTTAGGGGTGACCTTGTCTGCACATGACTATTCTTGAAGATGGATAGCTGTGTTCAGCCACCTTCAGCGGGGCTCCCCAGACTCTGGCACCTTTATTTTGGGGGTCACAGGCTGAAAAGGCTGAGAACCCCTGGCTTAAAGGATCTGTGGTTTCATGTAACATTTTTTTGCTAAATGACCCCAAAAGTTAACTTCTCCTCGTCAGTGGTGCCGTTGTAGCTCTGTGACCCACTGACCTCCCGGTGACCCTTTGCTCTCGCTGCAGGATGAGACGTTATGTTGGTATAGTCATGGTTTACAGTCAGGAGTCCTTGCACTGTGTTGTATTTTGAGAGAACCAGATATTCTACGCTTATGACGTCCTGTTTGAGGCTTTCTGACCGACAGGATTGATGCGGTTTGACAGCAGCCAGCTCTGAAAACAGACCTGAAGTGTATTCCCAAGGAAGCGCAGCAGAGTGCCAGACTGGAGCGTGGGCAGTGGAACTGCTCTGATTGAGAGGGAGCGATTTGCTCTGCAGCTGGTGTATATGGAAATTCTGGGTAAGACTGGCCTTCACTGGAGATAAGGGGCCAAACCCTGAAAAACGGCTCCGTAACATTTTCCTCTTCTACCAAACTTCACAGTTGGCACAATGCAGGCAGGTAATGTTCTCCCAACTTCTACTAAACCCAGACTTTATCACAGAACACGTCTCCATTGCTCCACAGTCCAGTATCGGTGTGCTTTACACCTCTCCATCCGACGCTTGGCTTTGGACTTGGTGATGTGAGAGCTGCATGCAGCTGCTCTGCCATGGAAATCCATTCATGAAGCTCCACAGTTTTAGTGTTTGCATTCATGTCAGAGGAAGTTCAGAACTCTCCAGCTAATGTATCAGCAGACCCTCATTGCAAAGGTGGCATCCATCACAGCACCAAGACTGCAGCCACTGAACTCTTCAGAACGACCCGTTTAGGATCACTAATGTGTGTAAAAGGAGACTGCATGGCTAGGTGAGGATTTTATACACCTGTAGCAACAGGTATGTTGTCATTTCAATGGTTTTCTGCATCTCATTGCTGGCTGCCGGTATGATACCATACTCCTGCTAAGAGCAGAAACACAAAAAATGAAGCATAAGGACTGAGATGGGCCACCATCTGGAAATGCTAAACTGGATCACAGTGATCCAGTCATGTTTTATCTAACAACCAGAGTAATAGTTTGGTGGATTTTTAGACCCTGGTGAGAAAAATGGAGATTAGGTTCATTCTGGTTGCATTAAAACTTTATGATCATGATCATCAGACTGCTCGAGTTGAAAATGCAACATCTGTTAGCTGGAGGCATCGTCTGATCTTCACATACTGATGCAGATTAATTTATGAGCTTTAAACTTGCAGAAATATCTCTGATATATTCTGAGTTAGATGACCTTTAATACTGAGTCAATGATATTTGCTCTTCTGGAGAAATCTCTGGCTGAATAAAAACCTTCTGTCAGTGCAGGAAAGTCCAATTTTAACTTTAAAACTTGTTGAATTTTTTACAGAACACAACCTTTAAAACAGAGAGGAGGACCAAATGTTCCTGGCTCTAAATCAGTTCACGAGTCAGTGTGACTTGTTGCTGCCAAACACTGCTGGCACAGATTTACATGACAAAGAAGGAGTGATTAGCAGGAAAGATAAATACCTGAAGCGCTTTTTTAAAAACTTCATCATCTTTTAAAATGTCTCACTTGCTTTCAGCAGCACC
The DNA here is from genome assembly GCF_018320785.1 of Cheilinus undulatus. NCBI lineage: Eukaryota > Metazoa > Chordata > Actinopteri > Labriformes > Labridae > Cheilinus > Cheilinus undulatus. The sequence continues at coordinate 49,721,277 of NC_054871.1, read as the reverse complement.
AGATGAAACAGCTTCACACCTGCTGGAGTTCGGTACTCGAGTGTTTTTATCAGTAAACAGAGAATACTTCAGCTCCGTCCTCCCTCTGAGGGGTTAAACTGGAGAGAAATTCATGTTATCGCACTGAAAGAGAATCGATCAAAAGCAAATCTCCTCGTCTAACATCATTACTGCGTGGCTGAGTTTCTCTCCTCTGTTATCTCGGTGGGATTCTCACTTCATCAGGAGTCGTTTTTCCAGTCAGGGGACGATAAACAGGAGATCAGCTTCGACTGAGACAAACGAACTCTGAAGAGATGATCCTAAAGCGCTCCGTCCTCCATCTCTGATGGCTTTCATTCCTAAAGTTAACCATCCAGGGAGGAACTGTGGATAATAGAATAATAATATAATCAGGGTTTACATGCTGTGGATCTGACAAATAAATCCTGACACAGCGATCTAACAGAACCTCATTTATCTCATAATGTAGTCAAGTATGGGGAAATCAGCTCTGCCTATCAAATAATGAAAATCTAAAGCCTGATTTATGCTTCTGCATCACTGCTATACTGCATCCAGCTTGTTCTCCTGGCTCAGTTCTAACGCCTCCATCTCTGACAGCTTTAATTCCTAAAGGGGGGTTGCATCAGTGCCTATGGCACAGTGTTAATTTTGGCAACTTTTTATAATTTTTATCTTAGTCTTTAGACGAAATGTCTTTTAGTTTTAGTCTCATTTGAGTCATTCATACCCTTTTTAGTTTTAGTCAAGTTTTAGTCAACGAAAACTCAAAATATTTTAGTCTAGTTTTAGTCCATGAAAGTCCTCACATTTTAGTCTTTACTTTTAATCCAAGCATTTATTCTCTTGCCTAAATCTGGTACCAAATCATGGTAGTGTGTTCTCTGCACCCTGCCAAACCTGGGGTCTCTGCTTTCTACAGCTGAGAGGCAGAATAGATACACATGTATTGTTTTATGACAGATTTACCCACAGTGTAACCTGTTTCACACATCCATCTGGAAAACCTTCAATACTAAGCGTTTGGGAAAGGGCAGAGGCTCTGAAAAAAACTTGAAGGGTGATTGGATGAGCGTTCTGTCTGTCACATCTTTATGGGCCAATCAGAGCAACAAAACACGTGACATAGCTGCGACTGAGATGCGTGTGCGCAGCTACCGAGGAACCATGGCAACTGTAGAACTGTCAGTACACGACTTTTGTCGTTTTTGTAAAGAAAACAACTCACTGCTGTTCTTTGTTCTTCTTTTAACCAAGAAATGTCGCCAAGTTCTGATAAAACTGGCGCTTTAGCAGCATCCATGCTAATCTCTTCCGCCATAATTGCACCGGCCTCTTGTTGCTGCTTGCTTACATCACGACTCTGCTGCCCCTCGTCACTGATTGGTCCTGTCACTTTCTAACCGGGCCCAAACGGTTCAGACGGGAGCTTTGCAAGATGGATTCGCCAGTGAGAAACAAGGAAACAGCGTATCCATCTGCTTTGCAAGGTTAGCAGTTTGGAGCATGATTGGACCAAAACACCTGATATAAAAAAGAAAAGGGACAAAACTGACAAATTTTATACCTTCTTTATTTGTCTATCGTTGCCAGTTTTCCTGAGAACTTGTGAAATTAATTCGCATTCGCAATATTGATCAACGTTTAAATTTACCCAATTTCACAGTAAAACGGTAAAATAAAAGGTATTGATGCATGTCCATTAAGGACTTGCTTTTGGGCCCTGACCCACCTGTTGAGAACCACTGATCTATGTCATTGCACACTGTCCCTTGATAAATATAATGAACTAAACTAACTTAACTAAAAGTTCACTCTTCTGTTTGAACAAATCAGCTCTACATCAGCATTAATTCAGCTCCTATAGTGTTAAATTTAACACTTTTGCTGAGTTCATGTCGTTCTCTAGTGTTACATTGCTACATGCTGAGTGTTACTCTCTGACACATGGCAGTCTATTTTTACACTCCGTTCCCTGGACGTTTTTCAAGCAAGCATTTGCTTGTGCAAACACAACATCTATTACTCATGCACATCACTTTGGCAATTCCAAAATTCAAGCACATGCTTGAGTCTATTGGTGAACCATTGCATTACATCAAGTTTAAAATAGTTTGGAGTTTTCACTAGTTTTTTAATTTCGTTTTCACTTTTATTTCAATTTCAGTTTAGTTTTTATTTTGCAGAAATGCTTCATTTCAGTTTCGTTTTTATTAGTTTTAGTGTTACTTTTAGTAAAATTAAATGTTTGATCAATATCAATGTATATAGCTCTGATGATAAACACCATGAACATCAACATAAAAAAGTCAAAATGATAAATTTAAAGGCTCAAAATCTAAAGTAAACAGGCCAACCTATTAGTTCTTAAGGTCAGAACACAAAATAAAAAGAGAAATAGAATAGAAAAAATAACATATAAGGCAGAAATATGAGACTGTTTATTAAAAATCATGAATGTAAAAGATCAAAATATGAGACAAAATTCACAGCTGTGAAATTTAAAAGGTGAAATATAAGAACATGGAATTAAAAGATGTGAGTTTAGAAGGCCAAAATATGAGATAAAATTCAAAATCATGAGTTTTTAAGGCCAAAATGTGAGGTAAAATTAATATATGTGAATTTAAAATGTAAAATATGAGATGAAATTAAAAATTGTGCGTTTAAAAGGCCAAAATTATTCATTAAAGTGGTCAAAATATGAAATAAAACTGTAAAATCCTAAGTTTAAGTTGTAATTTTAAGATGCAAACTTGAAATTGGAAATGAAAACACAAAGAAATTTTATCTAATTTATCACTTAAGGATATTTTTAATCATCACTATTTTATACTGGAGGAAATCTGCAGACCTCATACTGGTGGGCCAGTTAGAGTTAAAACGTGATATGATTTTGTGGGTCGGGTATAATTGTACCACGGGCCAGATTTGGCCCCCGGGCCTTGAGTTTGACACCCCTGGGCTAGAGAGAAAGGGTAAGGTCAAGGTGGAAGAGTCTGCCATTTCCGTTCACACATGCACTCACCCAGAGAAATTCTGGAAACTTCCAGGAGCCTGTGTAAGTGCAAACAGGGCCTCATCATCGGTCCACATAAACGTTAAACCTGAATAAAAATGCCAGCAATGAGAAACCCTCTCCTCTGTGATGCTGCTGCTAGTATGTAAGTTAAAATCACTCTCACAGCCAGCTTAGTCGATATAAAGAATAAATCTGAGGTGTTTTCTGGGATAGAGATTATCTGTACATCAGGCATTGACTCAAACAGACGCCATGGCGCTCTGACTAGTTGATTTGACAGCCCGTTATTTCTGCAGACGGAGCGTGTTAATGGCCGGCCTTTTGTTCTGTTTGATTACCGTCTGAGCCGAACGTCTGCTGCTGCCCACAGAGCTGGCAACGCCACGCATCATACAGCCTGTTCGATTCTTTAACAGGTTTTATTAGGAGCTTTTCCAGACTGAAAACATGAGAACAAACAAGAACGTCACCTGCCTCTGTCACGTTCTCTCTGTTTTAGTAACGATGGGGTTTTGTGCTTTCTCTTCTGCATTTGTTCCACAGTTTTCTGTTTGAACTCATCGTAGGACGAGCGTTCAAAATCAATGCATCCTCCAGGACAGAGAGGGGAATGTGGATAGTGATGTTTGACATTTGAAAACAAGTATTCAGACCCCTTCACTTTTGGCAGTTTTCATGTTTTAGCCTGATGCTACAATAAGAAACAACTTTTATCCTCATTAATCTACACTCAGTACCCCATCATGACAAAGTGAGAACTTCAAATCTTTGCAAATATATCATGAATAAAAAAATAAAAACATAAAGCGCTGCAGAGCTCAGAGACAGGATTGTTGACAGGCAAAGATCTGGGGAAGGCTACAAAAATGTTCAGTTGCACTGAAGGTTCCCAAGAGCACAGTGGCCTCCAGAATTCTCACATGGAAGAAGTCTGGACCAACCAGGACTCTTCCTAGAGTTGGCGGTCTGGCAAAACTGAGCAATATGGGAGAAGGGCCTTAGTAAGAGAGGTGACAACCGTTTTTTTGTACCCTTCTAGATCTGCGCCTGTTTAAAAACGTTTGAATTTGTCTGCTGGGCTACAAAATTAAAGCTGCAGTGCAGTAGCATCAATCAGTAACTACACGGGTGTCAAACTCAAGGCCCAGGGGCCAAATAAAGCCCACGATGCAGTTTTACCTGGCCCGCAAGATAATTTCATATTAATTAGAAGTGGCTCACCTGAATGAAGTCTGCAGATTTCCTCCAATATAAAAATGTTAATTCAACCTTGAAGATTAAAAACAAAAAAACCTCGTTAATGTGGTGGTTTTCGTCTATACTTGTTTTATTTCGGTGATTTCCGGTTCCATTGTGCTAGGTTTTGTGTGGCTAACTTCACTCTGCTTCTCCTGAGGCTCCTCCCTCTCCCCGTGGCGCTGGGCCTAATTGATCACACCAGAGCCCGCTCTGCAATCAAGCTCTCCCTCAAGAAGGCTGCAGTCTCTTGCCTCGGCACCAGAGTATTGTCTACCTCTCACTGTGGTACTTCGGCTCCCTCTGATTGACTCTACGTGACAATTTTTTGAGATTATCTTCTAGTGCATTTGTGTGACTCTGATTTTAGCCATGCCCTCTCCTCTTCTTTTCCAGTGCCTCACTCCTTGCTTCACGTCAGCCCAAACCCAGCACACTCTCTCCCTGGAGCCCTTCACTACCCCGGACCTGTGGATTCCCCCCTCCCTCTCACTGCATCAATACTTAATAAATCTGTTAAAATTTGTCATCCTGGTCTGCATTTTGGGCTCAACACACCACAACCATCACAGTTAAGTCACAAACATCTGAAAAAGTAGAGAGCAGAAATACTCAGGAATGAGGGAAGGAAATTAATTTCTGCTTTCATATTTTCATTTTACATCCCAAGATTATGATCTAAACTTAGGATTTTGACTTTTTATTTCATATTTTGACCTTTTAGGTTCACAATGTTTTAAATCATATTATGATACATAATCCCATATTTTCACTTTTTAAACTCCTGATCTAGAATTTTATCTCATATTTTGACCTTTAAACTCATGATTTTAACTCTCTATCTCACATACAGTTGTAAGAGAAAGTATGTGAACCCTTTGAGATTTCTTGGATTTTTGCATAAATTGGTCATCAAATGTGTTCTGATCTTCATCTAATTCACAACAATAGACAAACACAGTCTGCTTAAACTAATACTGCACAAAAAAATGGTATGTTTTCATGTTTTTATTGAACAAAACATGTAAAACATTCACAGTGCAGGGTTGAAAAAGTGTGTGAACCTTTGGATTTAATGACTGGTTGACCCTCCGTTGGCAGCAATAACCTCAACCAAACGTTTCCTGTAGTTGCAGATCAGACCTGCACAACGGTCAGGAGGAATTTTGGACCATTCCTCTTTGCAAAACTGTTTCAGTTCAGCAATATTATTCAGATGTCTGGTGTGCATCGCTCTCTTTAGGTCATACCACAGCTTCTCAATTGGGTTGAGGTCAGGACTCTGACTGGGCCACTTCAGAAGGCATATTTTCTTCTGTTGAAGCCATTCTGTTATTGATTTACTTCTATGCTTTGGGTCGTTGTCCTGTTGCATCACCCATCCTCTGTTTAGCTTCAGTTGGTGGACAGATGGTCTTAAGTTTTCCTGTAAAATGTCTTGATAAAATTGGGAATTCATTTTTCCGTCAATGACAGCAATCCGTCCAGGCCCTGAGGCAGCAAAGCAGCCCCAAACCATGATGGCCCCTCCACCATATTTCACAGTTGGGATGAGGTTTTGATGTTGGTGTGCTGTGCCTTTTTTTCTCCACGCATAGCATTGTGTGTTCCTTCCAAACAACTCAATTTTGGTTTCATCTATGGACAGAATATTTTGCCAGTAGTGCTGTGGAACATCCAGGTGCTCTTTTGTAAACTTCAAACATGCAGCAATGTGTTTTTTGGACAGCAGTGGCTTCCTCCGTGGTGTCCTCCCATGAACTCCATTCTTGTTTAATGTTTTACTTATTGTAGATTTGTCAACACAAATGTTAGCATGTGCCAGAGACTTCTGTAAGTCTTTATCTGACACTCTAGGATTCTCCTTCACCTCAGTGAGCATTCTGCGCTGTGCTCTTGCAGTCATCTTCACAGGACGACCACGCCTAGGCAGAGTAGCAACAGTGCTGAACCTTCTCCATTTGTAGACAGTCTGTCTTACCGTGGACACATGAACATCAAGGCTTTTAGTGATACTTTTGTAACCCTCTCCAGCTTCATGCAAGTCAACAATTCTTGATCGTAGGTCTTCTGAAAGCTCTTTCGTGCCAGGCATGGTTCACATCAGGCAATGCTTCTTGAGAACAGCAAACTCAAAACTGGTGTGTGTTTTTTATAGGGCAGGGCAGCTTTAACCAACACATCCAATCTCATCACATTGATTGGACTCCAGGTTGGCTGACTCCTGGCTCCAATTAGCTCTTAGAGAAGTCATTAACTTAGGGGTTCACATACTTTTTCCACCCTGCACTGTGAATGTTTACATGGTTTGATCAATAAAAACATGAAAACATATCATTTTTTGCACAGTATTAGTTTAAGCAGACTGTGTTGTCTATTGTTGTGACATATCTATCATTATCTCAGATTTTGAGCCTTTAATTCATCATGTTTAATTTTCCCTATAATTCCTTACCTGTGAAAACACAGTTGACAGTTTTTGGTTAAATCTTGCCCCTGTTAGGCCCTCAGGTTGGACCTAAATTCAGATTTCGGCCCCTGATTGAGTTTGACACCCCTGCTAGTAGATATAGAAAACGATCACTGAGCTACAAAGTCTAACTCCTATGCAAAAATAAAGTGGTATTTTAAGTTTAAAAGGCTTCAAACCAAGTTGAAAGGTGTTGAAATAACAGTATTTGTAAAAATAGTTATGCCAAAACATTACTGTATTTTGTTAAACTTAATTTTTAGTTCATATCTGCTATCGATTACTTTGGTCTTGAGATTTGTTTGTGTACTTCCATGTTTAGCCACTAGGGGAAGCAGGTTGCCTTTGCCTCATTCATTACACTGTTGAATGAGAGCCAGCAACAACGTGTCCGGCCTTCTTCTGCATCCCTCCCCTTTACAGCTGAAATTTACGCTTGAAAATGAATGAAACTATGTTTAAAAGGTTATCTAAGCTATAAGGCGCATGTTCACAGTAAAAGAAGTCAGTGTTATATTAAGTATGTTTATTCAGTGTTTAAAATTTGAAAGCGGTATCTGAGCAGACTGTGTTTGCTAGCTTAACTCTGTGGTCTGAGCACTCGGCACAGCCTTGTAAAAGTGTGTTTGTTTGTGTTTAGTATTACTTTGTTGAAACAGTATTGCTAAGTGTGTTTTATAAGATGCAGTGAAGTTAAAAGCGTAATCCTCTAGTTTTGTACTGACAATATGTACGAAAGCAAATTGTTATTTGCTTAAGAGGAAAACATATACAGTATTTTCTGTATTTTTGGTCATAAGGAATAACGCATGTTCAGTAGAGTAGAGTTTGACAACCTTGCAAAAATGTATTTTATGTTTATTAATGTGAAAATAATTACCCTGTTGAACGAGAGCCAGCAACGTGTCTGCCTTTCTTCTGCATCTCTCCCATGTACAGGGGTGTAACACAACAAACAGTTGATCTGTTCCATAATTATTCCCTTCAGCGATTTTCAGACAGAAATCTAACTCAGTAGTTACCTGGGTGTGCACTCTAGTATCTGATTGGTTACCTGGATAATGAGTCCTGCCTGTGATTGGCTACCGACAGCAGAAGTACCAGCAATTCTTTAAGCAGTATAGGACACTACGAGAGCTGCTAATCTCACACTGAAATGAGTAGGTGTGAGCTGCAGGGTGAAAGTGCTTTGAGTAGTTGGACAGGTGCTTTACAAACTCAGGTCCATTTAGTATTTACCATGTTCATTTTTAAATGTAAAGGGAGCATGTATGAGCCTCTAGGGCTTCCATATTTTCCCTTCATTTGACAGAAGCCAGTTTAGTAGATTTGTAACTTATCTGAGCATGCAGCAAAAACTTTTTTGGTAATTTTTTGGTCAGTCATCAGGTGGATTAGTCTCTGAAAGCATCCATCTGACACACTTGTCCTGGGTCAGAGAATTAATAGACCAATCAGCATCATTAGAGGATTTATTTTACCTTAAAAGGACTAAACGTTAAAATCCCTAACGATTCAGCGCAGTAGTTGCCTTGAGTGGGTTTTTGGTTCTTGGTTGGTCGCTGTTCCACAGGACAGTGCAGGGGCGTTCAATCTGACCCAGCCCATTTTCACAGCTTCATGTTTGACAGAATGCCGCCATTTTCTGCAGCAAGGGGAAAAATGGCCAGAGTGGCGGTTACAAAACAGATCTTTTGTTTCAGTTCAGTTCAGTTCAGTTCAGACGACTATTAATCCCCGAAGGGTAATTCAGTTTAGTTTACCCTGCCTTATTGAAACAATCTAAATAATTAGGGAACCAAAACAAACAAATGCAAAACACTGACAGCATATAAACAACCGCATTCACATGTCAGTGCCCAAAGATCAGCAGGATCAGCAATAAATACAATGTCAAAGATGCATTAAGAAGTAAGACCCACCTGAGACTCCAAATTTAGCATGGGCCATAAATCAGTTCCAGCTTGTCCTGTGTTGTCCTTCTAGTTGTGCCGCACACTTCTGACCTGATGAGCGTCCATGAAATTTCTACAACACTGCAAAAACCCACATTAAAGCCAGGGTGTCTGTCAAATTTTGAGTTAAAAATGTCTGTTATACTTACAGTAAGTCGTATTTATGTGACAAGTACAGACAAATGAGTTGTTTTATCCATTAAAGCTCCAAAATAAGGCTTAGATCGTTCATATTATGTAAAAATATCTGCAAACAGGGCAAGAAAATTTACTTTTGGGTGGTGTTGAGATAAGATTTCATCATTTACATTAGTGTTCTGGCGATCAGCCACCAAAAAAATTAAATACATGACCTCTTAGCAGTGGGCATCAGAATAATTAGCATTCTGCAAAGCAACATCAAGGTTTTTTTTCTAATACTGCTGTAGTCCTATCTTGTTATGCACAATTTTTAAATTCTGTTTTTAGATTTTTATGAACTTTAGACCGCTAAGATAGACACGCAATTATGATTCATTTTAAATTTGAAGTTGTAAATGGAGCAGCAATGCTTTAACTGCTATAATTACTGCAGTCTTCTACTTTTCATCATCAAATTAGCTGCTAACGCTAATATTTAAATATGGCTGCTTGTGCTAAATCTTCACATTCTGTTACCATCATTATTTAGAGTATAGCTGCATCCAAGAGCATACATTAGAGATGGAAGGAAAGCCACACATTTATATCACTGTTCTTGCTTGTTCTGTTTTTACCTCAATCCCTTAAAAGAAACCCTGTATTCTCTGACAAAGTCACCTTATTGGATAGATATTTGTATCTCTCATAATTATATTGCACTAAAACGTATTATATATCTGCATTTCCAGTAAATTTGGCCAAATAAACTCACTGGGAGGTGTTCATGGTTTCGTCTGCATTGGTAGCGCCGCTTGGCCAGAGCGCTGTCCGCCGTTCCGATGCCTTAACCACTTTGGACTGGCAGCATGAGGGCTGCATTTCCCTGGAGACTTCCATATTGAAATCGCAATCTCAACCAAACTTTGGATCAACCTAACGGCCCGCCCACTAAGCGCAACTTCCTGCCAGCCTGCTAGCTAACATTCCAGTTGACAGAAACAGAGGGAGGAGAGGAAATCCTCTTTAAGCCACTGCTGCTACTTAGTTAGCTTGCAGCTAGCTTGTTGAGGACGCTGCCTGGGGTGGAAACCGTCAACAGGCATGCGGGGGGAATTTCAAAATAAAAGCGTAGCTTGAGGCATTGAGTTTAGATTGATGTTTTGACTTTCCATCGATCTGATTGGATCATCAGTCAACCAATCGATATATCCATCGATGAATTGTTACACCTCTAGTTGCAGGTGCTGAGCTATAGGTTTGCTGAAGAAGGCATTAAATTGTACTTGACTCTGATGAGAAACTAATTTTGAAATGTCCTGCCCTTCTCAAACACTGGACGTGTCCTCAGTATGTGTCCAGATGTCCCATGGATAAGTGAAACACTGCGGTTAACAGTTGTGTTAATATTTTCATCATGGCTTCAGCTGAGTCAGATGTTTGTAGTCGAGAGGATTTTTTTGAGTGATGAAAGGGTCACAGATGTTTAAAATGATCAGAGGTAAACTAATCAGGATAATTAAAATATCAGAAACAGATAACAAAAATGTCATACCAGTTGAAACAGACTGTTTTTGCTGATTTTTCTGTGCAGGAATAAAACAGTTTGATCATCTCTGACACCTGAAACCACCGTGTCTGTGAGCTCTTCACAAACCTGTCACCAGGCTGTCACTCACTCACCCTGTCGTGACGTTATTCCCCCCTCAACCTGATTACTTCTGACCTCGTTTTCTATGTTAATGCAGCTCACACACACAAACAAACAAACAAACAAACAAACAAACAAAGGGGTGAGGGAGAGAGAGGAGCAGACAGAAAAGTCCTTGAACACACAAACGTAGAGGCACTAACCTCCTGTCATTTATCCTCAAATGTCAAACACAATGTTAGAGGATGACAGGAAGTGTTGGACTCACTCAGGACTGCTGTGAACGTCTGTTTGTCAGGCAATTTTTCAGTCTGACCAGAAAAAAGATAACAAAGACAGAAGTGGAGTGTAAAAAAATGACATTATAGGCCTTTTGACAATATTATATAGATGTTTTTCTACATTTTTATTAGCTAAACACTTATTTTTATTTTTTATTGTGTATATGCATTTTTGAAGAATCAATTTATCAATCAGAATTGAGCTGAAAAAAGTGAAAACAACAGAACATAATCATTTTTGGATGTGAAGTCAATGGCTGTGCGTGAACACTAATACATCCATCCATCTTCCTTCACTTATCCGATCAGATGATGTGGTTCCGTCGGCTTCCTGGAAACCTCCAGGAGGCTCTGGATTTGCGGCGAAGTGTGAAGTGGCTGGTATGTGGATAAGCTCCTAAAAGTCTGAAGCTATGGTCCTCAGCTTGAAAACAGTGGAATGCTCCCTCCAGGTGGGGAGTGAGTCTTTGCCCCAAGTGAAGGAGTTCAAGTGTCCTGGGGTCTTGTTCATGAGTTAAGGTAGAACGGAGCGTGAGATTGACAGGCAGATTGGTGCAGCATCAGGTTCTTTACTGTACCGTTGTGGTAAAGAAGGAGCTGGGCTGAAAGGAAAAGCTTTCAATTTACTGGTCAATCTATGTCCCAACCCTCACCTATGGTCATGAACTCTGGGTAATGCCCAGAAAACAAGAGATCACGGATATAAGCAGTCGCAATGAGATTCCTTAGGAGGGTGGTTGGGCTGAGCTTTAGAGAAGAAGGAGCTCGGACATCCAGAAGGATCTCGAAGTAGAACCGCTGCTCCTTCACGTCTAAAGGAGCCAGTTTAGGTGGTTCACTAACCTTACAAAGCAGATGGATACGCCCGTTTCTGTGTTTCTCACTGGCGAATCATCTTGAAAAGCTCCCATCTGAACAGTTTGGGCCTGGTTAGACAGACAGGACCAATCAGCATCAAGGGGCAGTACTTTCGGGCACAGCAGAGTCTTGACGTAAGCAACCAGCGACAAGAGGCCGGTGAGATTATGGTGGAAGACATTAGTGAGGATGCTGCTAAAGCGTCAGTTTGATCAGAACTTTACAACATTTTTTTCATTGAAAGGAAAACAAAGAACGGCATCGAGTTGTTTCCTTTCTTTTTTCTTCTTTTTTTTTTTTTTTTTTTTTAAGATTTGTTTTTGGGCCTTTTCTGGATAGAGATAGGACAGTGGATAGGCTCGGAAACTGGGAAGAGAGTGGGGAGAGACATGCGGTAAAGGTACACAGGCCGGATACGAACCCAGGCTGGCCGTGTACATGGGTAGCACCTTTAACCGCTTGATCATCTGCGCGCCCTAGAGTTGTTTTCTTTTTAAAAACGACAAGTCGTGTACTGACATGTCTACAGACGCCATGGTTCGCGTCATGTAGTTCTTTATGGAGTCTACTCCTCAGTAGGGGCTATGATGTCACATGTTTTGTTGCTCTGATTAGCCCGTAAAGATGCGACAGAACATTCCTCTAATCACCCTAGGAGTTTTTTTTTTTTTTTTTAAAGGCCTTGCCCTTTCCCTACACCTTCTATGGCAGATTTTCCATCAGGTTAGTGATTCACCATTTCACCTTACTATGGAAGTCTTCCAGGCACATTCTACCGGGAGGAGACCCCTAAGCAGACCCAGAACTTGCTGGAGGAATCATATATCCCATCTGGCCTGGGAGCGCCTTGGAATCCCTCAGGAGGAACTGGAAAATGTTGCTGGGGAGAGGGACGTCTTGGTTGACTTGCACCATGAGCCTGGCTTACCACATCTACTTTTTGTGGGTGTCCTTGGGTTGATGTGGACTTTTTTTTTTGTAAGATTCAAGGCTCCTTTTCACAGGACATCTTGGGCCTGGCTTAGATCCACTCATGGGGCACTGGTCTCCCTGGATCCTCTATTGAGTCGGGCCTTCTCTTCTTCCCAGTTTCGGCTCTTTTTCACCAGGTCCTCATGGGCTTGGTGAATTGCAGCCTTCAGCAAGCAAAGACATTTCTTCTCTTAGTCGTTTGGTTTTGCTCAGGTCTTTATTTTGTCTGGCCTTGTTGATTCCTGAAAATAGATGCATTCTGGTTTTTCTCTGGGAGGTTGATCATTAGCTGATCGTTACTCCCATCTGTACTTTTGCAACAAAGATGACTATGAGTCATCTTTTTCACCACATCTGGAAGAAGTTCGATCCACCCCCATGTTAAAATCTCAATTTTTACTTTGAAAACAAACATGTTTACAGTCTGGTTTAAAAAAAATGTTTTTTAAATGTGTTTTGGTTTGACGGATATCAGTGATGCACAACAGGAGTGTGTTGGCATAGGTGGGTTTCCATTAAGCAAAGGTAGGCAATTATGTGCATTCTCCAAGGGGGCCTCAAGAAATAATCATTAGGTTTTTTATCAAATTTGAGATATTTTAGATGTGTTTTTGAATGGAAATGAGAGAGTGAAATAGCACCAAAAAGGAGGGGAGGACCCCAACCCCAACATCGAGGTCCATGCCTTTTAAAAAGTCCCCAAATGAATCAAAGACATCAAGACAAATTTGTTGAATAGATCCTGTAGACATACTGAAAACGACAACTGTTAGATTACCATGTGGTAGAATGGCATGCATACATATAAAATGTTTATTTTGTAGTGGGCATCGATTACTGACACGTTACTGGAAATTGGCTCACTCTGCTCCTCACTTAAATTAAAGTGAGAGCTGTTTTGGTGGGAGGGGCTGAGCACACACTGGGCTGTAAAGGAAAGTGGGATGTTCTCCATTTCTAACGTGGCAAAACCCTCATGACACGTCCTGCAGCACAGTAATCATTGACCTTCAATATCATGTTTTATGTGTTTGTGGGGAAATAAAAACGTAATGAAATATGATTAATCGCCCGGATCGATAGGGAGATGTGTCTTTAAACCTACAAAAACTTGCTTTTTTCCTGGCTTTAATCTGTGATTTCCTGCCTGTTTTGAATCATTATAAACTGAGGATTTTCACTGACTCTACTTTGTGCATGAGGAGGCTGCAGACTCTTATTCACTGTCCATCCATCGGTGACTTTTTGATCCTTCCTACTCTCTCCTAGCATTTTTATCAACCTCTGCAGAGCTCCTCACAGATTGATTTTTCAGGCAGGCTCAAACTGTTCCTCATGTTCTGTCCTCTTTAGTTGGATTCATAACAAATGTGTTGCTCCATGTTCCAGCAGCCTGCAGACACTCAGCTACCTGCTCTTTGAAACATGCAGGCACATCGCCTGTGGGGACTTGACATCAGCTGAAATTTAATCATGAATCACACAAACAACATCAGATTGTGGCGAGGTGCAGTTTCTGCAGAAAGCACATTGTCCTGCTCTCCTCCTTCCACCAATTAAAGGTAAAAAGTAGAACCACCACCTTGTAGATTTATATCCCTCTGCAATGTGAGAGTACAGTAATGGGTAAAGAAATTGCATTACATCTTCATGTGTTAAAAAAAGTAGGCAAAGGGCAACAAAGGGCTGTAAAAGTAAGTGGTGCTAGTTAAACACAGCTGGAGGAGCATTATGCAACAAGTTAGGTAAATTATCACCAGATCACTAACATGACTGGGTATAAAAGGAGCATCTTAGAGCGGCAGAGTCTTTGAGAAGTAAAGATGAGGTTCAACAATCTGTGAACAGAGAAAAAATGTCCCAGGGATATTTTAAAGTGTTTGAAAAGTACATTTGCACAGTTGTTGCACAGCGAGAGTTAAAAGGACATGCTTTAAGCCGGGTGTACACTGCGCGATTTCAAGCCGACTGTACGACGGTTGTGGCAGAATGTCATCTCACACTGTACGACTGGATCACCTACGACGCACGACTATCACACACACGAGTTGTGTGCTCATACTGCACAAGCCGACAGCCGTGCACGATCTGAGTGCTCACACTGCAACTGAAACCGGGACAGACTTTGACAGAGACCTGCGGAGTTTCCTTTTTTAAAGGCTCACACATTCAGAGTGAAGCGTCTCCAATCATATCCTCTCTCTCTCTCTCTCTCCCCCCACATCCCTTCCGCTCTCTCTCTCTCCCTTTCCCTGTGTGTGTGTGTGAGACAGGTAGCACCTCTGTGTCTGCAACTGCAGCGGATAGGAATATTTCCTGCTCGTTTATTTACTTTATCATAGCGGTGCATCAGGAAGTGATTCCAGATGTTGTCATGGTAATTTAGGACGTTGTCTGACCGTTTACAAAGGAAAACAATCCTCCAAAGTTGTTTATTCTGCTCACGTTTCTGACTGTGAAGTGTCTGGAGTCGTGTGACCAAAATGTCAAACATGCCAGAAATCCTCACGACCAGTCAAGAGCTGATCGTAAGGTCGTGGTCAGGACGTGGTCGGCTGTCGTATGACCCTGTACACGGCATTAGAAATGACGCCCAATCTGACTGAGAGTCCAAATTCGTGGCTGAATCGCAGGAAAATCGCACAGTGTACACCCGGCATTACCCTCTGTGTTTTAGGGCTTCTCCCAATGGCGGCTGGTCAATAGGGGGCGCTAGGGCGCTGCCCCCCCCCATGACTCTACACAAAGAGAGGACAGATCTTAAGTTCATTGAATAATTTTTTTAAACACTTACTTTGAATATCAATAAATTTGTATGAATATAGATAAACTCCATAATGATTGATTTATTAAGAGATTTAAATGTATAATGTGCAATAAATCAGTAGATCACGAACATTTTAAGCGTTTGCCTTTACTTCCTGTTCACTTATTTCCTCCCTGAGGCGCAGGCCTCTTGCCCCTGGAGGCTTCCATTCACTGCCATTTTAAGGCTGCGGGTGCGCATTTGCTCCTCTTCTGTACAAGAGATAGGAGCCTTCTGGGCGCAACATGACAGCGATCTGAAGAGATTATCACTAACCACTCGCCAGATGCCAACAGGTGGCAGCAGAGAGAGACGCTTCGTAATTTGAGACAGCCAGAAGAAGTCATGCATCGTCGGGGTAAATCATAGGGGTAAATCAAGCGGCAACCTCCTGAAAAATGAAGCCAATGCGGAAGTGCAAAAAATTGCTATACCGCGACTGTCCACTTGAGGCTGGCTGCAGGAAAACCGGAAGTTCCGTCTGGACACATGTTAAACAGCTGGTTTTGACACACAAAATAAACTGGTTTACATCCTGGTTCAAAACACCAAACGTGTCTCATTAGCTAGTGTCTTATTGTGCTCCCACTGTACGGGGGGTGAATTTTTTTGTACCATGATCGTTTGGATTATATTTAGGATAAACCACACTTCACGGTGATTGGCGCGTCTTATTTGACTGACAGATAGCTCTGCAGGCAGAGGCTCCATTTCTGTCAACCGGAATGCTAGCAGGCTGACAGGAAGTCACGCTTAGTGGCCGGGCCGTTAGGTTGATCTAATGTTCGGTTGAGACCGCAATTTCAGTATGGAAGCATCCACGAATGGGCTTCAAAAGCCGTTTGAGACCGCCTATTGTAAGCAGACGACTGACGTCACACAGGGTTTGTCCAATTCTTTCAACAGTCTATGGGGTAAATGCTGGCTTTCTGCCAGGTATTGCGCCTGCGTTCGTTGGTTAGCTCATGGAGAGATGCTAGGAAGACAGTGAAATGCAATAAGAAAACAGTGGACTGTTTAAGAATGAGGCGTTTTGAGAGGAGGACAAAGAAGAGCTTGGACCTGACTGGCCAGATGTCAGGAAGCAACAAAGCTGTGACTAATATTAAGAAGTAAGTAAATCAATCAATAAATAACAGTTTTGTGGGTTTAAGCGTTTTTGCTGCATTCAGGTCTGGTATATATATTTTTTACTGATTCAGTCACTATCGAAGCAGTCACTACTGGCACCTTATGCCTGATAAGTTAAAAATTTAAGTTGATTATGATAAGTTAGTTACTTGTGGCTGCTGATGACCCTTATTATAGCCATCTTATTTTTCATATTTGTTCACCAACCAAACAAATGCAGATTTAAAAAGGCATATTACTATAACTTAACTCTCATTGTAGTAACATCTTTTGATGTACCTTACATACATAACTTATCAAATTGATTTTGTTGTAGCCCCCCCCCCCGAAAAAAAATGCACCAGCCGCCATTGGCTTCTGCCATCAGCATTGCCAGCCACGCTTCAAAATTGTAGGTAGACTGTTTCTAGGCCACGGGGAGTGTTGCATTCATGGTCTGAAATACAACACTAAACCACTCCTACTGCAAGATTGTCTACTTTTACATCTCACCAGTTAGCTTTAAAGTTCCCAACTTGGTCATGCCAGGATTAACACCCCCCTTCTTTTATAGAAAATCAGTACCATAACCTGTTCTATTACCGCTGTCATTCAGCGACTGCAATGAAAACATAACTGATTAAAGTTTACATGAATGGCATCCGCTCTTCCATAAACTTCTTCATGGCAGCATCCAACCATGAAAAAAACTCAACTTCTCAGAGTACTTTAGCATCAAGAATTTTAAAAACCCTTCCTCTGTCCATGCTCGAGCCATTCGCCCTAGATGTGGCTTCGCCTATGTGGCTGTTATGAGCCAATTGTTGTTCTTGCCCATCAGTTTGGCATATAATTTTAAATCCTGCCAACCGTTGACTTGAATCCATTCTTTATGCTCACCAGCAGACTCGTTTTCTTATAAAATACATTGACAGTTTAACCTCCCATGAGGGAACGTATTAGTCCAGCCATTCTTTATTCGACTACATTTTTCAGCTACTGCTTTACAATTAACCAGAGAAGTTAGATGCATTTATCATTATCTTCATACCTGGAGGTTTTTGGGGGTTCATCGTACCCAAGAGTGATGGCAGACCCCCTAAGCTTCCCCAAACTGATGTCGATTCCAGTACCTCATAAATAAATGATTGTCAAATTGCATTCTGGTCCTTGTTAGTGAAGTGATGCTACACATTGCAAAGTTTCAGAAGCAGGACTACACCTCAACCAAGCCTCTCCCTGCATTTCAAATTCAAACCTGACCATCTCCTCTCCTTCGTTCTCTTATTCCACAACCCTATCGCCCAACCTTTTCACTATTTCTCTCTTTTCCTCAACCTGTAGGACCCTAAAGAGGGTTCGTCGTGCCTGAGAGCGATGGTGGACCCCCTAAGCTTCACCAAACTCTGTCCACACAAACATTTCACATCAGTCTCTTAAGAGAATCATTGCAATGTCTTATAAATAAATAACTGTCAAATCACATTCAGGTTTATGGTGTGGTCCTTTCTACTAGGCTTCAAGTGATTTCATAAACAAAGAGTTAAAGTTTTTGTGTCAAAGAAAAACAACTATGCAAAGTTTGAAGAAAACGTTCCTGAGATTTTCTTTCACAAGAACGACCCACGGGTGAAAAAGCTGACAGACAACAACAGAACACTTCACCTCGGCTCTGCAATCATCAACACAGAGGAATACGATTTTTAAAAAAGCCTCCTGTTTTCTTCAGCTGAGAGAAAAACATATTAAATACAAACATTCATAAAGTTCTGCAGCCTCTGCACTCGCTGTGACTTCCTTATCTCGGTACAGTACGGTGTGTTTGACTCAAAGTGAGGCCTCACACAAACACAACATCCTCGCTCACTCAGAGCCGTCTGTGATAATGGAAATGAGGAAACCGGCTGAGGGAGCGGACGCTTCGTGCTGATTTTACATCTGCCACGAGCCGGAACGTGGGAGTCCCAGAGCAGGTAGTCTTCAAAGCAGGAGAAATGTCAGAAAACAAGCGTTCAGAGCAGAGAGGAGAAGAAAAGCAGCCCCCCCCCCCCCCCAGGGTCCTATCGATTCAAAGCAGACAGATGTTGCAGAAATGTTTCTGTTTACCAGCTTAGAACATGTATTATCATGTATGTTTATCCAGCACATTCTGACACACATTTAAACAGGATGAATGTTGACCTGAATGTGTTCAAATCCTTCTTATGTATCAGCTCCACCTGCTCTCCCTTCAGAGAATCTGTCTCCAGCATCTCCACAAGGCAGCTTTTTCACCCCCAGCTCATCTGTATCCCAGAGTCCTTTTAGCCTGCAGGCATCCATAGTAATAAAGCCCAGACAGCACAGTGTCACTGTGTGTCTGTGGGCACAGGAGAACATGCATCATAAAAACAGATAAGGGTCTAAAATACAACCAGAGAGAGTACGCTGGAAATTGTGAGGGGGTTTATGCATTCACTCAGAAATATGTAGAATTTTAGTGCTGAAATGTAGGCCTAATCCAACCTTAATAAATCTAAATCTAGGGCAATCAATCTTAGAATTTCTCTAGTTAATTGCATCCCCTTTTTCTCATTTTGACACTCCACTCTGCTGAATTTAAAACTGTTTTTGTGTGATTTCAAAGAGTAGAAGCTCTGCTGGGTCTTTGTAGTGTCATGATCAGGCACTCTTTGTGAGGCTCATTCCCCTTGGTACTACCTTTTCCCTCTTCACACTCAAACTTTGCCTCCTTCTTTTAAAGGAGACACTGCCCTGTTTTTGAACCAGTGGGCATCTGGGAAAAATGATACAAAAATAATACAGTAATACCATATACCAGAGTATTAAAGGGGCTCTATGTAAGATTTTTGCTTTAAAACTTCCCTCTTTTGAGTATATAATGGTGTAAACTTTATCCTGATGTGAAGAATGAGGCTCTTATGTCTTGCTTGTTTGCCTGTATAAGCCTGTGGAGCCATTTCACTGTGAAGAATTTTCTGCGAAATCTCAACAGAAGTGATGTTGGGTACTATGTAATGCACGCGCCCCCTTGCTCTGTTTATACCTGACAGCGGCGTGTTTAATGGAGAAGGCTGCTTCCGCGAGTAAACGACCGGCTAGCTCAGCTCAAACACCCACACAAACTCAGCGAAAACATAAAAAAACTAAGAAAGTTTTATCTGCTGAAGCCCATCAAGCTAAAAGAGAGTGTGACCGATGCAGGGGGAAATCGAGGATAAATATCGGTGGAGCATTTGAGAAATGGAGGGAGCTACGCTTGGCACTTGGGATAAATACTGACCCAGAGATGGCCGTCTTTCTGTTGAAAAGGTAAGGCATCACTCCAGAGCATGAAATACAATGTAGTGTTTTATGTTGTATTAACCATATGCTACATCATGTTAGCTTGCTTACGAATATGCTATCCAAGCAACGAGAATGTCCTGTTGCTCAATTATTGTTTTCCGGATAATACTGCATCTTTTTCTTGCTTCCTGGCACTGGACTCAGCTTACTGAGTTTATTTTTTGATACTTAGTTCCTAAAATATCTTCAACACATAATGTCAGCTATCTGATATCTGCAGTCGAGGCACCATTATCAGAGCTAATCAACGTTAGCCCTGTTGCTTCTGCTCTAAAATGCGTCCCATTCAATACACATTACACACCTAAAAAGACAATAAAATTGGTCAATGCTGCACTAAGTAGCAAAGTTGTTCATTCATAGAAATGCTAGCGAAAATATCATCCTTTTTTAATCACCTCATATGAACCAATATTTAATTTTGTGCCGTGTCCGCACTAGAGGTTCAAATACACTTTATTCTTTTTTCATTTTAGTTCTTGGAACTTTTAAGTGTTACGTCACTTACCTCCTCTGTATACATGATGATGGTAAGTCACCTTGGTCTGCGTGTGTATCAGCTGAGCAAGGAGTCGTCGTGGACGAGCAGCACAATGTTGTTGTAGTTCGCCTAATGGCCAGCGGTCTCGCTACACTGATATTTTTCTAAATCTTGCATTGAGCCCCTTTAAATAGCCACGGTATTGCTGTAAAAAAAAACTCAGAGGGTGATTGGATGAACGTTCTGTCTGTCACATCTCTACTGACCAGTCAGAACAACAAACGTGACGATTAGACTCTTGAATAATCTGGTCGGGAGAAGAGCGCAAACATCGTTTCCACAAAGAAAAGAAAAGAACTCACTGCTGTTCTTTGTTCTTCTTTCAACAAAGAAATGTTGTCAAGTTCTGATGAAGCTGATGCTTTAGCAGCATCCATGCTAAGCTCTGCCATAAATGCACCGGCCTCCTGTTGCTGTTTGCTTACGTCACGACTCTGCTGCACCTAAAAGTACTGCCCCTCGACGCTGATTGGTCCTGTCACTTTCTTACAGGGCCCAAACTGTTTAGATGGGAGCTTTCCTTCGTTGCATGGATAGGTAATAACGTATACCTCTGTAAAATTTGGAGAGGGTGTGACCGTTTTAAGAAATGAACACCGCCAATCCTAGTGAGAGTGTGGAAGTTGTAGAGCTGTTCACCTACCTTGGCAGCGTAATCCATCGATCTGCTGACTGAGGCTGAGATCAACCTCAGACTTGGACTGGTGCATCGGTTGATTGGTCCACTGGGCAAAACAGTGTGGAGTGCAGAGTATCTGAGCATGCAGATGAAAGTCAAAGTCTTCCAGTCCTTGGTCCTCCTGGTCTTACTATACTCTTGTAAAGGCTGCACATTGTGCAGGACCAGGGTTGTGGTATTTTATCTCATACCTGACCTGACTGTGGCTGCAAAGAGACGCTGTGGTTAAACCAAAGAGTGCTGACAGGGATGATAAGGCTAATCATGGGCCTTATTTAATCCCAAACACTGTATGAACTCAGCCTTAGTGTTTGTTGTTTAGCTAACCCAGCTTTTGTCTGTAATTCTTCTCTGGTACAATAATTGTTTCATTACCACTATCTTCTTATGTGCACAGTTTGCATAAATAGCTCTTATTGACCTGTCAAAGACATGGAGGCTTATTTATTGTATTGTTTTTAATCTAGTGTGCACAGCGTGTAATGTGCTTCTATCCTCTGTAACACTGCAAGTTTCTCCATTGTGGGATAAAAAAGGATTATCTTATACTGACAGGTTCTGCTGCAGAACTTCAGCTCAGCTAGCCGTCATGACATAAAAAAGAGGTCAGGGTTTTTACAAATAAAAGTATGAAGTTAAGGTGGAAATGGTTTGTGTTTAAAGGTACAGTTCAGAGGGTTTACTGCAGATGTGAAAAGGTCAGAGCAGGCCCAGTGTTGATTGATCAGTCTGTCTTCCACTGGGATTATGTTTTTCTTCTGTTAGGGTCTACTGAAGATTCCATGCTCTGCAGAGAGACACAGAGAAAAGCTCCTGGATATTATCGCCCCTAAATATTACTGTCAAGTATTGTGGTTCGTCTTTTCTTGATGATTGTAGGTCGACTAACCTCCAATTTCCACATACAGCAACAGCGCCGCGATCAGCTGGTTAACCTTACTGTGGAGCACATTGTTCCCTCTCTAGTCTGACAGAGCAGCCGGCGTTCCGATCTGGTCAGTGGAACATCCCTGGAGCGCCACTCTGCTCCGCTTTGTTCGAGATACGCTGCAGGTCTATTTTCAGCTCTGGCCGCTGCCAAACCCCGTCAATGCCAGCTGATCAAAAAGCTCCAGAGGTGGAAGTCACTGGCGTAAAATATCTGGTTCTTTAAAAACACAACATAATGCACAGACTCCCGGTCATAAATCATCAATATATCAACATTACGTCTCATCCTGCAGTGAGAGCAAAGGGTCACCGAGAGGTCAGTTGGTCACAGAGCTGCAACGGTGCCATTGATGAGGAAAAGTGAACTTTTGAGGACATTCAGCCAAAGTATTTTACATAAAACCACAGATCCTTTCAGCAAACATTAACCTTTTAACTTCCTAATGTACTAACCCAATGGTGGAAGCAGTAATATCATGGACTTATACCGGAAAGGATGTCAAATTAAGCCCCAAAGGTAAAACAGTCCACTGACATACTATTCCTGTGTGGACTCACAGTTCACCTGTGATCTCTGCCCGCTGACCAGGGCTGCGCGCCACAGCGCAGCACTCTAGACACGCTTCTGGCAAGGTCACTCGCCTACGGTCGGAGCAAACCCGCAGCGTTTCAGTGCATGATGCAGTCGTCCTATGTGGAAACTGGGGGTGGAGACCATGCTTTAAATGGTAAAATAAAATTGGCAACCAAGGTAATTATAAAATCTTAATATATAATGCCCTAATTGGTCACCGCAGAAAATGGCAGCACCAATAGCACTCCAGGTGCACAGTCAGTGGTGGCCAGGGCCAACCAAGACGTCTCATTGGCCTCCCCAGAGCCCTTGAAATGATTGGCTATCTGCCTTGTCAAACACTAACTAGCCATGTGAGGACTCACAATCACTAACAATGTCTTAACCTGTATGAGATTGGTTTTATGAACTTTAATATCCTCAAGGTTGGGTATGGGAAAGGGGCCCTAACATTCCTACATATTTCAGACACCACTGCTGTAAAGGTTATTTCCTCTAGCTGACATGTCTGATTTGGGATCAGGAGTGCTATGACAGCATGCTGGCATGTTTTTTGACAACTGTGATTCAAATAAAAATGTCAGACTGAAGGTTATGATGTTATTGATCGACCCACCAGATCAATAAAGGCAGAAGTTTGATGTGACTTTAGAGGCTGAATCAGGAGCTATGGAGTGAAGCAGGCTCTCTTTTTAGAGCTCTTTAGTTGTTTTAGATCTTAGACCATTGTTACTCAACCCTGCTCAACCAAAGAGCCAAATCATTGAAAAATACCTTTGCAAGAGCCAAAGGCTAAGTGGTGAAACAGAAACAGCTTAAAGTACAATAACAATAAGTTAAAGGTGGCAAAAATGGCAAAAAAAAGGTCAAAAAGCAACAAAATTGGGTGAAAAGGGATGAGAATGGGGAGGAAAAGTGGAAAGTTGTCAGAAAGTAGCAAAAAAATGGGTGAGAAGTGACAAAAAATAAGTAATAGATATCATAAAATGGTCCAAATGTGGCAAAAAAAGAGTGACAAGTGACTAAAATAGGCAAAAAGCAGTCAAGAGTGGCAAAAACAGGGGACGAGTAGGAAACAAGTGGTATTTGGTCGCAAAAGGTAGCTTAAATGTGTGAAAAGTGATGAAAAAAGGCAAAAATGGGGTAAAAGTGGCAAAAAAGTGGTAAAAATGGGCAAAAAAGGAAACAAGTGGTATTTGATGGCAAAAGGTAGCTTTAATGGGTGAAAAGTGGCAAAAAAAAATGGTGAAAAGGGATTTTAAAAAATGGGATAAAAGTGGCAAAAAGAAGTGGGAAAAATGGGCGAAAAAAGAGGAAACAAGTGGTATTTAATGACAAAAGGTAGCTTAAATGGGTGAAAATGGGGAGAAAAAAATGGTGAAAAGGTGTAAAAATGGGATAAAAGTGGCAAAAATGCTAAAAAGAGGAAACAAGAGGTATTTCATGACAAAAGATAGCTTATATGGGTGAAAGGGGGGAGAAAGAAATGGTGAAAAGGGGCAAAAATGGGTTCAAAGTGGCAAAAAAGTGTCAAATGGGCAAAAATAGGAAAAAATGGATATTTAATGGCAAAAATGGTGAAAAAAGGGCAAAAAAAAATTTCCCTTTTTTAAGGTCTTCTGGGGGAATGCTATTTAAAAATAAGACATAAAAAACCCCCACAAATAATCACAACAGAGCCTCATGTGGTTCCAGAGCCACATGTTGAGTATCCCAGTCTTAGACTGTTATTTTCTTCCTTGTACTTGGTAGAAAAACAGAGTAATCGGTGTATTACTCTTGTGACTAGACAAATAAACCCAGTCATGTTTGAGTGTCAGCAGTGGGCTTCAGTTTGATTTATTTAGCTAAAATAACTGTTTTGAGATGTTTGAAAGCACATAAGTTAAATATCTTTGAGTGTGAGATGGTTTGGTGAACATTCGGTTTAGGCTCCTGAGAACATTTTTCTCCATGCTCTGGTATTTTCTAAGAAAATGTGAAATCAATGGAACCAAACAAGGGATAAAAAGCTTCATTATCAAATAAAAAGAGAGTCAACCAACAAATTTGTTTGATTTATCTGAAGAGAAAGAGTCTGAGCTGACTCCACAGAGGAATCATTCATGCAGACAGAGCTTTCCACATTCTCAGAGGTCAGAGTTAATGGAGCACACCATCATCAGCTTTTTGACTCCTCTAACACAATGAAAACTTTGCAGCATTAACTTTCCCAAACAACCAATCAGAAGTGAAATTCATTATGTAAAACATCAAACTGGAGTCTCTACAGGGGAACATAAATCATCACGACTCTGACACAACAGCAGCTCAGACTGAGAGCTTAATTACCTCTGCCTCTAAAAGCACTCCAAACATTTCAGAGGAACTCCCGATATCGAGCTGTGAGCCAAAATATTAATAACACTGAGTGGGGAAAAAGTCAGGGGACTTTAAACCCATGTGTTAGAGCCACAGCTAGAGCTAACAGGTGCATCAAATACCACTAACTGTTGTTTACATAAACAGTTCAGACGTGAATCTATTTAAATAAAGCAGAGGAGGGAGGGAATTTAGGGTTTTACTTTCTCTACTAAAGGAGATGATGAATGAAGCTCCTTTCCTTTTCTTTCTCAGAGCTCTACACTCGACCCGAGAGTCTGGTTCCACTTGATTAAAAAGAACAGAAGCGTACTGAACTCGAGCACGAGTATACTACTAAATGTGATCTCAGGACATTTTCACATAGGCATTATTGTTTATATCATAAGGGTACGGGTGAGGGGCTCAGAATAAGGCCACTGTGTCTTCACATACAAAGGAGCCAGTTGAAGTGGTTCAGACATCTGAACAGGATGCCTCCTTGCCACCTTCTTTTGGAGTTCTTAAGGCGTGTTTGACTGACCTCAGGGCAGACCACAAAGTCTCTGAAGGGATTTTATATCAGAGCTGGTCAGGGAAGACCTCAGAATCCACCAGGGGGAGCAAGAAACATTAATGAGGAGAGAGATGTCTGCGTTAACTGGCAACTACTGAGACTGCAACATGGATGGATGGATGGATGATGGATGGATTAATGAATGAATATATGGATGAATGCATGGATGGATGGATGATGGATGGATTAATGAATGAATATATGGATGAATGAATATATGGATGAATGCATGGATGGATGGATGATGGATGGATTAATGAATGAATATATGGATGAATGAATGGATGGAGGGATGATGGATGGATGATGATGGGTAGATTATTGGATAAATACATGGATGGCTAAATGGATGGATGGATGGGTGAATGGATTGAGGGAAGGATGAATGGATTGATGGATGGATGGATGGATGGATGGAAGGATGAATGGATGGATGAATGGATAGATGGATGGATGGACAGTCGGATGGATGGATGGGTGGATGGATGGATGGATGGATGGATGATGGATGCATTAAAAGCTGAATACATAGATGTATGTATGAATGGATGGATTGATGGATGGATGAATACATGGATGGCTGGCTGGCTGGTTGGATTAATGGATGATTACATAATGGTTGGATGGATGGATAGATGGATTAATAAATGACTACATGGATGGATGGATGGATTAATGAATGAATGGATGGATGAATGAATGGATGGATGAATGAATGAATGGATGGATGGATGAATGGATGGATGAATGGATGGATAAATGAACGGATGGATGGATGGAAGAAGGGAGGAATGGATGGATGGATGGATGGATTGATGGATGGATGGATTAATAGCTGAATACATAGATGATGTATGAATGATTGATGGATGAACGGATAGATGGATGGAAGGACAGTCGGATGGATGGATGGATGGATGATGGATGCATTAAAAGCTGAATACATAGATGTATGTATGAATGGATGGATTGATGGATGGATGAATACATGGATGGCTGGCTGGCTGGTTGGATTAATTGATGATTACATAATGGTTGGATGGATGGATAGATGGATTAATAAATGACTACATGGATGGATGGATGGATGAATGAATGGATGGATGAATGAATGAATGGATGGATGGATGAATGGATTGATTATTGGAGGAATACATGGATGGCTGAATGTATGGATGGATGGATGGAAGAAGGGAGGAATGGATGGATGGATGGATGGATGGATTGATGGATGGATGGATTAATACCTGAATACATAGATGATGTATGAATGATTGATGGATGAACGGATAGATGGATGGAAGGACAGTCGGATGGATGGATGGCTGGATGAATGGATGGATGGATTGAAGATGGATGAATACATGGATGGTTCGCTGGCTGGCTGGCTGGATTAATAGATGATTACATGAATGGTTGGATAAATGGATGGATGGATGGATGAATACATGGATGATGGATCAATTAATGAATGCATGCATGGATGGATGGACACAAGGAGGAATGGATGACTGGCTGACTGGAATAATGGATGATTACATGAACTGTTTGATGAATGGATGGATGGATGGATGTATGGCTGGATGGATGGATGGATTGATGGATGGATGGATGGATGGATCAATGAATGAATGCATGGATGGATGGACAGAAGGTGGGATGGATGGATGACTGGCTGGCTGGCTGACTGGATGGATGGATGGACCAGTGGATACATACATGGATGGCTGAATGGATGGATGGATGAATGGATTGATCAGTGGATAGATGGAAGACTGGAAGGATGGATGGATAATGGATGGATGGAAGAAAGGATGGATGGATGAATGGATGGATGAACGGATAGATGGATGGATGGACAGGCGGATGAATGGATGGATAATGGATGGATGGGAGAAAGGATGGATAGATGAATGGATGGATGAACGGATAGATGGATGGATGGACAGGCGGATGGATGGATGGATGAATAGATGGATGGATTAATAGATGGATGAATACATGGATGGCTGGCTGGCTGGCTGGATGGATTAATGGATGATTACATGGATGGTACAATGAGTGGATGGATGGATGGATGGATGGATGTATTGATTGATGGATGAATTGATGCAAGGATGACTGGATGGATTGATGCATGCATGGATGGATGAATGATGACAGAAGGAGGAATGGATGGATGGATGATGAATGGATAAATACTTGGATAGCTGAATGGATGGATGGATGGATGAATGGATTGATGGAAGGATGAATGGATTGATCAATGGATGGATAGATGGATGGAAGGATGGATAGATGAATGGATAGATGATGGATTGACAGTCGGATGGATGGATGGATGAAGGAATGGATGGATGAAGACATGGATGGCTGGCTGGCTGGATGGATGGATTAATGGATGATTACATTGACTGTTGGATGAATGGATGGATGGATGAATGGATGGATGGATGCATGAATACATGGAGGATCAATTAATGAATTCATGGATTGACAGACAGAGGGAGGAATGGATGGGTGGATGGCTGGCTGGCTGGCTTGATGGATGTATGGATTGATGGATGAATACATGGATGATGGATGGATGAATGGATTTATGGAAGGATGGATGGATGGATGGATGGGTGGATAAACATGGATGGATGGATGAATGGATGGATGAACGGATAGATGGATGGATGGACAGTCGGATGGATGGCTGGATGGATGGATTAATGGATGATTGTATGGACGGTTGAATGAATGGATGGATGGATGGATGGCTGGATGGATTGATGGATGCATTAATACATGGATGGATCAATTAATGAATTCATGGATGGATGGACAGAAGGAGGAATAGATGGATGGATGGATGGATGGCTGGCTTGATGGATGGATGGATTCATGGATGAATACATGGATGGATGAATGGATTTATGGAAGGATGAATGGATTGATCTATGGATGGATGGAAGGATGAATGGATGGATGGATGGATGGATGGATGGATGATAAATGGATGGATGATCAGATAGATAGATGGACAGTTGGATGGATGGATAGATGGATGGATAGATGGATGGATTAATGGATGATTACATGGACTGTTGGATGAATGGATGGATGGATGGATGGATGGATTGATGGATGCATGAATACATGGATGGATCAATTGATGAATTCATGGAATGATGGACAGAGGGAGGAATGGACGGATGGATGGCTGGCTGGCTTGATGGATGGATGGATTAATGGATAAATACATGGATGGATGAATGAATGGATTTATGGAAGGATGAATGAATTGATCGATGGATGGATGGAAGGATGAATGGATGGATAGATGGATGGGTGGATGGATGGATGATGAATAGATGGATGGATGGACAGTCGGATGGTTGGATAGATGGATGGATGGATGGATGGATGGATTAATGGATGATTACATGGATTGTTGGATGAATGGATGGATGGATGATGGATGGATTGATGGATGCATGAATACATGGATGGATAAATTAATGAATTCATGGATGGATGGACAGAGGGAGGAATGGATAGATGGATGGCTGGCTGGCTTGATGGATGGATGGATTAATGGATGAATACATGGATGGATGAATGAATGGATTTATGGAAGGATGAATGGATAGATCGATGGATGGAAGGATGAATGGATGGAAGGATGGATGGATAATGGATGGATAATGGATGGACGAATGGATGGAAGGATGGATGAATGGATGGATGCATTGATGGATGGATGAAAACATGGATGGATGGATGGATCAATGAATGAATGCATGGATGGATGGACAGAAGGAGGAATGGATGGATGGATGGATAGCTGTATGGATGGATGGATGAATGCATGGCTAGACAGAGGTCGTTTTTCATGCCTGATTACTCCAGTCTTGTCACTTTCTCCTGTTTGGCTGCTGTCACATTACTGAATCGTGCCTGAGCACCTTACCTACTTGCACAGAAAAACCTGCTGTTATGAATGGGTGGCCTTTAGCTCATACTCAGACAACAGATTCCATCCTGCTATTATGGATGCTTCATTATTTTAAGACTCCATCAATGACCCTCTCCCTGCTTCCACATCTAACATGCAGTTCAGATGATTAAATAGACCTGCGCTGCATGGATAGAGCAGTTTTTGAAGAGACAGGAGATGTTTATTTCAGAACTTTAAAGCTTTAGGAGGACCCAGTACTCAGGCATGGTTTCATTGACATCTCCCATGGCATATGAGCTGAACAGTAGATGTGGAAGAAAGAAGAGGGACTGTTCTTCGACACTGGCAATGTTGGCAGTGTCATAATTTACTAATATCAACTGCTTTATCATCTTTATGACAAAAACTATCTCCTTTACACCATCTTCAGAATTGTTCTGCTTGAAATTGTTTGCAATCTGGGACCTTTTGGTCGAACCATTCCGCAGACTAAAGGAGACTGAGTAGTTGATTTTAATTTAGAGGTTTGACACAGGTGAAGACAAATCTTCAGCCAGTCTTCTTTCACGTAGAGTTCATGGCAAATATTACTTCAATGTGGGTTTTTTTTTTTTTCAGACTGCACACCTGTTTCTTTTCCCTGCTTGAACCTCTGCAGCATCCTCTCTCCTATGATTCATGCTTGCCTTCACCATCTGTAATTGGTGTAAAATGTTGCTGCCAGACATCCAGGCTTTGAAAATATGACAGCACAAAACTCCTGGCCTTCCTGCATTGCTTCTTACTCCCACATATGTTTGAATTTTGTCGCTAAGTTTAGAGTGTCTCTGTGACTAATGCTTTATTTAGATGAATTAACAACTAATTCTTGTAAACCTGGTGGCTGTGTAATTTTACCTGACCGTGGTTTCCTGTTTGATGTCTTTTGATGGATGAACACATTTCCCTGAATCCACTCAGAGACCTTCAACTTCCACTCTCTTATCTTTTAAAGGTCAAATGACGTCAAACTTTTTACTTTAACAGACGTACAGCAGCTCTTTCTGTGTGCCTGTTTCTTCTGATTTATCAAACACACTCAGTAAAGTCTTTGGTTCTGCTCACGGTAGCTCGATAATTTAACCAGGGGCACATTTACACCCAAATGATCTGTTTTTAAACTGAGCACTTGTTTCACATTCAGTTCATGCAATATATTTCACATCCATCAGGACAACACCCCACGGATGGTGTTTGGAAAGGACAGGACCTTTCAAAATAAAACTATGAAAGTAATATATGGAAACTGCCATCATAATGAGTGTGTTTATGTTACAGGGCTGGTTTTGTGAGCAGAGGAGAACAGCGGTCATTCCGCAACTAAGCACGATCCAGCATCCTAACCTGAAACTGTGATACTTATTCAGAAATTGTTCAGACCAACTTCACTTTCTTCAATTTTCTTTTGTTGGAGCCTGATGCTACGGTAATAAAAATGAATCTTAACCCTTAAGCTCCACTTAGTACCCCATCATAACAAAGCAAAGACAGAATATTAGAAAAGAAAATTATTGAAAATAAAAAACAGAAATATCACATTGACATTAGTTTTCAGACCCTTCCATTTCTCTGATCTTTGCTGCTGTTTCTACACCTTGACTGGAGTCCTCCTGTGCTAAATAAAACTGATTGGACATGATTTGTGAAGGAAAAGTGGAAAAGGGGTCAGAAAGTAGCCAAAATGAGTGAGAAGCAAAAAAAATGAGCTATACTTGACATAAAATGGCCCAAATATGGTAAAAAAAAGTCAAAAGTGACTATAATGGGCAAAAAGTGGTCAAGAGTGGCAAAAATGGGCAGAAAAAATAGGAAACAAGTGGCATTTAGTGGCAAAAGGTAGCTGAAATGGGTGAAAAGTGGCAAAAATGGTGAAAATGGGCAAAAATAGAATAAAAGTGGCAAAAAAAATAGGTAAAAACTGGCTTTTAAAGTGTCAATATGGGCAAAATGTGATAATAGAGTCAAAATGGGTATAAATTTGCAGTAAAAGTGTCAAAATGAGCAAAAAGTAGGAAACAAGTGGTATTTAATGGCAAAAGATAGCTTAAATGGGCAAAAAAGGCAAATAAAAGGGGAAAACCTGCAAAAATTGGATTAAAGTGGCACAAAAAAGTGGCTAAAATGGGCAAAAACTAGGAAAAAGCAGTATTTAATGACAAAAGGTAGCTTAAATGGGTTAAATTTGGGAGAAAAATGGTAAAAAGGGGAAAAAATGGGTAAAAAAATTGCCAAAAGGTGTCAAAATGGGCAAAAAAAAAAGGAAAAAGTGGTATTTAATGGCAAAAGTAGCTTAAATGGGTGAAAATTGGTAAAAATGGTGAAAAAAGGGCAAAAAAGTTTCTCTTTTTTAAGGTTTTCTGGGAAAATAATATTTAAAAGTAAGATATAAAAGAGCCACAAATAATCACAAAAGAGACACGTGTGGTTCCAGAGCCACACGTTGAGTATCACTGTCTTAGACTGGAGTCCTCCTGTGCTAAATAAAACTGATTGGACATGATTTTTAAAGGCACACACCTCTCTATAGAAGGCCTCACAGCTGACAATATCAGAGCAAACACCAAGCCATGAGGTCAAAGGGGCTGCAGAGCTCAGAGACAGGATTGTGGACAAGCACATATCTGGGGAAGGCTACAAACATTTCTACTGCACTGAAGGTTCCCAAGAACACAGTGGTGTCCAGAATCCTGACATGGAAGACATTTGGCACAACCAGGACTCTTCTAAGAGCTGGTCGTCCAGCCAAATTGAGCAATCGGGTACATTTCTAAAATTCTGTTTTCACTTTGAGATGATGGTTGAACTGAGTGTAGAGTAATGAGAATGAAAATGAATTTTTTTGCGACTGTAGCATCAGGCTGTAACATAACAACAGTGAAAAAGAGAGGGGGGTCTGAATACTTTCTGAATGCATTGTATATCCTATTGACAAAAACATGCAAAACAGTCACTCTGGGGTATCAGTGGGAATGAGCAGCAAACATAACTCAGGAGTCCACCACTGCTGTTGTAGTCCACCTCCTTGTGCATGCCTGAGTCCTCCATTTCAGAGGAACTGCATATAGTCAGCATATCTGATGAAACCTAACCTGGCAATCCACTCATAGACAGCGTTTGGGAAAGGGCAGGGCAGAGAACTTGGGGGGTGATTGGATGAACGTTTTGTCTGTCACATCTTACGGGCCAATCAGAGCAACACAACATGTGACGTCGTCCATGGAGAACTGCATAACGTGAACGATGGCAACTACAGACATGTCAGTACATGACTTTTGTCATTTATGAAAAGAAAAAACTCACTGCTGTTCTTTGTTCTTCTTTTAATGAAGAAATGTGGTCAAGTTCTGATAAAACTGGCGCTTTAGCAGCATCCAGGCTAAGCTCTTCCACTATAACTGCACCGGCCTCTTGTTGCTGCTTGCTTACGTCACCACTCCACCAAACCCGAAAGTTCTGCCCCTTGTCGCTGATTGGTCCTGGCACTTTCTAACCGGGCCCAAGTGGTTCAGACAGGAGCTTTGCAAGATGGATTCACCAGTGAGAAACACAGAAACGGGCGTATCCATCTGCTTTGCAAGGTTACATATCATCAGCATATCTGATGAAACCAAGAAGGTCCACCTTTGACGAAAGCAGGGGTTCTCAAACTTTTCATCCCGCAAACCCCAAAATAAAGGTGCCAGAGACCGGGGGCCCCCCCCCCGTACCTGGAGGTGGTTGAGCACAGCCATGACCATTCAACAATAGTCATGTGCAAACGAGGCTGTCCATGAGGGGGGAAAAGGCAGAGAGCTTCCTGAGGCTCAGCCAAACTGGGGGCCAGTGGAGGTCAGCAAAATCATGATCAATAGTAAAGTTAAGCTGTGATAACCATATTTTATATTTACCCTAAATAATAACCACACTCATCAAATAAACATTTTTTTTATTATTCTTTTGTGCCATTGTAAATATTCTTAAAAACAGAATCCTTTTTCTTTAAATGGAATTAAAATGGGTTAAAAATGGCAAAAGTTAGTGGAAAAGGTGGTGAAATGGGATTTTAAAAGTAGCAGCATGGGTTAGAAGTCACAAAAAGTAAGCAAACAATAATAAAAATTGCAAAACCATAACCTGACACACCTTGGATAGACAGTGTTTGGAAAAGGGCAGAGGCCTTGAAAAAACACTCAGCAGTGATTTGATGAATGTTCTGTCGGCCACGACTAAGGTGTGCATGCACAGCAGGCGAGGAAAAACGCAGACCAAGGTGACTGTAGACATGCCAGTAAACAACTTTTGTTGTTTTAGAAAAGAAAACAACTCACTGCTGTTCTTTGTTCTTTTTTAAGATTTATTTTTGGGCTTTTTCATGCCTTTATCAGAGAGAGGACAGTGGATAGAGTAGGAAACAGGGAAGAGAGCGGGGAGAGACATGCAGGAAATAGTGCCACGGGCCAGATTCGAACCCGGGTCGCCCGCGTAAATGGTGTGCGCCTCAACCACTCAAGCACCGGCACGCCCCTTTGTTCTTCTTTTAACCAAGAAATGTTGTCAAGTTCTGATAAAACTGGCGCTTTAACAGCATCCACACTAATGTCTTCCACTATAACTGCACCGGCCTCTTGTTGCTGCTTGCTTACGTTACGACTCCGCCACACCTGAAAGTTCTGCCCCTCATTGCTGATTGGTCCTGTCATTTTCTAACCGGGCCCCAACAGGGAGACAGGAGCTTTGCAAGATGGATTCGCCAGTGAGAAACAATGAAATGGGCGAATCCATCTGCTTTGCAAGGTTAGCAAAAACAGACATTAAAAAGTGGTAAAAGGGGATTGAAAAGTGGCCAAAATGGGTTAAAAGCTGCGAATATGGGTGTACAATCTGGTGTTAATTGGTTTAAACTAGCAAAATTGGCATAAAAATAAAAAATAAATATTCTTACTGTTTTAAGGCATTTGGAGACCTCCTTTCAGTGTCCCATGACCCCCAAGGGAATCCTGATCCCCATGTTGAGAACCACTGGTCTACAGAACAACCCTAACACAGCTAAAGGTCTCTTTCAGGCTGACACTGTTGAAAAGGAGCTAGGACTCCTGGATTCATCACAGTCCTTGCTGCCTTCAACACCACAGTGTACCGCTGTATTTCTCCTCTCAGATGCTGACTGATTCCCACAACAGCAAACGCTGAGAAAGGAATAAAATTCTACAGAAATGTTTAAAAATGAGCTCTGATGATTGAATTATCTGTCAGCATCTCTGGGTGACATTGGAGCGTGTTTATGAAAAAATTGAGCTGGAAAATTTCCCACATCACAAAAACAAACATCATAATTTTCACAGTGTCAGGATGAGTTAACAGAACATATTTCACCCCGGCTCTCTGCCATCTCTAAAGGATGGAGTTCTGCGGCGTACGAAGGAGAGACAGCGAATAAAAGAAGGAAACGTGGTTTGATGTCATGGACATAAGCTGTCAGTCAGCGGCAGGAACACAAGCCTTCTGCTGAGATTGAACATTTGTGTTAAACGTGCAGATATGATTCTTGTTCACCTTTTAAAAACTAAACCCAGCCTGAGGTTATCTTTAACTTTCGTTCAGGTCCCCAGAGAACTAGAGAGAAAGCAAACTGGAGGGGATTCTGTCTTCAGTCAAAGAAAACATCTCTATCACAGTGAGACTTTGGTAAAATGTTTCTCCGAGCGCACAAGATGAGAGTCTAGATTTAGAGGGATATTTGAGAGTAAAATAGTGGGATTATGAATATGAATAAATAATGATGCTAAACAAGCAGTGTCTTACTAAAGACACGGATGGGGATTTAAACCATTCTGGGATCGTTTTCAACTCAAATCAAAAATCTTTTTGGTTCAGCCTTGTTTTCTTTTTTGCCTTCTTTCTTGTCAACTCTTAAAATTACTTGAGCTCTATAAACACCAGAAGCAATTTCTCCAAGGAGCTGAGAAAAGCCAGAGTTCTCCTGTGTCTACAGACTGATATTTTCATCTAAATAAAACACTTAACACTGCAGTGATCCCTCTCTGCTGCTGCCTTCTCTAATTGTACCCATTTTTCAGTGATGTCCTGTTTGTCTAAGAGCTCTGAGCAGGAGATGGATCCTGTTTGAGAGACGGTTTGGATTTTAATCAGCGTGCAGGAAACTGGACCAAAGATTTCTTTGTAATCTTTGCTCAATTTTATTTTATTTTTTTAGCCTTGATAATTATTTATAAGACTCTAAAAAGACTGACATCTGTGACCCTCTCACATCTAAGGACAATTTATTGGCAAGTGGTTGAGTTTTTAGTCTCAGACTGAGGTTTTGACTAAGAGTCACTCACTACAGAATAAGATTCCTCTTGAGATTATTTCCCATCATGCATCTGGTGGAAATTCCCGACAACTTTGCATGATTCCTCGGTTGTTACGGTAACAACCAAGGAATCCCAATGGAGGATGGAACTGAATCTAAATTAAAACTTAGCTTTACCAAAACAATGAAAACTAAATCAAACTTTATATTGCACTTACAAAACAAAAGTAAAATAAAAATAGAGACAAAATATCATTACTTTAACCTCTAATTTCCACGCAACAGCATGATCTGCCGACAAGTCGTACTGCAGAGCAAATCGCTCCCTCAGCCGGCGCTCCAGTCCGGCAGCAGCGCATGCCTGGACCGCCACTCTGCTCCGCTTCGTTCGAGATACGCTGCAGGTCTATTTTCAGCACTGGCTGCTGCTAAACTTAATCAATACCGTCGATCAAAAAAGTAAAGTGTGAATATGCGGTTCTTTCAAAATAAACACCCAATGCACAGACCCCTGATCATAAATCATCTCTGCATCAACATTACGTCTCATCCTGCAGCGACAGCAAAGGGTCAGCGAGAGGTCAGTGGGTCACAGAGCTACAACTGTGCCACTGATGAAGGAAAGTTAACTTTTGAGGACATTTAGTCAAAGAATTTTAAATGAAACCACAGATCCTTTAAGCAAACATTAACCTTTTAACTTCTTGATGTACTCACTCAATGGCAGAAGCAATAATATCATGGATTTATACTTACCCTAACTCACAGTTCTCCCGTGATCTCTGCCCACCAATCAGGGCTGCACGCCACAGCGCAGTACTCTAAACATGCTATGAGTGGGCGAGGTCGCTCGCCTTCGGTCAGACATGACTTGCGGCGCCTCGGAGCACAGCGCAGTCATCATATGTGGAAATTGTGGGTCCGTCTTTGACACAACCATACTGATGGGCAGCTACAGCCAGTCCTGGGGAGTGTAGAATGCCCTGATTTGATTGGTTAAGATTTCACACAGAGGTAGTTTTAAGACTGGAGTTGTATTCAAACATCATCTTTAAACTAGAAATGCACTCCGAGAGCGCAGACCTCCGCCATTGGCCCTAGCTCCCAATAGTGAAGAATTCTTTAAAAATTAAAAAATTTTCCATCCCCCATGTGCCCCCCACAATGACATTCGCCGATCACTCCCTCCCCAGTGGGGTGGAAACACAGTAAGACAAAGCATTGGTTTCACTATGGTCGGACTGTCATGATGGAAGCGTTGCCTGCCGGTGTCAACAGATGCACTGACAGTCTCACCCATGGTCTCACCGAATGACTGAAAGTCATGGCAGAGGGTGAATATTCCTCTATTCCTCCCAGCATTGTGAGTATTCTCACTACAGTTCGCTGTCTTTCTCTCTGTTACGCTCTGACTTGTCTCCTCAACCGGGCGTACGTCTTTCAAACGCTATAAACTCCAAAACTTTGAATAGAAACACACCAAAAAAGCTGCTGGGCTTGAAGTTACTCATGTCCGCCATCTCCTGGTGTAAAGTGGTAACAGCACAGACCTATCTCCCAATAGTACAGAATCCTTTAAAAAATTCCTGGATCCAGATGATGATCCAGATCACTCCCAAAATCTAATCAGTTCTTCCTTATGCCACCTCTGACATTTCCTAAAAATTTCATCAAAATCTGTCCGTAACTTTTTGAGTTATGTTGCTAACAAACAAACAAACAAACCCACCCGATCACATAACCTCCTTGGCGGAGGTAATAAATAAATAAATGAGTGAAGAGTAGCCTTGTTTTTAAAAATGTATGATGTTCACTCAGCCCTGACATGTATCTAAAAAATGTTGTTTTTATGATAATTGTATATTTCTGTTGTCGTCTGTGTAATTTTTGTTGCTTAGAAAATGAAAATAAAATATATATACAAAAAAATGAAACTAATAAAAATTAAACTAAAATGAAGCATTTTTGCAAAATAAAAATGAAACTTAACTTAATGATAAACTAAACTTAATAAAATGAAATAAAATAAA
The DNA here is from genome assembly GCF_018320785.1 of Cheilinus undulatus. NCBI lineage: Eukaryota > Metazoa > Chordata > Actinopteri > Labriformes > Labridae > Cheilinus > Cheilinus undulatus. The sequence goes on along the minus strand of NC_054871.1, from coordinate 49,683,500 downwards.
AACCAATGAGAAATCCAAAACTATTACAACCTTGCTCTCGAGTTATGAGCAGATTGGCTCCAGACTGATCTAAGCTCAGAATCCTGTTAAATTAAGTGATTTAATGTGCTTACGCACAACACTGGCCCGCATTAGGTGACGGTCACATCATTATAACACAGTTAGCATAAAACCAGACTAAAGACTTACGACCATATCAAACACGTCTGAAATTGTCATAATACCAGGACTGAAGACAGACTGCTTAAATCGAGTCTTATGACCACCTTATACTAACGACTGAGACAACAGGAGTATGCTGCAATTCTAGCCAGACTTCATTGATTTTACTCTGACTTTGGAATTTTGTCTGTGACTTTGAAATCACACAAAAAGCCATTTGGTGTAAGGGCCGCCTTTAGTTAGAGCAACTGGAAGCCTGTTAACAATGGTGGCCTGTGAAGAGATTAGCATGGATTTGGCTATGGCAGCAGTTTGATCAGACCTGGACATCATTTCTTTTTACCCTCAGAACACTGGGGTTGTCAAATACAACAAAAATAGACAGCTTAGCCAGTTGAATTACTTTTAAACATCAACTCGTAGCCACTTCCTTTTTACCCCTGGAGGTCGTCCGTTGTGCCGTTCTAATGACGCTTTCATAACCCTTACAGGGGCTTCACTAGTGAGCCTGGAACTTGGGTGACTTTCCAGGGTCTTTAAAGATTAAATCCACACCTGTAACACCAATACTTAATATCTTTTAATTCACGTTTCTGCCGCTGGCTTGGCCTTAGCCACCATGTTTTGTCACATGAGCTGTGACAACCAATGACAGGCCACCATAGGGTTGATGCTGAACCACACTGAGAGCTTTTCTTAGTGGGAAAGATGTTTTTCCCACTAAGAAAAGCTCTCAGTGTGGTTTTCTTAGTGGGAAAGATGTTTTTCCTTTTCTTCTGACCGGCTTCAACAACCAACTGCTCCACTGATAGTCCTCCTGGACTGACATGAGAACAGCTGACTGTAGAGAAGCCCGTATGTGGTTCACTCCTCAGGGCGGGGCTCTCAGTCACAGGTTTGCTGCTCTGATTGGCCTGTACTGAATTAGACTGACTGGACATTTGTGCAATCATCACTCATGTTTTTATTTTGAAAGGTTCACCCCTTCCTAAACACCGCCTGTGAGCTTTGGATGTGAAATATGTCCCATCATGTCATGTAGATGTGAAACTATCTGGCTCGTCTGGAGTAAAATATCTGTACAAAAAAGCAGGATGGTTAATTTCTGACGTATGATTCCTTGTTTGTGAGAAACTTTCTCCATAATGTTAGATTTTTTTTCCTTTCCCACGCTGATAAAAATTAACGCTTGCTGTAAGTTTATCTCCGCAGATCTCTCCTTGACTTGGCTCCATCTTCTCCAGATGTAAAGAAGAGAAAACATCAGAGCTGAGCTCTGACAGATTTCTCTTCATGACAGCAGCTCCAGCGTCTTTGAGGAAATCCTCCACATCCTGCATGAGTCACCGGCAGGCTCTTTGTTTTATTGTCCCATGACGTGTTTCATCACTTTGATGGCTTACTGTCTTTTCACCAGCAGCATTTTAACCCTCGCCATGGCATAAAAGACTGAACCTCAGAGCAGGGACCGAGGATGAATGGAGGAGAGAGAAGAACGGCAGGAAGGAAGCTCATTTCTTCTGTGACATACTCCAGAGAAGACTTTTTAGATGGTTATGAGACAACATGAAGCTACAACACAAACCCACTAAATCCTGAAGATCAAGAAGAGGTAAGATTTTGGAGCCTATACCAGCTGTCAGTTGGAGAGAGGCAGGGTACACCCTAGACTGGCTGCCAGCCAATTACAGGGCTGACATATAGGGACAACAAAGCATGCTTACAGTCATCTATGAGAAGAAGAATCACCAATTAACCTAATGAGCATGTCTTTGGTTGTGGGAGAAAGCTGGAGTACCAAGAGAGCCCAAGCATACACAGGGAGAACATGCAAACTCCGCACAGAAAGGCCCAGACCAGGAAGTGAACCAGGAAACTTCTTGCTGTGATGCAACAAGCGCTAACCCCTGAGAAGCCCCTCAATGCAGTGTGCAATAGGGGCGGCACCCAATGTGGGATATGCCCAACGTTGGGCATATCCCACTCAACACTACCTTAACTTCTCCTCAGTGCCAAATGGCTCTGCCCATCCTATCAAACGGAAGCGACCCGCTATGTTTTTACGATGTTTTTTATTAATTTAATCATAAGGTTACAAGATTAATCTGTCTGTGAATCTGTAACATTTTATATAGTGTAAACTATGGTGAAATAGATTTATGGACGATAAATGATGTTAACTTCAGTAAATGTGTGTGCATTTGTAGAAGTCGTTTCATGTCACTAGCTGGCTAGAAGGTTAGCCTGCTAGTAATCCTAAGGTGAATACACTATAAAATACCGTACATGAATATGATAGCAACCAAAAACAACAATATATAAAAAAATGTATATCCAAATGTTTTCTTTAAACAAGTAATTTCCCATCATTTTCTTAGCATACTATTTACTTCCTGTTTGGTGAAAGGGAACATGATGTAATGACGTTGGTCAATGAGTGATGACGACGCAATGACGCATAGCAAACGTCTGATTGGACCACACTGAGTGGGCGGTGTCCAATGCTCAAATATGGGCGATGCCCAACACTCGACAGTGGGCGATGCCCAGCGAGCGTTGCACATTGCATTCAGGGTTACTAGCCACCACGTAGCCTCTCCATAGATTTTATTCATGTGAAAAGTCCCATACGCTCTAGTCTTCACTCTGAGACTCCATCACATGGCGTCCTTTTACTCTCTGTTTACAAAGCGCATCTCTTATACAACTACTTTTTATTAATTTTCATGCTTGCCACCACAGGGTACATAGCCTTTTTTTTTTTAACAGTACAATAACATAACATACCATAACATAACATAACAATATAACACAATCTACATTCTTCCATTGTGGTGTCGTAACATAAAACATTTATACATTTATACATCAAGACAAAAAAAAAAAACACAGTAGACAATTACAACATTTCATATACCACTCATACAGTCTCGTACCCCCCCCCCACACACACACACACACACCAAGAATCACTCTATACACCTGTACATATCCTCATACACACATACACACAAACACTTAACATTGGTCCCTGTCCTGTGTTCTCTGCTGATCCCCCCCTTTACCCCATAATTGTAAAATTGAGTGTTTCAATAATTCGTATTTCATAATGCTTCATGAATCTGTTTCCATACATCATTAAATTGTTTCACCTTATTGTTATCTTCAGCTAGTGTCTTTTCTATTGTCAAGTAATATCGCATCAATCCTTTCCAAGCATATAGAGAAGGAGCCTCTGTTTTTTTCCAATGTTTTAAAACTAACTTCTTATAAACTAAGGCAGAAAACAGAATCTGCCATCCCAATGGATAGTGGATTGCCTCAGCATTCTGGAAGATGCAGAGTGCAGCTGAGAAGTGAATTTGTTTTTTACATACACCAGATATCCAGTCTTGAATCTCATTCCACACTTTCATCACTTTAACACATGACCAGAATGAGTGGATAAGGGAGTCAGGAGATCCACACTTCACACACTGATCAGAGGAGTTTGGATAGTAACTATGAATTTTATCTCTTGTGTAGTATATTCTTGTCATGAGTTTGTATTGTATTAAACGTAGGTTTTCATTTCCAGTAATGCTATTGGTGAGATATACACATTTCTTCCAATTTGTGCTAGCATCCTTAAATTGAAGGTCTTCATTCCATTTGTCGTACAACTTTTCCATTGAGAACAGTTTAGATTGTTCCTTCAGCAGCATGTTGTATACAGTTCCAATTAGTTGTTTCTTTTTACTGCCTTTAACCAAAAACTCCTCAAAGGGTCCTGAACCTAGATCATATTTTAACTCAAAGTTTTCTGTAATCCAGTTCTTAAACTGTAGATATCTAAAAAACTCCTTGTTTTCCAGGGAAAATTTGGTCTGGAGCTCTACAAATGAAAGAACATTGTTATTTTCAGATATGTCTGAGAGATACTGAATGCCTTTTTTCCTCCAACTGTCCCAGTCCAGTTCCCTATTTTGGAGTTTTATCGATGGATTATTCCAGATCTTTGTTTTCTTAGGTATACTAAATTCCACTGCTAGTATATTTTTAATTTTCTGCCATGATTTTAAGGTGCTATTTATAACAAAGTTGGGCACTTTTATTTTATGTTTTATAAATAGAGAAGTAAATAAGTTATAAGGTTTTAGTTGGTCATTTTCTATGCCTATCCAAGGGTCTTCATTGGCATCATTAATTATTCGATCAATGTAAAATGTCTGTGAGGCATAGTAATACAATTCTAAATTTGGGAATTGAAGACCTCCTTCTGTTCTCTTGTTTTGGGGAAGATTCCTGCTTAATCGATTTGCTTTATTTGACCAGACAAAGGAGGAAAGTAAAGTATTGATTTGCGTGAAAAACTGTTTTGGAGGAATAAGAGGTAATGTTTGAAAAATGAAAAGGAATTTGGGTAACCATATCATTTTAATTAAATTTATTCTTCCAATTAAGTTAATAGGCAAATCTGTCCACCTATCAAGAGAACATTTTAATTCATTGATCAAAGGCTTGAAATTGTCTTCATATAGCATTGTTTTATCAGAACTTATAATGCATCTAAATACTTTTTTTTTTTTCCATTGAAAATGCTCAAAATCTTTTGAGATACTACGTTGTTCTTTGTTAATTTGCATTAGTTCTGTTTTTTCAATGTTCATCTTATAACCTGATATTTTAGAGTAGTCCTCAATAAGTTCTTTTACTTTTGGGAGAGATGTCTTTATATTAGTTAAATATAACATTAAGTCATCTTCAAATAGACTCAGTTTACATTCTTCTTTACTTACCTTTACACCTGTAATTTCTTGTGTCTGTCTAATTTTCTGGGCTAAGGGTTCGATTGCCAAAGCAAATAATGAAGGGGATAAAGGGCAACCTTGCCTTGTGCCTCGTTGTAGACCAAATATCTTTGGAAGAGTCTCATTAACATAAACTTGGGCAGTAGGGGATTTATATATTGTCTTTATCATTGCTGTTATTTCTTCTGGGAATCCATACATTTCTAATACTTTAAACAGGTAAGCCCACTCTAAACGGTCAAAGGCTTTCTCAGCATCGACCGCCATCAGTGTCAAATCTAGTTTTTGCTTCTTAGCATACTGGATTAATGACACACAGGTTCTAATGTTAGTTTTAAGGCTTCTATTTTGTATAAAACCAGTCTAATTATCATGAATTAGACCTGGAAGTATTTTAGCTATTCGATTATTTAAAATTTTAGTAATAATTTTATTGTCACAGTTAATCAAGCTTATGGGGCGATAATCAGATGGCTGACTGCCTTCACGTCCTGGTTTTGGTATCACATTAATTATTGCCTTATACATTGTTTTTGGAAGGATATGATGCTTCCATGCATTATTAATAACATCAAGAAATAAAGGGTTAATCTGATTCCAAAAAACAGAGTAAAACTCAACTGGTAATCCATCATTACCTGGTGCCTTCTTTAAGGAAAAACTGTCGATTACTTTTTTAACTTCTGATACTGTTATGTCTTTTTTTAGCTCTTCTTTTTGTTCCTTATTTAGAACTTCCAAGTTGACTGATTTTAAAAAGGGTTCAGAATCAATATGTGTCTTATCAGATTTGTATAAGTTCCTATAATATGTCTCAAATCTTTCATTTATTATATTATCTGTTATTGTTTTTTTTTTGAAAGTTTGTCCTTTAGAACTACCGTATTTCTTTTTACTATTTTTTTTACCAAATTGCTCAGTTGTTTCCCTGTCTTATTAGCAGATACATATGACAGTTTATTTGTGTTCTGTTTAATATCCTGAACTTTTTTGAGTAACAGACTGTCATATTCTAGCTGCAGTTTTTGCAATTTCTCTAAATCATTGATGCAATTAGACTTTTTATGAACATTCTGGAGAAATTCCATGGATTTTCCCACTTGGTCAATCTCTCAGTCTAATTCTTTTTTCTTTTTCACTGAGAAGGATATCATTACTCCTCTAATATAAGCTTTAAAGGCATCCCACATAATGTCCATTTGAGGTCTGTCTTCAGTTGTAGTGTTTTCAATATTTGTATTCATGAATGTCTCAATATGATTTTTAATGTAATTCTGAAATTCTATATCAGTTAAATGTTTTCGGTTCATTCTCCAAATTTTCTGAGCATATCTATTTATTAATGGTACCATCTGACATGTCACTGCAGCATGATCTGAAATGACTATATCATGAATTTTAGTTAACACTTCCTAATCCTCTAGTAGATATAAAAATGTAATCTATTCGGCTGTATGATTTTTGAGCATGGGAATAAAAGGTATAATCTTTACTCTCGGGATGTATTACCCTCCACAAGTCCTGCAATTCATATGTGGCCAGAAATTCTATTAGACGTGCTGGTGGTAGTACTTTCCTTTTATTATGTGAACTGTCCTTTATACTAAAGATATTATTCAAATCACCTCCTAATATAATGATTCCTGTAGGAGAAATATCAAGTATCTTCTGTATTTTACACAAAAATGATCCATCAGATAAGGGTGGGTAATAAATATTGATCAGTGTATATGTAGTTCCAAAAATAACACATTTTATGACTAAGTATCTACCTTCTGGGTCTGCATATTGTGAGTTTAGTTTAAAGGGGATGTTCTTATTAATTAGTATCCCAACTCCTCTACTATAGGATGTGAAAGTGGATTCAAACACTTCTCCAACCCATTGTCTCTTAAGGTATTTTATTTCACCAGTTTTAAAATGAAGCTCTTGCAAAAAGACTATATCTGATGATAACTTTTTTAAATGACCCAGAACTTTTTGTTTTTTAACACCTTCTTTTAGTCCATTTACATTCCAGGTACAAATGGTAAATCGATTAAGTGAGAGAGCTGGTCTCTTTAAATCTTTTTAAAAGTAGATTAAATGCTGGAGGAAGATGTATCAGGCTGTAGATGATGTGAAGACTTGATGCTCTCTTTGACTGATCTGTGTTGGTAATAGTTTCAGAGGTTTATGTGTGTACCTCTGCCTGTCTTGGCCAGGATGCTCTCATTAATACGATTCTCAGTCTCAATGAGGTTTTTTTGTGAATAAATACATTTGTATAAAATAAATCAATATTTTGGCTTGTGTGACAGCCCCGAATTAATATCACAATGAGCTATTTAAAAGGTTAATAGCAGTCAGATTAGAAGAATATTTTACTGCTAGGATTTATCTGCAGTCAGAGAGGAGCAGGAGGTCAGACACATCCAGGAAGTGTCTCCACTGGCTTAAGATGTGTTCAGACTACAAATTAAAACCAAAGGTAGAATATGAAAAATGATGTTGAGACTTCTATGATCGAATACAAGGATATGAATATATTCATATTTCTTAAAAGCAAAATCCAGACAGAAAGGAGCAATACTGAGAATACATGAGGGATGTCTGGATTTAAAAGGCCAAAAAAAAAAAAAAAAGCTGCATTTATAGAATAAAGCTCATAAGAGACCGAAGAAAGGTAAACCTCTGCAGTCTGTAAGATAAAGGATTCATACTGAGAGCATCATTATTATTATAAGCTTTCAAACAGCAGACACACACTCATGGATGTGTTTTCATAGTTATGTTTTATTAATACAAAAGCCCCCAGAGCAGGATTTACATTTTTGAATAACATGATTCTCACTGGCAACAGCTAAATAAATATGTTCTTTATATAAATATAAAATATGATCTCTTTAACAAACTTCTGCAGCTGTCGGACTTTTCCTCCTCTAACAGACGTATAAAGTCACATTCACGCCGTCATTCAAATATAAAGCCGTTTGGTGTAATACTGGTTCTTTTGAATAAAACTAGGTTGATTTACTGCTTCTTTTTCAGTAGTGGAGAAAATTCAAACCCTGACTTTACATATAAATGACATATAAAGTAGATTCAGTGTCCATAAGGAGGAAATGAGTCCTAGAATTCAGTGTCAGAGCTCCTCTGGTTATACGGCTCTGTTACTCCCTCACCTCAACGTCAGTCACTCCGTGAACCTGCGTGAGCTGCTTACAGTCCAAAGACGCCACTAATTTCCTCGTCCCAGGCAGCGAGGGGACGAAGTGCTCGGTCAGAGTCACGGACGCCAGGCTGCCGATGTTTCTGAAGAAACGACAGGAAATGACAGAAGACATCACAAAAGAGTCCTTAAGAATGGGAGAGGGTGTATGAAAGAATAGAAACTTTTCTGCTCACCCGTAATGAATCATTTTGGCTGTTAGGAGACCGAGGCCCTCCAAGTGGAAAGTGACGTTTTTCAGCGTCTGAGGCAGCGGATTAGTGAAGGAAATCTCTGCAGACATCTTTTGTCCGACCACCGCCTTCCCTATCGGCTGTTAGAGAGACAGAAATTATTTAATCTCCTTAAACACTGAGACTCATCCAAAACCCGGACAAGGTTCAGACACTGTAAAAATACTGTACATAAATGTTGTTTCTCATTCTTAATGAAGAAATAATTTTGATATAACTTCAGACCTGATCAAAAATATCACATATGAATCATTACTCAGGAATTTAACCCTTTATATGGCAGTTTAATTGCATGAAAACCTGAGATTTTTAATAGAAACATTGTGAAATTTGATGTTTATCACAGCCAACAACTTTGAATTGTATTTATTTATTTGTTACAGTGTGGGGTTTAAAAAAACTTAAGTTTTTATCATTCTATCTCACTTTATAATGCATACATTTTTTTAAACAAACACCAGACCTGATCATAAATATCAAACATGAAATAATTTCCAGGAATTTAATCCCTTACATTCCAGTTTAATAGCTTTAAGCCTCTTTTCTTTTTTTCAAACAAAAAAAAAAGTATATATATATATATATATTTTTTTTTTTTATTATACTCAGTGCAAATTGTATTTCCTTGAAGAAGTTTATCACAGCCAGGAACTTTGAGTTTTATTCCTGCTCTGTAGGTTTAAATAATAATGATCAAAAAAAGAAAAAAAAAACAACCTTCAGTTCTTATTATTCCTGATAAAAATGGACGCCACACGTAGATTGCAAAATATGCTATTCACCAGTGACCATCAACTGGAGGTCTGGGGGCCACATCAGGCCGCCCAGGGCTTCCCATACGGCCCCTGGAGGATTGTTAAATTTAGAACATTTAGGAAGGCAAAAGTATGGCATGCTAGTTTTTAGCTATTTTTCTTGGAGTTTAAATAAAACCTTCAACCTGGCACCTTATCAGACAACAAGCACACAAGTACTCCTGTCATTTGGCATGGCAAACGCATCCTTGTTCTTGTTATCTTGATCAAAGTTGGAGTTTTTTGCATCAGTTCTAACATAAGGCTCTTTGAGAGTGCAATGGAGTGGTGCAGGAATGAGTCCTAAAACGCAGAAGTGAGTTAGCATTTTAGCACTTCTGGCTCACTCGTCTGAAAGTCTCTGGGATTTTTGAATGAGTTTTTGTTAAATGCCTGGAATAAGGTCTGTGGTGAACACAAGCTCAAGAGAGTTTAGTTTTTATCCTACAATGTAAAATATATCTGAAACGTGCCCCACCTTTGAGTTGTGCATCTTTTCACGTCTTAATAAAGACGCTTGCTAAAAGACAGCTCACAAGAAGAATCTTGTTCATGGAAGATCTGTTTCCCTCTTGTGTTTTCAGCTGATCAGGACACAGCTTACTAGCATCAAGCTCAGTAATAGACATCAAGAAGGCTCCAGAAGTATGTAGCTAAAATATCTCAATCGCCCCCTTGTGGCTGGCTGCAGTATAGCTGATAGGGACTGATTTCACTGTTAAAGGCTTAAAGTTACATTAATTTTGAAAAGAATTAATGTTTTTCAAAAGAATGTGTTAATTAGACAAAACTATTGATTTTATTTAAGTCTATTTCAATGTCCGGCCCACAACTCCAGTCAAGAAAAAGCTGGCCTTTCTGAAAATGAAGTTGATGACCCCTGCTTTAAACTAATATCCTTTCCTACCTTTTAATGCATACATTTTATTAATCAACATCAGATCTAAGCATATATAACAATATATCCAGAAAGTTTAACCCTTTACATGCACAAATTGCACAAATCCATTATTTCTTAAGTTAAACGCACAAAAATGAATTATTTTTCATATACCAAGTCTGACTTTGATTTCCTTAAAGAGCGTTAACCCATAAATACATTTGAATTTTGTTCCTTATTTTTTAAACGGTCATATTGAAAACATGTTTGACTCTTCACATCATAACAACAAATTCTTTACATTCATATTTTTTTTCTCTCTTTGATGCATATTATTCATTAAAAGTGAGGAAGGATATTTATGCATAGCTTTTCTTTTAAGTCAATTTGAATTTATCCTTTTTTAAAATTATTTTACAGTGTGATGCTAAAAATAAAACCCTACACTCTCACCTTGTGGGACAAAAAACATGGACAACCCATATAACTTGCTATAAAAATATTATTTTTTTCCCCCACTTTGAATGATTTTTTTCAAACATCTGACCTAATCATAACCATCAAACGTGATGTGATTCTCGAAAATCGACCCTTTGTAGTAAAAAGCTCACCTTGATGCTGAGGTCTGGCGTCCTGAGCCTGAAGCTGAACTGCGTGGCGAGGACCTGCTGAGTCTCTCTGACCCGGCCTGACAGCGTCAGCATCAGAGCCGCCTGGTCTATCAGCTGGTCTTTGTAGTCTTTGTAAGCCAGGGTCCACTCCAAAATCTTTTCTGGAGACAGAAGATGGCAAAGAGTAAACAAAGGCAGCCATTTTTGTCTCGCTGTTTCTTATAAGTATGACACCACACACAAAAAACAGAGGTAAACAAACTCAGTGAATAAATGGGACTTATAATGATCCACCGGTGTAAGGGTTTAACTTGCAGCCACGTTAACCGAGGGTTTCTTTGTTTTGTTTTATTAATAACACATATGATGAGCTAGTGGGGATAACCTTATGAATAAATTAGCAAAAAAAAAAGTGTTTGTCTGAACCGCTAAAGGTCACCAGTTAACACAGTGACTATTTAAACCATAACAGCTGGTAGCATTGTTAGCAAAGAAGCAGGATGTAACAGTGGAGCCCAGCTTGCTAAAAGTGGAGATTCTGGGGATGAGAGGGACTAATTTTCCTGGTCCAACCAGCTGGAGGAAATTCTGTGGACTGGAGGAGTTGTTGAACCAGTCCATGCTGGTGAATCCTGTGATAAGACGCTGACCAGATGGCGAGTAACGTTAGCCTGCTGCTATTTTTAATCCAGTTAGAGCAACTAGAGCAATAAAGACCCTAATGGATTGTAAATGATTATTATTATGCCTGTTATTTCATCATCAGATGTCATCAAAACTGCCCAGTAACTGTGTTACAACAAATATGGCAGGGAATTTTAAAGTTAGGGGCAAACATTTCACTTCATAGACCTTAACTTGATTGGTTAAAAAGTTACATTTTTGAGCCATAAAAAGAAAAGTGTGTTCATAAGAAAAAAATCTTGGATATTTTAATTTCAGACTGGGAAGAAGTCCATTATTTAGAGTTTGCTTTCCTTCCTTCACTCACTCTGGTTAGGCAGCAGATCCACGTCGGTCCGGTCCCTCCTCACGGTGGCCTTGTGGACCCCGGTGTAGTACATGACGGCCACCTGGCTGTGCAGCATCACCTTGCGCTCCTCTGAGCTGCTGTTTGTCAAAATAATGGTCAGCTCGGCGTCTTTCCCCATCCTGGGACCTCCTCCGTCCATGGTCACCTCCACGGAGACGTCCTCGGCTGTCGGGGACGAATACGCCTCTGCTTTGGAGCCGTAGCTGCAGGCCGTTTCCACGGCGATACGTTCCTCCTCTGAGCCTGGGATACAGCACAGAATAAATAAGAGGGTGAAACTGAGTCTGACAGGAGGGTATGAGTTTCTGTGGTCACTTTAAAGGGTAATCCTGCTGTTTTATCTCCAGTTTAAAAGCAATCTAATGAGAGCTTTGTGTCTGAAAGGTTCAAAAAGTTTGAGGGATTTTTCACATTAGGTATGTTTTTTTTTAATCATGCCTGAGCATGACTAAGCCCACCCTTTTTTATCTCACACTATAGTAAAAGGATGCCAGAATCCACACTATCAATTATAGTATTGATAACAATAATTTTAGGTGTAATTTATATCTCACACGGAGCTCCTAGTAGGTGTAAAGTCCTCTGTAAATAAGTGTCGACTAAGTTTGAGAGGCAGGGGAGAACATTTTTAGAGGTTTAGATGTTATTTTATGGACTACAGACCTGTAATAAAACAGAAGAGGAATTATTGATCATTTAACCATTATTGCACAGATACATGAGAGTGGATGTTGGCAAAAATGACCTTTATGGACCAACAGCATTTTATTCCATTTCTCCACTATTGGAGAAATGGGCCTTCATAGGCCTTTTAGACCTGCAGGCAGGCCCGTCCCTGCCTAAAGGTTCAGAACTTGAAAAGTTGGTTCTCAGCTGGAACCAAAAAATAGTTCCTGACAGTGGGTGTGTATTCTAGGTTGTGGAAAAGAGCTGAATAAGGAGAAAAGTGGTCTGCTGAGGGGACGAAATGTTTGGTTGCGATCTGGGCGCCAGAGTAGTACAGGGAAAGGTTTGTGCCAAACTTGCCGAAGAGATGGCGAGGGCTGGGTTCATCCGAACGCCAGACTAAATAATTAATAGACTCAAGAAACCCCCTTAATAATGTGGAGTAATCCTCCTATTTTGGTTCCACTTATCTGGTGTGATCCTGGGCTGGTTTGCCAGAAAGCTCCAAGGTTCTGAGACTCGAGCAAGAACTAGAGCCAGACTGGATCTGTCTGAAAGCACTAAGTGAGGGCACACTGGAGGGCTCTTTGTGGACTTTTGTCTCCATACAAGACAATCAAGAGGGCACTTTATCACAACTTTTCCAACAAATAGGCACCCTGGATGGCACCTTTTCATGTTGTGGTTACTGGGCGCAACCCTTAAGTAGTACATTGTTGAAATTTTATCCCTTTGAAGAGCACCCAAGAGGGTTCTTTATCACCGTTCCCTGAGAGGGCATCCTCGATTCACAATTTGGCCGATAAGAGGGCCCCCTGAAGGGCTTGTGGTTTAGAGGATACCCCAGAGAGTATCAAATTTTTCCAGTGAGATGGAACTCTAGACCAGTGGTTCTCAACTGGTGGGTCGGGACCCAAAAGTGGGTCGCAAAGCTCTTTCCAATAGGTCGCAAATGTGTGCCAGGAAAAAAAAATGAGGCAGAAATTCTATATACAGAAGCCCTAAGTAGACATAGGGTAATTTTATAGACGTACTCTTGAAGTTTTCCTTTGATTACGAGTAAATTTCAGTAATTGTTTCAAGCTTTCTACTCATTTATCTCCTTTTCTGTGGATAACACTTCTGGTTTTCCCAAGATGACAAGGAACCTCTTCAGGAAATTACAAAATTTCTATGCTGTCTAAGAAAAATTGAGCAAAATAAAATGTATGCATGTGTTTTCTTCAGCAATGATGTGTTTTTAAACCTGTTTATTTAGTCTTGTCTCTATTTAGTATGTGTTTTTTCTATAGGGTCCAAAGACATATCAGATAAATCTGAGTGGTTAAACATGTTCAAAAACCTGGGTCGCGACTTCTCTTAAGGCGGTTTTAGTGGGTCCTGATGCCCAGCCAGTCGAAAACCACTACTCTAGACGGTGCTTTGTTGAATTACGACCCCTTGAAAGGCGTTCAAGAGGGCTCTTATACCATTCTGGCCTTTGAGAGGGTGCCATAAGTGTCTCTTTTTCACTTGTTGTCCCATCAGCAGGCATCCTCGATGTGTCTTATCACTTTGTCCACTAAGTTTGCACCCTGTAGGGAACTTTATTTTATCTTCCAGCCAAAGTGGCCCCTTAAAGGTCAATTTTACTGTGTGCGTTTTTAACTTTAGGTCATCAGGAGTGGCAGTCAACCCCCTGAACCCTCCCTGATTCTAACAGTGTCTGCTCAAGTTCTCTATGGTTGATTACGGTCTTGATAATTTTACCAGCAGGTGTCACTGTTGTTACTTTAAACTGGCTTCAGGTTCAGGATTTGGGGTTTAATAATCACCTAACTGGTTTAAAGATGCTGACATTTCTCCTTGAGTAAGCGTTAATTGTCCACATTCTCTCACCTTCAGGATGTTTGTAGAGGTGTGTGATATCCATGCGGTCATCAGAGCCGACAGCCTTGGTGCTGATGTAGTGTCCAACCTTCTTTTTCTCGCTGTAGATCATACTGAAGGTCCCGTCTACGTTCCTCTGCCAGTAGATTTTATCACTGTTTACCTGCACAGAAACAGAAATAAAGCTCTGAACATATGGAAACTTCACGCTGCTTCTGGTGCACACCATATGACTCATTATTATCACAGCGTGCAACAAAATCCATCCACAGGAAACAAGAGAAGCTCAGGTGTTCAGTCCTGGAGGATGAGTATGTGAGAAAAGAACTACAGTTTCTAAGAAGGAGGAGGAGATTTTCACAAACCTCAGCGAACACAAATGGAGAGTCATGCTTGAGGAACACCTGACCGTTACGGACCGCAGCGAGGGATGCCGGTCCACAGCGGAAAGTTCCCTGGCTGGTCTCCTGAGGCGTGGCGTCAACGGCCTGCCAGCCTCCGTTTCCTGCAGGTAAGTCAGGCCGGGCCATCCAGCAGTCGTTCCACACGTGGAAGTTCCTGCAGGTCGACACACGGGGGTCAGATTAAATGAAATAAAAAGATGAAGCAGCTTAGAGAGAGAGAGAGAGAGAGAGAGAGAGAGAGGATGGGACGAACCAGATGGAGTCAGAGTTGAGGTGCTCTAATGGGTCCAGGTTCTCGTCCAGGTAAACATCTGTGGTCAGAGAGACGTCTGTGTCGTGAGCTGAGTCGAAGTTTGTCACAGTTCGACTGGGGATGCCCAAACATCGTAAAACTGAAACGAAAGGAGAGGGAGCGTGTCAGAGATAATCGTCTGAGGGAATGATGTCACACACCTGTATGAGCAGGTGGATTTGTTCTGACCTGTAGTGACGACACCGGCAAAGACCCAGCACTGCCCGTATCTCACTGGAGTTCCCTTGTTTTTGTGGTATTCAGTCAGGATTTCAACACTCCCACTCCACACTGCCGGACTGGTTCCCAGTGAGTAATCTCCAGACCAGTTTCCCTCCAGGATGCCATCATCATCAGGCGAGTTCACCTGGACAAAAAATGGACATGAATTTCCTTTTTTGTTAACCAGGAAGGCTACTTTTAACAGCTTTTCTCCTTCATCATGTGTCATCCAATTACAGAAAACAGTTTTATCAACACTGTGCAGCAGTGATCATTTCGATGGAACCTGGCAGAGCTTGAGCAGTTTAGCAAAGATGAATCGAGAAAAATTGCAGATGTGCAACCCTGAGTGCACATCTGACTAAATACTGACTTGAAGGGGGTGAATATGTATGCAGTCATTTAATTCATAATACTCATTTTATTAAATATTGCATTGTAGAAAACTTTTTTTTGCAATATTTTGTCAAAAAATCCAAATAATATTAACCGTGTTTGATTTATAAAATCAGTAAATAGGCACTGTATATTTTCATTATGTCTTTGAAAAGCAACAAACACTTAAGTTGTTTTAATTTGTCAAACTTTTCATCTTAAAGGAAGTTTTGAACTTGCAAAGACTCTTGAAAGGGAATTTTTTACTCCCATGTGGACTCCAATCTTTGGTTACAACTGCGTGAACAGCAAACAGTGAAATTCAGCAAACAAATGCAAAGATTAGGGGAGAAAATTTTAGATCTTACCATGGCTGAGATGATTCGAACCACATTAATGGGATCTCGCCAACCAGATGAATGAGTTCCACTCTTTTCCAGGACAAAGAGACACACGGCAAGAATCCCGTCATCAAACTGAAACCAGAACAGAGAGAATAAATTCAGCTTTAAACCCAGTTTAAATCTACATAGCATTGGAAAGTAGATGACACAGCCTTCTAGTATGTGCAAAAGCTGGGTTACACCTGAAATTTGTCACCAGCCAATCACAGAGCTGATACACAGAGACAAACAAGCAGCCACACTTACACTCACATCTTTGGGCAATTTAGAGCCAGCAAACCACCTAGCAAGCACCCACAGAAGCACATGGAGAACCAGGAATGCACTTGCTGTGAGGCAGCAGTGCTAACCCCTGTGCCACCGTGCAGCCCTGAGCTCCAGATCTCACCTGTCCGTAGTTCCATGTCCTCACTCCGATCTGATTCTGCGTGCCGTAGTAAATCCGTCCAATGTCATTCAGGACGTACTCCTGCTGCTCGTCCTCAGAGTCCATGAACACGGTGTCGTCTAAAGAGGGCCAACCAGAACAACTTTAAAGATGGAGAAATATCTAATGTCTGATATTTTCCTTTCTCTGATTTTACTCAGCTCTTCCGACTGCAGTGAATCTTTCCTTTGTGCAATACTTCCAATAAAACTTTTCTGTGAGTTATGAGGCTTTTATAACACTATCAGTGCTGATTATTCAGCATGGATGTGTTTATAGAAATGAAGATGAATAATGCTGCAACCTTGTTGAGATAAAAAGCTTTTAGACTGATGAAGGTCTGATGAGTGATGCTGCAGGTATCCTACTGAACAATAAGAGACCTTGATGTGAATGTTTTCTTTTATGGCACTTTTTTAGTGAATAGTTTGAGAGGTTTTCAGAAAAGGAGAGAGCTTTTATTCAAACAGCTCTGATGTCTAACAAATTTACAGATCTACAGCTGTGGACTGTATATACAAAGATGGACGAGGTTATAGCTGTCTTAAAGTGAAGCCAAAACGTTTAGAGCTCAGCCTTCTGACTGGATGCAGTGTGTGATTGTTGTACCTTCACACCAGGGGTTGAACAGCATGTAGATGTCGTTATCAGGGTTATGTGTGGAGACAGCTTGGCCATCCGGACAGTTCGTTTCCACGGTGAGTTGATATCGGCCGATGACAGCATCGGGAGGAGAATTCACTGACATTTTTATCCTTTTGTTGTCTTTCTCCACGATGGCTGCCTCCCAGCAGCCATCCTGCAACTCCTCCACCAGCGGGATGATGACGTGGGTTCCCTTCGCCACAGTTGGCAGAGAGCCTGAGAACAAGGCAGGAAATGTTTATCACAAACGTGTATGAAATCAAGCTGGCATGAAGCTTTTGTTGCAAGGCCGAGCCCAAACATAGCAAAGCACAGCGGCAGCATTCATGCCACACCTGCATTCCTCCACAGCTCACCTGGGAGCGTTTGAGTAAACAGCAACCGAAGAGACGCAACACTGACAGCACATATAAGCCGTTATATATAGGCTGCATGTCACGGCAGCACTGATCTCAGCGTAGCTGTGCCATAAAAGAAATCTTGGCAGCTGTTTGAGGCCAGTGTTGAAAGGAAACGGTCCTCCTTCTGTTCCTGAGTCTGCAGAGAAATACTGAATCTCTGAGGGGAGGCAACACAACCCTCTATTTCTTTTATGAAAAAAATAAATAAATAAATACAGTTTTCACAAACATAGGCATGCATGAAGCAGGATCCTGGACATGTACCAGAGCAGTAGCTCTGGAGCCACACGTGTCTCTTTTGTGATTCTTTGAGGCTCTTTTATGTCTTAATTTGAAATATTATTGCCCCAGAAAACCTTAGAATAGGGGAACTTTGACCTCAAAAGCTCATCACATTAATCAGTTCGTGTCCCAGACTTATACTGAAGGCTTAATTTGTCAAACATAATTTTTCCCATTTTTGCCCTTTTTCACCATGTTGTGCCACTTTTCACCCAATTAAGCTACCTTTGCTACCAAAAACCACTTTTTTCCCATTTTTTGCCACTTCCTTTTGCCACTTTTCCATTTCTTTTTTGCCCTTTACCACATTTTTTTGCCACTTTTCGCCCATTTAAGTTACGTTTTGCCATTAAGTACCACATTTTTCAATTTTTTTTGCCCATTTTTGCCACTTCTTCTTGACACTTTTTGCCACTTTTGTCCCTTTTTTCACCACCTTTCGCCAATTTAAGCTACTTTTTGCAATTAAATACCACTTGTTTTCTCTTTTTTGCCTATTTAAGCTACCTTTTGCCAATATGTACCCCATTTTTACTTTATTTGCCCATTTTTGACACTTTTTGACACTTTTGTCATTTTTTTGCCCCTTTTTACCATTTTTTCACAAGTTTTAGCCCACTTAAGCTACTTTTGCTATTAAATACCACTTGTTTTCTATTTTTTGCCCTTTTTTGACACTTCTTTTTGACACTTTTTGCTACTTTTACCACTTTTTGCCCCCCCATTAACCATTTTTTAAAATCACGTTAAGCCCATTTAAGCTACTTTTTTGCTATCAAATACCACTTGTTTTCTCTTTTTTGCCCATTTTTGCAACCTCTTTTAGCCACTTTTATCCCATTTTGCCCTTTTTCACTATTTTTGCCCATTTAAGCTACTTTGTGCTATTAAATACCACTTGTTTCCTATTTTCTGCCCTATTTTGCCACTCTTTACTGCTTTTTGCTCATTTTAGTCACTTTTCTCTCTTTTTTTTTTTTTTTTTTTTTTGTCAGGTTTTTGCCACTTTTGGACCATTTTTGCTCCCTTTAACTTATTTTTATTGCTACTTCAAGCTTTCTTTTGCCACTTTTCACCACTTAGATTGTGACTCTTGCAAAGGTATTTTTCAAGAATTTGGCTCTTTGGTTGAGCAGGGCTGAGTAACTCTGTACCAAAGAGAGGTCCAATGAGGGGCTGCTGCCTGCAGAAGAGCTGTGCCTTGCTAAAGGGCACCTCAATAGGAATCAAGGCAAATGCAAAGAATATGATTTCTCAACTGAAAACATGCAAATATATGTTTTTACATTACTGACTTAATTTTTTTTTTTTTTTCCTGTTTTGAAAAAATAAAGGTACATCTTCAAAGTTCAACAGTGGCACGATTGTAAACTAAAGGGACTTTCTGCAGGTATTTTAGTAAAACTTTGAAGTACTTGGTACAACAATAATTGCATCCTTTTATGAGGTTGTGTAATTGCATGGTGTGTAATTGAATTTGCAATTATATCAAGTGTGTGGCACTAATGACTGGTACACCACAAAATCATCACGGTCAAGTCTACTCCCTGCTGCTAAATGCAATACTTCTTCTGAGTTTATGTAATTTTTACAGGTCCCGGGTTAAATTCACCCTTTGAGGGTGTTTCAGGGCAAAATTTTAACACTTGTTTTTTTTTTTAAATTTATACGTGTACTTTTATCAGTAAAACTTGTTTTTTCCTTTCCCCATGGGTGTAAATTTGAAGCATTTGCAATTCTAATTACTGACACATTGCAATGCACCTTCCATTCTTTAAGACTGTCACTTATTTAGAGCACTTATGTCAAAACCACATCTCTGAAAATCAGTACGCTGCAGAGTACACATAGGAAATGGCTAACTCAGTGGATAGCTTCACTCATGGTGCAAAGTGCTGAACATTAAAAACAACAATCCAACAGAACTGAAAGCAAAGCAATCTCTGCAGGGATCACTTCAACAGACAACAATTTTACATGCTGCCCAAGAGCATGATGGGAAATCCCCCCCCCCAGATTTAAAATAGTAGTGGGCTGAATTTAGATCAGTATGCTCTCTACAGAGTTGAATTAACACTGGTGGATCAACACTGTTGAATAACTCCAACATTAATAACCATCTTGCTCAGAATGGGGTTAGAATTACTCTTTGGGAGTTAAAATCAACTCTGAGTAGTTTTACACTGATATTTAAACTCATGTAGCCAAAGATCATCCAGTAAAGAGTAGACATTGGATTTTTGCTGGTATTCAATTTGCCAATGTTTACAGATCCAGCATAGGAGCCATATATGGTAATGTTGATCAACTTCCTGTGTGGCCCCCTTCCCCATCAGCAGGGGGCCAGAACATCAGTGCAGTTTTAGTATTTCTTTCAGTCCCACACCAACGTTCCCAACATCATTACTAACCAATGCAAGTTCATGACACATACATATTACAGGTAAAAAGGGGTGCTACTATCAAGAGGGGCGACTCCTAATACCGAAAATCAACTTTTTGATTATATTAAGGGGGTAAGGGGGGTCCTAGTGCTTTTGCAGCGATTTTGCAGCGACAGTCAGAAACCTCCCAAAGTGGGCCCCATCTGACAGCACACAGTATTCAATCAAAGCCTGCTAAATGACATCACATACAGTAAAAGACTACCCTAAACTCCACAGACTCATTTTAACCTTTCTGAAAGGACCAGTTGAAGTCTGAGCGTCACATATTATGCAGAGCACACTTTTTCAGGCTTTCTAACAGAAATATGTGCCCCTGGTTTGTCCACAATCAAAACTAAAACCAAAGAAAACCAAAGAATCAGAAAAATCCATTCCTTCCTCCTCTCTCTTTCTCCACCTTTCAGAATATGTGTGCTGAAACAAGCTGTTCTCAGACTCTCCCCTCATGATGTCCTGTGGGGAGTTAGCCCCGCCCCCAAGTTCGGTTGGCCCTCCCAACTTGGAAGAAACTTCTGCCCTCCTCTCCTGATCCTCATCAGCAGAGCCACATCCAGTGAGCCACGTCCTTTTCCTAAGAGGGGCGGAGTTAGGGGCGGAGTCAGACAGCTCAGTGACAAAGCCATAGAAACAGCTTTTTCTGAGCAGGGCTGAAATAAAGGTTTTTTTTTTAGACATGCAAAAATCTAATACTAGATTTTTTTTTTCCAGCAAGAAACTTAACAGGCATGTTTTGGGAACCTCTGAGATCAAAATAAACTTGTCTTAAAGGGGTAAAATATGTGACCTTTAATCTTCATCAGATGGTAACCAGTGGGATCTTGTCCCACCTCTTTGGTTTTCTTACAGCCACAGTCTTCTGCTAAGTGGAGCTAAACCTTGATACCAGAGTCTGTTTTAATGACCCCTCTGCCTGCCAGGACCTGCCTTAAAACTCCCTACTCTATTGATTTGGGTCCCTTGCCCTTCTGGATGCATTTCTCACCATAACCTCTTGTTAATCTGTGCCAAATGTCCCAGACCAGAGTAATGTTGGGAGAGGTTGATGAGCTCAGATCTGCTGTAATCTGACCTGAATATGGAAAACGTCACCACTCCCTGTTCTGATCCTCGCTCCTCTGTGGGTGTAATCGAGTCTTTGTTTGGTGTGTTTACAAACGTCTTAGCGTGACCTAGTCACCACATCGCGATTTCACCAACAGAGGGTTATTGATGAGGGCGGGGCTGCTGGCTTTTGTGTGGCAGAGCCTTCTGTTAACCCTGTTAGATAAATTAACCTAATTATAATAACATAACTGTGATGAGAAATATCTGACTAATGCTAACTTTATTCTCTATTTCTTCATGGCGTCTATTTGTCAGCTTCTATCTGCCTTCCTTAACAAACTGCAGGCAAAAAAAAAATCTGTGAACTTTGCAAATGTCAAAATATTTCCTTGACGACACTGGCTGAGCTTTCCTCACACAAAAGCCAACATTTCTACTTGGCAGTTTGTCATTTTGGAGAAAGATTCTCCTGAAATGTTCTGCAAACATGCAGCTGTAGAGAGGACAGACCCACATCAGAGGCTTACATCTCCAGAAGAAGTAAAGGAGAACAGGTGAGACTGGGAGAACGACTAAATTGTGATCCTGAAGTCCAATCCTCCACACACTTTCACTCTGGGAGATGTTATGAAAATGACAGCCTCTCTCTGTTGTTAGCGGGGCTTCACAGTCTGAAAAAACCACAAAGTCGAAGCACTCCGCTGTCACTGATGTCGGCTGAATTGAACAGAAGCAGCACAGTGTTTTTGGATTGGGCTCCCTGCTGGGAGAGGGCTTCAGGATCGGTGACCAGTGTATGGACACTGCACACTCGGCTGTGATGTGTTTGAAAGAGGAAAAATGGCCTTTCTGTCGTTCTGTTTTCACATGTAATATCCATTATTTTGGACGTGGTGTCATGATTCTGAAAGGACCTAAAATGGGCTTCATTCACGGCTGCTTTTGTGCTCCAGCTTATCTCTGCTGTGACACATGGCCTTTAAAATGACTGCATGGTTATTCATGGTCACTATTTCACCGTCGTTACATCAGCATGAATTTCCCTTTTTGAAGTCTGGTTCATATTCAGGAAGTATTCAGACCCCCTTCTCTTTTGTAATTTTCTTATGTTTCAGCCTGATGCTACAGTAGATTTGTTTTCTAATTCTCATGAATCTACATGCACTGCCCCATCATGACAAAGGGAGAACAGAATTTTAGACATTTTTGCAAATTTATGAAAAATGAAGAGTGAAATATCAGATTAAGTATTCAGGTCATTTGCAAAAACATTTGAAATTAAGTTAAATGTACTTAAATGTGCAAACCATATGAAATCCAAACAGGCTTGACTACAGTGTCCCTTAAAGCAGTGGTTCTCAACCTGGGGGTCGGGACCCCATTCCGGACACTGAAAGGGGGTCACCAGATGCCTTGAATGATTTCAAACTGTATTTTACCCGTTTTACCAAAAGATATGCATCAAATTACTTAAATGTAAAATAAAAACTTGGTCATTTGGTGAAATCTAAATAAAAAATCCACAAAAGTAAATCTGCACACAACCCCTGCCCACATAATTGGCCGGGCCCCTGACGAACCAGAGAACGGTCCCTCCCCAGCTGTGATTGGTTAATGATATTGATATGTTTTATCAGTAGCATGGGTGCTAGCATCCTGGCTAACAGTTAGCTTACTTTGGAGCTAAAAAAAGAGTGTTAAATTATTATTGGATTCTACTGTTGAAAGTATTTATTTGTGCCACTTTCTCACCTATTTTTCCCTCCCAATTTTACCGCTACTATTGGCCACTTTTCATCAGTTTGGAGCAATTCTCACCAATTTTTGCCACTTCCTGCAAATTTTGCCACATTTTATTCACTTTTTCCCACTTTTTTTTTCCATTTTAAACCCATTTCTGCCACTTTTTATTCCCATTTCACCACCTTTTCTGCCAATTTCTTCTACTTTAAACCCTTTCCACCATTTTTCTGCCTGCTGTCCTACTTCTAAGCAAATTCTTGCCATATATTTTTTCCTCAGTTGCCCTATCACCGCAAGTTTTTAACCCCTTTTTACAATAAGTAAAACTACACTTTATTTGTTATGCCTATTTGTGCCAGTCTAACCAATTTTGATGTTTTCTGCCTGTTTTTCTGCCTCACTTTAACACTTTTTGCCAGTTTAAACCAGTTTTCTCACTTGTTTATCCCATTTCACCAGCTTTTCCACTCATTTTTGCCACTTCTAACCCATTTCTGCCTCTTTTAAAATCCCATTCCTGCACCCTTTCCATCAATTTTTGCAATTTTAGCTATTTTTAACCCATTGTAGTTCTGCTTTTTAGAAAAAGGATCTAAATCTTTAGGATGGGGATAAACTAAAACACAAATGAATAAAAAAATAGATATTTGTTGCTTTGGCAGACTGGTTATTATTCCGGTTAAATCTATTTCATTTTTTGCCCAGTGAGGCTCCACAAGCCGTCTTTTACACTGTAAGCCACACTGAATCTTTAAATCAACTCACTTAGACTCTCTATTTTATTTCTTATTTCTTGTCACCTCTCATTAGTAAATGTTGAATTTGGCGTCTACATTTTGCTCTATTTTGGACGCATATGATGTTCTGTTTTTCAAGTAAAATATCAGACCTAAACAGGAAGTAAGACCTGATTAGAGCCATTTTCCTGTGCCTGTTTCCTGATTATGAAACGCTGAACTCGGGGTCAGATCCTCCTCGCTGCTACAGCCGCTCGGCCGTTCTATTACAGACGTAGTAATTATTATCCTGGAGCTGGCCTGGTTATCACACAGCTGTAATTACAGGATCTATATTTGTCTGTGTCCTCTCCTCCTTACAGTGAGGGAGCAGCACAGATGAATTGTGGGTAAACAGCTGGCTGCAGAGGCTCTGACTGACGTGTTTTTTTTTTGTTTTTTTTTTTTACTAAGAGCAGGGCCGAGGTGTCTTACTGGAGCTTAGCAACCACGACTGTTACCATAGGGATGGAAAGCCCAAAATCTGCCCCTCTGATATCTCCCCCTTCATCACTCATTATCACAATACGAACTGTAAACACGAGGTGCTGGATTGACAAGGTAAGACCCAAAACCCCCTCCTGGTGCATCATGTTTTCTCTACACCCTCCTCGTCCTCTGCTCAAAAATCTGAACCGCAGCAGCTCTGCACTCTGACAGGGTCAGAGAGGCAAACTTGGATGCTCAGGCTTATATGCAACCGAGTTTCACACTTAAATCCAAATCCATCTTTATATTTCTGTTCTTATGTCTGTTTATTGATAAAATGTGCTGAAATGTAGAACTACTGTGGTGAAACTGCAGAGTATCTGCAGAACAAGAACATGAAATCTGCAGCTCCTTTGGTGTGAGTCTCTGAGTCAGTCCTCATAGAGCTCCATGTTCAAATGTCCAGCTGTACAGTAGAAATCAAATTTGGCCAATTCTCTGTTGTTTCATGAAAATATTAGCTGATCTACTAGTCTACAGCAGGGGTGTCAAACTCACAGCCCGGGGGCCAAATCTGGCCTGTGGAACAGTAATATCCGGCCCACAAGATCATATCATATTTGTATTATTATTGGTCCACCAGTATGAGGTCTGCAGATTTCCTCCAGTATAATAATGTAAACTTCTCCTGGATTATTTGAAATATCCTTGTTGAGCCAAAAAATCTGAAAAATTAAAGAAAAATTTCATAAAAAGTCAAGAATGTGGGAATGAAGTTAATTCGTTTTTATTTCATATTTTCAATTCTGCATATCCAGATTACGACTCCTTTTCAATTCCTGATTTGGACTTTATATATCACATTTTTATCTTTTACATTCCCAATTTTATATTTTAAGACATATTTTGACCTTTTAAACTCCTTAATTTGGCTTTTTAATTCCATATTTTGACTTTTAAACCCATGATTTCACATTTTTTCTCATATTTTGACATTTTTAATTAATTATTTTTACTTTTTATATCATATTTTGACCTTTTTGACTTCCAATTTTAAATTTAAGTCATATTTTTAACTTTTTAAGTCATCATTTTGGATTGTAGCTCATATTTTGACATTTTTTCACTCCTTTTTAATCCCATATTTTGACCTACCAGACTCACAATTTAACTCAAATTTGATCTCATATTTTCACCTTTCAAATGTATGATTTCAACTTTATTCTTATATATTTGCTGTTTAAAAACATCGTTTTTCTATTTTTAATATAATGTTCTGATCTTTTGAAACAACAAATTGGAATTTTTATATCAGATTTGAGCCTTTAAACTTATCATTTTAACTTTTTTGAATTTCCAAATTATTTATCATCAGTGCTGTTTTTTTTTCTTTTACTGGTGAAAATGAGGTTGACAGTCATGGTTAAATGTTGACCCTGTTAGGCCCTCAGGTTTGACCTAAACCCAGAATCTGGCCCCTGCTGTGATTGAGTTTGACACCCCTGGTCTGCAGGCTGGAGTTTCAACGTTAAAACTTTAAGAAGAGAGATAAAGGCGAAATAATTTCCAACAGGCAAAAAGAGAAATAGAAATATCATTCTGAAAAGGCTCTCCTTTTTCCAGCTGCGCTCATAAGCAGAAAGTGCTGCGCTTTATGAGAAAATAGATGAGAAATTAAAGGCTGTAGGAGCGGAATTTGTGAAAAACTATTCTTCGTGGATATCTACGTTATAACAAGAGTAAGCTAGAAAAGCATTTTTGTATTTATATGAGCTGTGAAATTTCTCTGCAGCTCTACAATGACAGTGATTATCATAGTCATCAATAAAAAAAGTAGACAGAATCATGTCCAAAATGAACAGTACGACGAAAATAGGCTTTTAAAGCCTTAAAAAGGAGAATAATATTGTTTGCAACGTTCTAAATCCTTGGTTCGAGCTGCTACAACACTCACACGACAACTGACTGCAACAGTAGCACACGTGCGTTTTCAGAAAGTGTTGTTTTGCCCGTCTACACGGAGGCGGGGGCGTTTCACTAATTTTTGAACTCTGGAGCCCGTTTCCAAATCGACGGCCTAAATGCAACAAAAGTTTTGCAATTTCTACTGAAAACTTCGTCATGTCAACAGGACCCGAGACTCCCCCAACTTCTCTGACTCTGCTGCAACGGGCTGAAACGCAAAACAAAGGCTCACGCTGTTCCTTGTCAGAACGAAGCATCTGATTGGCTGAGTAGCATCACGTGTTGCTGCCGTACAGACGAGAGAAGCTGTGCAGGTCAAGATTGATCAGTTAATGTAAAAAAAGCTGCACAGGTTGAGAGAGGAACGCTCAGAGAACGGGGCACAAGGGTTGGATGGCATTCCAGACCAGATCTGGACCGTGGTCCCCTAGTTAGTGACCTTGGTTTTCCAGGATGCCCCAACTTTTTTTTGTAGCCATGGTGACGCTGAGGAGTTTCACTGACCTGTTTTCAGTTCCAGGCGTAGTTCATCAGAGCTGGGGTTAAAAGGTCGAGAAAGAGTGATCCACATCTGGAACGTCTGTCCTCTACGAATAATGAGGTTTTCAGTCTGGTACAGATCCGTGTGGTGCTCCTGGCGGTTCTGTCCTGATTTACTTTTCATCAAATCGATGGATAAGACGTTCAGGAGGAGCTCTGCAGAACAAACACAAATACATGAGGAGAAAGTAAAAGACAGTGAGTTTGTTACGTAGCAGTTCTTGTAGAGTTAGTTACTGTTCAGCTCTTTGTCTTCAGTCGTAGGTTTGTTCACTCCTTCCTCTTTCTCTGTGTCGTCCAGGCCCGTGACCTCCGTTTCTGTGACATCATCGTCCTTGGTTTTTGGGCAGCAGCACGGGCAGACTTTACGCAGCCAGCGCAGACAGCCATTCTCTTTTTTATCTCCTTCTTCTTCTAATTCTTCCTTTTCTAACTCTTCGTCTGTGTCGTCTCCAAACCCAAGAGTGACGGACGGGAAACGACCAACGGCAGACCTGTCTCTGATCGATCGAGGCTCTACAGGCATTCTGGGAAAAAGACAAACACAATAGTTTAAACAAAGGCCTCTTCACATTCCTCTCAAAACCCAGAAACATCACATGGTTCAACTTTGATGATGCTGGCTGACTGTCCAACAACCCTGAAAGCAGAAATGTCCACTTTGATTTAAGGATGACCTGAACGTAATTTAGAGGTTCAAGGTCCATCCTGCAACGTCACACTAACCCTTGCTGACTGGTTTTAATACTCAAAAAGCTCTCAGTGTAGCAGCTTCGCAGTCCATTTTTGATCGGCCCTCAGCGAATTATTTAAATGAAATGAAATATGGCCTATATCAGAACTTAAAGCTTGTGTATAACTGTATTGTACTAAGTAGTTTCAGCACGTGGTGGTGCTGCCATGCTAATTCTGTAGACAAACATTTTGACAAGCCAAATTTTTTTTTTCTGTGACTAAATTAGGATAACACATATCGCCCACCAACATAAAACGATATCTTGATTTATAATGCCATGAAAGATTATGGCAGCAAATAACAATACCAGTGGTATTATGATAGCTGGGGTCAGCAGGGGCACTAAAACCTGATTGGCCCTCCCAAAATCCTTAAAATGATTGTCTGTTTGCCTTGTCAGCCCCTAACTAGCCATTTAAGCATACCCAATCACTAAGACTGTCATTTTTTAAGATACTTTTTGGGTTTTTCATGCCTTTATTTTGAAAAAGAGAATAGTTGAAACAGGGATGAGAGAGTTGGGGTAAGACACGCAGGAAGGAGGCCGCATGCCAAGATTGAAATGGCTCCCCCCACATACATGGAGCACGAAATACCAGTGGCATTCCCACGTACACAGGGTACGACCTAGCAGCTAGGCTATCTGCGCCCCACTTAGCATGTCTTAGATTGGTATTACTAACTTTAATATTCTCAAGGTGAGGTGTATGAATGTGGCCCTCAGTGGAAAAAAGTTTGGACGACCCTGACTTAAAGCTAAAGATGACGGAGCGTTTTCAGATTGTGCACCCACTGCAGCCAACAGGAAGTGGAAATGAAACTCTGCTTTCTAACCACCTGCTCGTTGTACGATAACATCAGAGACAAGTTCTTTCCACTCTTCACAACCAAACAAAACCATTTCACCAGGATGCACGACCAACAGAAGCCTCCTAATCTGCTAGGTGAAGGTTAACACTGTGCAAATGTTTCAGCACATTACGTGAGCTTTTATGACAGAGGAAGCTCTTTAGTCTCCCCACCACCAGGAAATGGACTTTGTACGCGTCTATATATGTTTTTATTTTAAATAGAACCCAGTTGATTTCCATGCCAATAAAGCTATTTGAATTGAATTGAACTGCATTTTTAGACAGGGCCCTTGACTTTGGAACGGCCTACCCGAGAAGACAAAAACCACTGAAATCACTCCATAAAACTTACTGTAGCCCTGAGGGTTTCATGCAATTTATCTGGCATTAAAAGGGTTAAATCCCTGAGAATTAATCAGTTATTTTATATTTACAAGTTCTAATGTTGATTCAAACTTTAATGCAGGATACATTTTAATGTGTGGTGTTTTAATCTGTGTTTATGTATGGTGTCCTTTCTTCGTCATCAGCGTGCTCAGTCCGACTTTTTTATTAAGTTTGCAAAAACAAAAATGCAAATAACTTAAAGTTGTCCTTCGGTAGTAAATGAATCACTAGTGAAATTTTCTGATATTTGATATTTAATGCAACAAAGTGGGGAAAATTAATATTTAGTATTTTTATTGCTGTATTATATATATTATGTATGCCGTCCATTTTTTGTCCCCAACATGCTCAGTGTAATTTTTTTTAGGTCATCTGAGGGATAGATTTATTTGTGATGTTGTTTTCCAATTTCTCTTCATGTCAGTCCCTATGATGTCTACAACAACTTTAATTTCCCTTTAATGTTGATTGATTTCACTGACATTATGGCCGTTTTTATTCGTTTCCTTTATTGGCTTATTCCCTTTTACTACTGCCATTACATTTATTCATTTTACAGCCTGTCTCTCTAGTTCTTTATGTTTTATCTTCTTTTTTCTTCACCTTTTTAGTGTCATAATTGTTTTATTTTGTCTGGGTTCTTACATTTGGCTTACATAAGTTGGTTTATATGTTGTTTAGGTGCCTTCTGCTTTCTTTATCTGCTGTTTGGTAACTTCTGCTTTGTTCTCCTGTCAAATCTCTTTGAAAACCTTCATTTTCAAAAATTGGCACACAGATAAAGGTTATTATTCCTGACCCACCGCCTTACTTTCCTTGACCTTATATAGGTGTGTAACAACCAGTCGGTTAGTCATTCATGTCACAGCTGACTCACTCGGTCTGACTCGCTCCCATCACCGTGACATGGGCCGGCAGCCCCGTTTAATTCAGACGCAACATGTTTGAGTTTTTGCGAGAGGTTCAGACAGAGACAGTTCTAATTTGAGTCTTTTGTCTGTTTGCAAATGTAATGTTCAGCTCTGTCAGTTTGAATAAATAGCAGAGAGTGAGCAGAGAATTTTAAAATGAGTGTCTGCTTCAATAGATTTCCATTTGATGGGGACAGAGAGTGATGGAGGGATAATTAGTCAGTCTTTAGGATTTATTTCAGGGATAATCAGACGTCAGCGCTGTCAGACTGAGGCCTGATTGACTCCTTGACTCTATCTTATTGTCTTTATACAGGGAATGCCTACAAAACAAATTCACCCCCTGGATGTTTTTAACCTTTTACTTATTTTATAAATCAATCAGCAGGTCCATGTGGACCCCATATGGGTTATATGCAGGCTACAATATGGGTCCTATGTGGGTTTGTCCATGGGTTCCATGCAGTGTTAATTTCATCAACTGAAACTATGACTACAAATGTTCATCGACAGCCTTTTTTCCATGACAAAAAACAACAAAACTAACAAAAACAGATCTGTGATGACTAAAACTGACAAAAACTAAGTTTAATTTTTGTAAAGATGACTAAAACTAGACTAAAATGTAATGTAGTTTTCATTAGACATTCAAAATCTGTGATATTTCTCCACTGTGGGTAAATCTGTCATAAAACAATGCAGCTGTATCTATTCTGTCTCTCAGCTGTAGAAAATAGGGACCCCAGGTTTCACAGGGTGCAGAGAACACACTACCATGGTTTGGTACCAGATTTAGGCAAGAAAATAAATGCTTGGACTAAAAGTAAAGACTAGAACGAGGACTTTTTATGGACTAAAGCTAGACTAAAATATTTTAAATTTTCATTGACTAAAACTAGACTAAAACTATTAAGGATAGAAATGACTAAAATGTGACTAAAACTAAAAGACTTTTCTTTTAAAGACTAAACTAAGAATAACATCAAAAACAGCTGCCAAAATTAACACTGGTCCCATGGTTGCCCCGAATGTGAATGCCCATGTGAACTCCAGGTGTGGATCAGCCCATAAGAGACTCACATTAGGGCCCCAAGAAGGATCTACCTTGGATCTGTAAAGATGGGGCCTAGATGGGACTCATAACTGATAGTAATTTTGAGTCTTGAATTTTGGTTTTACTAGGGTTTTGATGGGTCCCCAGAGGATTTTCAAGCCTCAGACTGGGCCGCAGAACACTGAAGTGGAGAAGACTGTTCGAGATCCCCCCCCCCCCCGTCCTTATTGAGCCAGAATTCTGCTGTCTCTGGATCTGAATTACAACCTTAGTTGTGAGTCAGTGAAAGCATCCTTCAGCAGGTGCTGCCCTGGAACGAATCACCTCTCTGTGGCCGTAAAGAGCAGAACAGCGAGCGTTGTAACATTTCCTCGGCTCAGATTAAAGACTGATCTCTCTGATAGTCTGTCACCGAGAACGATCCTGTAAAACCTTGGAGGATGTTTTTAATCCACCCTGTTCTTTGCTCTGATTTTACCATGAACCCACACCTTTACACCTGCTGAAAAACTGCACGTTACTGTACTTGTTCAGCGAACATGCCCCGACAGTGATGATGAGATCACTCCTTATTCATGTGCCAAAAGACTGAAACAGTTAGTAACAGCCTGGGGTTTAATAGGTAAGTGAACGCCTCACCCAGGATTGTGACCCACAAAATGACAAATCCACAGCAGTCTGAACACGCTAACTCTGCTATGGTATGTGCATTTCACCGAGTCTCTTATCTCACGTCACTGATTAGAATAAAACTTCTTACATGGTTGGAATAGCTGGAGGCAAAGCTTTGCTACAGCAGATAGAAATGTAGCACATTTACTCCAGCCTGGGTTTAACAGAGCACATTAGAAGTCTCTTTATGCCTTTGTGGTGGTAAAATAGTTCCTTTAAATAGAGTCATGTTCACTGTTTTTATAAAGAGAGACCACGTGAACACTGAACACCTGAGAGGCAGCCATCAGAAAAGGTCAGAGGAGACAGAGAGGATTCAAACTGACCTAAGAAAGAGCACGGACATCAGAGGGTGATTTAAATAAATAATCTGTGCTCAGATTTCCCTTCCTCTCTGATGATCTCTACTCTACCACCACAGTGTTTCTGTGAGGGAATGCTCAGCATGTCTCCTGCAGGGTGGGCCCTCATTAACTGTTCCACCACAGCACCAAAGCTATGAGCTGACTCATCTCAGAGACTCCCAGAGCTCCACTTGGTTCAGATTAAAAACTGAGTCCCAGACTCCAGATCCCTCTGGGATCAAAAAATTACTTTTCTGCTGAAGCAATAATCTGATAGATGCAAACAAACGTTTTTTTTTTTTTACTGCAGCATGAAAAACAAACAGATGAGGAAGCACAGAAATTTACCTCTTAAAGCCTGAGCATTTTTTAAAATCATTTATCAGATTGTATAATTTGTTGATTATGTTGATTGGATAACGGTCTCATAAAAGCACAGACCTGGAGGATGATACTAACAATACTGATGATGATGATGATGACTGTGGTAATGGTAACAAAAATAGAGCCTGCAATTAGCTCAGATTCCTATCACTTAATTTTCTGCAAAAATGCTACAGAGGACTACAGAAGCCTGTGCCTTTGGAGCCCATCCATCCATTTTCTATACTGCTTAAAAAAATACCACAAAAAAACTAGTTTAGTCAAGACGACTGAAACTAAACTAAAATATAATGTACACTCAAAAAAACATTGGTGTCTGTTACATGAGCCTAAGTCTAATATGTAGCTTCTATTATATAAAATCAACTTTTTTGGTTAAACACTTTCAAATCATGTAGTTTTAACATAACATGCAACAACTTAAAATTTACTAGACTAATTTATGTTAACACAACCTCATTCCAATGAGCAAATCACCTCTGCTTACAACTCCAGACCAGTAGGTGGCAGTAATGTGCATATTCTTAATTAGGAGTACCCCTCTCTATTTTAACAGTGGAAGGCCATGGTAAAAGGTGTGTCCCTCCCCCCTCCCTGGCAAAGTCGAGGAGCAGTCACCTTAAGATGAAACATCATGTGTGGAACAAGGTGCTTAATCCTTTCTCATCCATCCAACAGAAAACAATAAGGGTGCTGAAATGTAACCAACAGTTAGTTATTGTCTTATTCTGCATTTTGGATGATTTTTTTCATGACTCGGTGTTCTATTAGAGTTCATTAAATTGCTGAATATATAAATACTGTCAAAAATATCTTATTATAATTACTATTATGTTCATTTTCATTTGATAGAAAGGTAATCTCTTAACCTAAAGCATTAAATTAAGTAACTCATAATCATATTATGGCGATCCAGGAAGCAGTCGCCCAGAGCAGGGACTTCTGGGATTGTTTTGTGCAAAAGAATTTGCTCTTCTACTGTTCTAATGTTCATGTTTCATTGCAAAGTTATAATTATGCATGTTTTGTTTATTGGTTCATGTTTTTAGGGGAAAATGTTTTTCTAAGTATGACACCATGAGTGAGGGGGTTAATGCTGCAGACTACCCTGCCTGTATGTGTCTGAACTTGTGTACTAGAGAATAGACAGCTGCTCAGGCTTATTACATGAGGGCTTGTCAAACTCATTTAGCTTGTGTTGACCCATTCCTTATCACAGCTCACCACAATATCATACAAGTTTAAATGACCCAGGAAAATTATGTCAGTATGTTACATTTACCCTTACAAATCTAGGTGGCCTGAACCATAGTACCTAAGTAACATTAACACAAATACATCATGTTGACCCAACATATTTACATTTAGGTCACTCTACAAAATTATTTCTGGCTAAGTTAATGCATTTTACTTGGGTGGAAACACTTTCCATAATTTTATTATGTTCACTGAGCAAGTCATGTTTTTTGAGTGTGGTTTTCATCTGACATTCAAAATCCATGATATTTCTCCACTGTGGGTAAATCAGACCAAAAACAATGCATCTGCAGCCATTCTGCCTCTCAGCTGTAGAAAGCAGGGACCCCAGGTTTGGCAGAGTGCAGAGAACACACTACCGTGATCTGGTACCAAATTTAGGCAAGAAAATAAGTGCCTGGACTAAAAGTTAAGGCTAAAATGTGAGGACTTTTTATGGGCCAAAACTAGACTATAAGTAAAAAGGGGAGAAATGACTAAAATGTGACTAAAACTAAAAGAAATTTTGTCCAAAGACTAAGACTAAAATAAAAAATAGCTACCAAAATTAACACTGCCTGAAAGTTTTCCGTCTTCTGTAAAAGTGTATTCAGCTTTCCTGAAAGTCTCTCTTGTTCTTGTTTAATCTTCGTTGGCTTTTAAAAATATTTCTCAGGATTAAGTTCACAAATCTCAGGTCAGCTAAGTCTGTCAAATAGTTCTCATGACTTTGCAAATCAGTCTGACAGTCTGGTGTTGATAGAGCAGCATGTGACCTTATGATGATGATGATGAAGATACTGATAAGGTAGTAGAACCTGCTTTTAGCTTAGATTCCTATCACATCTACGGTAGTTATACAGAGGACCAAAGAGGCCAAAGGCCAACCTTTTTAAAGGTAAATGAGCTATAAAACAATAGCATCAAAATTTCTAACAACTCTGTAAATGTAGCTCCGGTTCCTCCTTTTTCTCTGTATTTTTGCTGAGATGTTTCTACAACTTGACTGGAGTCTACCTGTGCTGAATTAAACTGACTGATTGAAGGCCTCCCAGCTGGCTGGCTCCAGAGATCCTGTATGGAGATGGGACAAGGTTTCAGAAGGACAACCATCCCTGCAGCCCTCTACTGATCTGGGCTTTATGGTAGAGCGACTAGACTGAAGACTCTCCTCAGAGCATGCTTTGACCAGCTCTTGGAATTGTCCTGGTTGTGCCAAACTTCTTTCATTTTAGAATTATAACGGCCCCTGTGCAATTTTCAGGGCAGCAGAAATGTTCATGTAGATCTGTGCCGGTCAACGAGCTCTGCTATTCCTTTGACCTCATGGCTTGGGTTTTTGCTCTGATGTGCATTGTCAGCTCTGAGGCCTTCTGTGCCTTTTCAAATGATGTCCAATCAGTTTGATGTAGCACAGGTGGACTCCAATGAAGGAGTAGAAACATCTCAGCAAAGATCAGAGAAATGGGAGGAACCTGTGCTACATTTACTGTGTTGTTGGGAAGGGTCTGATGCTTACATTCCTGTTTTTATTTTTAATACATTTGCAAAAATTTCTAAAATTCTGTTTTCACTTTGTCATGGTGGGGTACTGAGTGTAGATTAATGAGAATAAAAATATATTTTTTCTACTGTAGCATCAGGCTGAAACATAAGAAAATTGATGTAGGTGAAGGGTCTGAATGAGCTATAAATCTCTCTGATTAGACCATCTGCAGCTTCACGTGTCGTCCTTTTGCACCCAGCTGCTCTCGGCCTGAATCTCATGCTCAGATCTGAACATTCGCTCTCATTAAACGGGTTGAAGTTCACTCCCATGACACCAGCAGCAGATTTAACATGAGCTATTCATCAAAGTGTCCTCCATGAGGGTGCTGATCCATGAGCAGCCCTCTGCCTCTCTCATGACCCAGCGCCTCAGGCCACTCATCAAAGATACTCTTAATGATGACGTCAAAATAAAAGCCCTTAAAGGTTTGAGTCAACATAGAAGCCCCTGCTTTTATATTTGAGCCAAACACAATGCCTTACTGAGCCTCTATGTTGGTTTACCGGCTGCTGTAGCTCGCAGTCATGTCTGATGTATAACATACTTTTACAGAAAATCCCCTGCAGACTTTGGCAGCCAAACAAATAAATCAGATGTTTTATAGCTTCTCATGCTGTAGGGAGTGAAGAATGTAAAATCATGCATGGATCAGATCAACGAACACAATTAATCGTGCAAGAAATGACAATCTGTGAAGTTTTGGGCCATCATTTACACAATCCTGGCCTCACAACAAGACATAAAATCATTAAAAAGAAGGCTCTCTTTGCTATAAATCATCTAAATGAGCTCCTGCACAGGAGAAATCTATGTAAATGACTGTGCCTCAGCATAAAGCTCTAAATCAAAACGGCCTAAGCATTTAAAAAGTGAAATAGATAATAACTCACTCAGTTTAGTCGCAGAAGAAATGGAACAGGCAGATTCAAGCAGGAAATCTTCACTTCTTTGTGTCTTTAGTTTGACTGACTACAAGTTCAGGCCTCTTTTTAAACACTTGACGACAGCCAGGACACGCCCTCCTGCTGCTCAGACATCACGTATCTACCCTTAAGCAAGAACACAAACCACTGCTGTGATGAAGCAATCAACCAAACGACACTGTAACATCAACATTTTGGCTGCTGGCACAGGAGGTTGAAAAATTTGTGGCACAATTTTACAATATTTAGAGAAAAGAATTCACACCCTTGGAGTTTTTTTTTTTTTTTACCATTTAATTGATTTTATTAATCAATTATGGCCAATATAATTTGGCTTTTTGACAAAAAAGTACAAAAAAGCCTCTGGAATGTCAAAGTGAAAACAAAAGTCATGTCAGCTAAACAAAAACAAAAAAAACAAAAAGAAAAGTAATGCAAAATAAGTAGGGATCACCTGAGTGCAGTGAATGTGTCTCAGTGATTGTTGTATAAGGACACCTGTGTCTGGAATGTCCAGTCACCGGTTAGTCAGAATTCCTGGCTACCATTAAACCATGAAGACAAAAGAACACTCCAAGCAACTCAGAGAAAAGGTAATTGAAAAGTATAAGTCAGGGGATCGATAAAAACATTCACAAGGCTCTGAACATCCCCCAGAGTTCAGTTAAACCCATCATTAAGAAATTAAGGAATATGTCACATGCGTAAATCTGCCTAGATCAGACCGTTCTCACAACCTGGGTGAACGTGCAAGAAGGAGACTAGTGAGAGAGACCACCAAGACACCTGTGACTACTCTGAAGGAGTTCCAAGCTTCAGCAGCTGAGATGGGAGAGACTCTGCAGACAACAACTGTTGGCTGGATTTTTCACCAGTCAGAGCTTTATGGGAGAGTGGCAAAGAGAAAGACACTGTTGAAGAAAACTCAGATTCAATCTGGACTAGAGTTCACCAAAAGGCATGTGGGAGACTCCAAGATCAAGTGGAAGAAAGTTCTTTGGTCTGATGAGACCAAAATGGAGCTTTTTGACCATCAGACAAGACGCCAAACACACCATCCCCACTGTGAAGTACGGTGGTGGCAGCATCATGCTGTGGGGATGCTTCTCAGCAGCCGGCCCTGGAAGGCTTGTAAAGATAGGACAATCAAAGTCAGACTGCAAGAGAACTACGGCTTGGTATAAGATTTATTTTCCAGTAAGACAATGAGCTGAAGCATACAGAGAAAGCTACACAGAATGTTCTGGAGTGGCCGAGTCAAAGCCCAGGCCTCTATCTGACAGAGAATTTATGTCTGGATTTGAAAAGGGCTGTTCACACCTGAGTCCTGGGAAACCTGAATATTTTTTTAAGTCAGAGTGGACATTTTTGAGTCAGGGTAGATATTTATCAAGGCACAGCCGATATTTTTTAAACAGAGAGAATGTTTCTGAGTCAGATTAGACATTTTTTAAACAGAGGAAACATTTTTGCGCGTCCGAGTAGACTTTTTTCATCAAAGTGGGCAGTTTTTGAATGGATATTTTCATGAGTCACAGTGGACACCTATTTTTTTTTCAGAGTTGATATTTTTAAGCCAGCTTGGAACTTTTTTAAAAAGTCAGAGTGGACATGACAAGCAAGGGCTGAACATCAGGAACAATGAACTTGACAACAGTATCAATTACCTTGACCTCTGACCCTTTACATCAGTGTTACTCAACCCCTCTCAACCAAACAGCCAAATTGTTGAAAAATACCTTAGCAAGAGCCACAATCTAAGTGGTGAAAATGGTTAAAACAGGTTAAAGTAGCAATAAAAATCAGTTAATGGGGGAAAAATGTCAAAAAGTGGCATAAATGGGGGACAAGGGACAAAGCAGGCATAGAATGGCAAAAATGGGTGAGAAAAAGTGTCAAAAAATGAGTAAAAATGAGTAGTAAAAGTGACTAAATGGGCAAAAAGCACCAGAGAGTGGCAAAAATATGAATAAAAAAGTGTCATTTAACGGCAAAAGGCAGCTTAAATGGGCGAAAAGTGGCACAAATGGCAACAAAGGGATACAAAAATTGCAAATAGCAAAAAAGGGATAAAAGTGGCAAAAAGCGACAAAAAGAAGTGGAAAAATATGGAAAAAAGGGGTACAAAATTGCAAATAAGGGCAATGGAAATATATGGACAAAAATAAGGTTTGCATACAAAGCCAAATGTGTACGTGTGGGAAACAAACTGATTATTGTGACTTGCGGTGGATAAGGTTTTCTGGGGAATCATATTTCAATTTAAGACATAAAAGAGCCACAGATTATCACAAAAGAGCCACATGTGGCTCCAGAGCCACGTAATGAGTATCACCGCTTTATATTTTAACAGTTCAACCAGGAGTCAGAGTGGACATTCTTGCAAAGCTTCAAGAAAGTTCCTTAAATGTTTTTGAGCTACTGCATTTGCAAGTAAAAGATAAACATCCCTGATCTTCAGGGTCCAATCAGTGACTCAGTCAGAGAGGATGTTTCTGCCATTTCATGAGGGAAATCTCTGAAAGAGTTGGAGTTTGAAAAAGGTCCCTGAAATATTTGTACCACATCAACACATTAAGAAGCATCGGATAAGGCCAGCCACACGCTAGACGATTATTTAATCTTAAACCATTTTAAAACTGTGGCAGACCATAGACTTCAGGACAATTTCCAGAGATTTTTCATCTTTAATCCTCTGAACGCACACACTAGACGACTCAGCCAGATTGTCCGATCACTCGAGACCACACACCTGCCGACCTGCCTACGACCTTGCATGATCACGTGACTTCAGAAAAAAGAAAAAACAGGGATGTCTGTGGATACCGTCTTGCTGTCTCTCCACAACAGGTTGTCCTGGCACGCGTTACAGGTGCAGCAAAAATCATAAAACTAGGGAAAGACTCAGGATGAAATCCTGGCTGGAATTAAGGTACTGTTGTGTTTATGGTTGTGAGTGGTGAACGTACGTATGATTCGTCTGGTGACGCTACCCGGTCTGCTCACTCGCATTGGTTGTTGTGGGTACTCCGTCAGCGGCACTATGACCTAGAGTCATTAATATCAAACATGTCTGATATTTACGATTAAGGGTCTGGGAGGCTATGACACGATTTGGAGCAGTAAATTAATCGTGTTGACACCACACACATGCGGACTACTCAGACAAACAATCGTTTGCGACGAGGCTTCAGTCGGTATACGCCCCCACAATCATCGGGGGGTCAAATCTTGCCTAAAATCGGGCTTAAAATCCTGTAGTGTGTGGCCGGCCTAAAAAAGCCAGCTGACGTCGACCGTTCTTGTGCAAAGTTTGAAGAAAATTCTTTAAAGGGCTTTTGTGAAATCACATTTACAACAATGGCTAGAAAATGAAGGAAAGTACATGAGGCCTAACAACCTTGACCTTTGACCTTCGGAGTTTCTCTAAATCATTCTTGGACCCTGGACATCTAGACCACATTTGAAGGAAACACCATGAAGTGGTTTTAAGACATCACACTGAAAGAATGGCGTGGACTGCATCAGTAAATGGATGTATGGACGGACCAATAAGCTAAAACCGTAAACTCTCTGACCTCGCCAACGCCACCACAGACACATAAAATGTGTCATTTTGTGTGGCAGCTTCCGGCTCCAGAAGCTGAATCAGCTAAATGGAATCCAGCCAACGTTTATCTTATTATTCACATCTGCTTTATGTCAAGCTGTCACGTCGTTCATCAGGTCGCCAGCTCCCACGCTGCGTGTGACGGAGGGTCCACACCTTCGTCATGCAGAGCTCTGAGTGAACAGGTGGGAGGAGGCATGTTAAAGTGGAAAAGTCTGGCAGGTAGATGAAGCAGGATGAGTGGAGCTAACCCCACAGACCGGTTCAGTGAGTTCTTCTGCTGAGTTTCACAACTCTGTCACATTCTCCTCTGCACACAGCTGCGTCTTTTAGACCACAGCCAAATTCCCTGGAGGAGAATTACTCACAAACCTCAGTGATGCAATGCCAAAGATTAACAACGACAACTATACCAGTGAAGTTTACACCTATATATCCATGCACGGTGGAAGTGCACGTGCTGTCTTAATGTTGAACTGCAGGAATGCAAATCCTGGGGGTGTAGGAAATGAGATGAGAAGTGAAAATTTCCACTGTAACCTTTGGAGCACATGCAGGAGCATGGAGGCGAAAATAAGTTTGACACTGTGAGAGACTTCCTTCAGATCCTGAGAAAATGGATAGAAATAGAAAAGACAGGAAACTGGTGAAAAATCTGACCTGGGAGGATTTCACTTAAGTTTCTGGGGATCTTGGGAAAGTTTCTTGTGATCCCAAATCATCAAGATCTATTGAAAGTTTCTCATGTTTTTACAAAACATCCCAAAATCTTTTAAATTTTCCAAAGGGCCTTGTAAAACAGATTATCAGAATTCCAAAGTTTCTTGGGAAAGTTTCTCAGGATCCTTGGAATTGTTCCAAGTTTCTTCTGACCTTGCAAAAATTTCCCTGAATCTTGAAAACCTGCCCAGACATCTTGTCGAAGTTTCTCCAGATCTTGTGAAACTTCTACTGGATCATGCAAAAGTATCTCAGAATGGTTCATGTATCTTTAATCCAGAAAATGCTCAGAATCTTGCACAAAACAAAACAAAAAAATAAAATAAAAATAGGATCTTGATAATGACTTAGGTTCTTAAAGGGGCTCTATGCTAGATTTAGAAAAATGTCAGTGTAG
Source organism: Cheilinus undulatus (assembly GCF_018320785.1). Taxonomy (NCBI): domain Eukaryota; kingdom Metazoa; phylum Chordata; class Actinopteri; order Labriformes; family Labridae; genus Cheilinus; species Cheilinus undulatus. The sequence continues at coordinate 49,643,081 of NC_054871.1, read as the reverse complement.
CGACACCGCCGGTCCATTAGGCAAACTACAACAACATTGTGTTGCTTGTCCACGACGGCGCTGTCCTTGCTCATGAATGAGCCTCTGATTTATCAGCTGATACACACTTAGACCAAGGTGATTAACCGGCATCATGTATACAGAGGAGGTAAGTGAAGTAACACTTAAAAGTTACATGAACTAAAAATGAAAATGAATCAAGTATATTTGAACCTCTAGTGCGAACACGGCACAAAATTAAATATTGGTTCATATGAGGTGATTAAAAAAGGACGATATTTTCGCAACCATTTCTATGAATGAACAACTTTGCTACTTAGTGCAGTATTGACCAATTTTATTGTCTTTTGATGGGTGCAATGTGTAAAGTGTTTTGAATGGGACGCATTTTAGAGCAGAAGCAACAGGGCTAACGTTGATTAGCTCTGATAATGGTGCCTCGACTGCAGATATCAGAGAGCTGACATTATGTGTTGAAGATATTTTAGGAACTAAGTATCAAAAAATAAACTCAGTAAGTTGAGTCCAGTGCCAGGAAGCAAGAAAAAGATGCAGTATTATCCGGGAAACACTAAATGAGCAACATGACATTCTCGTAGTTTGGATAGCATCTTCGTTAGCAAGCTGACGTGATGTAGCATATGGTTAATACAACATAAAACACTACATTGTATTTCATTGTCGGGAGTGATGCCTTACCTTTTCTACAGAAAGACAGCCATCTCTGGATCAGTATTTATCCTGAGCATAGCTCCCTCCATTTCTCAAATGCTCCACCGATATTTGTCCTCCATTTCCCCCTGTGTCGGTCACACTCTCTTTTAGCTTGATGGGCTTCAGCAGATAAAACTTTCTTAGTTTTTTTATGTTTTCACAGAATTTGTGTGGGTGTTTGAGCTGAGCTAGCCGGTCTTTTTTCATGGAAGCAGCCTTCTCCATTCAACACCCTGTTGTCAGGTATAAACAGAGCAAGGGGGTGCACGCATCACGTAGTACCCGACGTCACTTCCATTGAGATTTCAAGGAAAATCTGAATTCCATCCATCCATCCATTTTCTATAGCCCTTATTCCATTCTGGGTCGGGGAGGGGGGCTGGAGCCTATCCCAGCTGTCATTGGGCGAGATGCGAGGTACACCCTGGACTGGTCGCAGGCCTGACACATAGAGACAGACAACACATAGAAACAGACAACCAGGCACGCTCATATTCACACCTACGGCCAGTTTAGATGAGCATGTTTTTGGTGGTGGGAGGAAGCCAGAGTACCCAGAGAGAACCCAGGCGTGCACGGGGAGAACATATAAACCCTGCACAGAAAGGCCCTGACCGGGAAGCTATGAAGCAACAGCGCTAACCACTGCGCCGCCCCGGCCTGAATTCTTCACAGAGAAATGACTCCACAGGCTTATACAGGCAAACAATGAAGACAATAAGAGCCTCACTCTTCACATCAGGATAAAGTGCGCACCATTACAGTCATGGACAAAAATATTGGCACCCCTGGAATTTTTCCAGAATATACATCATTTCTCCCAGAAATTGTTGCAATCAACAAATGTTTAGGTATACATGTGTTTATTGTCTTTATGTGCATTGGAGCAACACAAAAAATCAGAAGGAAAAAGACCACATTGACATAATCTTACATAAAACTCAAAAAATGGGCCGGACAAAATTGTTGGCACCCTCAACTTAATATTTGGTTGCACAACCTTGGAAAAAAATAACTGAAATCAGTCACTTCCTATAACCATCAACAAGCTTCTCACACCTCCAGAGACCTGCTCCAGGTCTCTCAGATTTGAAGGGTTCCTTCTTGCAACAGCAGTTTTGAGATCTCTCCATAGGTGTTCAATGGGATTTAGATCCGGACTCATTGCTGGCCACTTCAGAACTCTCCAGCTTTGTCTCCAACCATTTCTTGGTGCTTTTTGAGGTATGTTTCGGGTCATTGTCCTGCTGGAACACCCATGACCTCTGACACAGACCCAGCTTTCTGACACTAGGCCCTACATTGTGGCCCAAAATTTTTTGATAGGCTCCAGATTTCATGATTCCTTGTAGACAGTCAAGGCACCCAGTGCCAGAGGCAGCAAAATAACCCAAAAACATCCTTGAACCTCCACCATGTTTGACTGTAGGTACTGTGTTCTTTTCTTTGTTGGCCTCATTCTGTTTTCTGTAAACAGTAGAATGACGTGCTTTTCCAAAAAGCTCTACCTTAGTCTCATCTGTCCACAAAATATTCTCCCAGAAGGATTGAGGCTTACTCAGGTACAATTTTGCAAACTTCAGTCTGGCTTTTTTATGTCTCTTTGTCAGCAGTGGGGTTCTCCTCGGTCTCCTTCCATAGCGCTTCATCTCATTCAGATTACGACGTATGGTTCGAGCTGACACTTTTGCACCCTGAGTCTGCAGGACAGCCTGAATTTGTGTAGAAGTTGACTGAGGATGTTTATCCACCAGTCCAACTATCCTGCGTTGCATTCTTTTGCCAATTTTTCTCTTTCGTCCACGTCCAGGGAGATCAGCCACAGTGCCATGGGTTATAAACTTCTTGATTATATTACACACAGTGGACAAAGGAATTTCTAGATCTCTGGAGATGGTCTTGAAACCTTGAGATTGTTCATATTTTTCCACAATTTTGCTTCTCAAGTCCTCAGACAATTCCTGGCTCTTCTTTCTCTTCTCCATGCTTGGTGGGACACACACAGACACACAACACAAAGGTTGAGTCAACTTTTAGACAATCTAACTGGCTTCAGGTGTGATTTCTAGAGGTGAGCTTAAATGAGCATCACATGCTTGAAATAAAATGATTTACCCACAGTTTTAAAAGGGTGCCAACAATTTTGTCCTGCCCATTTTTTGAGTTTTGTGTAAAATTATGTCAATTTTGGCTTTTTTCTTCCATTTTTTTCTATTGCTCTAATGCATATAAAGGAAATAAACACGTGTATGCCAAAAACATTTGTAACTGCAACAATTTTTGGGAGAAATGGTGTATTTTCTGGAAAAATTCCAGGGGTGCCAACATTTTCGTCCATGACTGTATATACTCAAAAGTGGGAAGTTTTAAAGTAAAAATCTTACATGGAGCCCCTTGAAAAATTGTAATCTGGCTCTTGCCAAACTTCCTCAAGATCTTGCAAAAATCCCTCAGAATCTCAAAGTTTCTCGTCACATCACAGGCGTTTATTTGAAATTTGTTTCCGTTGATCATGTTAAAATGTTTTTGGATCCAGTAAAAATCCTCTGAGTTTCAGGATCTTGAGACTGTTTTAGGGGATCTTGCCAAAATTCTCAGGGTCTTGCAAAAGTTTCATATAATCTCAAAGCTTCTCTTTATCTTGCGCAACTTTATTTGGATTTACTCAAAGTTTCTGCTGATCTTGTGGAACAAAAATTTCTTAGGACTGAGAATACGTTCCTGAGGATGTTGAGGAATTTTCTGGGCATCTTACCAAAGTTGCTGCAAAAGTTTCAGAGGATCTTGACAACATCTCTAACCTCCAATTTTCACATACAGCGAACACGCCGCAAACCGCCAGCAAATCGTACTGCAGAGTAAATTGCTCCCTCCTCAGTCTATCAGAGCGTTTTCACAGCCGGCACTCCAGACCGGCAGCGGCGCCTGGACCGACACTTCGCTCCGCTTCGTTCCAGATACACTCCAGATCTATTTTCATCACCGGCTGCTGCCAAACCGCATCAATACTGGTCAATCAGAAAGCTCCAGAGGTGGGAGTCACAGGTGTGGGATGTGGGATATTCCTGATCATAAATCATCACTGTATTAACATTATGTCTCATCCTGCAACGAGAGCCAAGGGTCACCAAGAGGTCAGTGGGTCACAGAGCTACATCGGCACCACTGATGAGGACAAGTTAACTTTTGGGGATATTTAGCCAAAGAATTTTGCATAAAACCACAGATCCTTTAAGCAAACATTAACCTTTGAACTTCCTGCTGTACTCACCCAATGGAGGAAGCAACAATATCATGGATTTATACCAGAAAGGATGATAAGCCCCAAAGGTAAAACAGTCTGCTGTTGACATACTATTCCTTCGTAAACTCGCAGTTCTCCCGTGATTTCTTCCTGCTGATCGGGGCTGTGTGCCATGGTGCAGCGCTCTAGACACGCTTCCAGTAGGCGAGGTTGCTCGCCGTCAGTTGGACCAAATCCATAGCACTTCGGTGCGCGGCGCAGTCGTCCTATGTGGAAAATGTGGGTAAGAGTCTAAAAAGCTAGTTCTCCTGTTCCTCAAAAAAACTTTCTAAGAAGCCTGCAAATGTTTCCAATAATCTCTTATAATAATCTTACTATAATATCTCAAAAGTTTAAGTTGATCTTGCTAAAGTTTCTTAGGATCTTGCTTATTCTTTTTCCCTTCTAAGTTTAGGTTTGATCTCAAAAAAGGGTGTCAAGTTCCAGCAAAACCTTTTCAGGATCTTTGAAAGATTTATATAATCTTTGAGTAAGATCTTGCCTTAATTTAAATTTAATTTAAATTAATTTTAGTTAATTTTAATTTCCTCAGACTTTTAGTTTCATTGATCATGTTTAAGTTTCTTTGGATCTAAAAAAGGTTCCTGCCTTTTTTCTTGGGGTTTTGAGGACTTTTGGTCTTCCCAAAGTTGCTCCTTTAGATCTTGTTTCACAGGGACTTGTTTAAGTCTCTTTAAATCTGGAAAAGGTTCCTGTTTTTTTTTTTTTTTTTTGGCTTACTGCTGAGATCAGCCCTTCACGTGGGTTGGTATGTGTCAGACTGACTGTGTGAGAGATTGCCTCAACGTTCAGAGCCGTACATACAGAGTTGTGCTATGGCCAGGGTTTAGTTGCACTGAAAGTTGTCAGTAATGGCTGCCTCCAATGTGGTAAATACCTCAGATATAGGTTTAGCATTGCACCTGTTTTACTAGAACTGGACAAGGTTTCTAAAGAATAAAAATAACCCTATAAAGCTTTTCACATTGGGAAAGATGTTTTCGCTCTTCCATAGACCTGCTTTAGCATGAGTGCATGATAGTTACAGGGAAAGCGTTGCACGAATGCTTGTATACGAAAGCTGCTAGTGGAGTGATCAGCTCAGACTTAGCCACAGCGGCACTTTTGTCAGAACTAGGGATGGGAACAACTAATCGATGATCGATCAATTGGTCGTTAAAAACTTGGTCGATCACGGGGAATTTAGTCGATCTGATATTGGCATTTAATAAAGAGACTAAAGACGTCTTACTCTGCACTGCACAACAATATCTACAGTCATGACGTTGTGAGTGGGTTTTAACAAAAGCAATGAGACATCTTACCCATCAGGGGGCGATTTAACTTAAGGAGAGAGGGAGAGGGCAAACAGAAGAAGTACTCGAGCAGTGCAATGCATTATCTCAATTTGCCGAAACGCAAAATGAAGAGAGCGAAGTGAAGTGGGGTATGGGACTATTTCAGTTTAGAGAATCATTAAGAAACACACTAATTAGTTACCAGTTTTTGTTATATAGAGAAATGTTATATACACACACACATATATATATATATATATATATATATATATATATATATAAATATCTGAGTTTCCGTTAGCCTGCATTGGCCGGTAAAAAAGGGCGGAAGTCCAGCAGATAAAAATATTACCAGTCAAAATGTCCGGCAGAAAACATGCCAATGACCAGATAAGTAAATACTGAACACTTGCAGATTATATTTTGTGTAACCTAGAAGATATGTATAAAGATGTTTTTGCCCTGTTTCAGCATGGGTTTGCGATCGCTACCGTTTTCCGTCGTACCCAGGGGCTGCTGCTGCGGTAGCCGTTAACTCAGATGTAGCTGTAGGAAAGCAACGGTTTAATTGGAACTGTACCACATTTTTTTTTGTAAATCAAGAGCAGAGTCACACCGAAAGCTTGTCCTGGCACAGAAGTTGTTTTTGCACGTCCCGTCGAGCAGCCTTGACATCAATTCTAGATAAAGCTCTGCCGTCAACAATCTAAGGCCAGTCAGCACAGGAGTCGTTTGTCACTCTGATTGTTGTTACACTGACGTGTCTTTTCATGTTTCACGAGGTATTTAGATTTCACAAACCTTTCCGTTCATCCTGTTTACATCTCTAAGGATATTGCAAAACACTCATTTGAGCTGCAGTTTTCCTGGATCTGACTAAATTTTAGGGTCTTATCTAAAAATAATTCTCTGCTTCTTGTTAAGTTGGTTTAAAGATGTAGATGGTTTTGGGATTCCTAGGTTCTGTCAAGAGTCTCTTAGGATCTTCCAATAATCTAAAAGGTTTTCTTCCTCGTTCAAAAGCTCGTTTGGATGTCTGAAAAGTTTTGGTTTATCTTGTTTAAGTTTCATAGTTTTGAAAAAGTCTTCATGATTGATTCTAAGTTACTCAGGATCTAAGAAACATTACTGGGGATCTTGTCAGACTTTGTGCTGATCTTGTGAAAGAGCTGAAGTTTCTTTGGATCTTGCTAAAGTTTTTGGAAAGTTTCTTATGACCTCAATAAATTTTTAGCATCAGACAAAAACCAACAACTCAGAATCGTGTGAATTCCATGCCTTAGTTTTGTTTGCTAAACTGTTTAATAGTTTTCTTTATCTTGTAAAGCTTATTTATTTATTTGGATTTTCAGAAGGCTCCTGTTGATCTTGATTAAGTTTCTCAGGATCTCTTTGTCTTAGGCCTTGTCCACACAGATAAGAAAGCGTTATATTTCCGTTTCATTTAGAAAGAGTTTTCTGTAAATATAAGGTCGTTTCAGGAAACATCTGCATAAGCTCAGAACCACTAAAACGACTAAAAACGCTGTAGTATATATGCCAAGCCTGTAAGTGGCGCTGTAACGCTGCCATGGAAATGCACCCAAAGAGAGAAAGGGATCACAGAAAACTATAACAAACTTTCTCCTGGTTGTTCTCCGTGTTGGATTGAATCATATTTTGACTTTTAAACTCATGATTTTGACTTCTTTCTAATTTTATTTGCCTTTAAAAAACATTATTTTTCCAATTTCTTTCATGTTTGGACTTTTTTGAACTAATAATTTTTTTTCTTTTATATATTTTATTACCTGTGAAGCAAGGTTGACAGTTTATGGTTAAAAGGTGACACTGTTAGGCCCTCAGGTTAGTCCTGAATCCAGAATCCAGCCCGTGCTTGATTGAGTTTGACACCCCTGGTTTAGAGATTTGTTCCCTCTGGGACCCGGTTTCCAAAAGTAGCGTTTACAGCCTCCTAAAATGGCATTTCTGTGTGGATGAAATGCCGATGAGACAAAAAACTTTTGCACATACTCCTGAATTTGTCTCCGTGTGGATGGGGCCTTAGTCCTGAGAGCAGGATCTTACACAGGACATCCAGGAACTCAAGATCTTACAAAAATTCTCAGGATGTCGGTCAACTTTCTCAGGATCTTGAACAATTTTCTTTGGAGCTTGAAGAAAAAAGAATGCAGATCTTGATAAAAGTAATTATGATTATAATTATGATCATTATGATCAATGAAATGATCGTGTGTTTGACAAATACATTTTCTGTTGACCTTTAGGGACACTGTAGTTGAATAAAATCATAAAACACTAAAAGTGTTCAATGAGAGAACATGAGAATTTAGAATTATGACGTTTTTACCACAGACTTCTTCTCAATCGGATCACTTTTGGCTGCTGATGTAAACAGAAAACGTTGACCTCATTTCTCACTAGGTGGAAAATCTCTGCACGGGAAGGACAAAGAAGATTTCTGTTGATGAAGGCATGGAATTGTTTTCTTTCAGTTTAGTTAATTGTTTCTGTTGACACTCCTGAATGAAGCGTCTCCCCTCAGGCTAGTCTTCAGAAAATCCAGTGATGTCAGAGGTTAATAAATATAATTAGATGTGTTGTAAAGTTGAATTTCCTCACGTGAGCTGAAACTCTGACAGAGGACAGATGTGTTCAGGCAAGTCTGTAATTATAAGCTCAGCTTTATTCATGTAATCAGACTCGATAAAAAATAGTCAGATTGGATCAAGTATCTTCAAATGGAAACTTTTCTTCATTCACAGTGAATGGAAAAAGGATCTACCATGATAACAAACTTAATGAACATTTACTCTGGTAAAACCCTTCTCTGCATCTCTGTCCACCATGTATTTCACCTGAATTTCACCCACAGTATTCCTTAAAAGTATACCTTAAACTCCTCACACTGGACATAACATAACAGCTCCTTACTGTGTTACAGGCCCTAATAACACTTTTGGGAACTTTCCTTTACTTGGTTTGGGAGGGCCTAAGTGGCAGATTTTTGGATTTATCGTCCTGCATATTTGCCAGATCTGTTCTGCTCAAATTCTCTGTTGTTGATGGCAGCTCGGATGCGTGGCAGAAATCAATGCATCAGGCTTAAACTGACAATGAGACGAGCTGGAAACCCAGAAAAAATACTCTCTAAAACATGAGGTCTGCAGATTTCCTCCAGTATAAAAATGTAAACCTAACCTTGATGATATGAAACATCCTTTAGTCATTAAAATGTGAAAAAATAAAGAGTAAAAATGACTAGATCAAAAGAAATGTGGGAAAATAATACATTTATGTTTTCATTTCATATTTTCTTTTTTGCATTGCACAATTATGACTTCAATAAATTATTTGAACTTTTATTTCATATTTTCACCATTTTCAATTTATTATTTTCAAGTTTTATCTCATATTGTGACCTTTATAACTTATAATTTTTTGTTTTTGATTTATTTTTGAGCCTTTTCATGCCTTTTTTGATAGAGGAAGGACAGTGGATAGACTCGGAAACAGGGAAGAGAGTGGGAGAGAGTCATGTGGTAAAGGGCCACAGGCCGGATTCGAACCCAGGCCGCGTAAATGGGTAGCGCTTTAAACCACTGGACCATCTGCGCTCCTCAAATTATAATTTTGACTTTATCTAATATTTTGACCTTTTCAATGTATGATGTTGGCTTTTTATCTCATATTTTAAACTGTCAATTTATTATTTTCACTCACTTATTTTATCTCAAATTTTGACCTTTTCAATTGCTTATTTTGACTTTTTATCATATATTTTGACCTTTTGAATTTATTATTTCAACCCTGATATCATATTTTGACCTTTCACGTGCATTTTAGCGATGCGAAAGACTCATCACCAGTTATCACAAACGCTTGATTTCGGCTATTGCTGCCAAGGGTGGAACAACCGGTTATTAGGCTCAGGGGGCGAATACTTTTTCACACAGGGCCAGATAAGTTTGGATTTTTTTTTCCCTTAATAAATAAAATCTTCATGTAGAAACAGAATTTGTATTTACTTGAGTTGTCTTTGTTAGATATTAAAATTGGTTTGATGATCTGAAATATTAAAGTGTGATAAATATAAAAAAAAATTCAGGAATCAGAAAGGGGGAAATCCTTTTTCATGGCACTGTACATACATGAGGTAAGACCTAGCTGCTTGGCCATCTGCATCACAGTTTGATCCTTTCTGACATGTTTCTATGTAGAATCTACACTAGTGCTGCACAATTAATCTACATGCAATTTCAGTCATTATCTCAGGCTGTGCAATAACAAAACCACAAGAAAGGCAGTAGTTATGTTAGTATGAAGCAGTACTTGAAAGGTTTACAAAAATGTCTACAGAAAGAGCCACTATTACACTTTGTAGATCTAAGGTATTTTTCAAAAGGAAGGATTTTTTAAATTATTATTTCAAATATTAAGTTATTCTGAAAGCAGTACTGTTAAAACTTCAGTTTTTGTTAATTTTCATGCTACTTAACATTTGTATGTTTGGGGTTCATAAATTCTTCAGAACCATTATTTTTCTTTGCATTTTCCTTGATGACCAAGCGAGCATCCTCATGAAACCATTAATGTATTATATCCTGACATAAAAGGGTCAGAAATGAACAAATCTTTGTAGTTACAAAAGACGGAGCTCTCTGAGCAGAGGCAGTGCAGGCGAGGATGGGAGTGGTCTCTGAATGGGAAAGTTAGAGGAGGTAACATTCCACCTTCTATAAAAGTTTGTGACATAGAAACCCACCAACGGTAGGTATCTATGTCTGTTTAGGCTAATTAAAAGTCATAAAATGCTGATTTTTTTTTATCAGTTTGGTGCAAATGTCAGAAATAACACCATCATTGATGTGTTTTATTTTAATTCAGTCAGATACCTCAGTGTACAGATGAAAAAAAATGTTCAAGTGTTCACTACTTCTTTAATCAAGTTGTTCTCTAAATATCTACTAGTGAAGTTTTCTGTCTGCACACTGGTAGAAAATGTCAAAGAAAAGAAACAGTGTGAGCGCACGTCTGGTTTGTGCTTTTCAAATTAAAAGCCCAGTTTAGCATTTCTTTAGAGAAACTCCTTTTGTTTGCACAGAATGCTGTTATTTTGAATAGTTCCCAACACACTTCACAACACACTGAATCAAGTCATTTGTAGGGGGGTTTATTGCATTCACACTGACCAAAACAAACTGGACTTTGGGCTCAAGTGCACTTGGATCCCTAGTGTGACAGCCACCTAAGATGGGAAAGAAGGGATGCTGTCTTTATAAAATAGAACAGCTTTTCAGATGGAGTGTTAGGGCCACCTTAAAGACAGAAAAAAAGAGAGATTTAAAGAAAACAATGCTGTATTTCAAAGAAAGCACAAGAAAATGGAGATGGCTTCAGTTATGTGTGAAACCTATAGACCCTCTGAGTCTGATTCACTGAGGGAGTGGACTGCAGAGAAAACAGCATCTCTGCACACTGGTACTCTTTGTGTGAACTGGAATGATCCATTTCAACCCAAGTAGCAATTATAATTCCTATTGCAAATTGCAATACTGTCCAACTGAAGTGCAGACATCTTTTATTACCACATTGTACAGGCCTAATCTACAGATATGAGCTCTGGTAACCCTGATTTGGTCATCTTTCCCCATTGGAAGCTGGTTAAGTTTGGTCCTGGCCAGTTTTAAGAGTAAGAGTAAATCTAAAACCTTTAGCAGATCCCAAACATGTAGGTCATTTTTGTAAATAAAACACAAAGATCTGTTTGAAGGCAGTGACACAATGTGTGCTGTTTATTACGGATCTGTGACTCACTGTGCAACAGTATAGTGTCATATATTAAATGCTTTACACAACCTTTAAAAAAATGAGTGAAATGCTCTGATTGATGACTTTAAACTGAACCGTTTTAGAGATCATTGAAGCGATAAGCCATCTTTCTGAACACTGATCCATTAACAGTCATGTTCCTCTGTAGTCAGTGTGTCTGCATGCATATGTGTTAGCAGTATTTGGACGTCCACACTCACATAAAGAAATACACCAGTTAGAACTCACTCATGCTCTCAGTCACTCGTGAAGACGTCTAGACATTGGATTTAAGATGTTTGAGAGCTTTTCTGACATTTGCTCCGAAGCATCTGGCTTTCAGAGCCTCACAGTCGCCGTGATTGACACTCGTCCAAACAAGTGGAACAGACAGAGCCACGAGACGTGTGAAAACACACCCACTCACTCGCTCTCTCACAAACAGACAGGCCGGGGACGTGAAGGACGAGAGGACGATGATGGCAGTGATTCCTGCCCCGCGTCGCATCAGAGCAGCAGGTCAGTGATGGAGGGCAGCAGCTCGGACAGCGCAGACTCCGCGTCGGCCGTCTGAGTGATGGGGTTTCCGCGGAGATCGAGTCGCTTCAGCTTGGGGCAGGAGGCCAGCGGCTGAAGATCTGCCAGCGTGGAGATTTCTGAGCATCAAAAGTTAAGGAAAAATTGGCTGTGAGGATGTGGAGAGTGACAGAAGAAACAAACAGAAGGAGAGCGCTGCTGCCAGCATCGGGCAAACGTGTCTGATACAAACTGGAGCTGAGATACTATTCATAAACAAATCCTTATCTACATCCCTTCATTAGCTCAAATATTTACAAAATTACTGAAGCCAGAGAAATGATTCATTTTATAACTGGAACAGGATGCATCCTGATGGACACTAACTGAGCATAAAAGACTGCTGCATAACAAACAGGAACTACAGGAGGTTGCCGTTCTGTTGCTGTGTCTCATTCATGACATTCTCTGACATCGGCTACATGTCCTGTCGCCCAGTCTCCCCGGTAACGTGCCACTTCATCCCTCTGACCTCCAAAACAATGGGGGATAAAGGAGGACAAACGGTGTGACTTTGACAGAGTTCTAGGCCAAGTGGAGATGAGCTTCTGTAGTTTACATCCCACACATCAGGTAGTTCGTATACAGCCTAAGCTCTCTGGTGTGCACTCTAAGGCTGGGCAATAAACCAAAATTTAGATTACATCACAATAGGCCTACTGCACAGGTGTCAAACTCAAGGCCCGGGGGCCAAATCCGGCCCATGGAACAGTTTAATCCGGCTTGCGAGATAATCTCAAATTTCTGTTATAACTGTCTCATCAGTCTGAGGTCTGCAGATTTCCTCAAGTATAAAAATGTGAACTTATCCTTGATGATTTAAGATATCTTTGTTAAGTCACAAAATCTGAAAAAGACATAAAAATATTTAGATAAGAAGTCAGAAATGTGGTGAAAAAAATTATGGTGATTGCAGCATTTTGCTTTTATTTAAATTATTTCCTGTTTGACTATTTCCTGTGTGGAGTTCTGTTCTCCTCTTCACAGAGATTGGGCGTCTCACTCTGCGCTGGCTCTCCTGGCACCTGCACACCTGATCCTCATCACAGCAATCACCACCAGCTCTTCAGCTCTGCTCAGAGTTCTCACCAGCGCCAGATTATTCCCGCATCTCATGTGGTATCTGCCAACTCCTAGTGCTTTGTTGCAAACTTTGAATCATTTTTGAGATTTCTCCTACGTGTGTGTTACCTGTGACTAATCCTGCTCTCCCTCTGTCTCTTCCAGTGCCTCCACGAGCCGCCAGTGTTAAAGCCCAATCTCTGCCACGCTGCCTCACTGACCAGCCTCCCCCCACAAAGCCTCTCGCCTTCAGCCCTCACGTCCTTGTGGATTCCCTCTCACACCCTGGACCCTGGATCCCCCCCCCCACCTCCTGTTATCCATTTAACCGCTTTACCTGTTTCCGGTTCTGCATTTTGGGTTCAACATAAAACTCGACCTACTGATCCTAACAAAAATTTGTGTGTGGCTTAATGGATGTGGCTCTCCTGGGAGGACAAGTAGAGGAGGGTGGAACTTTCTCCCAAGCAGCCAGGGCCAACTGAACCTGGGGGCAGGGCTACCTCCCCACATGACATCATTAGGGGAAAATCTTAGAATTGCTTTTTTCAGCACACATTTTCTGAAAGGTTGAGAAAGAGAAGGGGTATTTTTCTGGTTCTTTGGGGGATTGTAGAGAAGCCAGGAGCAAATATTTTTGCTAGAAAAGCCTGAAAACGTGTATTTTTGCATAATATGTGACCTTTAAAACCATTAGCTTAGTAGCTGATGAAGAAATGGAGCTGATCGTGACCCGTTCAGGTCACTGCTCCCAACCCCTCCTATACCCTGGTGTGCTACTCCTGGCTGCACATGACAGCAGATGGATAATCGTAACAGTGTAAAAAACCTGCTGCTGCTAATTACCTCTGCAGAAGCTCTGTGAGGTGAATATAAGTGTTTAATGCACACTCACAGAGAGGACTCGTAGTGAAGCTGTTTGTAACTTTGAGTCGATCGCTGCTTCGACATTTCCATGTGAGTCAGTCACTCATCCATCAGATGTTGGCTACAAACACAAAGATTCATCTATGTAGCGCAACAGGCTGTCTTAACTTTAACAAAAACAAGTCCCTTAGAGCACACCCTGCATTAAAAAAAAAACAAACAGCTCAGTCTGAAAGAATTTAGCCCCCTTCACTCTTTAATTTTGTTATGCTGCAACCTTCAAGTACAGCTCGAACTCAAAGAGACCAGTAACCTATAAACAGACACCAACACATACTCCAAGCTTTATTAATTAAACATGCAGTCAATTAAGAAACTAGAAAAGCACTCGGAGAGCACAGGCCTCCACCATTAGCCCTATCTCCCAATAGTAAAGAATGCTTCAAAAAAATTCCTGGATGCAGACGGTGATTCGGATCACTCCCAAAATCTAATCAAGTCTTCCTTATGCCATTTCTGACATTTCCTGAAAATTTCATCAAAATCCATCCATAACTTTTTACGTTATGTTACTAACAAACAAACTAACAAACCAACCCTGCCGATCACATAACCTCCTTGGCGGAGGTAATTAAAGTCAAAGAAGCAAAAGAGGCTGTAGGTGCCGGCTTAAAATGAGATTAAAACAGAGAGCAACCCACAAGCTAACCAAGCTTCCATGTGCAGAGTGTGTGTATCTATGCCATGCTCCCCCTGCTCCTCTATACCCAACCCTCACTCTGATTGCAGAGTGAACTCAGGTGTGCTGCATGCAGAGGTAGCAGGAGACCAGGGAACCAAGGAGAGAGAATAAGGCTGCAGGTAACACTGATGCTAGAACTTAAAGGGGCCATATTAAGAAAAAAAAAAACAAAACACTTTTTCAGGCTTTTTTAACAATAATTTGTGCCCCTGGCCTGTCCACAATCCCCCCAAAGAATCAGAAAAATCCCCCCCCCCCCCCCTCCACCTTTCAGAAAATGTGTGCTGAAACAAGCCGTTCTCAGATTTTCCTCCCATGATGTCATGTGGGGAGTTAGCCCCGCCCCCATATTTGGTTGGCCCTCCCCACTTGAAAGAAAGTTCCACCCTCCTTTCTGTATCTGTATCCTCCTCTCAGCTGGCACCTGTGAGTAGGATCAGGAGAGCCACATCCATTTCCTGGAAGGGGCGGAGTAAGACAGCTCATTAACATTTAAAGCCACAGACACTGAAACAGCTCGTTCTGAGCAGGGCAGAAACAGAGGATTTTTTAGACATGCTAAAAACCAACACTAGAGTGTTTGTTTTTTCAGTGACAAACTTCACAGGAATATTTTGGGGACCTCTGAGACCAATATAAACTTGTCTTAAAAGGGTAAAATATGTCCCCTTTAAGAATTGATCTACACTCAGTATCCCATCATGACAACATGATAACAGCATTAGAAAAAAAACAATCAAACTGCCTAAAAATAAAACACCTAAAATATCACAATGACACAGGTATTTACAACAACACTGTAAATTTAGCTCAGGTATCTCCACAATTTAGTTGAGAGGGCCTCAAAGCTGACAATGATATCAGAGCAAAAACCAAGTCATGAGTTGAGAGGAACTGCAGAGCTGCAGAGCTCAGAGAAAACTCCTTTGGCCTTTATGAGTTTTTTGCAAACTCCATGCGAGCTTTAAAAGAAAAAAAAAAATAACTGTGTTATATTTCTTAATTTGAAAACAAAAACAACTTTAAATGCAAATTACATACATGCATTTTGGAGCAATGTGCTATATTTATGATTCATGAAGTGTGCTGTGCCTGTGACACCACTGTTAGTAAGAAGCTGGTGCAGTAGTTACTCCTGTATGTCAGTGAAGACTAGAGCGGCTCATGAAAACATAGAACGAGACGTTGCAACATAGTCTTAGCAGAGCGCTTAACGCTTGAAGACCATGTTCTCTACGTCTACCAGTCCATGTATAGTCTTTAAATTGTAATAGCAATGGTTCAACCCTCTCTGCTTTTACATCTGGAGGCTTTTTAAAACGGCGCAGAGATGAAGAGAGGAAGGAGTCAAGGGGTCTCTTCTGTCTGCATGTCATGCAACAGAGTGAACTTTTCTTCTTTGTTTGTTTCATTCAGCTGACTTCTTCTTCTTCCTCAAACTTATGAACATTACTGCCCCCTAAATCAGCAGGTAAATATTTTTCCTGTTCTTCCTTTTTGGATAGGTTCAGACGTATTCATCGTGAGGCTGCATGCACCTAACTGTGACGGTTCGGGACAAACACAAATACTGTTACACCCCTAGTAAGCAGTGATTTTCAGTATGAGGGGGTTAGATTAAACATTTCTAAATAGACCTACATTGCTTTGCATTTGAGAATGTCAGCTGAATAAAAGAGTCATTTTTCACTGATGTATTGTTTTTGCCACTTCTAATCCAAATCTCTCCGCCTATTGTTGGCTCTGTTGACCCATTATTGCCACTATTAACCCCTCTTTACCACTTTTTACACCACATTTCACAATTTACTATGCCCATTTTTGCCAGTTTAACCCATGTCTGCCTATTTCTGCCTCAGCTAACCCTTTTCGTCAGTTTATATCAATTTTTCATCCTATTTCACCAAATTCCACCTATTTTTTGGTACTTTAACACCATTTCAACCACTTCTTTAATCCCCTTTTACCACTTTATATGCCCATTTTTGCCTTTTCAACCAATTTTTGCAAATTTTGGTTATTGTTTTGCCATTTTTATCCAACTTTTGGCACTTCTAACCTATTTCTGCAACTTTTAAACATAATTTCACCATCTTTCTCACCATTTTTTGCCATTATTAACCCATTTAAGCTTTTTTTGATGCATTTTAATTATGTTTTAACCAAAAGGATTTACATTTTTAAGAGGGCTACTTGCTGCACAAATGAATTGAAAAGATATTTGTTTCTTTGATAAGCATATACCACAGCTTAACTTTAAAATGGATCACGATTAGCTGGGTCTGATTTGGCTGGGCCCCAGAAAGCTCTCCCATCTTTCCCCCCTTGTGGGTGGCGTTGTCTCCACATGACTACTCTTGAAAGTGCATGGCTATGTTCAGCCACCTTCAAGTGCAGTTGGGGTCCCCGGTCTCTGACACCTTTATTTTGGGGGTCGCGGGCTGAAAGGTTGAGAACCCCTGCTTTAGATGTTATACTGCAAATCAATTTGACATTAAGCCCTCTTCTCCTGCAGTGTTTTTCACGAGTAGTCTCAACTACTGCTCGCCTGTTGACTCCTAAAACAGCAGTGGAAGGAAAAATGCATATATTTGCATTTTCTTTAACCAGATTTCTAAACATTTGAGGATAAATTCAAATGTAGATCCCACTTGTGACACAAAAGAAAACATGAAACAATCAGAGTGATGGATCCTGAAACCTTACGTCTGCTATCAAACTATAATAATGGTAATAATGCACAGTCTGACCTTGGCATAGCTTTGTGAGCATGAGGATATGAACCCAGGCCAAATGGTGTTTTGTTGTCTGACATTTTTGGAAGGACCAATATTTACAGGTTATGTGTACAACCACAAATGTTTGCAGTCTGACTGTTATGAAAGGTGAAACTCACCACGCTGTCATTACTACATCAGAGCCTGAGAGTACAGACCTGCAGACCACATGAGCTCCTCTCTAGTTTATCAGAGGAAGTGATGCATGAAGGACAGGGCGCCTGCTGTTAAATGTCTTCCTCTCCTAATGATGCTGTTTTGCTTTCTGAGTCCGTCAGCGCTCACTTCATTTAATCAATCACTGAACAAAAGTTTCAGGTGAAAACAAATTCCTCCTCTGTTCAGCTCCAATCTATCCTGGCTGTAATTATCTAAAGTCTAAACACTGCTGCCTGCAGAGAATCTTTTACATCTCGCTCTTCACACCACATCAGATGCTCGCACTCGTTAGCGTGGCTGTTTCTGCAGGGCTGATTCGCATGTTTGCTGAGTCACTGAGAGGACGACTCGGATATAATCGACCTCTCTTATTATGATTTAACAGAGCCAGAACAGGAAGTTCTCTGCCAAAACAAAGCTATGAATTTGAGAAACCATTTATTCAAAGGATACTGTTGTCTCTCAGAAGGACCTCCTCCAGTTTAGGAAGATGATGAAGTCCCTCCAGGCTTTCAATGGAGTTATTATTGGCTTCTAAGACCTGCAAGTGGAAGAAACTGATTTAATCAGACTTGAAATCAATGCGAAGGTTTCCTGCAATGAAAGAGGAGGAGTAAATCTGTAGATCTGGATTGTGTCTGTCTCACCTCTAGGCACTGCAACATGGCGAACTGAGGAGGCAGCCGCTGCAGCTGATTGGATGACAAGTTGATATGAGTGACCAACAACAGCTGGTCCAGATGGCACAAAGTGGTCAGATTCTGTTCAATGACAAAATAACAGATTTATTAACCTTTGATTTAGCAGACTACAGTTCTCTTTGATACTTCAGAACTTTTTTGACACTACGGGCTTAAAACCACTCAATTACTTTTATCACTCGACAGCACCAAACATTAAAAGTCTAAAAGAAACAACAGATATACAGTCATACACTGTGTTCCAATGATATTTTTCTCTGCTTTTCCTAAATATTCAATGCAAATGACAGTCAGTATAATTTTCAAGTCATCAACTGTTAAAGCAAAATTCTGATTTTTTTTAACAACCCTCCCAATGATAACGATTTTTTGCTTTTTTTTTTTTTTCAAAAAACTCAAAATGCACTGTTCCATATTATTATGTACAGCAGAGTTTCAAAACATTGAATAAGTTGTAAAAACTGAAAATGGTCATTTGTTGAATTTGCAGAATTAGGAGGTCATATTTACTGAAATCAAAGCTATTTTAATCAAAAACATCTTAACAGGCCAAGTTCCATGTTAACAAATGAGCCCTTCTTTGATATCACCTTCACAATTCTTGCATCCATTGAACTTGTGAGGTTTTGGAGAGTTTCTGCTTGAATTTCTTTGCAGGATGTCAGAATAGCCTCCCAGAGCTGAAGTTTTGATGTGAACTGCCTCCCATCCTCATAGATCTTTAGCCTGAGGATGCTCCAAAGGTTCTCAGTAGGGTTGAGGTCAGGGGAGGATGGGGGCCACACCACGAGTTTCTCTCCTTTAAGACCATAGCAACTAATGACACAGAACTATTCTTTGTAGCAAGAAAACTTTGCTATGGAAGGCATGGTTCTTCTTTTTGTACCATGGAAGTGGTCAGTCAGAAACTCTATATACTGCTGAGGTCATTTTCGCGCCTTAGGGACCCTAAAGGGGCCTACCAGCTCTCTCCATATGATTCCGGCCCAGAACATGACTCCGCCCCCTCCACCAACCATCCACTACTCCTCCATCTGGACCATCCAGGGTTGCATAGCACTCATCAGTAAATAAGACTGTTTGAAAATGAGTCTTCATATATTTCTGGGCCCACTGCAACCGTTTCTGCTTGTGAGCACTGGTAAGGGGTGGCTGAATAGTAGGTTTATGCACGACTGCAAGCTTCTGGAGGATCCTACACCTTGAGGTTGGTGGGACTCCAGAGGGACCAGCAGCTTCAAACACCTGTTTGCTGCTTTGTAATGGCATTTTAGCAGCTGTTCTCTTAAACTGATGAATTTGTCTGTCAGAAACCTTCCTCATTATGCCTTTATCTGCACGGACCCGTCTGTGCTCTGAATCAGCCACAAATTTCTTGACAGTACGATGATCACACTTAAGTTTTCTTGAAATATCTAACGATTTCATTCCTTGTCCACGGCATTGCTCTGTTTGAGGCTTTTCAGCAGCAGAGATCCTTTTTCTTTCCCATATTGCTGAAACCTGTGGCCTACCCTTTCCTTTAATTGGGCTCACCTGGCAAACTAATGAACACAGGTGTCTGAGATTGATTTCAGTGATCCAAAGAGCCCTGAGACACAATACCATCCATATGAGTTTAATAGAAACACACAAAATTAAATGTTTATGACACTTAAATCCAATCTGCATAATAATTTGGAACGCGGTGTAAACATCCACACTGGAGGACTACAGGAGGAAGTTGTGGTCAAACTTGGTCATATGGTTAATCTACATTATTTTTTAAGGTTTCCAGATTAATCATGAGCGTTAACGGTTTAACATTAACAGCCTTAGAAGTATCACAATCCAGTTTTCTAGTGTTATTACCACTCTGCAGTGAACAAATAAAAATACTGTAATGATAACTAAAGTGTGTTTTTCATAGAAGTGAACCAACCTTGTCAGAAATACTGAAGACTCGTACTTCAGCGTACTCCATCTTCAGGATGGTGTTTTCAATCATAAACTTGCTGCACAGGTCACTGTAGTACGCAGAACGCATCGAGTCCACTTCCTGTGGGGGAAACATGAGCCGTCAGTGCCTGGTCTGATCTTTGTTTGAGTAAAAGTCAGTGCAAACCTATAAAACCATGATGTTTAATCTTGTTTTTACAACTAGGAGTTAGTTTTCACTCATTTGGGGTTTCTCCAACACTTGCTCTGTGGGTTCTGGAGCCAATCTCAGCTGGAAGAGAGGCGGGTACATCCTGGACTGGTCGCCAGTCAACCACAGGGCTGACAGGGACAAACATTAAACCCTGGGCACTCCAGAGCCACCAGTGGACCTAAGGAGCATGTCTTTGGACTGTTGGAGGAAGCTGGAGTACCAGGAGAGAACCCACACATACACAGGGAGAACATGGAAACTTAATCTACACTCCATACCATCATGACAAAGTGAAAAAAAGAATTAAAGACATTTTTACAGATTTATCAGAAATAAAAACTGAAAAATCACATGCATTCAGACGCTTTGCTACAACACTGTAAATGTAGCTCCTCTCATTTCTCTGGATCTTTGCTGATGTTTCTACACCTTGACTGGAGTCCACTTATGCTAAATTAAACTAATGGGACATGATTTGGAAAGGCACAGACCTCTCTACAGAAGGCCTCATAGCTGACAATGATATGAGAGCAAAAACCAAGCCATGAGGTCAGAGGAAATGCCAACAGAGTTCAGATACAGGATTGTTGACAGCCACAGATCATGGGAAGGCTACAAAAAAAAGTTATGCTGCACAGCGGCCTCCAGAATTCCCACATGGAAGAAGTTTGGCACAACCAGGACTCCTCCAAGAGCTGATCACCTGGCCAAACCGAGCAATCAGGGGAGAAGGGTCTTAGTAAGACGGGTGACCAAAAAACCTGATGGTCACTCTGACTGAGCTCCAGAGAGCCTGTGTGGAGATGGGACAAAGTTTCAGAAGGACAAGCATCACTGCAGCCCTCCACTGATCTGGGCTTTAGCAGAGTGGCTAGACCAGTGGTGTCAAACTCAAGACCCGGGGGTCAAATCCAGCCCATGGCACAGTTGTATCCGGCCCACAAGCATATGATCTTTCTTTTATAACTGGCCCACCGGTATGAGGTCTGCAGGTTTCCTCCTGCATAAATGTGTAAACTTGACCTTGATGATTTAAAATATCCTTGTTAAATTTTTAAAATCTGAAAAAGTACAGGGTAAAAATAATTAGACAAAAAGTCAGGAAAGTGGGAAGAGAAATTAATGTTGTCATTTCATATTTTCAATTTTGCATCTCACAATTCTGACTTAAACGTATGATTTTTAACCTTTCCATATCATGTGTTAACCTTCTAGATACATAATTTGAAATTCTAAGTCATATTTTTACCTTTTAAACCTGTGATTTTGACTTTCTCTCATATATTTGCCTTTTAAAAACATTATTTTGCCTTTAAATTTCGTGTTTTGATCATTTGAACTTATCAGTTTGACTTTTTATCTTGGCTTTGAGCCTTTTAACTTATCATTTTGACTTTTTTCATCTCAGAATAATTTGTCATCAGTGTTATTTATTTATATTTTTCATATTTTAATTCTGGTGAAAATGATATTGATAGTTTATCATTAAATGCTGACCTCGTTAGGCTCTTAGGTTAGACATAAATTCACAGTCTGTAATTGACTTTGACACTCCTGGCCTAACTAGTCCGGCCCTCAGGATGTCTCATTGGAGCAAATCTGGCCCCAGACTCAATATGAGTTTGACATCTCTGGAGTAGATTGAAGCCACTTCTCGGTACAAAACACATGAAAGGCTGCTTCTTTTTAAAGCATAGATGAAACAAAGCACAATTGCATCACTGTTGTAAACTTAAAGGCCTTTCTGCGGGCATTTTTGTAAACCTTTCATTTGAAGCAAACACAAGATACTTGTGCAGTACAGAAAGGGAAGAACCCTAAACCCAGTTAAATCCTTACTATTTGCTTTCACAAGTCAACTGTGCTGACAGATGGGCAGCAAAAGCCAACACATGGAGTACCGCTGAATACTAAAATAATCACAGAATTTTGTGGGATAATGTAATTGCACAGCCTGACATCATGATTGCAAATGTGATTAAAGGAAGTGTGCTGCACTAATTCAGGACCTTTAGATGTAAGGGTCTCTCTGGGCAATCCTGCATCCTCCCACAGTCTAAAGCAGTGTTACTCAACCCTGCTCAACCAAAGAGCCAAATTATTGAAAAATACCCTTGTAAGAGACACAATCTAAAAGATGAAAAGTGGAAAAATGGGAGGCAAGTGGCAATAAAATAAGTCAAAGGTGGCAAAAATGGTCAAAAAAGCAGCAAAAAAGGGCAAAAAATGGTTGAAAGGGGAAATAATAGGCATAAAATGGCAAAAAAAGAGTTTGAAAAGTGGCAAAAAATGGGTGAAAAGCTGCAATAATGGATGAAAAGGGGCAAATATTTGCAAAAGACACCAAAAAGGAGGGAAAAATTGGCAAACATGAGAAAAAAAGTGGCATTTACTGGCAATAGGCAGCTTGAATGGGTGAAAAAGTGGCAAAAAGTAGCAAAAAAGGGGGTGATATATGATATGATATGATAAACTTTATTTCCAGACTCAGGTCCATATAAAATACATACAAGAACACAGACAACACTAAAAACAACACAAATAGATTTAAAACACATACAGG
The DNA here is from genome assembly GCF_018320785.1 of Cheilinus undulatus. Lineage (NCBI taxonomy): Eukaryota > Metazoa > Chordata > Actinopteri > Labriformes > Labridae > Cheilinus > Cheilinus undulatus. Next base: position 49,620,397 of record NC_054871.1, on the reverse strand, counting down.
CATCTATTCCAGTGCTTCCAGAAGAATGACATATATTTTGTGTCACTCTGTGCAGGTACCGCTAGGGCCATAATGATTTCATTCTTTGACTGGTTAAGTCGACACATAAAACTGTATATACACTTTCTAAGAACAGCATGAAAAGTGGGCACATTACTGCTTACAAACATATGGCTTGCACTTGTCCATCTTGGACGCCTGAGTAAAATCCTAAATGCATAATAATATGCCACCTGAAGCTTTTTCATTTTTGCAACACTGTACCCGCACCATAGTTGTGCTGTATACAATGAAGTACAATATGACCTAAACAGAGCAATCTTGACATCTTCAGTACACTTACTGAATATATGTGCAGGCATGTTGGCTTGTGCATAGAGTTTGCAGCATTGACGCTGGATGTCATCATCATCACATAAATCTCTGATTATGTGGCCAAGATATCTGAATTTGTTCACAACTCCAAGCACTTGGTCAGCAAGCACAAAGGAAGGAAAATTAGATTTCTTTTCCTCCTTAGATTTCACAGTTAAAATAACACTCTTTTTAGAATTAAACAAGATATCGTACTGCACACCGTAGCAGGAACAGATTCTAAGCAATTGCTGCATACCAACACTAGAGGGCGAGACAATGACCAGATCGTCAGCATATACCAGGTGATTAATAAGCCTCTCTCCCACCATACATCCAGTTCTACACTGAATTTGCATTTCACAAAAAGCATAAAAAGTGGTTAAAACTGAATAAATGAGTCAAAATAGGCAACAAATGGCAAAAATGAAGTGGCATTAAAATTAGTTAAAGGTGCCAAAAATGGGTGAAAGGGGCAAATCAGCCATAAAATGGCAAAAGCTGGGTGAAAAGTGGCAAAAATGGTGAGGAATGACAAAAAATGAGTTGACTAAAATTGGCAAAAGGCAGCGAAAAAGGTGGGAAAAATGGGCAAAAATTAGAAAAAGTGGCACTTAATGGCAAAAGGCAGCTTAATTGAGCAAAAAGTGGGGAAAATGGTAAAAAGGGGCAGAAGACTACAAAAAGTAGGACAAAAGAGTCAAAAACTGGTTTGAAAAGGGGCAAAAACTGGATAAAAGTGACAAAATAACTGCAAATAAGGACAACTGAAATATACAGACAAAAAGAAGTTGACAATTAAGTTTGACAATTTAAGCTGAATGTATAAGTGTGGGAAACAAACTGATTAATGTGACATGTGATAGATAATTTCTGAGGTCAAAGTTTTCTTTTTTTTTTAGGTTTTCTAGGGGCATAAAGAGCCACATGTTGAGTACCACTGGTGTAAAGACATCCCAGTATGTTCAGTGGTGACTTTTTATCTGTGCTTCCCTTCTGGTTAAGCCTCAGATCTCCCCTCTTTCTTTACGATGACAAATGGAACCCAATTGGAAGAAAAAGTGGCTTCAAGACTCTTCTGTTTCCCATTTATCCTAAAAGAGAACCCATATTTTGTGTATTATTCTGCCAAATCTACAGCATGCTTTGCTGAACTGCCAGAATAAAATCAAATTTCTACGTCTTAAATCAAAATCTACCTCAGTGTTACTCAATGCGTGGCTCTTGAGCCACATTTGGCTCTTTTGTGTCTTCATTTAAAATACTTTAAAAAGGGAAATTTTGACATCGGAGTTATCCATTGCAAGTCACAGGTCAGGTTGATTCCAACACTTAAACAGTAGGCTTTAATTGTCGGCCTTTGTTTTCTGTCTGTACATATCCATTGCCCTTACTTTTGTTTTGCCCCTTATTCCATTTTTTTGCCACCTTAAATCTATTCCTGCCACTTTTTGCCCATTTTTGCCACTTTTATCCTGTTTTTGCTGCTTTTTGCCCACTTTTTGCTATTTGCCTTTTTTTTTCCTTTTTGCCATTTTCTTCAACTGTTCAGCTATTTGCCAAAAATGCCACTTTTTGCTGCTTTTCACACCTTTTTGCTGCTTCTTGCCCATTAAAGTCACATTTCACAATTTTTTTGCTACGTTGCTGCTTTTCGACCAATTTTGCCACCTGTAACTCATTTTGTTGTCCCTCCTCGCCCATTTTTTACCACTTTTATCCCATATCTGCCACTTTGCCCCCAAAATTTGCCCCTTTTCATTCATTATTGTCACTTTTTGGCAATCGTTGCCTCCTTTTTACTTATTTTTTTTATTGCCACCTTAACCCTTTTTTGCCACTTTTCACCACTTAGCTTGTGGCTCTTGCAAAGGTAATTTCCAACAATTTGGCTCTTTGCTAAGGCATGGTTGAGCTACACTGATCTATTTCATCTTTAACAGTGGGTAGCAACCAGTGGATAGCAATGTGCATCATTTTGGCCTGTCAGCCCTGTGACTGTCTGGTAACCAATCCAAGACGTACTCTCCCTCTTGTCCAATCACCCCTGCATTCTGCTCCAGCAACCCCTGGGACCCCAAAAGGGACAAGTGGTACAAAATTGGAAAATGGATAGACTTTCTGTACTCACTTTGAGTGTCTGGAAATGAGCGAGTGTCTCCTTTTCATAACCCAGGGGGTCTAGTGCCCTCATCAGGAGGATAATGGTCAGTAAGCACCCTTCAAAGAAGACATAAAAACAGGGTTATTGGCAACAGACTTCATCATCTTGTTTTCTCCTGTGAATGAGATGAATAAAGGTGCTCACACTTATTGAGCGGCTCCAGTTCTTGCAGCTGGTTACAGGACTGGAGCTCAGACTGTAACACCGAGGTCTTCTCCACTGAGAGTTCACTCCTGCAGACAGAAAACCAACACTTGCACATCGATTCTTAAAAATTAAAAGAACACAGTGTGCTGTTGGAGAGAGGAGAAGATACCTGAAGAGTTCCTGATCCGTGGCCGAGTCTCTGCACCAGCTCTCAGCTCGACCTTTATGAAAGTTCACAGTAAGAAGACGCTGGAGGAAGCAAACATCAGACAAAACATGACATGGAGAGAGTGTTTGTGTGTTACCGGTATAGAGGGCGCAGTCTCTGTGCGTGTGTTTCTCAGTCCAGTGCACCGTCAGGTTGTGTTCGTTGGAGGTGTCACTGATCGTTCCAGGAGGAAGATCGCAGATCTGAGCAGTTGTCAAGGTTCAAATCAGGACAGAATCTGGATTATTTATTCCTAAAGTGAAAGTTTCTAAAATAAATCAGCCACAATTGAAAATAAATCCCAGACAGGCTCTCAGCATGAGAAGTCATTGGAGCGTTTCACTGCCAGAAACAGACGGAGCTGTGACTGAAATAAACCGTCCGTGATAGAACAGAAACTTTCAGTTAAATAAACAAGGGTTTAATTATATAAATTAGATTTTTGAGAGAGAACTAAAACTACGACCATGGTAGTCTTATGCCTCAGTGATCTAGCTAATTACCGTTAGTGTTCTGTTGTCTGTCTCATTGGGTTTACATGAGTCTAGACAGGGTGATTAAAATCCTGTCTAAATACAGACCTGCTTTAGACTTTAAAACAAATGTAACCACGCAAAAAAGAGCTTGTTACTGATCTTAAAGGAAATAATGAAGCAGTAAGATGATAAATGTTTGATAGCAGAAGGTTCAAATGACTTTGGACCTGTCCACTGAGCTGTCTGTATTTTTATAAATAGAAATGAGACATTAAGGAGCAGCAGTTGACTTGTTTTACATCACTGTGGCTGCAGGGTGACACTGTAGTGGCTTACCCAAAGGATGCTAAAAGGCCCAATAAAGCATGAGATTAAAAAACATTAGTGCACTAATTGTGGACCTTGGTTGATAACCTAATCTTGACAGCCCTAATTCAAACCAAATATTCTAAATAAATGACCTTATTTATCACAGTTTAAACTAAGGTTGTTCCAATTCTTGATACCAGTATCTGAAATCCACCTGATACTGCTTAAAATGCAGGTATTGGTATCGGCAAGTAAACGAGTTTATGCACTGATCCGATACTATTTCGTTTAACTTTATATTTTACTTCGTTTAGTCGAGCTAAATGTTAGCGCTACTAACTGGTAAACACTGCATGCACAAGCTACCATTTTTAGAGCAGCGAAGAAAGAACCAAAGGACCCACTGCAGCAGCAAGGAATGGTGGCTGTGTGACAGTTTTTCTCTGAATGTGATTGTTAAAAAGCCTTCTAGACCTGTGTTGTCGTACATGACAAGAACTGACACAGTTTATCAAAAGTTAAATAACTTTTGAACCGTATATCATTGCCTCCTACTTGTTTTTCCTATTGAAGCTAGCCATTGTACTTTCACATTGACATTGTTGATGCTTTTGAATCCCTTGCGGCAGCATTTTCAGCGAGCCTGGAACTCGTTTGACTTTTGGAGACTTTAATGGTTAAATCCACACTAGTAAACCTGAAATTGAATGCCTTTTATGCATTTAAATCCAATTATGATCATTTATTACCACTAGCTTGAATGCTAACCATTGTATTGTGAATCCTTTGTGAGGGTCTGTCAGCCAATAGCAAGCTGTTCTGTAATCATGTGATGCTGCCTGAATAAAGCATAACGGAGTGAGATAGAGAGAGCCTGTGATGCAGCAGCAAAGCAACTTTAGGGTCACAGAAAAGCTGTATACTATGATTCTACTTGTTGAGCCATGTTCTGAGTCAACTATAGGTCTAAAATAATTTGCTAGTCTGCACTGTCAGTCCAGAAAGTTCACACTGGTATCGGATCAGTACTCGGTATCAGCCAATACCAAACACCTGGTTTTTCTGTATCACAATTGTATCAGGAAGGAAAAAATGGTATCGGAACATCCCTGGTTTAAACTACGTTTTTTCACTGTTCTACCGACAGTAATGTGTTCAGATGAGCTCTTAGTGAAGCAAGTGATACCATCGTGGCCTGCTACTGTTTATAATAATCAGAGCAGTGAGGAAGAGGAGCAGATGGCACTGAACACATGGAGCTCTATGGAGATTATCAGTCTCTTAACAGAGACTACAGTGTGCCGTGTTGTTTACATACTTCGCTGGTAAACTGGCTGATATTATAACAGATTATTGAAGTATTTTCTTCTTTTTCCTCCACCTGTGTGTCATTTCTGGTTGCACTATATTAATATTATGAAATGCATTTATTGTCATGTAATGGGAACAATGAGGAACCTCAAACTGCAGAAATCCCTTAACAAAAATATGTCATCTGAGAAAACCTGACATCTCAGCGTTATGTTATCCTTAATGACTGTGTTTTTGATGGCACATTTGATTTACTTTAATTTTAGCTTATGTTTAAAAGACTTACAGTCATTCTGTTTATTTCTATCTAGTTTTTCATTTATCTTGTTTATTTTCACTAAGGGTCACCTTTTCAGTTTGGAGCATTGTTGCTGTAAAATGCAGCTAAAATCCTTTTGGACAAACAGACCTACTAAAGGGGAGGAAACAACAGCATTACCTTTCAGCAACACCTCTAAAAGTTAAGTGATCAGACCAGTCTTTTTATTGAGGCACATACCTCATACTCATCAGTGTGAGGTATGCAGATAATGATAAGGTAAAACTATGCACCTGTTAAGGCGCAAACTTAGATTCTGTATAAATACAGGTGTGAAAGAAGAATAGGGAGTAAAGGATACCCAGACGGGGCTCTGTTTGAATCTTGGATGGACGCTCCTCCACTCCACTCTTTGAGGCTGACCGTCGAGGATGAGCAGGAGGCCGACAGACTCCGCCTGATGGGAGAGGGACAAAGGGTAGAATATAAAACATCTAGCTGACGCACACTAATATAAAGTCAACAGAATAATTAAAAGATGCTGTATAAAAATACCAAGAGACAAGAAGCAATAGGTTTTTTGCAGGTACGTGATCCCGATGACATGGAAAAGTCAACTGATCCAACTTAGAACTAAGTACCTGCTACTTATCAAGTACTGTTTGTTCAGTGAGACTTTTTTTACATAATAATTTGCCTCCAATATTCTAATGTTGTATTAACACATCAGGGATTACAGTGTGAAATTATATACTCAAAAATGTATTTCCACTACTTCAAAACTTTGATGTAATCAGCCACAACAAATATTTTGAGTATTTCTAACTTGTTTTGTTTTACAGTGAAGTATTCATGTGTCATTAACAAATGGACTGGTTTGACAAAACTGCTCTTTTATGTGAGCAACAGGAGCTGGGTCCCGTTTAAGACCCAGTTTCCTTTCTTCCATTGTCATTATTCTTTAAGACCCCTTTAAAAAGTCAAATGGGCACCCAACAGGGGCTGTTTCGGGGGCCCGCGACCTCCAAAATAAAGGTGTCAGAGACCAGGGACCCCCACTGTACCTGAAGGTGGTTGAACAGCCATAAACATTCAAGAACAGTCAATCAACAAGGCTGTCAATAAGGAGGGATAAAGGGGGAGGTTTCTGGGACCCAGCTAAAGTGGGGGTCCATGGAGGTAAACAAAACCATGGTCCATTGTGAAGTGAAGTTATGAAAACCATATTTATACATGACCTGAATAATAACCACTCTTATCAAAGAAACAAGTATCTTTATTTATATATTTGTGAAGTGAATAGCCTTCTTTAAATAAAAATAACCTTCATTAAAAACATAAGTAAACTGGGTTAAACAATGCTAAATTTGGTTAATGATGGCAAAAAAAATGGTGGAAAAGGAGGTGAAACTGGATTTTTAAAGAACAGAAATGGGTTCAAAGTGGCAAAAATTTTGATAAAAGTGGCAAAAAAGCCTCAAAAGAAGTAAAGGTGGAAAAAACAGGTACACAAAGTTGTAAAAGGGGATTAAAAAGGGGCTGAAATTGGTAGAATTTAGGTGGAATGGGATGAAAAATTGATGTATAATGGCAAACATGGTTTAATTGTGGTAAAATGGGCAAAAAGGGGTGTAAAAAGTGGCAGGAATGGGTCAACAGAGGCCACATTAGGCAGAAAGTGGCAAGATTTGGTTTACAAGTGACAAAAACAGGTAGAAAAAAGTGATGGAAAGGGTTTAAAATGGACAAAAATGGGTTTTAAGTGGCAAAAACATGTTAAAATTGGCAACACTGGTGTTATAAAGTGATGAAAAGGGGTTAAACTTTGGTAAAATTGGTGTCAAGTAGCAACAGCATAATTTTAAAAATATTCTCAGTTTTTTTAAATGCAGCTGGTGACCCCCTCTCAGTGTCTCGCGACCCCCAAAAGAGTCCTGACCCCAAGGTTGAGAACCACTGCTATAGTCTACTAGTCGCTGACCACTGAAACCACTAGTCGGGTGCCCTGCGTGAGATCCCTTGGTGGCTTTGATGGCTCAATTGTTTTTTTTTTTTTTTACTAACAGCTTAAAAAAAAGAACTTTGCTGTACTTACAAACATATATGAACTAAAAATAAAGACATTACGTCAGTTCTTCATTCAAAAATGTATTTACTAATACTTTATTGCTTACACTATTAAACTTTCATTTCAAACTATATTCTTGTCTTGCTTTTAACATAACTAGTGTTGAATAAAGGTGGAATGATTTTATTTTATAAATGTAAAGCCTAATTATTGTATGCTGGTTGGAGTTCGCTCCACTGTTTAAGTGTTGACAAGTAATGAGAGATGTGAATCACTCTCTATGTCATGTGTTAACATCAGAGGTTAAAATGCGATGAGGAAAATAAATGACACCGTAACGTTATACTACTGAGTTACTCACTCTTAAGCATCTCAGCTTGAGAAAACAACGTTTTGCAAACACAAAAGCAACACTGCATTAAAAAAAGCGTGCAGATGTAACAAACGGATCATTAACAATAAAATTTGTCGGCGGTAGACATCATTATTGATTGTTGCCAACAACAGCGACGAATCGTTGCACACTGACATCAGACATGGAAACGCTAGAAAGATCAGGGTTTACTCTGACAAACTGGACTGAACCAAACTGGATCCCTTGGTGGAAACAGACCGTATTTAAGTGTTGCCTGACTCCACCCCTCCAGACTTTAGAGGCTTTTTAAATCTATGTCATCCACCATTTCTAATCAAACTTTTTAACTTTATACGTAAATTCTGTCTCTACTTTTGGGACTCAAAATTAGCTCAAGATAGTTTTTTTCCCACAATTTGACTGGTTGGCAGAGCCATCAACAGGACTTAACTTCACAGTTTAATAACTCTTCTCTATGCATAAATCACTTCCTATACACATCTTTTTCCTGGTTACGTCACATCATCTAACAATACCCCATAAAATTACAAATTGGTACATAAATACTGAGAGACAAAAAAGATACTCACATTAATGGGCCTGGAGAGGGCGACGGCCACTCTCTCTTCTTCCCGACTGACGTAAACACAACTTATCATCTCCTCACGCTCAGCTGGTGACATTAAAAAAAATGTTTGAGCAAATCTGTATCTTTAAATGCAAAAAGAGCTGCAAAAATGTGTGAATATGGAAACAACTTCAGAACAACATACCTCTGCCTAGCAACCAGCGGTAGTAAAACCAGGCACTCTGGTCGTTGGGGTCGGTGAAGAAAGCGTTCTGTACAAGCTCATATTCTGAAAAAGAAAGATTAAAAAACCCTGAAAAAACCTGAAATAAAGCTGAGTGATTCACACTCCTCCAGGCTTCTAAACAACAATTCAATAAAAATCCATCATAGCAAAGCAGCTGCATTCAACACTAAAGCAGTTAAATCCAATAAAAGTACATTTCAGAAAGGAAATCCATCTCATTTCCTCCATTAAATACAATGTTCCAGTCTGATTCCCCTCGGTAATTCAAATTTTCTCTAACTCTGAGGGGAAGGATTTTACATTTCTACCTTCCAGACAGAAAGATGGAAAAACTTCTCTGAATTTAATTAACAGTCATATCATGAGGGATCTTACTTCATACAATCTAAAGTTAACAACTCAGACTAACATCACACGTCAGAATTTGCTGCACAGCTTATACAGTGCTAGGGCTGTCATCAAACCTGATGTTTTTAAACTTAGACCTGATTTTAGGGTAAAAATATGATCATGAAACCTGTCTCCATACTACAGCAGCCAAACTAGAAGTCCTAGACAACTAGTTTGGGTGACCTCTCTCGTTTTTACCCATGAAAATTTGATTAAAGTCAAACTTCTCAGCAGCTAAGGTCATTTAGGCCCAGTGACAGGTAAAAGAATGGTTTTGGTGTCATTGAAACAGGAGGGTTTTAACTGTGTATTTTTTATGATGTTTCTGTTGTTTTTCAGCCGTCTTTGATAGCAGGAGGAGCCACGGTGTCTGCAGTCATGAGTCTGCAGCCTAAAGCCATGCTATGTTTTTTCACTTTGAAGTGATTTCTCTTCAGATGGTGCAATTAAGGAAGCGTGAAGGAACATAAATACTAATGTAACTGCAAAAAATGCCTTTTGATCTTGTTAATCAGACTTGAACACTCATTTCCATCAATTTTCAATTTGGAATCCAAATCAGTGACACCCTAGTAAATCTACACTTTCTTTTTATGAGTGTGCTTGATGTTTAACCCGTTTAGACCTGATGCAATGTCCCCATATAGAGGCATAAAAAATCAGAATATCATAACATAGTCCATTTTTCCCTGTGATTTAATTTAAGAATTGAAACTCCCATACATGTACATCTCAAAAAATTAGAGTATCATGAAAAAGTTCAATATGTTTTGTCACTCATTTCAGAAAGTGAAACCCATATATTATATAGACTCATTACACAGTGAAATATTTCAAGCCTTTATTTCTTGAGATGTTGATGATTATGGCTTACAGATAAGAAAACCCAAAATTCAGTGTCTCAGAAAATTAGAATATTAAATAAGATCATTAAAAAAATAATATCTAATATCTTGGTTGGGCCTCCTTTTGCATGAATTACTGCATCAATGAGGCGTGGCATTGAGGTGATCAGCGTGTGCCACTGCTCAGGTGTAATGGAAGCCCAGGTTGCTTTGATAGCGGCCTTCAGGTCATCTTCATTGTTGGGTCTGGTGTCTCTCATCTTCCTCTTGACAATACCACATAGATTCTCTGTGGGGTTCAGGTCAGGTCAGTTTGCTGGCCAATCAAGGACAGTAACACCATGGTCACTGAACCAGCTTTTGGTACCTTTGGCAGTGTGGGCAGGTGCCAAGTCCTGCTGGAAAATGAAATCAGCATCTCCATAAAGCTTGTCAGCAGAAGGAAGCATGAAGTGCTCTAAAATGTCCTGGTAGATGGTTGCATTGACTGTGGGCTTCAGCAAACACAGTGGACCAACACCAGCAGATGCCATGGCAGCCCAAATCATAACTGACTGTGGAAACTTCACACTGGACTTCAAGCAACATGGATTCTGTGCCTCTCCACTCTTCCTCCAGACTCTGGGAACTTGATTTCCAAATGATATGCAAAACTTACCTTCATCTGAAAAGAGGACTTTGGACCGCTGAGCAACAGTCCAGTTCTTTTTCTCCACAGCCCAGGTAAGACACTTCTGACGTTGTCTCTGGTTCAGGAGTGGCTTGACATGAGGAATGCCACATTTGTAGCCCATGTCTAGGATTTGTCTGTACGTAATGGCTCTTGATGCACTCATTCCAGCCTCAGTCCCCTCCTTGTGAAGCTCCCCCAAATTCTTGAATGGATTTTGCTTGACAATCCTCTCAAGGCTGCGGTTCTCCCTATGCTGGTGCACCTTTTTCTAACACGCTTTTTCCTTCCACTCAACTTTCTATGAATATGCTTGGATACAGAACTCTGAGAACAACCAGCTTCTTTAGCAATGACCTTTTGTGGCTTACCCTCCTTGTGGAGGGTGTCAACGACTGTCTTCTGGACATCTGTCAAGTCTGCAGTCTTCCCCATGATTGTGTAGCCTACTAACCCAGACTGAGAGACCATTTAAAGGCTCAGGAAACCTTTGCAGGTGTTTGGAGTTCATTAGCTGATTAGAGTGTGACACCATGACTTTCAAATATTGAACTTTTTCACAATATTCTAATTTTCTGAGACACTGAATTTTGGGCTTTCATTATCTGTAAGCCATAATCATCAACATTTCAAGAAATAAAAGCTTGAAATATTTCACTCTATGTGTAACGAGTCTATGTAATATATGGGTTTCACTTTCTGAAATGAGTGACAAAAAATATTGAACTTTTTCATGATACTCTAATTTTTTGAGATGTACCTGTATAAGGAAATTGGAGGTCAAGTGTTAGAACCAGGTAAAATGTTCATTTAAAGAAGCAGATAAAAGGTTAAAACACACTCATGTTTGCTCTTATTTCTTAAATTGTATCATTATTCTTCAGTATTTTACTGCAAAATTTTACACTAAAGACACTAAATACCTTGACAATAAAACCTGTGGTGGTACATTATCCATAAAAAACAGAAGTAAACCACAACACAAATACATGTGAGGTACTGTGGACACTTTTAGGGTTGAATGAAGAAAGTTTCAATAAGAATCAATAAAAGGAAAATACATTTATTCTGACAAACTCCCAGTTGCACCACCTGATGGTTTTTGGGTGCTGAAGTTACAAGTATTGTTAAAGAATCAATTTAAATACTTTAAAAAGTCATTTCACTTATGAAACTTGTTAAAAGACATAATTCCACATGCAAAAGCGTGCTATACATCCTTTTAAGAACACTTTAGAATATCAATATTAATATAGGCAGGCGCACGCTGGTGCTGGCTGTGGGTCAGTTGTTATTTCAGAACACCAAAGCCTGTAGTCAACCTACAGACCTAGTTTTTTTACAGTTAAAAGCTTGCGCTCTCTCTCTTTTTTCTCCTCATGATAGCTTTGGAATAGACAGAATATTGACAGAAAACATGGGTTTTTATTAAAGCTTTCTTAAAAAAATTCTAACAATGCAATCCTGAATGGATGCATTCCTCTCTTATGCAACTGTAATTTGAAAAAGATGGAGTCTTTAAGTGATCGGTACTCTTTTAATACCACATATCATTAAAATAGTATGCAACATTCTGCAGAAACTACGGTTCAGTGGTTGAGTCAGATGTTTGAGGTTTCATCTTAACTAGGAAGGTGCTCAAGACCACTTAGCATCTGAAAACACATGTTATTTAGAGCGTGAATTGTTATATATTGATAAATATATATAAGTCAGACAAACGTAATAAATGCATATCATAATGCAATAATAATCATGTGCTGTGTTCCTTTTGTTAAGGCGTTCTCTTGACAAAGATACGAGGCAGAAAAACAGATTTTTATTATGTGTACTCTGTGGTCTCATATATTTTATCTGTATTGCACATTAGGCAGTCATGTCCTGCTGAAGTCTTTACAAAGCCTCACACTGCCCTCTGCTGTTACTTTAAGGCATTACTGACATACTATTTTGGAATTATTGTGTTGTTTACCTTTGAGGAGCTGCTCCTCACAAACACGGTGGGAGTGCGTTTGAGGAGACGGCGGCGGGGAGGACTGGGGGGGCTCTCGGCAAGGTGACGGGGGCTCGGGGGACTCCGGGTGGAGCAGAGGCAGCAGGGTGCTGCGGTAATGCCAGCTGGAGTAGTTGGAGAAGTTGGAGCCAATGAGACGATCGGTGAAAGCCAACTCCTGATCGACGGGGACCCCGGAGGCCTTCACGACCATCCGGCGGTAATCCCAGCAGTGGACTGGAAGAGAAAAAGGCTTCAGGAATGGTTAAATACTCAAGTCAAGATGTTAGGTCTAGAAAATAAATAACCTTTAAAACAACCTTTGTTAGGGTTAACACAGCCTAATACAAACCATAAATTAGCACTACTTCAGACGGTCAGTCTGCAGGTTTTTAGTCTATATACCAGACATTTATTGTTTAGCTAAGTGCCAGCTTTCGTCAGACTCCCCTTCAAACCTGTACTTTTAGTTAACGCACATTTCCTTTCAAACTGCTGTTAAAGCTGCACCTACATCTGTGGTTCTCATGTCTTGTGTCAGGACCACAGGATCGCCCCATTCATGACAAACTGTGACCCAAATTTCAGTGAAAACCCAGAGGTGAGCTGTGGAGGTGAGCAGCATCATCTAGTCTCTACTAAACCTAGAAATGCCTGCTGGGGCCTTCCTGTTACAGGGACTCTTGGCTTATCAGGGGCGAGCTTGGATGACTGAACTCACATGTGAAAAATCTTACATGCATTGCACTCATGACGTTTCTTATATATAGAATTAGTGGATTACTCAGTTTTTTTCCACAAATTTTAGACACAAATTGTTGCAGAAATATTTACCAGATTATAGAGAATCAAGCACTGGCTGCTCAATTTGTCTAATGAACTGGGAGATGATTTTGGACCCTCCTGGCTGGCTACTTTATGGCTGGCTGACTACTTCATTTGTCTGCAGAAACCCCTGCTTCACAAAAATGACATGCCTCATGAACAGACTAAATTTATTGCATTTTTAATCTTCCAGTCATAACTTTTCCCTTTTGAGATTTTGCTGTTTTTATAATCTATTATCCACTAATCATGTAAAGGATAAAAGCCATTAGGGGCAAACAAGATGGACCAAGGTTGGCTCACAAACCCTGAAGTCAAAGATCACTGAAGCAAACACTGATTTAAATGCAAAGGCTGTAGAAAATTAGTTTTGTAGAAGAGGAGACCGTTGCAGTAAAAACATTTTAAATTAGAAACCCTGAGGAACATAAAATATGAGCTAAAAGCATTAGCATAAACTTTTCTGGCAGCCCTCCTGTGGCTGCAAAGTTCATGAAAAACTAAATTTACTTTGAAATAATCTCTTTACAGCTTTGGTACTTTTCAGTTCAATCATTAATTTGAAATAAAACACCATAAGGTGTCCAAAGGTACTGACCCTCAATAGAAATTTTTCAAAATCATTAAATGAACTCCTTTACTCCATGACCCAAGCTAACTAGCCACCTGAATACTCCTGACAATAAAACATTTGAACATATTAAAGTGAATAAGACTTAATATTTAGTGAATCCTTTTCTTGCAATACCTGAATCAAGCCTGTGACCCACTGACATCACCAAACTTTAGCATTCTTCTTTTTTAATACTTTGCCAGGCTTTCACTGCAGCCTCTTTCAGCTGTTGTTTGTTTTGGGGGGTTACTCCCTTCAGTCTCCTCTTTAGCAGCTAAAATGCTCTAAAGGGTTTCTTTTTTGCATTCCCTTTTACTCACAGTTGCGATCGTCCAGGCTCAGACAGCGATCACACAGGCTCAGCTCTCTAGCCCAGTCCGGTCGAGGCAGCCGGGCGGAGACCCAACCTCGATGGTGCCAGCTGCCGTAAGACTTTGGATTCACCTTCAGACAAGACTCCAGAAAGGACAGCTCGGCCTCATAAATCTTCTGGACTTCATCCTCGTCTCTGAGGAGAGAAATGAGAAACAGAATCATGAAGCCACTGCCAGTTCTTAGACGATGCATTATCCTAAAAGTGGGACACTAAAACTCCACATAAAAATGCGCCATTTCTCCTGAAGACTGGTTCTTCAGTCCTGGCAAACTAAGTTCTTGTTGTTTGATGTGCGTTCGCATAAGCTGACATTGGAGTTGTCTTGTGTCTTTTCAGATAAGCTAGCAAAACAACAGCGTAAAAACTTTTTATTGCTAATAAATCTCTTATTTCTGGATGAATATGGTTGAATTACTGTATGCCAGTACCACCCTTAAGTATCTTTACTTAGGATGTTTTCTGTATATGGATTTGAAAAGATTTTTGGTGACAGTAAGCACTCGTGCAGCCATACTGTCTTTAACGTCCCGCCAAATTTGCATGTGTTTCGACTTGGAGAAACACAAATATTCTGGAAAGAAGGGGGGCTGAAATGTGTCTGTGACTAGAGAACCTGTAATAATCTTACTTGACAGTCTCCAGGTGCATCAGGATTTCTCTCCTGTAGTTCCAGAGGGTTGCAAAGTCAGGATTTGATGACAGAAGCTGCTGGGTGAGCTGGAGAGCCTCATCATCACAAATACCCTCCTTTCTCTATCATAAAGGAACAAATGAGGGTGGTCAGGGGAAGACAAAGCAGATTAGAGGAATGAGTATAAGGATAAAATCAACCTGATAAATTGGTGAAATAGTATTTATCAGAAACAAATGGAAGCCACAATGTCATAATTATAAATTTCACCTTACTTTTCTTCTTTTCTTGGAATAATAAAGCTTGTTTCCCAAAATAATGAGTGAAATTTCCATTCTATCTCGGGAAAATGAATTAAAAATAAAATATAAGCTTGCCCTTCTGTGCTTTTCATACATCTTCATTTTGCCCTGCTTCTTCATTAAATCATGTTTTGTTCCATCCAAGGTTAACTATATTAATGAAATACATAAGTGAGGTTGGAAATGTTTTAAAATTTGTGTTGCCGTTTATCCTGATGCCAGACCAGTACAGAACCACTGGTTTACATTAATCACACAAACATACTGGCAAGTTTCAGTACAGAGACTCTCAATTTTGGTCCATCTTCAGCTGTCCTTAAATTTAGGGTATGTTGACTATCATTTAAGATTCTCATAAAGCAACAGATCGGGGGTGTCAAACTCAATCACAGCAGGGGCCGGATTCTGGATTCAGGACTAACCAGAGGGCCTAACAGGGTCACCTTTTAACCATAAACTGTCAGCCTTGTTTCACCGGTAATAAAATATGAAGAAAAAGACTTAGCACTGATGATGAACATTTTTGACATTTAAAAAGTTAAGTTTAAAGGCCAACAATCTGAGAAAAATAAATGTATTAGTTCAAAAAGGTCAAAACATGACATTGAAGCTGAAAAATGATGGGGTTTTCAATGGCAAATATATTAGAAAGAAGTCAAAAACTTGAGCTTAAAAGGTCAAAATATGAAATAAAATTTGTAATCATGAAATTAAAAGTCAAAATATGATTCAAAATTTTAAATTGTGAGTCTAAAAAGTCAAACTATGGGATTATGATGTCAAAGTTTGACATCAAAGTGAGATGCTAAATTAAAAAATGTGATATTAAAACACAAATTAATTTCTTTTCCCACATTCCTGACTACTTATCTAATCATTTTTACTCCTAACATTTCCAGATTTTGTGACTTAACAAGGCTATCTTAAATCATCAAGTTCATATTTTTATACTTGAGGAAATCTGCAGACCTCAGACTGATGGGCCAGTTACAACAGAAATATGAGATCATCTTGCGGGCCGGATTTAACCGTTCCACGGGCCAGATTTGGCCCCCGGGCCTTGAGTTTGACACCTGTGCAGTAGATAAGTAGATATACTCTCTCGGGAATATTCACTGATTTCAATTGTTTTTAGATGTGTAACTTATTTCTCTGGCTTATATAGGGTTAGCTCTAGATGTATTGAGTTTATACACTTAGTATTTTTGGGTATGTCTAACTCCTCATAGGATCCATCTTAATGTAACTTTGAAGCTCTGAATTTGAAATTGTCATGTTGGGATACCTAATTAGATACTGATGGACTTCAGCTGTGTTAGGTCACATGTTAATGTTCACATATTTAGGATGGCGACTCTCAAAGATGCATTTACTAGTTTAAAGAAGAGCATACTGGCTCGAAACACCACTTGGTTGCTAATAAATGCCAGATACGGGAGCTCCTTGGAGTGTGGACCTTTTCTCCTCACACAAAAGGCAAGACAAGATTATTAATAGAGTCAAAGTGTGCCTTTATGGTGAGTCAGAATATCTGCAGACTTTCCTTTGGGACTTGAACAACTTAAAATTAGCAACATTAAAAGGATTAAGGACAAAGGACATCCTCAAGAAAATGCAAGCAAACCAAGCATGGACCCTGTGTGATATAAACAACATTTGGCTACTCATGGTTTTTGCTGATTTTTAGCATATTTATGGAGTATGTTTTATTCCAGTCAAACGTCTGCAAAGGATTTAAACATGTTAAGAGGCTTTTCTAACTCTCTGTACTTTCATTTAAAAGAGAATACAAGAATGTCACGAACAAAAACATGCTCTGGAGGTTTGGTGTTTTCAGAAAATGTGAAAGACCTTTAAAGGTTTGCCCCTTATCAAGTATTTATAATACATACTGATCCTTATTGAACTCAAAACACTCATGTACTGAATGCATGATGTAGATTAAGCATGAATTAATAATAATTAATTCTCAGGTTTAATGCTTGGAGGTTGAGGTTGTGCCAACATGGGTTTTGAATCAAAATGTTTATCGTTTGTTTGTGCTTATAAAACAACACAGACAGAAAGAAATATCTGACCTATGATGGTTTATTACTATGGAGGTCATGAATTTATTCTCCTTAATTGGAATGAAACAAAGTACTACCAACCCATCTGTGATCTACAGCGAACAGGGCTGTCAACACTTGTGGTTACTTGTCGATACTGTACCTGTTACGTCAGTAATGAAAAGATAAGAAAAACACATTTACTTCATAAGAATGGTGAGTAAAGAGGAGTTATTGAAATGTTGCCCGGATATGTGTAAAAAAGGACAGTTACAAAAATTTTTCTACAATGTTTTGAAAAAGAAACCTGTATTGGGTGTCCAGGACTTCTGTTTTTGATGCAGTGGTATCCAAACAGGCTTTGGATACCACTGGGGGGTTCTTTGTGTGTGTGTGTGTGTGTGTGTGTGTGTGTGTGTGTATGGGGGGTATTTTCTTTTTTTTATGTTGTGTGAAAAGCACTTTGTGCTACATTGCATTGTATAAAAAGTGCTATATAAATAAAGACTGACTGATGATTGATATTCTTTGATAATTACTGGAATCTTACTGAAGTTTAAAATTGTGCTCTATTGACAAACCTTCTACTATATCTGCTAACTGTCATTAAAGAGCAATAACTGTGAGCTGAATCAGACCTGAAGTGGGGAACAGACTTATTGATGACATCAGTTATAATTTTCTGTCAAAATCATGTGTTTTTGTCAAACTAAGCTTGTTACAAAACCAGAATTTTAAAGTGAGGCGTAACCAAAATGATATTAAAACCTTTCTGTGAACAAAAATAGAAGCCTTAGGGAGGCTCCTTGATTATGGCATAAATCATAAACATTATTATGTCGACTGAGACTGCGGTCATGATTATTAAACATGATTACTAACTGATTTTACATCTGCATCTGTGCATGAAGTTCAAATTAAAAGGCTTCAGTTAACCACTGTATTGCCTTGTGGGGCAGCCACAGCATTTAAATGTAACAAATTCTTGCATCTATAATTTCATAGAGGTCGATTCTAACCAGGAAACATTAATGAATCATTAATGAATGTCAGTAGAAAATGTTAAACACTCAATTTACTGACTGTTTGTCAAATCTTCCAGAGGTGATATGACTTTTTGCACAGATCTCAGGAAAACTGTAATTATTTAAATAATTAAAATAGCCTGTACAAACAGCCTTTGTGAGTTATGGCTGTTTTTTTGTAAAGAAGGCTCGATGACGGCCTGAAGAAAGGTCAGTGTGAACTCACTTTTTTCTTTTTTTTTAAGAAATAACTTTTAAGAAATGATTTCATAAAAAAGTATCAGGTAATCTTATCATAGAAAATCCTGGTTTAACTTTGAAAAGCATTCTGGAAGTTCACTGTGCCTGAAATTCTCACAGGAATGTGTTGACAGTCGGGGTCCAGACAGAGAATCTGCTTCGACACACGCTGGCTTCAGACTGAGCTATACTCACACTGATCAAAATTCACTTTTCACCAAATCAAAAACATGTAGCGTGTTCAGGCACAACGCTGCGAGCTTTAAGAGAGGCTGCACACGCTCCGTTTACAACACCTTTCAAAGAAACTACATCATGACATGCAGCACAGTGATAGCTTACTTTTGATTACAATGTATTTAAGATTGTGGGAGGCTAAAATCACAATCAAACTCAATTAATCACCCAGCATTAAATACTAAACAACCAATGTTAAATATATATTTTTTTATATTATTATTATTATTATTATATTATCTATTATATAATTAATATATATATCATTGAATTTCCCTTCAGGGATAAATAAAGTTCTTGTATTGTATTGTTTGATTCAGCAAAATCTGCACTGTCTAAACTGTCAAACACCTCTGTGATGATTCAGTAACAGATCATTGCTGATTGTGTGATTAAGAGTGTGCCTGACTTTTACTCACAGTTTTAAGTTAAAAAGTATAACTAAAGATCTGAAGAATGTTATTTTAAACCTTGGTATCATATTTGTGTAACGGATATCATCTAGAAAATCTCAGTTAAATGTTTGTAGTGTAACTACTGTTCTCAGAGTTGGGGTCAGGACCCCATGTGGGGTTGCGAGACACTGAGAGGGGGTCTCCAGGTGCCTTGAAAAAAACATTTTTGCCCAATTTTAACCCGTTTTCATCACTTTTTCCCCATCCAATTTTGCTAATAATAACACATTTCTGCAACTTCTAAACCAAATCTTGCCACTCTCCACCAACTGTTAGCTCTCTTGACAATCATTATCCCTATTAACCCCTCTTTACCACTTTTTACACATTTCACAATTTGATATGCCCAATTTTTGCCAGTTTAACCCATTTCTGCCTATGTCTGCCTCAGATAACCCTTTTTGCCAGTTTACATCAATTTTCATCCCATATTATCTCTTTTTTCAATGTTTTTGTTGCAACTTTAATGCCATTTCAGCCACTTTTTAATCCCTTTTTACCACTTAAGATGCCCATTTTGCCACTTCAACCTATTTTTTCCATTTTTTTGTATATTTTTGCCACTTTTCGGCATGTCTGACCCACTTCTCATACTTATAAAATTCAATTTCACCACCTTTTCCACCATTTTTACATTATTAACCCGTTTTAGCGATTTTAACATATTTTGGTTCTGTTTTTGACAAAAGGATTTACATTTTTAAGAGGGCTACTTACTACACAGGAGAGTAGTTATCATTCAGGTTAAATATAAAATACCACAGCTTAACTTCACTATGGACCATGATTTTGCTGGCCCCAAGTTTGGCTGGGCCCCAGAAAGCTCTCCTGTTTTCCCCTCATAATGGGCAGCCTTATCTCCACATGGCTATTCTAGATTGTGCATGGCTGTGTTCAACCACCTTCAGGTACTGTGGGGGTCCCCGGTCTCTGGCACCTTTATTTAGGGGGTCGTGGGCTAAAAAGGTTGAGAAACCCTGGTGTAAAAGGAGGATTAAATACAAAATTACCTTAGAAAAACAGGCATCTCTTGCAGTAACATAAATCTTCAGCTTCTTCTCTCGCTCTTTTCTCTTCTCCTCCTCCTGCTGGGCTGTAGATTTAATCTTCACTCGACCGTGCTGTCAAAATAAAACAAAGAAAGGTAGAGTTAATGCATTTTCCCCTGCTCCTAAAAGGTGACTATTAATAATTAATCACTTATTATGAAAATAATAAAATCAGCGTGTTTGTGTTTCAAAATAAAAAAGCTCAAATAAAACATGTCTTACCATCCTTTATATTTGTTATCAAATACTCCACAGATATCTGTGAATGAAATGAAATAGGGACAGACATCCAGTGTTAGGCCTGAGTATTATTTACATGACAGACGCACAGACAGCTGACAGACTGACAATAAAGTTACAGCAAGTCAGTGTTATAATCTCGGCTGTATTTACAGAACATAAAACACGTTTAATTCTGAACAGGTTTAAAACTCTGACCATAAACACCCGTTCATCTGTAGTTAGCTCGCTAATTAGCTCCGTTATCACTAAACAACATTGAGCTCATTCAAACCAGCTCACAATAAAACAAACCCGAGATATTACCTGAGACTTCCATCCTACCGGAACAATGAACGCCTCTTTAAATTATCAACCAGTCACTCACCCGATTTTCTTCTCGGTTTGTTCGATATTATTGCAGAAATCAGTTTGTTTTTGTCATGTCACCATCAGGATTTCTAACGACTACAAATTTCACTTCCGTCTCGTCGTGATGACGTCAGAGGTTTTTTTTTTTTTTTTTTTTTTTTTTTTTTGGTCCGTGCGCGGTGTTTTGTGGCTCTCTAGTGGAGAAGGCGGGAAAAAGCAACAGGGGAAAATCAGAGGAGGCGGTCAGGTAGTATTAAAATAAATATTTTTTCAGTGTTTGATGAAAGGATTCGGCCTGGTGCAGCTCCGCGGCTGAATTATGAAGACGAGGATATACATGACGACAAGAGTCATTAATGTAACCAACTAGCTATGCCAGCTAAAACTTGAAAAATTGAACATTTCAAATGTTGTCAAATGTAGAATAAATGAGAGAAATGAGAAAAAACATCCAACAAATTTGTGTTTGACAAGAGTTTGTATGTCAAGGGATAAATTAAATAAGGATAAAAAAAAGAACAACATACAAACAAACAAAAAAATAACAGTGGCACACATTTAAGAGACTGCATATATCATTTTTTTTGCATATTTTTTTGTTGGAGGATTTGAGTTTTAAGAGAGTCTGGAGATACATTTTCAAACCAGTTTGTTTAAAGCTCATATATGAATGTGTTTTCTTCAGCAATTTTGTTGTGTGGATATAAACTTAAAACTAAAAGAAAGGAAATGTGTGTTTGGTAGATTATTTCTTTGTTGTAACAATGCTTCTTGGTAGTAAATCTTATACTGTTGGAGAGCCTGTTTATTACCCTTTTAAATGATGCCACATTTGTAGGGATCATACCTTTGTGGGATGAGCAGCAGAGCTGAGTATGTGGGTTGCGCCCATGAAAAATGTGCCTAATCTTCTCTGCCAATGCTAAACAGCTGATTCTGCTGTTGCTGTTGACTCTTGTTTTGAGCTTCTGGTGCCCCCAGGTGTGAGCGTGGGCCCTGCTACAGCGGTCAGTAGATGTCTGCTTCAAGAATCGGCACGCCACGTTTGACTGATCTGGATAGGACCCGTCGGTTGGGCCACTTTAAGCTGGTGTTCTGCAAAACCAAGTTGCAGCATTGTTTGGAGCGAACCCTAGTACCATCTCCAAACTGAAGGCCAAGTTCCAAATAACGGGGAATGTCAGAGACAGGCCGCAAAGTGGGCGTCCCAAGAAGACGACACCCCAAGAATAC
Source organism: Cheilinus undulatus (assembly GCF_018320785.1). NCBI lineage: Eukaryota > Metazoa > Chordata > Actinopteri > Labriformes > Labridae > Cheilinus > Cheilinus undulatus. Next base: position 49,598,408 of record NC_054871.1, on the reverse strand, counting down.
TGTTTTCTCACCCTGTCAGCAAGAACTCTATCCTCCAAGATGACAACACTCGCCCCCACAGAGCGGGGTCTATCAGAGACTACCTCTAGAGTTTGGGAGTGGAGAGGATTGAATGGCCTGCCAGCAGTCCTGACCTCAACCCCACTGAACACTTGTGGGATCAGCTTGGGCGTGCTGTTGGTGCCAGAGTGACCAACACAACCACGTTGGCTGACTTGAGTCAAATCCTGGTTGAAGAATGGGATGCCATCCAACAGCAATGTGTGACCAGGCTGGTGACCAGCATGAGGAGGAGGAGGCAGGCTGTTGTGGCTGTGTATGGTTCTTCCACTCTCTACTGAAGCTCCTGATTGTTAAATGAATAAATTGTTAAATTGTCAATATGTCTTGTTTCTTCAAACTTCAATTATCCAATCCACCAAACACCAAACAAGAGTCAATGGCAGAATCAGCTGTTTGGCATTGGCAGAGAAGATTTGGCATATTTTTCATGGGCGCAACCCACATACTCAGCTCTGCTGCTCATCCCACAAATGCATGTTCCTTACTAACGTGGCATCATTTAAAAGGTAAATAAACGCGCTTTGCAACGGTATAAGATTTATTACCAAGAAGCATTGTTACAACAAAGAAATAATCTACCAAACACAAATTGCCTTACTTTTTGTTTTAAGTTTAGAATTTGGCCAAACTTATAGGTAGATTAATAGAAGATAATCCAGTGTTAATTTTGTCGACTAAAACTGTGACTTAAAATGTTCGTCGACAGCCTTTTTTCCATGACAAAAACTAACAAACTATAACAAAAATAGATCTGTGATGACTAAAACTGACAAAAACTAAGCATAGTTCTTGACAAAATGACTAAAACTAGACTAAAATGAAATGTAGTTTTCGTCGGACATTCAAAATCTTTGATATTTCTCCACTGTAGGTAAATCTATCAAAATGCAACGCAGCTATAGCTATTCTGCCTCTCAGCTGTAGAAAGCAGGGACCCCAGGTTTAGCAGAGTGCAGAGAACACACTACCATGATTTGGTACCAGATTTAGGAAAGAGAATGAAGGCTTGCACTAAAAGTAAAGACTAAGGGCCAGATCTACTAAAGGTTTGCGTGTATAAAAACATGTGCAAACACGCAAAAAAATGCACAAACTGATTTACTAACAGTGTGTCTTTCAAAGGTGCAAAATAGCACAGTTGCATCCAGTTAGTACGTTTGCCGCAATGAATATGCAATATGGGGCGTTTACACGCAATTGTGCGTGTACTGGGGGGAGAAAATGTATTATTTTAGCACACGCAAAGCAATTTATCAGCCTTGCCATTTTGGAGCTGTAGGAGGAGCTCAGAGCGGATTTGGAGCCAGCCACGAGAACAGTCATGCAATACCTGCAATGACAAAACTCCTTGCAAGTTTACTTTCTGTTTTTTTCATCTGGGTCATTCCAGCAAACGGTAGCTATTACAGCTGGGATATCCCAATCCCGTTTTTCTGATGTTCTGTGTGAAGTTCACACACTTAACTTTCTCAAGCTAGTGCTTAACACACAGAAGGGGGAACTTTTAAGGAAAATAGAAAGCCTTTTAAAGTAAAGAATATATCAAAATGCAATAAACAACAATTCTGAACAAATAGAATCAATTAATCTCTCAAGAGAACGTAATGACTTTACAGCACTTCCCATTTAATTTACACCTCCCCGGAACATAAGCGCACATCATGCGTAAACTCAAATGAAAAATAGGTCACAACAAAATTAAAGATTTTATCTCAGTCTTTATAATTTCATAATAAACTGAAAGTCCAAATCTAACAAAAACAGCAACCTCGTTCTTATCCGAGTACTTTTAAGTTTCTTTTAAGTCTTTTTTAAATGTCTATGACTCACATAACCGCAAAAGTCTATAATCCACCAGTCTCCTCAGAAAAAAAACCCCACAATAAATCCACACATCAAAAACCCCCAAAACCCCCAAATCCAGGAAGCATAATCTAACAGGGAAAACTCTTTTTCTTCTCCCCGACTCCCCGAGGGCTTCTTTGCTGTAGTTCATTTAAGTGTTTGGCTTCATCCATCAACTCCTCTAATTCTGTAAGGTCGAATTTAATTTTGCGTGTTCAGCTCTCATGCTGCAAACCATGAAACATGCAAAACCCTCATTTAAATAGGCATGTCTCCAACACGTTTGCACCTCTTGTCTTTTGCGCATTCACTCTTAGTAAATCACCCGCAAACCTCAGCGGCCAGTGTTTGTCAGTCTTTTTCGCGCCTAAAGCTAACCCTCGGTGCTGGATCTCAAATATATCACCTTCCCCACTGCCTTACCCTGAACCTACCACTCGGGTTTTAATGCCTAAGCCTAACCTTAGACATACAGACTTCCGGTTGAGACTTTGGGTATGGATTGGATGTATGTCGACCATTTTGTCTGCATCAAGGTACTCTTGAAATGTTTCAAGTTTTTGACGACAAAAACTAGACTAAAACTAAAAAAGATAGAAATGACTAAAATGTGACTAAAACTAAAATACATTTCATTTAAAGACTAAAACTTAGACTAAAATTAAAAATAGCTGCCAAAATTAACTCTGCTATAATCCATTACTGAAAGAGTTAGGGTTACTATAAATAAATAGCAGATCATTCTCACCATGTACAGTTTTTTTCCTACTGTATTTTGTAAAGTCTAACTGAAATCAGTCTAGAAAGTGTCACATACACACAACGAGAAACAAGATGCTTTAAGTGTTTCATTCAGACAATCACAAAGGGAACACACATTTTCCACATTGGGGATGAATTTGTAGTAACAGAATTTGGGGGGTAGTATCTGTGGATAGTTTTAAATATTTTCAAACATGTTACGCCAGCAGGGTTGGAAAGTAACTAATTGTATTTACTCACATAAGTAAGTTGTTTTTTAATGTATTCATACATTTTTAATAGTTGTTAAAACAGCGATTTTATTTATACAGTACTGTGCAGAAGTTTAAGGCATGTTAACGCTTCTTCACAGGTCCTGATGTTCCACAACCCCGGGCTGAAGAGAGGAGGGAGGGTGGCCAGAGTCAGTGTCGACACATTTGACGTGTACGTGTGTCGCTCAGCAGCCAAGGTCGAGCTTAACAGCATTTCTTTTGTCCAGGTCTTTGCACCCCTGGTAATACGCCCAGCAACCACCAACAGTTTTCAGGAGCTTAGAACATACACACAACAACCAGGGGGTTGTGGCAACCCTCCCTAACAGTACCCTAGGCTGTGTTTAAGCACCACATCTACCCATAACTCCACCCTAAAGCTGTGGTTTTGGTTTTGTTTCCATCAGATTATTTTCCCATGCCCTTGACAATATACGAAGACATCCAGAGCATGACCTGGGTTGTGTCAATCCTCCTTCCCACCCGATGGGGCCCTCAGGTGGGCATACTCGCCATTACACACCTTACTTCAGCCTCAAATTTCGGCCCAAACATGCCTAAAACTTCTGCACAGTACTGTACTTATGTACATTATGAGGGAAGTATTGTATTTCACTTACTTCTTCTTTTATTTTCACAGACTACAGCAGGTCCACATGTGATGTAGTTCCCAAACAGCATCTCTGGTGTTGGTGAGTGACAGCTCAGTTTCCGTGAGTGAAAATTTTTGGCACTTTCTCAACAACTAAAAAACAAAACTGGCACGCTGTCCAACGTGCAATAGCAATGTAATTTATTCTCAACATTTCAGTACTAGACCTTCATCAGGCAGTTTGTCAAAAAGGGCCAGGCATCTTAAATAGGTAGGGGTAACACACCCGCAACAATCTTCTTATGACATCAGATCTCAATCAGAATTAACAACAACAGCAAACATCAGAGAGAGCAGACATGATGAAAGGCTAATAAACATTTAAAGTGAAATTTTCAACAAGTGTACAACTAATAATGTGAAATAAGTTTCCTAAATATAGGCAAGTACTGAAGAGCAAAATAGTGGGATTGGTAATTCTAGTTTATTATCCTAATGATGAAAAATCTCCCTAAAGGACCCCAGGAATGAGACCTTTCTAAAAAAAATATAGGTAAGTGCATAAAACATGACTAAAATAAAATTTTTGTCATACCATTTTTGGGCATAAATGTTGTCTGTTATTCTATTTTCACCAAAGCAAAGCTGTGTCATCTTCATCTCTGCTTTTCAGTATTTGCTCCAAGGCTTCAACAACATTCAAACCCTTCACTATCATCAGAGATCATCAGGTCTAATTCTCTCCTTTCCCTCCTGTCTCTCACCTTACTTCTCCTGCAAAAACTGTCATAAGGAGGGCCTTAGGGGTTCAAGAGAGTCAATTATTTTGGAAAGGTTTACGGACAAAGGATTTATCCAATAACACACTGTGAGAGGTGAATCACATGGGCTGGCAAGTAGGGCTGGGCAATTAATCAAAAATTAGATTAAATCACAATGTAGGCTGCTGCAATTTTCAGTTGCAAAAGGTGCAATATTTCTTTGACCTTAAATTTGTGTCAAATTACCAGTTTTTAACTTTTTTGCAGCAGAGATGTTATGCATGACATATGCAATCATTTAGGTGCCATTTTTTAAGAATAATCTACAAAATATCCTACCTTCTTCATTTTTGTACTTTTTTCTTATTCAATATAAAAATGACAAAAACCCTCCAATGCAATAATTCATATCCAATTTGCAGTATGAGTCAAAATCATCAGAATTAGACACTTTTGAAGAATTGTTCAACCCTTGTTGAGGAATAAAAGAAAGTTAAGGAATATCAAATGTCAACTGCAATATAGGGGGAAAAAAAATCGCAATTAGATTATTTTTCAAAATCGTTCAGCCCTACTGTCAAGTGAGGGCAGAAGTGAAAGAAGAGATTCTCTGGTGCACAGAAGTGTTTAAACCGCATTTCTACAATGTTAAATTACAGAGATTTTCATAAAAACATTAAAAAGGTGCCAGCGAGTGCTTAGACCCCAGAGGGTTAAAGGGGAGTGTGGGTGCTATTCACGGTTGTTTGAAGAAAAAATTGACAATTTGATTTGTCTGAAAGATCAACTTTTATGCCACAAGCATTGAGCCCACTGTTGAGAACAAAAGACAGTCCTTCTGACAGTAGGGATGGCTGGTCATTGGCTAGTTCTTTTGAGGAAACGTTAATTATCCTGTCCGTGAATTGTTGCGTGTCCACGGCTGGTGTCCGGTGCTTGGACGTGTGCTTGCCCCCTCTGCATTTCTTCTTCCTTTTTTTAGCTGCTTCTTGTTTTTTCACAAATTTTGACTCAGCAACTCCCAAATAATCAGATTTTTGCTTATGCAAGTGACGCTAAGGTGCTTCATCATACACATTCATAACACAGGCAAAAGCACTCAAAACCACAACAGAGCAGCAGAACACAAGTCCAAGCAGGGCAGGTCCATTAAATAATTCAGACTAAAATAAAGTCAGAATCATTGTTTTGTAGTTTTTATATACCAGGAATTTTGTCTTCTGATGATGTATACAACTATCATGTTCGGCTCGAAACCGATGACAAAAAAAAAATGGAAGGTAGCACACAGTTACTTGAAACAAGGCATAAATTTATTAACAAATATTTAAATGTAACAATAATATGAAAACATCTGGTGTTGCCCAAGCAACCTAACAAAATGTAACTAAGATGGGGAGCAGTGTCAAACGAGGAGCAGGGTCCCTCACCTCTCTTTCTTCCTAGCTCCCACCAAAGCCACCAACAAGCCTGCTTTTATGAGGATGAGAACAACGGGCCCAGGTGTTCTCAATCCATGTCCTGAGCCTGATCATCCACCAGACCACACCAACTGGTTCCTGAAAACAACCAGCAAACAGGCAAACCGCAAGATCATCACAAATATATACTTGGAGCAAAATATTCAAATGAGGGAATATTGGAATAAAACATTTCATTAACAAAACATGGAAAATGTAATAAAATACAATGATTATGCACACCCCAAAGTTTTGCAGGAAGAAAAAATGTATTATGTACTCAGCTATTAAAATAACAACGCCTGTGCAATTTTTTCAATAACAAATTTGTTGACTAATGGAAATAACGGTGGAGCTCAAAGCTAAGGTGCTTTTTAACAGGAAATCTTGGTCTGGATTTTCAGTATCCATTGTTTTTTTAAGTTACTAGCAACCCTGAGCTTGGCGTCTGAGGAACATGGTCACCATGGAAATATAGTCCAATCCCTTTAAATGTCCTTTATCAAAGCATTGAAAGTCTTTCAAATAACTTATCAAAGTATTAAGTCAATTCATTCAGTACTGTCTGCTGCCATGTAGTAGTCTTTGTGCAGCGCAGATCTGTATCCTGATGACTGAGAGAAGTTGAGGCTCAGCTGCCTGTTAGCATTCGTGGTGATCTGAAGCTTAGACAACCAATCAACAACTTTATTGAAACTGCTGTTTGATGGTCTTCTCTCTGACGAAGAGTCTGGAATAGATGTTTCTGGACTTTCTCCTTTAACTGCAAATTAAGCACAGAAGAAAATGCATTAGATGCCATCACCATAGCTGTTGTTAAAGCTTATAATTATTATCAGTTGTTTTCTTACAGTTTGGGATATCTAAGTCCATGCTACTCCGAAGAAGTTCAGAGGCTGTCATGATGTTCTTGTTTAGACTTTCAATTTCCTGAAGGATTTTTGCATCAAAACCTTTCCCTTTCTTGCCTTTTTTGCTTTGACCTATGACCCCAGTGTTGGTTGTGTCCAGGCCATGCACTGAAAATGTAACAGAAAAAAGATAAATACATCAGAACATTTAGAGATATATAAATCTTTATCTTAAAGTCTGATACAGTGGTCCCCACTAAAGTAAGAGATGGTAGCATTCAAGTTTAGAGATATCGAAGTTAAAAAATATTACATAAAAAAGGTTCAGACCCTGGGAATTTATTTTTATAACTCCCTCCCATAAGACTATGGTGCTCTATTTAAAACAAGTCATCCAGTCGCCCTTCAAGTTTTTTTTTCCAAAGGCTCTGCCCTTTCCCAAACACTGAATATCGAGATGGATGTGTGAAACAAATCCATCTGGCGTGTCAGGTTAGGTACAAGGTGTGTTCACTATATTGGAGTATTTTGGTAGGAATGTTGTTGTCAAGCAGCACATTAGTTTATAGCGAGACAAAACACCATAATCGTCTTACTCTTTTCATGATACTTACATGGTGACCTGGTTGAAAAGCTTTTCGCACTTCCTCCAAACTCAGACTGCAGTTCAAGGAGTGTTTCCCTGAATCCCACCATCAGTTCCAGCTCTCTCTTTCTGTACTTTTCCTCAAAGGCCTGCCTCAGGACCTGTGTGATGTGCCTCCTGTTGAGCTTCTCCATGAGTCTGTCTTGGATGTCATTCATATCGGGACAGAACAGCCGACCGCTGTTCTCTGCCACCATTTCCTCGATCTTCTCAAACAGCTCCGTGACCTGCCTGGTGTCATTCTTCTTTATGTTGCTCATGACATGATACCTGTTTCCACACTTGTCTACCAACCACTGCAGAGCTCTGTGCTCCCTCTCAATATGCTCTTCTACTGATTTATCTGCCAAGGTGTCTCCATACGTGAACAGAACAATCGCATGCTTCCAGACACTGGAATCAAAGAGACTCATGTGTTCCTCCAGGGTGACCTGCTGGGATTCTCCAAACACCAGGTCCAAGGGGACAACCAACAGAATGGCATGAACCCCTAATGGACTCAGGGATATACCTCGGACTATTTCCTTATCTATATCATCAGTACCAATGGAGGGCTTCATCCACCACCCTGGAGTGTCGATCACTGTGATCTGTCTGCCAGCCACCTCTGCCTCCTCCACATGACACTCCTTGTTCTGACGGGAGGGAAACACTTCTTTGCGCAGGAGGTTGTTTCCTGTTGTACTTTTTCCAGAGATTTTTCTGACCAAGCATCACCATCCTCAGGGCCTGTAATTTATTCCGGGAACCTTTAGAGGAAAACAAAGAGGTTAAAGAGACATATCACATCATGTACCAGCCCATTCCTGATGACTTACAAGCTCCTATGAACTAGTCAGTGGCAGATCATGCAAATTAGACATTCTGTCCAGGGTTTAAGTAAGCCGGTGTTTATACCATTTTTTAGTGGGTTTCACTGACAGTGTTTTTTGCAGATAAAGACAGCCAAAAAGTAAGAAATGTATGAAAAATATGTCAATAACCTAATAAGTAAATAGTGTAAAATGGCATATTTATTTATTATGTTACCTGAAAGGTGTGTTGCCAAGGGAGCTTAAATGTAAAATCAGAGTTATTGACACCAACCTAACATCTCCGTGCGGCTACACTACTTCCTGTCCAGTGCTGAGTGTTGTTTATCTATGCCGCGTTTAACATGTAGGTCCTGAAATTCACTTTTAAGAGTATAACATTGGGCCGGCCATACACTAGACGATTTTTAAATCTGAAACTTTTTTTAAAATGTGGGAGACCACAGACATAAGGACCATTTTAAACCATTTTTCATCTTTCATCATCTGAACGCTCACACTAGATAACTCAGCTGGACCATCAGATCACTGGAGACCACACACCTGCCAACGACTTCGCATGATTACGCGACTTCAGAAAAACAAACAAACAAACAAACAAAAAAACATTGTCTGTCAATATATCCTCTCGCTGTCAAACCAAGTCTATCTCTCTGCGTGTGCTCAGTACTGCTGGAGACTATGCAGGGAACATTTGAACAGAACTTTCTCGTAAAGCAGAATTTTAATCCAAGTGAGGTTTTCCTGGTTAATCAAAGGTTTTAATCATCAGCGGTATGGAGGGATTTTGAGTTAGTCATCGCTGCGAGTAATGAAGAGGCTGAAACAAAGGGAACTGTATAGCTGAGCGGCTGAAACACCGATGCAGCAGCAGAGAGAGAAAAGCCTACGCCGAGCAGAGTTGTAGTGGACGTCAATAAATCTACCTATGACCAGTCCTCAAATGAAGTTGGATTGTAGTCAACAGAACGGCATGGACCGCTTGGAGCTGATAACGAAAGCTCTGTCATTCTTCCCCGTAGCTGGTTGTTAATGTTTGCGATGTCCTGGCTAATTAGCAGAAGTAGTCTTGGATAAGTCATTAATGAGAGGAGGACTGGACCGGACTATCTGCTGTGGAGCTTTTGTCTTTTCGGGACTAGTCCAAATAAACCAGGATGGTTGGATTTACAGCTTTAGCAGAGGTTACAGTTTTATCATCATGAGGACTGATATTAGACAACTGACGGTAAGACTCATTTTTCATTACAATATAGAGTTTTAATGTGGTGTCCAGTTAACAGAGCACTCCTGTTATGTGTTTGGATGCTTCGTTGTTGTCGGTGGAGGATGGTATTTGGCTGTTGTAAGCTGCTAAGTTATGGTAGCAGCTAATGTGCTAACAGGCTAACAGTGCTAATGTGAAGCTAACTGTTGTTGTTTATGTGTTTAACATGGGCATATATTGTGTATCTGACTGAGTCCGTACGGGAAAGCATGCAGCTTTCATTTTGATACTTTAAACCACTTACACAAAGAAAAATAAGAGAACCTCTTTGTGCAGTCATTTCCAGGGTTTAATCATGTGTATGTGTCTACCAGTCTGTAATAACAGGGTGATAATTACTCAGGTTTACTGTTGGCTTGGTTTCTACTGTCTCGGTTTTGGGTCATTTTGACTGGGGACAAAAAAGTCTAGGGCTGTGTCCAAAATCGCTCACTCACTCCCTACTCCCCATCCACTCTATAGTGAGCAGCAAATAGTGGACTATATAGTGGACTCAACTGCAAAACGCAAAAATGATTTCAGACACTACTCTGGCCACGGGTGGTGACATCATCGCCGTCTCACAATTAAAACGTTTAGCAGCAACGGCTTGTAGGTTCCCTTGACAACAGCTGAGGATCGAAAGTAACGGTAGAATTTCAATGAAAACTGATACTTAATGTAACATTTTCACTATAGATAAAAACGTCTCTACAGTGATAAAATAATATACATTTTTGTGTGTATTATTATCACTTATTTTTGCATAAAGATGATGGTCTCATGTCTTCTAATCATCATAGGTGGAAAAAATTACTCCATTTTGAATCCTTATTATTTTCTTACAGATTTGATAAAACCAACAAACAAAAAAGCATTTTAAAAAGTTTTATAGATGTTCCTGTACTCCTCTCGTTCATCCGTCATGTTTGAGAGCAGCAACCGCAATGCATTATGGTAGATATTGCTGGGCTAGTGACCATCGGTTGTTCACTACTCTTCACAATGCATTGTGGGATAGAATAAGTGCACCACATAGTGAATAACAATGCTCACTCAGAATTCGGACACCACTACAAAATGGCGTATTCACTATATAGTGCATTTTATAGTGAATAGGGAGTGATTTCGGAGACAGGGAATGGGAAAACATGGGAAAACAATATGGTCTTAGTATTCAAGTTAGTAGCAGTAAATGATCAAAACCTGATGAAAAATTTGATCTAAAAAACTTTCAATATTGGATCTACCTGTACAGATTTAATCTGTTAAGCCTCTGAAATGTCACCAAAGTTTAAGGCTTGCTAGAAAAGCTTCTGCAAGGGCTACAAAGACATTTTAGCATCAGTGGATTACCACAATGTCTAACTTCAAAAGGGGAAAAGTAAGAGGCTAAGATTTATGGTTCAAGAGTTATATTACTTTACATAATCTGTGTCACTTCCTGTCGTAACATTGGTCTGAAAGGGTATCAGAGTGGTGCATTAATACATATACACGTAAAAAACAACACCTGCATTTTCAGCAGTTTGGGACGTATTTCTGGTACTGTTACTGTATTTTGAACAATGCTAATTCTAATGCACATTCAGGGATTATTCCCATGCTCAAAACTAACTAACTGCTAACAGTCTGACACGTTTTTGATTTGATGCCCTGCTTAACATGATTTGGTTGTTTTTTATGACATCTATCATTTTAACACCCAATACTGAATTTGTTAAAAAGAAATGTGGTGGTGTGTGTTTTTCGTAATTTCTGTCATGTCTCCTTTATTTATTGAGTTGTTATTGTAGCCTTGCGTACTTGTGACGCTAATGATAACACAGTACCTTTGAGGGCTTTTGTTTTTGCCTGGGCTTGACTTTGCCTCAGCCTGGCTCCTTCTTCCACTCTTCTCCTATTCTCTTCTATGGTCAAGTATTTCTTCTCATCTGGGACGAAACATCCCCAGTTGTTTTTGGCCACAGTCCCGGTGATTTTCTCCAGCAGCTCTGTGATTTGAGTACCGTCATCTGGGTTCTTGTTATCAATGACATGATACCTGTTTCCACTTTCTTCAACCAGGGACTTCAAGGCCTCTCCTTCGCCTTCGATGTACTCCTCGATGCTGTGTGCTCTCAACCAGTCTCCTCTGGTGAAAACAACAATGGTGTGTCTCCAGACTCCTTCTCCGAGAAGCTCCATATGAGTCTTCACTGCTTCCAAGTGTCCGCTGTTAAAGGATGCATCAGAATCTATCAGCAGCAGGAAGACGTGAGGCCCAGGGCGACACAGAAACATGCTGCGCACCAGTTCCTCTCTGATGGCTGCAGGAGTGTCACACACAGGGAAGCCTTTCCACCAACCTGGTGTGTCAACAAGAGTGATTTCAGTTTTTCCCACAAAACCCTGCCGGACCACAGAGTGAGCTGTTCTCTTTCCATCGTCTTGCTCTTTGATTCCCAGGATGGCGTTCCCTACTGAGGTTTTCCCAACACTTTTGCTTCCCAAGAGAATCATCTGGAGCTTTGGGATGATTTTCACCTCCTCTGTAAGAGAGAAAAAAGCTTAATAATAAATGAAGCTTGCAGCCACTTACTTAAGTTTTTTCAACTCACCATACTACTGAGGAGCTAAGCTATTTATCAATTGATGTATGCATTTGTTGTCAGATTGTGAGCATATTAAAGAGCTAAAACCATCTGCTGGTTGGTTGTTTTACCTGAAAGGAGTTCTCTCATTTGCTGTCTCTGCTCCTCGGCCTTCCTTTGTCTCTGCTGAGCTCTTTCAGCCACTTCCTGTTGCTTCTCTTGAATGATGATCAGTGTTTGTTCGTCAACCTCATAGTAACTGCCGTTGTTGTACCACACCATCTCATCTATCTTCTCCAGCAGCTGTGTCACCTGGAGCGAGTCGCTCCTCTTCTTGTTATTTAAAACATGGTACCTGTTTCTGCATTTCTCCACCAACCAGCTGAGAGCGTCGCCTTCACTCTCAATGTGCTCTTCGATCGTCTTACCTCCAAGGAAATCCCCACATGTGAACAGCACCATGGTGTACCTCCACACCCGCTCCCCCAGGAGCTTCATGTGCTCCTCCAGGGTCCGCCTCTGCTCCCCACAGAAGGCTGTGTCAATGGGGATCACCAAGAGGAACACATGTGGGCCGGGTGGACATTTGGACACATTGAGTTTGAACCTTTGCTTCTCCCCCTGTGGGGTCTCGTTTAGGGAGAGTGAGCTGTTCCATCCTGGAGCATCGACCACGACGAGGTGCCTGCCTTCCACTAGTCCATGTCGTCCCTCGGACTGAGATGTTCTGTTTCGTCCACACTCAAACCTTTCCTTCCTAAGGATTGTGTTACCAGAGCAGCTCTTACCAGCCCATCTTTGACCAATCAGGATGATTCTGACCTCCTTCAGTGTGAAGCTTTCTCTCTCCCCTGGAAGACAAAGAAGGACAAACTTGGATGTGTCAAGGAGATGTCAAGGAGTAAGCTGGACCTTTCTCGACCTGGTTTGAATGTCACAGTTAGGTCTATACTATCACAAGGCAAATACTTTTGAGAAGATAAAGGATGTAATCTCACATGGCAGTATATTCACCAAGATCCAGGCGGAGGTAGTTCTACTACCTCATTGCCAATCACTACTTACCAACTAATGAAGAAGAGGAAGACAACAAAACATTTGAAAAGGAGTAATACTACAAGGCAAACCACTTCTGTATTCAGCTGTGAGATGACACTTAGCTTTGGAAAACACGTGAACATGAAAATACAAAATAACTGCTGATGTTTTTGCACATCTCCTGACCAGCCTTGGCACCCATTCAGTTCACCAGAAAGCTCCACCATTAACAAAATAACACCATTAACAGCAGTGGTAGCCTGTTAGGTCGAGTGAAGCGCATTTGGCTTGTCGCTCTGATTAGTCCATCATGAATGTTACAGGGTTTTTCTTCCCAAATGCTTTCTAGGAGCTTTCCAGACGAATGTGAAATAGGATAAAATGGGCCTGTACTTCACTGATAAAATATTTTCTTAAGAGGCATGTGATGTTTATAATTGTCAAATACACTACATTGCCAAAAGTATTCACTCACCCATCCAAATAATAGAAATCAGGTGTTCCAATCACTTCCATGGCCACAGGTGTATAAAATCAAGCACCTAGGCATGCAGACTGTTTCTACAAACATTTGTGAAAGAATGGCTCGCTCTCAGGAGCTCAGTGAATTCCAGCATGGTACTGTGATAGGATGCCACCTGTGCAGCAAGTCCAGTGGTGAAGTTTCCTCGCTCCTAAATATTCCACAGTCAACTGTCAGTGGTATTATAACAAAGTGGAAGCCATTGGGAATGACAGCAACTCAGCCACCAAGTGGTAGGCCACGTAAAATGACAGAGCGCGGTCAGCGGATGCTGAGGCACATAGTGCGCAGAGGTCACCAACTTTCTGCAGAGTCAATGGCTACAGACCTCCAAACTTCATGTGGCCTTCAGATTAGCTCAAGAACAGTGCGTAGAGAGCTTCATGGGTTTCCATGGCCGAGCAGCTGCATCCAAGCCATACATCAACAAGTGCAATGCAAAGTGTGGGATGCAGTGGTGTAAAGCACGCCGCCACTGGACTCTAGAGCAGTGGAACTGCTTTCCCTGGAGTGACAAATTGCACTTCTCCATCTGGCAATCTGATGGACGAGTCTGGGTTTGGCGCTTGCCAGGAGAACTGTACTTGTCTGACTGCACTGTGCCAAGAGTAAAGTTTGGTGGAGACCAAGAGATTTTAGACAATTCCATGCTCCCAACTTTGTGGGAACAGTTTGGGGATGGCCCCTTCCTGTTCCAACATGACTGTGCACCAGTGCACAAAGCAAGGTCCATAAAGACATGGATGAGAGAGTTTGGTGTGGATGAACTTGACTGGCCTGCGCAGAGTTCTGACCTCAACCTGATAGAACACCTTTGGATGAATTAGAGCGGAGACTGAGAGCCAGACCTTCACGTCCAACATCAGTGTGTGACCTCACAAATGTGCTTCTGGAAGAATGGTCAAAAATTCTCATAAACCATAAACTCCTAAACCTTGTGGAAAGCCTTCCCAGAAAACTTGAAGCTGTTATAGCTGCAAAGGGTGGACCGACGTAATATTATGCAGGGAGATGTTGAGATGACATTCTGTAACTAGTGGCAATCCCAAATCTTCACAGTCTGGGACTAAACTCAGTTGTGCTTGGGCACAGCACTAAACAGTCTTGCCTGATGCGAAGAGGATCTACATCTTCCAGCAGACTTGGGCATGTTACTCGAGTACTGTATCCTTGTTTTCATACTGACCAAATGAACCAGACTTTGGAGTCAAGTGTGCTTGGACTTTGGTCCCATGTGAACCACCTCTTTTCTTCTTGAATGTTTTGAAGAATTTTACCTGCTAAACCAAATTTGTACTGAACTGTGACCCAAAAACAGACTAAACTGTGACTTGGACGTGGATTTTTACATTTGGCTTGATTATTAGCATTTTTGACATGATTTAGACGTTGATGAACTTTTTGTTAAGAGCAACCAGATAAGTCGAGAGTGACTCATCAGCTATCACTGTCCCATGTGATGTGTGATGAAACTGGAAAGTGTAACAGTACACAGAGTGCAAAGACGATTTCTGATTTTTAAGAAAAGAAAGAAACCCTTTTATATTTAAAATTTCCAATAGGAGTTGCTCTGATTGGTTTCCTTGCAGACCAGGGAGGCTAAATTCACTCTTAATCTTGTGAATCAGTATTTACAGGACATTTGTGAGATGCAAGTGAAATTTTTTAAATACTTTTGTAGCATCAAATCTGTTTTTGCATCGGGAGAATCTGGTTTGACTTGTTTGTCATCAACAGTGCAGGTTAGATTCCTTTAGGGTGCAGTTTTCCTATAAAGACTTACCACATGACTCAAGATTATTCTTTTACATTATTTATATATTAGGATGATAAAGTTGTTCACATGATAACACTCTCCATATCAGTATAAAAACAACATAGCAAAATACAATTTCAGCATGAATCTCCTCCCAGGGCTTGTTTGTTTTTTCCTGTCACTCTTTTTTATTTGGTCTTATGTCCAAACTGCAATATTTTCCTTTAAAATCATTTGAATGGATAGAATTTTTTTTTTTTTTAATGGGTCATTATTTTTTTTACTGAAGAGATAGTAGTGACTAGGGATGAGTATTGAAAACTGGTACAGACGTAGTACCAACACCTTCAGTACCTACCGGACCAAATTACAACACACATGTCAACACACACGCAGTGAAAGGCAGAACTATGTTATGGAACTGTGCGATTTATGTGATAAGTTCCACTGGGTTCCTTTTCTTTTCCCATGTTTGACTGGCATCTCATAAAGATATTTCTACATATTAATTATGATACCCAGTCTCCTGCTGACTTTTAACATACATTTTTTCCCCTCGAAGTATCAATTCAGGCACCATTTAGGCACTGGCACCATATAAAAAGTATTGATTTAGCATCTGTACTGAAAAAAACCCAATTATACCCAACTCTGGTAACCCCTTAGGATAGACAAGCCAAGAACCAACGCTTTTTGAGATGTATGGTCAGTAATTTGCTCTGGAAACTCTGCAAATTACAGACATGGACGATTTTGTACAGGAATAAAAACATAAACGTCCTACAGGATTATTACAAATTACCAGAGGCCTGTATGTAATTCTAGTCCCGTACGAATAGGCCATTAGACCTGCTAAAAATAGATCTTTGATGACTAAAACTCTGACCTAAAGTAAGTTTAGTTTTCATCAAGGAGACATAAACTAAACTATAAACATAAACTAGACTAAAGTGCAATTTAGTTTTCATATGGCATGCAAAATATATGATACTTCTCCTCTGTGGTAACTTTGCAAAGCAGATGGATACCCCCATTTCCTTGTTTTCACTGGCGAATCCATCTCGTTAAGCTCCCATCTGAACCGTTTGGGCCCGCTTGGAAAGTGACAGGGCCAATCAGCGATGAGGGGCAGTACTTTCAGGCGCGGCGGAGTCGTGATGTAAACAAGCACCAGCAAGAGGCCGGTGCAATTATGGAGGAAGAGCTTAGTGTGGACGCTGCTAAAGCGTCAGTTTTATCAGATCTTGACAACAATTCTTCGTTAAAAGAAGAACAAGGAACAGCAGAAAGTTTCTTCTCAAAAATGACAAAAGTCGTGTACTGACATGTCTACAGTCGCCATGGTCCACGTTAAGCAGTTCTCTATGGAGTTTTCTCCTCGGTAGCGGCGACCACGTCACATGTTTTTTTTGCTCTGATTGGCCCATCTTACCCTCCCCCATGTTCTGTCATAGTACTGAGGAAAAAAAGAAATATATTGATTTTCCTAAGTCACTTATTTCAGAAGTAATTTGGTTTAAGTCAGATTGAAAATCGCCTAAGTCATAAAGGCATTTTCATAAATTGGCCTAAGTCATCAAATTCTCTCATTTTACAAAACTGACCAACAGCATTATTTGTATGTCAATAGTCATCTGTTGTCATAACCTTTTTGTGTGCAATTGTTAAAGAATAGAATTTACCGTACATTTGATTCAGTTTTTTCTGTCTCCTGAAAAATTTGAAAATATGACTTAGGCCATTATTTTAGGAAGGCGTCGATACGTAAGTGGAAATGTGGGTAAATCATGAGCATAACCTGAACTATGTAGCTTCTCCATTGCAATTTTTGTTTTGATGTATTACCATAGACAGCTGTCATTAACTGTGTTATGAATCTGGCCTGAGGCCCTTTACCACATGTCTCTCCCCACTCTTGACCCTGTTTCCAACTCTATCTACTGTCCTCCTCTATCTAATAAAGGCACAAAAATGCCCAAAAATAAATCTTATAAAAAAAGAAAAAAAGAAATAAAAATTCCACAAGAGCATATGGATGACATCAAGCCCATAATACTTTTAAAACCAATCTTTAAAGTACTGCACTGCACCTGTCAAGCTGGTTAAGCCTTTAAAGATACTTAAAACTTTCAGCTTTTATGGCATGCACACCCCTGGATACTCGTAAATAATTTGATTTCAACTCAACAAATGTATTTTTGCAGGTACATTCATCTCCATCTTGTATGCCTTATCAACTCACCCAGGCTGTTTTCCATTTCCTCAGATCCTGTTTTAACTCAGCAACATGTTACCAGTCGAAAACTTAAGAAGATTCTTCAGGCCACAGTTGAATCAGTCAGTCCTCAGGTAAAACTGCTGAAAGCAAACAACAGTTCAGGCATTTATGCTGCCAGTCTGCTTGTTATCAAGGTGCACAATGAGAAAACATAGAGATCTATCAGCAAAGCGAAAGAAACTGGGAGATGGTGTCAGCACTGGTTTAACCGGTTTTACTCAAGTTGCTGTGTGGAGGCTCTCACTCGAAAATGTGTCAGCGTGCCTTTCTTATATAAGAGTGATTTTCAGAGACTAAACTCTGCAGAAGGAAGCAGCTTATCCTTCTGGTTATAGTTACTGTAGCTGGAAGCACCACGGTATGAACATATGAATCTTTACAAATTGACTCTAAAGCTTTTTTTTCCCCCCTAAAACTCAGACAACCTTTCTGCCTCACACTTCTAAGGTTCTAAAGCCTTGCACTGATGGTGTTTGGAAAAGGGCAGAGCCTTTGAAAAAAACTCAGAGGGTGATTGGATGAACATTCTGTCTGTAACATCTTTAAGGGCCAATCAGAACAACAAAATACATGACGATTAGACTCTTGTCGAATCTGGATGGGAGAAGGGCAAAAACAATGTTTCTGCAAAGAAAAGAACAAAGAAAAGAAAATTATGCTGTTCTTTGTTGCTGTCCATGGTGCTGTCATTCAAAGAGACGGTGAAAGGCTGTAAACAGCTGATGCTACTCTCTTGAAAATAAAGACAAGGAAAAATAACAAGTCATTTTGAATGAGCTTGTTTGTTTTTTTTTTATTTTTATTTTTTCAAAAGTGCAAGGTTTAACCATGAAAGTAATACAAGAAAACAAAACAGAGACGGAAAAAAAAATGTAACAGAAAAAAAGTCAAACATACCAAAAAAAAAAAAAAAAAAAAAAAAAAAAAGGCATATGAAGGGGAAAACAAAGATAGTGCCATAAAGTTCATTGCCACATTGGCATTTCAGCCAAAAATTGCAGGCATATTTAATGGATGCTTAAAGTTTATGCGTAACTTTAAATCTCTTTATTCATGCTCTCCTGTGCACAGATATAAACATCTTTATATACATATACATACCCGCATATAACCACACAGTGCTGTGAAAAAGTATTTGCCCCCTTTTCTGATTCCTGATTTTTTTTTATTACACTTAAATGTTACGAATCATCAAAACAATTTTTATATTTCACAAAGACAACCAAGGTAAATACAAAATGCAGTGTTTGAATGATTACTTATTTTTTTTAATGGGGAAAAAAATCCAAACCTCTCTGTCCCTGTGTGAAAAGAAATTCCCCCCACCCTTTTTAAATCATGAGTTAACTGTGATTAACCACAGTTCTTGGAAAGCTGAGTTCAGTTTCACTGGCCACACCCAGGCCTGATTACCGCCAGATTTGTTGAATCAAGAAATCACTTAAATAGAAGCTGTCAGACAAAGTGAAGTAGGCGACAAGATCTCAGAAAGAAACGCATCACGCCACGATCCAAAGACATTCAAGAACAAATGAGAAACAAAGTGATTGAAATCTATCAGTCTGGAAAAGGTTAAAAAGACATTTCCAAGGCTTTGGGACTCCAGCAAACCACCGTCAGAGCCATTATCCACAAATGGAGAAAACTGAGAACAGTGGTGAACCTTCTCAGGAGTGGTCGGCCAACCAAAATGACTCCAAGAGTGCAACGACAACTCATCCAGGAGGTCACAAAAGAACCCAGAACTACATCCAAAGACCTGCAGGTCTCACTGGCCTCAGTTAAGGTCAGAGTTCATGACTCAACCATCAAAAAGACACTGGGCAAAAACGGCATCATGGAAGAGTTCCAAGGCCAAAACCACTGCAGACAAAAAAGAACACAAAGGCTCGTCTCACATTTTAAAGAAACATCCTGATGATCCCCAAGACTTTAGGAGAAATATTCTGTGGAGTGAAGAGACAAAAGTTGAACTTTCTGGAAGGTGTGTGGCCCGTTACATCTGGAGTAAAAATAACAGCATTTGATAAAAAGAACGTCATGGCAACAGTCAAGCATGGTGGTGGCAGTGTGATGGTCTGGGGCTGCTTTGCTGCTTCAGGACCTGGACCACTTGCTGTGATTGATGGAACCATGAATTCTGCTGTCTACCAGAAAATCCTGAAGGCCAACGTCCGGCCATCAGTTCAGGTCAAAAAAACAAACAAACAAATAAAACGATGCATCCAGGTCCTTCAGAAATGTATTTACTCCCATTAATTTTAACTTAATAACCTGAGTTGAAATTTACTTCAATTTAAAAACTTTAATTGAATTAAAAATGTTTGTGCAAGCAGATACAAAACAAAATAGTAAATAATTATAGCACAAATTAAAATTGAAATTAGAAAAATATCTACAACATAAAAATTGCCCCATTTTTATTTTCAAAAGAATTAAAATGGAGTAAATTTAAGAAATTAAAGTCATCAAAGATTTTCATAGAAATATTTATTGTTTTATGATTTTACAATGTGGTCTTCATACATTTTGTGGTATTTATTTGTGGCCTCAGAGGTTTTTTGCCTTGTTATATTTTTGTACAATTTTGAAATTGACTTGGAGGCCACACTGAGTGAGAAGGATGGCCGAGTTCATATGCGTGTGAGCTGAGCTGCAGAGGTTTCTTACTTCTGTATGATTGGTACCCAAAGTCACACGGTACTGTAGGTTAGTCATGTCTGATTGGTTGTCAAAGTCACGTGACCCGGACAAGCAGTGAAGGCGACACAGTCTGGAGAAGAGAGACGGGGAAGTATAATGTGACGGACTTTAACCCCTGGCTATTCTGTTTCATGTTACCATCTTTGTAGACTGTTCCTGTATATTTTGTACTGTTCTCAAGATGTTTGAAAAAAAGAAGAAGAAGAGATGGAGAGGCACTCGGGGAGAAACGGTGGCAAGACATATTTTAAAGTACTCATTTGGTTATCACTACCTTGTAAGAATTATTGATGGGGGCAGAGCCAGACATGTTTAAAATCCGGGGCTAAGCCCAAACGAAGGATGGCCAAGGGGTGGGCTCTTCCCTAGAATTTTTTTTGCTTTTCAGACAGTTTAATGCATTTTTTTGTGCAATTTCAAATAGAAATTTAAATTGAAAATGCCAACAAATCTACGCAACATTTAGGCAGAAATAATGTTGTTCAACCTAAAAAAATACTTAATTGATAATATCATTTTTTCATCCCCTAAATGAGCCAAAAGTGTCATTGTCACTCTGAAATTATGATACATCATGCTGGAGTCCAATCATTTTCTCTTCTGCCTCCTAAAAATGTCTGAAGTTAATATTTTAAGTAACTTTCATAGGTAGGGTAGAAATTTGGTTAAAAAGGTTTACAATTGAAGCATTGCATTTTCAAACAAAGCACAGAAAAGCAACACTTGGGGTTAGAGATATTAATTTATTCACAAAAATGCAGAAAATTTTATTTTTAGAACAATTTAAAAGATGTTTCTATACTGCAGTGAGTACATAGATTTGAAAGAGTATTAGGGCCATTTAAAAAATTGGCATGCATTTTTTTTAATTTAAGATAAAGTCAAAATTCTGCCAAAAGTCAAAATTCTGTCATTTGTCTTACAATTTAAAAAAATGCATACCAACTATTTTTAGTTTAATGTTCCTAATCCTCCTCTGTACATATGTTCTAAAAAGTTTTTAAAAAAATCTGATCTTAAAAATTACATTTCAATGCTGTGATCAGTAATGCCATAAGCAACATACTTGAAACCAACCTGAAAGATTCGGGGCTTGTAAGAAAACATTCAGGGCTGAAGCCCCGTAAGCCACCCCCTCGCTCTGCCCATGGTTATCGATATTTCAGTACTTTAGTATTGAAATATTTCAGAACTTTTGTATTGATACATCACTAACTGGTAGTTTTACGTATTTATCTGCAACAGTTAGCATGCCATAATTTTTGATTTCTAACAGCAAAGTCTCTGTTTTAATGGGGATAACAATGATAAAACTGATACTTGGGCATAAATATAAAGATAATTGCATCTTAGTTTGTAAGGGAACCACAGAGTTGGTCTACTAAGCATCTAAAATAATTTAACAAAATGCAGAATAGTCAACCCATGAAAAGTCTTTTAACTCCAGTCCCCAAGGTTACCACGCACCTAAACACCTTTAAAAGAATAAATAATCTTAAAAACAAGTTAAATAGGATCCTAGGCCAAATATAAAAAGGGATGTGACTATTGCACATGGCCACATGTAGAACAATATTTTGTCTGGCTCTGTGTACCAGTTTTCCAAAATGGATTTAAAACTAAACGAGAGTCTAGGCCAGGGGTTCTCACCGTTGGGGTCGGGACCCCATTGGGGGTCGTCAGACACTAAAAGGGGGTCTCCAGATGCCTTAAAAAACTAAGAACATGTTTGAATTAAACTGTTGCCACTTTACACCAATTTTGACACATTTTTACCAATTTATATCACTTTTCTCACCAATTTGAACACATTTTTTCAACTTAAAACCCATTTTTTCGTCAATTCTAAACCCTTTCCACCACTTTTTTTTTTGGCTTGTTTTTGCCACTTCTAATCCAAATCTTGCCACTCTGACTATTGTTGGCTCTATTGGCACATTATTGCCACTATTAACCCCTTTTACCACTTTTTAAGTCACATTTCACAATTTCATATGCCCATTTTAGCCAATTTCTTACTTTTTCTGCCTTGGCTAAACCTTTTTTTGCCAGTTTGTATCAATTTTCATCCCATTTCACCAACCCATTTCTGCTATTTTTACAATCCAATTTCACCACATTTCCCACCCTTTTTTTATTTTTTTTTTGCCATTATTAAACCATTTTAGGTACTTTTAACATATTGTAATTCTGTTTTCAACAAAAGGATTAACATTTTTAAGAGGACTACTTACTATACAAATAATTAAAATTGTTTCTTTGATAAGAGTGGTTATGATTCAGGTTAAATATAAAATATCACAGTTTAACTTTACAATGTACCATGGTTTTGCTGGCCCCAGTTTGGCTGGGCTTCAGAAAGCTCTCCCATTATTCCCCCCTAGTGGACAGCCTTTTCTCCACATAACTATTCTTGAATGTGCATGACTGTGTTTAACCACCTTCAGGTACAGTGGGGGTCTCCGTTCTCTGGCACCTTTATTTTGGGGGTTGCAGGCTGAGAAGTTTGAGAACCCCTGATCTAGGCTCATACCCACAATGCTGGGGTTAAGATCCCCGCTGTGTACCCCGCACTGGAAACACTGGCTAATTCTGAACAAACATAAACAACATCAAAACGACATTCTTAACTATTAAGCATCATAGGAACATGACTGCCATGGGAGTATGGCATCCTCCATTTAAACAACTTTAGAAAAGCTTTGACATCCCTGAAATACATTTAAAAACCTAAGTAGACTGAGGTGTTTCATTCAGTGATATCTACTTCCATGTTAAAGTCTTTGGGCAGCACAGATCTGTATCCTGATGACTGAGAGAAGTTGAGGCTCAGCTGGTTGTCAACATTCGTGGTGATCTGGAGCTTGGACAGCCAACCGGCGACTTTACTGAAGCTGCTTTTTGACGGTCTTCCCTCTGAGTCTGGAATAGAAGTTTCTGAGCTTTCTCCTGAAACTGTAAATGAAACGAACAAAGAGTGATTCCAGCAGCCATTCTTACTATAAAAACTAAATGATTATAAACTGTTTTCTTACGGTCTGGGGGATTGAAGTCCATGCTACGCCGAAGAAGTTCAGTGGCTATCATGATTTCCTTGTTTAGATTTTCTAGTTCCTGATGGATCATTGTGTCCAGGCTTTCTCTTTTCTCTTCTTTTTTGCTCTGACCGATGCCCTTTATTTTGCACTTGTTCAGGTCTCGAACTGCAAATTCAACTGGAAAAAAGGCAGATAAACACCAGAATTTTAAATATTAATTTATTTATTCATTTCTGGAACGCATTGATGGTCTGAGACAATGGTTCTCTTTTGGTATAAGGAATTGTTGGTGTCCAAGTGTGGGCATATCTGAGCAAAACAATGCTATAATTTCTATTGCATAATTGGAACTTTATAAGGGCAAAATTTCAGCAGTGATGCAGAATTTATATAAAAGCACTGTGGGTAAAAGAGGGATATCCAGACTTGGAGTCCTGGGTAGTTAGCAACAGAATTACCAAACTTTTTTAGTTTTTTTTTTCATCAGTTCTGGCCTGCAATCCTGATCAAACGCCCTCTTAAAACAGTCATGCATCCACCTAGCTAGCAGCCACAGTAGCTCTGGTTCATGGCTACTGCCATGGTGCTGCACCGTTCTGCAACCAGATTTTCTCCTGGCAGTTGCTTGATTTTGATCTAGAAAAAGAAGTTTGTTTTTTTTTTTCCCCCACATAAAGCAGAGTCGTTTTGTAATTGACTTGTCAATCGCAGACTGGAGTCAGCTAATGTGAGCTAATGCTAGCAGTCTTAAGTTTTAAGAGTGGTGGAAACAAATGCCTATAAGTATGGTTGTTTTTTTCACGACTCGTGATGATGTGTGTTGAGAAATGTGTCATTTAAGTTTACTTTTTGGATCCACCTTATTCCTAGCCTACCTGATTCTTTGCATGAAATATGGGCACAACTTCTGGTCTGTTCTATCTAAATGGGACTCTGCATAGAAACAAGATGTTAAAAGTAATTATTACAGCAATTTGGACACCAAAATATGTAAAATTTGACTGTTTTACCTCAAACAGGACAACATCATTATTTTTCCGCCCTCTACTAGAGAGTACAAATTGATGACATTACCTCAGATAACCTAGAAAAGCATATTTAGCTAACTTTATTAGCTTCATATAAGTATAGAAAGAGATGATTACATTTTGTTAAAGGAGTTTGGACACCACCCCCAGATAGATGTCTAGTTTGTGGGGTTGCTGAAATTCTTATTTCACCACTTAATCCCTCCCTAAATGTGGGAATCATATTGATAAAACTATCCATGAGTCAAGTTGTCAACTCTTCAGTTTGGTAAATGTCAAGTTTTGTATTAAGAGTTAATGATAAATTAATAATGAAAGAATCACGTCCCTGTCTCACTAAAGGCCCATTTATACTCCCTTTATGTACAAAAATGTATACGCCCTTTTCAAATGTTACCGTCACTGCTCACATACTTCCATGCCTCCTTTATGTTGACATGGATGTTAACCAATACATCCACCGGGGGGGGGGGGGCAACCCAGAGTCAAAAGTTTATGACAACAAAAAACTCAAAAACAAACATGGCGACTGTGGAGGAGGTATTGATAATGTACCTCTTGCATAAAAGACAAAAACGGAGGCAGCATTTCTAACCAACTTGCACAACTTTTCCTCAAAAAGTTCCGCCATTGTTATTTCTGCTTCGTGTCTCACTAGAGCTACGTATCAGGTAGTGACAGCAACACTGCCCCCACGGTTTCCGGTGGTACTGTTCCATTTGGTCCGTATCTGTAAGCTTATGGAAACGTGCAGAAATACGGATGAAATGAACGCGGAGCACGGACAGAAGGCTCCGTCCGTATCCGTATTTAACGTTGAGCATAAATGGGCCTTTAGACAGTGATCAGCATGTTTAAAACACTGTTGTGAGAGACATATTTAACTTGGTCACAATATTAGTACCACGAACATAGTAACAGGAACTGAGCATTACAGAAAATATTATCTAAAACTTTCAGCTCATACTGATTTACCAAAAAAGACATTGTTGATGTTAAATCACTATAGTAAGCTCTTGGAAGAATCAAGTTTTTGCTGTTATTGTTACTGTACAGGAAGTTCCACCCACATTCATAGCTACAGTAGACCCCCCCGGGAATAATGTGGTATCCACCTTATTTACTTACTTACAGCTTACAATACAAACAATGTAAACATGTGATTACAAAAATATACCAATATTTACAAATTCGAGGTGAATTCCTATCAAAACAACTGTTGTTGTTTGTTAGCGTCTATCGTTAGCTGCTGTACTGGAATACGTGTATTTAATGTACTTCTGCTTTAGCACCAAAAGTTTCACACATATTCACATTTACAGTAGCGGCCCCAGGATTAAGGTGGATTGATAAAAAAATAACTACAATTGTGACGCTAATTTTCATTAGCCTGTAAATGGGACCTTTTTTGACTTTGTGTAAGATGAATGCAGATGGTATGCTGATTATACACAGCAACATATAGGGATGTGTTTTACAGTTTGGTTAAAGTGAAGATGCTACTTCAACTCTGTATAGTGACAGACTATGTTCTGTGTTGTTTTGTGCCTTTTGTGTGAGGTCTCAATAAATTTCCAAACTAAGAAGAAATGCTCTTTTATTTCAGACAGAACCGTTTAATTTGTCTGCCAAAACCAAACCAGAACATTCAGGGAGGGCAGAATAAGCTGTAGGACTTAGAGCTAGCTCTGCTTACATTGGCCACATTTATAAAAGTAATTCCACATCATTTTCTGGATGACATGGTGACCCCGTGTTGTCTGAAAGGATTTCTGTTTTAGAAAGGTGTTCAGTATGCTAACAGTGCTGACATATTCCAGCAGAACTCATGCTGTGCAACTAGACCCCCAAAAAATCATGCCACTCATTACACTTACTTGATGACCTGGTTGAAAAGCTTGTCCCACTTCCTCTGATCTCAGATTGTACCTTGCGGAGCATTTCCCTGAATCCCGTCATCAGTTCCAGCTCTCTCTTTCTGTACTTTTCCTCAAAGGCCTGCCTCAGGACCTGTGTGATGTGCCTCCTGTTGAGCTTCTCCATGAGTCTGTCTCGGATGTCGTTCATATCGGGACAGAACAGCCGGCCGCTGTTCTCTGCCGCCATTTCCTCGATCTTCTCAAACAGCTCCGTGACCTGCCTGGTGTCATTCTTCTTTATGTTGCTCATGACATGATACCTGTTTCCACACTTGTCTACCAACCACTGCAGAGCTCTGTGCTCCCTCTCAATATGCTCTTCTACTGATTTATCTGCCAAGGTGTCTCCATACGTGAACAGAACAATCGCATGCTTCCAGACACTGGGATCAAAGAGACTCATTTGTTCCTCCAGGGCGACCTGCTGGGATTCTCCAAACGCAAGGTCCAAAGGGACAACCAACAGAATGGCATGAACCCCTAATGGACTCAGGGATATACCTCGGACTATTTCCTTATCTATATCATCAGTACCAATGGAGGGCTTCATCCGCCAACCCGGGGTGTCGATCACTGTGATCTGTCTGCCAGCCACCTCTGCCTCCTCCACATGACACTCCTTGTTCTGACAGGTCGGAAACACTTCTTTACGCAGTAGGTTGTTTCCTGTTGCACTTTTACCAGAGGTTTTCTGACCAAGCATCACCATCCTCAGGGCCTGTAATTTATTCCTTGAACCTTTAGAGGAACACAAAGAGGATAAAGAGACAAATCACATCGTGAACTAGCCCAGTCCAGTTAGGTTAGCAACCAAACATTTTCATCTATATGTGCTTTTCAACTAAAGGTATCAGGAACTTCTGGTTGTTCTTTTGTTCTCTTCAACTTACTAACCATTCTGATGAACCACCAAGCCAGCATTTCTATGTGGGCCCTATGTGGGTCACCCAAATGTGGGTGGGTTTATCAGCCCATGGTGGCCCCAACTGCTTGACCTATGTGAGACACATATAGGCCCCTTTTTTGGTAGAAGTGCCGAACGGGAAATCCCAGTTGGAGCCAACATAGAACATATGGAAAAACCCACTTGAGGCCCATATTTGCACAACTACAACTAAAGAGAACTACAAATGACCCATATGGGGCCCACATGGACATGCAGGCTGGGAGAAGGCTATCATTTAGTTGTATCTGTGGTATCTAGATTTAAAACAGCTTTGACAACATCACACTCATGTACCCTTGATGACAACACAGTACCTTCAAGGGCTTTTGTTTTTGCCTGGGCTTGACTTTGCCTCAGCCTGGCTCCTTCTTCCACTCTTCTCCTATTCTCTTCTATGGTCAAGTATTTCTCCTCATCTGGGACAAAACACTCCCAGTTGTTTTCGGCCACAGTCCCGGTGATTTTCTCCAGCAGCTCTGTGATTTGAGTACCGTCATCTGGGTTCTTGTTATCAATGACATGATACCTGTTTCCACATTCTTCAACCAGGGACTGCAAGGCCTCTCCTTCGCCTTCGATGTACTCCTCTATGCTGTGTGCTCTCAACCAGTCTCCTCTGGTGAAAACAACAATGGTGTGTCTCCAGACTCCTTCTCCGAGAAGCTCCATATGTGTCTTCACTGCTTCCAAGTGTCCGCTGTTAAAGGATGCATCAGAATCTATCAGCAGCAGGAAGACATGAGGCCCAGGGCGACACAGAAACATGCTGCGCACCAGTTCCTCTCTGATGGCTGCAGGAGTGTCACACACAGGGAAGCCTTTCCACCAACCTGGTGTGTCAACAAGAGTGATTTCAGTTTTTCCCACAAAACCCTGCCGGACCACGGAGTGAGCTGTTCTCTTTCCATCATCTTGCTCTTTGATTCCCAGGATGGTGTTCCCTACTGAAGTTTTCCCAACACTTTTACTTCCCAAGAGAATCATCTGGAGCTTTGGGATGATTTTCACCTCCTCTGCAAGAGAGAAAAAAGCTTAATAATAAATGAAGCTTGCAGCCACTTATTTAAGTTTTTCAACCCACCATACTACTGAGGGGCTAAGCTATTTATCAATTGATGTATGCATTTGTCGTCAGTTTGTTGTCAGATTGTGAGCATATTAAAGAGCTAAAACCATCTGCTGGTTGGTTGTTTTACCTGAAAGGAGTTCTCTCATTTGCTGTCTCTGCTCCTCGGCCTTCCTTTGTCTCTGCTGAGCTCTTTCAGCCACTTCCTGTTGCTTCTCTTGAATGATGATCAGTGTTTGTTCGTCAACCTCATAGTAACTGCCGTTGTTGTACCACACCATCTCATCTATCTTCTCCAGCAGCTGTGTCACCTGGAGCGAGTCGCTCCTCTTCTTGTTATTGAAAACGTGGTACCTGTTTCTGCATTTCTCCACCAACCAGCTGAGAGCGTCGCCTTCACTCTCAATGTGCTCTTCGATCGTCTTCCCCCCAAGGAAATCCCCACATATGAACAGCACCATGGTGTACCTCCACACCCGCTCCCCCAGGAGCTTCATGTGCTCCTCCAGGGTCCGCCTCTGCTCCCCACAGAAGGCTGTGTCAATGGGGATCACCAAGAGGAACACATGTGGGCCGGGTGGACATTTGGACACATTGAGTTTGAACCTTTGCTTCTCCCCCTGTGGGGTCTCGTTTAGGGAGAGTGAGCTGTTCCATCCTGGAGCATCGACCACGACGAGGTGCCTGCCTTCCACTAGTTCATGTCGGACCTCGGACTGAGATGTTCTGTTTCGTCCACACTCAAACCTTTCCTTCCTAAGGATTGTGTTACCAGAGCAGCTTTTACCAGCCCATCTCCGACCAATCAGGATGATTCTGACCTCCTTTAGGGTGAAGCTTTCTCTCTCCCCTGCAAGACAAAGAAAAATAGTTGGACTGGATGTCAAAAAGTAGGCTGGAAACAGGTTTGTACTCAACCTGGTTTGAACATCAAAGTCAGGTCTATGCTGTCACAGGGCAAATACTTTTGAGAAGATAACAAATGTAATCTCACATGGCAGTAGAAATGGAAAGTAATATGATAATACCATAAAATAGCCACTGTTTCCAGTCATGAAGATGGTGCTGCCTAAAAGGACACTTTTATGATAAATGCCTTGAGAGTATATGTCTATTTTGACCTATGTGTGGGGATGCTTTAAAAGTGTTACATGATGTCTGGCTAATCTGGCAAATGTCGAACACGCATATATACCGGGACATATATTCTCATGAGCCATGCATGGCATGGCTGACACAGGGCAGGCACCACAGCATGGTCTTCTCTTGTCAAACATTTAAAGTCAAACTGTTAAGTGTGCACTAGTGGCTGCAATTCTTTGTTCTGGGTCTAGATCAGTGATAAGAAATGAATAGGTTCATTAATAACCCTGTGTGCTGCATCCTGCAGTATCAGTAGACACATGGTCTTGCCAATGATAATCAAAAATGTGCTGAAGAGAAATTGTGACAGTTGCCACCAGGACTGGAAGAGAGACTTTTGTCTGCATGCTTAGATACCAGGAACACCACTCTAGCTGTGCAAAATCTAAATTGTGCAATTAAATACTGGTTATGGAAACACCTGAATTTCAACAAACCTCCCAAATATCGCAAAAACGTTTTCGCGCTCTCATGAGGTTTTTCAGATGTTTCAATATAGAAATATATATCAAACTAATGGAAACACTTTTTCTGCATTTACACGTCACAGGACGTAATGTACGGTGTCACATGACCAGTTCACTCAGAGACAATATGGCGTGTGGTCAGAAGAGGAGACCGAGACTTTTCTTCACATCATACCCTTATACAGTGCTTAAAAAAATTATTAGACCACCCTAACCCTAACCAAAGTAAGGTTTATGCCACAGCTGCCCTAAATTAACAGCATTGGTAATTACCAAAATCATTTTTTATGTTTCTGCAAGGGTTAATACACCAATATGTAGAAGCTCTTTAACCCAAATGATATTTTTAATGCTAAAATATAATTATTATTGTTATCCATGAATTTTCAAATTTACTGACAAAAAACCTGAAAAATAGTAAAACACATTATTATTTCATGATTAATATGGGAAACTATAGTTATTTACTTGCATTCCTGAAGAGAAAAATTAGTTTTAGTGGTTGAATGTTATGCTTCATTAATTTCTGACTTCTCAGAGAAGCCCAGTGAGCCGGCTCAAATTTGGGTATAAAAAGGTGGATTCAGTTTGAAATTCCTCATTCCTGTTCAAAATGGTAAAACGTGGAGAGCTGACTGAAAATGAAAGAGTCCGCATTAAAGCACTTCATGATGCTGGATGGTCTTCAGACGAATATGACAGGTGGTCTAATAAATTTGTTAAGCACTGTACGTGGACTTTGCTGTACATGTGAACTTTGCCTCTGAACTATCATCAGTTGCCAACATGAAACAGGTTTTGAGCATTCTTTGCAGCAGAGTCTTGTGAGATGAGATTTTACCAGAGTTACGATGCTCATGCCCGAAACACCCTTCAATGGAAATACATTCAAAGTGCAATTGCATTTAGTTGAAATTTTATAAATATTTCTTCTATTTTGCAAAAAACTGTCTCCATTACAGTTTTTTGAAGTACACAAAAAAGCTACTCAATTACAATAACTCAAGTAAATGCAATTAGTTACTTTCCATTCCTTTTTTGTGTGTGTTTTGTACATAAATGTAAGTTCTTACCATTAACACATTTAAAAAATTGATTTTATTTATTTATTTATTTTTTTTTTCTTAGTTTGGATGCATGCTGATGAGGTGGGTCTCCAAAAGAATGACTGAAAGATAACAAAAAAAGAAGAAGAAGTCCACCTCCTTCACAAGTGTCCACTCCTACAGACTTCAGGGCTTTAAGGGGCCCCAACCATCCAAACTTTCTTCATCTGTGTGCAGAAAGGTAAAACCCAAACATCCCAGCAAAGCCAGCAAAGTGGAGGACTTCTTGATCTCTCAGAAACAATCACAGTCCTCTCCAGATCCACAAAAGTCCAGCTCACAGCTCAATTTACTGCATGCATGCCAGTGGGCCAGAGTGTGACTAATAGTCACTACAATTATGTACAGGGATGATCATCAGTGGACTAAATAGGCAGTTCATACACACTAGTCAAATACATGAGTCCAGTTTAACTCATTTAAAGAATTAACTGAGACAAATCACTTCAGCTTTAACTAAAGTATATAACCTGATGTTATATGTTGAATTTCTCTCAATATCTATAATGTGGTTTGAAATTAAATGTACAAAATCTCAAGTTCTGTAACCTCATTTTTTTCTCCACTGAGGTTTAGATTAGCTGTACATGTGTAGATTATCCAGCATTGACTGCATCAGTAACAGTGATCGATCAATTAAACTTTGCTTAGGGCCCCAAGTAAGCTTGGGCCGGCCCTGTATCCACTGATGCTGAATTTAAAAGACTGGAATACTGAGTGAATGAAAACTTGACTTTTAAATGCACGAGTGATCCTCCACAATCATTCTTCTGCATGTCCATTCTATTGGAATCTCCCTGACACCCCTGCATGATCTAGGACACCTCAGTGTGTAATTTTGGATGTCTTTTGATAATACATTTTATTTATAAAGCATTTTTCATAAAAACTCAAAGACACTGCAATACAGAGAAAGATTAGCACTGCTCCAGGACCTCTTATGTCATCGGATAGCCTGTGTCCAGATTAACTTTTCAGTTATAATGATATTTTTTTGTAATGTTATGAGAGGATTTTTGTTTTTTTTACCATTTGATGAATTGTGAGTTTGACACCCCTGCTGTGTATGGAAACGTGTTGTCTGTTACATTATTTTCTTTGGCTCTATGGTTCTACATTTTGTCTTAATGGAGTTGCTGAGAGAACGTCCTTTAAAGTTATTCAGTGGCTCATCCTGATGATTAGAAGTACACAGTTTCTCACACCAGGTGTCTCTGCTGCTCTGTGTGACTGACAGAAGAAGAATGAGCACCTGCTCCTGTTGATCCTTAGGGACTTTCCTGCAGTTATGTTTGACTCTTTTCATCTCTTTCATTCAAGAGTTCAAAGACTCACAGTCATGTGAAACAAACCTCAACGAGGAAACATTCTTACAGTGATCCAGGTAGATACAGTGTCTTTCTGGGAACTAAATCACTTGACGTGACACATCAGCTGTTACTGTCACGTGCTGGGTGATTTCTGATCGAAATATGTGAGTGAAACTGTGAGACCATGCTCACAGCAGAGAAACTTTACAGTGGAGTGCTGTGAACCACAACCAGCCCAAAGGAAAATACCCTTCAGAGTCGATACTTACCTTCTCCCTGCATCACATCATTTTCTTAAAACCTCAAAATGAAAACTAGGGCTCCAAGCATCACTGAACGGGCCTCACACCTTTGCACATGTTTGGTGTACATCCTGCTTGTGGCACTGCAGCTAAATGGGCTGCTTCATAGATGTCTATAAATGTAAATGAATTTTATTACATATTTTGACCTTTTAAATGCACAATTTGAATTTTATCTCATAAGTTGACCTTTAAAACTAATTATTTTGACTTTGATCAAATATTTTGACTTTTGAGACTCATGATTTAAAATTTTATCTCACATATTGACCTTTCAAACTCACAATTTTTAATTTTAACTCATATTTTAACCTTTAAAACTCAAAATTGTGGATGTACATGTCCTATTTTGATCCTTTAGACTCATAATTTTTTATTTCATCTCATACTCTGAACTTTTAAACTCACAAGTATGAATTTAATCACATATTTTTCTTTTAGATTGAATTTTGTCTCATATTTGACCTTTAAATCTCATGATTTTCACTTTAATCTCACATTTTGACCTTTCAAACTCACAATTTTTAATTTTAACCTATATTTTGACCATTAAAACTCAAAATATTTAATTTCAACACCTATTTTAACCTTTAAAACTCACAATTTTGACTTAATTAGTCAACAATTCATTGTTGGAAGACCTCAAAGTCCTGCCATGTTCCTTGTTTGAGTAATAAAAATCTTCAGGTCTAATAGTTTCACATCAAAGTTCAGAGCTAAAGAAATGTTTACAATTTCTTCTCTTTCTGGGTAAAATTTGAGGTGGGTTGGAGAAGAAGAAGAGGCAGGATCTGACATGAAACTCATGCCCACCAGTTTTCAAAATCCAGTGTTAAATCTGCCACTAGGGCTAAATTATAAAAAATTGTAGGAGGCACCACTGAGCCAAGGAACAAGAGTAATTCAATCATCTTTGTTTGTCACAGGGAGTTTTTGTGGTAAGTTTTATACTCATGTTTCTACTTCCTGTTTCATGGCGAATTAAAAATCCCCATGGTTTTGACTCAGAGCCCAGACCTTTAAATCTGAATGAGGGAAATGATTTGGCTGACTGCTAGTCTCCACATTCAGACACAACAAGAGCAAACTTGGTTGCCACAATCAGGAAGTTGCTAGCCCATTTCTAACTTTGTGTTTACTGTTGTCTTGCTGCTTCATTGGCTTTTACTCTGTTACACGTAGCAATCCTGCTCGTGCCGGCTAGGCTGTCCTTGGTGATCCCCTATGCAACAGGATTTCTGACTGTAAATATTTCACAGTTGGAGCAGGCAATAGAGGATGAAATCTACACTCAGTATCTCATACCACCAGGGGCGTAGCTAGGGATTTAGGGCCCCTAGAAAGATTATTACACAGGGCTCCACTTAGCCAGATAGTGAAGCAACAAATGTTGCATCAGTTTTACAAATGTATATGCATTTTGATGTATTTTTTAACCATCATTTCCCAAATTATGAGCATTTTTTTTACTATGGTTAAATTAAATTTACTTGCATTATTTTGTAGTGCTGGACCACACTATTTGGACATTTTTAAGAGAGGGCCCCCAGAATTGTATTTCACTCTATTTGATACAAATTTAAGTCTGTTGACCGATCATTTAGTCATTTTTGATACAATAATGACACTAATTATTAAAAAAGAAAAAAAACACTTTTTATTGTAGCATATGAAAGCCCATTTCTGCCACTTAAAAAAGAAAAATGTGGAAGTAAGGAAATAAAAAAGAAATCCAAAGACATAGTTATAACATTAAAATGTAAAACTATGAGATAAAATAATCATAATTAAAAGATACAAAGTCAAAATTACTAAATTAAATTATGAGATAAAAAGTCCATTTAGTCAAT
Source organism: Cheilinus undulatus (assembly GCF_018320785.1). NCBI lineage: Eukaryota > Metazoa > Chordata > Actinopteri > Labriformes > Labridae > Cheilinus > Cheilinus undulatus. The sequence continues at coordinate 49,564,070 of NC_054871.1, read as the reverse complement.
TATAACTTTTTATGTCATCATTTTGACTTTTCAATTCATAATCTTGACTTTTTATCTCATTATTATTACTTTTTTCTTCTAATTCTGACTTTTTAAATCATATTTCTGACTTTTTAAATAATAATTCTGACTTTTTAAATTATATTTCTGACTTTTCAAATCATATTTCTGACTTTTTATCTCATAATTCTGACTTTATAAATCATAATTCTGACTTTTTATATCATAATTCTGACCTTTTATCTCATAATCATGACTTTTTATTCTTATAATTATGACCTTTTATTTCATTATTATGACTTGGAATTTTTTTTTCAAGAATTGCTGTACTTTCACATTTTTTCTTTTTTATTTGACCCAAATGGGCTTCCATACAGGCATCTGTATGATTCCCTGGGCCCCCTACTGTGGGCCCAGAGAATCAGTACCCTTTTCCCCCTGTGCTACGCCCATGTAGCACAAGTCTTTCTTTTTTCATTACTTCTTTCTGTGTAAACCTCCAACATAGTACCAGTATTTCTTATATTTGACCAAGGAACCATCAGAATTTGTCCGACAGCTCACAACTTCTGCCCTAAAATATTTTTTTTCTCATAAAAAGCTTATATATCAATCACAGCTTATATAAGAAGCTGCTTTAGAAAGAAGCTGTTTGTGCAGGAGATGTGCGTTTAACTGCACAGCATAAAAAGCTGATGCTAGTTTTCACATTGAACAGTATTAACAGGAAGGAATTAATGGTTTTAACAGTTGACCAGAAGTATTTCTACCAGCAGGATCATCTGGTTTGACAAGCTTTTACTTTAAACTCTGTTTACAGTCAAGGTTTTATTACTTTACATGTTTTCCTGTTAGGACACCACATGACTACTGACTATTATTTTTAATCTTGATGCCATTATTTTTGTCTCTCTGCTACCAGCACCTGGAATTGCTCTCCCTGGGTTGAAAATGTAGACATGGCTGTAAAATCAACACGACAATTATCATAACAATAACGATGAAACAAGAATTAAGAAATGACTAATTTAAAACACAAGACTGCCAGGACTGTGTGTGGTTCATAACAATGGTTCTCTACTGGTGGTTTGGGCCCCAAAAGTGGGCTGCAAACTTGCCTGGATGTGAAAAGTGCATGATTTATGGAAGCTTTAGTAGTAATACATTCATGCATATTTTACTCCATGATTACTAAATGTTTTTTGCTTGTTTTCTTGCTATCTTGGTAGAGCAAAAGTAGTTTTCCCATCATAGAATTTTAGTTTCTCTGTATGGAGGTTTCCAGTCACTGGTTAAGCAGCATTCCTGACTACATTTACACCACAACAACAAAAGAACAATTCAAGCAACTCAGAGAAAGGGTTACTGGAAAGTCAGGGGATGGAAACGAAAACATTTCCAAGGCTCTGAACATCCCCTAGAGTTCAGTTAAATCCGTCATGAAGAAATGAAGGAATATGGCACAAGTGTAAATCTGAGCGTGCAAGAAGGAGACTAGTGAAAGAGGCCACCAAGACACCTATGACTACTCTGAAGGAGTTCCAAGCTTCAGCAGCTGAGATAAAGAGACTCTGCAGACAACGACTGTTGGCCGGGTTCTTCACCAGTCAAAGCCTTATGGGAGTGGCAAAGAGAAAGACACTGTTGAAGAAAACTAAGATTCAAAATGGACTAGGGTTCACCAAAAGTAGGGCTGAATGATTTGGGAAAATAATCTAATTGCAATTTTTTTCCACAATATTGCGATTTGATATGAGTTTAATCCTTAAGTTCCTCATCTTATGTATTTAACAACAAACACAAGCAATAAATCATTCTACACTATAACCAACACTATATTAGATAAAACTAGGGCTGAGCAATTTTGAAAAAATATCTAACTAGGATGATTTTGACTCTTTTTGCAAATTGGATATAAATTCTTGTATTGAATGGAAAGATAATTTTTGTGTCATCCTCATATTTAATCAGAAAAATGTGCAAAAATGAAGAAAGTAGGATTTCTTGTAGGCTATTCTAAAAAAAAGGGTCTTGAATGATTGCGTGATATGTAATGCATCACATCTCTGCTGCAAAAAAAGAAAAAGTTTTAAACCGGTATTTTGACTCAAATTTCAGGTTAAAGAAATTTTGCAACCTCTGCGATTTTTAAAATTTTAAATTTTTTTAAAATCTTATTTTTGATTAATTGCCCAGCCCTGACAAAAAGGCATGTGGAAGACTCCACAGGAAGAAAGGTCTTTGGTCTGATAAAGCCAAGATGGAGCTTTTTGGTCATCGGACAAGACGCCAAACCCTGCACATCACCACAACCACACCATACCCACAGTGAAGCACGGTGGTGGCAGCATCATGCTGTGGGGATGCTTCTTGTCAGTCAGCCCTGGAAGGCTTGTAAAGGTAGAGAGTTAAATGAATTTGGAAAAATATGGGAAAATACTGGAGGACAATCTTATTCAGTCTACACGTGTTAATGCTGGTGATTAATCTGGAAAGCTTAATGCATTAAAAAAATGATAACGCAATTTAATCATATGACTAAGTTTGACCACAACTTCCTCCCGTAGTCCTCCTGTGGATGTTTACATCCCTGGAGTGAAAAGGTTAAAGGCGGGTCAAACGCAGCCAGCAGTGATGAGTGAGGAGACAGACCCCGGTCTGCTTCACAGCAAATTTAGATTTTAAAAGCTTCCTAATGGAAGTCTGGATGAAACAAACGTTGTGTGTACATACTGCGGTGATGAACTGTCTTTATACTGAAGTACGACGAGTCTGAAATAGCACCTCCAGGCGACACGCGTCTTTGCTAATGTTAGCAAACAACAACACGGGATCAAGCCATGATAGCTAATGATGCTAATGCTAGCAAAGACACAACAACAACACAGGATCATGTCATAACACCAACCTACACCGGCGCAGTCCAGCAGACCTGGATTTGTCCCCAAAACAACAACATCTAAGCTAACTAATATGATCACTAATGGGTCGCCAGAGACTGCAGACCATCGACATCTTTGACGACAAGGGGCTTCAAGACATCATCTGATCACCTGATCATTCACTTTGCAGCACAAGTTATTTTCTACCTGATGTGTTTCTCTGCTGGTAGTGTAGCTCAGTGAATTAAGACACTCTGATTTATAAGCCACAATTAAGTTTAAAAACTCTAGTTTGTTTAATATTTCTTCATTTAAACACCATACTTGTACTAATTTATCTCAACCACAAATACAAGTAAATGGTCGTATTTTAAATGTTCATTTATAGATAACAATAAGAATACATTTTTAGTAAAAAGCGCTTTCAAAGTGCTGCACATAAAATTGAAATAATGAAATTAAAACTTGATAATAAGAACATTTAAAAATGACTAAAACTAAAGAAATTCTGTGAGTAATCATGATAAATCACAGCACAGTAATGCGATTGACTTGATTAGTTTTTTTAATCAATTGACGGCACTAGTTTAAAAAAAACAAGGTGAATGCTCTGGAGTGGCTGAGTCAAAGCCCAGACCGAAGTCCAGTATAGAATTTGTTGCTAGACTTGAAAAGGGCTGTTCACACCTGATCCCTGATCAACCTGACAGAGCTTGAGCAGTTCAGCAAAGAAGAATGGAGTAAAATTGTAGAATCCAGAGCTTTGAGCCTGACTGAGACTTATCCACACAGACTCAGACAGACTCAGAGATGTGATTGCAGCCAAAAATGACTCTACTCTACAATACTGACTTGAAGGGGTTAAATATTTATGCATTTATTTTACCTGAAATATTTTTATTTAATTAATATCACTTCTTAGAAATCTGTTTTCACTTTGACATTAAAGAGGGTTTTTCATTAAAAAAAACAGTAAAAAAAAAAATCCAAATTATATTGACCATGATTGATTTATAATATCAATAAAAGGTCAACACATCCAAGGGGGTGAATACTTTTTAGAAGCTATCTAAGTCTTCTTGTTGTTTGGTGAAATTAACACAGATTCCTTGACATTTTGAGCTCTTATTTCCAAGAGCATTTTGATGTCTTTATTTTAGTTTTGTGCTCATTGGTCTGCACTTAAACAACTCCAACACCTTGTGTGTAAATTTACTTAACACCCAGACCTTATTGTCACATACACAAGCAAAAACACAAAGAAAAACCTCTTTTTTAGACATACCTGCTGACATTTTGGACTAAATCTAATTCAAAAAGAGCATACAATTGATATCAAGCAGCATTAATACTGTCCAAGGCCATAACACCAGCCTGCATTATCCTTGTCTAAGTCAGTTTACTATTGACATAGCTTAAAATTTAGGAGGCTTCCAAGTGTTTATGACATTCACACCACTGGATACCTACATTTACCTTTTTAGTTGATTAAACTCAACCTGATTTATCTTTACAGTCACATTCATTTCAGATTTCACTGCTTCAAGAACTCACCCAGGCTGTTCTCCATGTCTTCAGATCCTGTTTTAAGTCAGTGACTTGTTACCAGCCAAAAACCTAAGAAGATTCTTCAGTCCATCGAGACAATCATCAGGTAATAAAATTGTAAGTAAACAAGTACTCTGACAGTTTTGCGGCCAGCCTGTTGCTGCTAAGGTGCCTAATGAGAGCATAGATCTAGACAAGAGATGTCTGGACTGGTTCAACCGGTTTGTACTCACGTTGAACAGCAGACACATGTAAACTGAAAAGATGATGTAACACCCCCTGTTTTGCCACTTGGGTTCAAATGCACGTGTCAAAGCTCCATTCTTAAGTAAGGGGGTTTTGCAGAGACTAAACTCCAGGTCTCTGTTTATTGATGGTTTTGAAGAAGAAAACACTCGTCCCTGAGGCACCACTTTTAATTTTAACAAACAAGACCAAATCTGTAAAGGGATACTTCAACATTTTGGCAAATTCGCCCATTGCCATAATTCCTATAGTCTTAGTAATAGGTTTGTTTCCGTTAGTTGTTGGTGCAAGCTGTTTCTAGATCGGAGGGGACCGATGTACCAGCTGCACAGCTAACGCTATGTAAGCAGACGGTATATTTTGCTTTCCCTCATCAAACTCATCAAATACACAATCCAACAACTCCAAAACGCTCTCGTGGACAAGTTGTGACCTGCGCATTCGCCATGCTATGAAATAATAACGTCTAATTATGTAACATTATGACACATGAAGCAAATACTTGGAACTATTTCTTGAGTGAACCACTGGGTGGAGTGACACAGTGCAGCAGCCATGTCTGGAGTGTAGTTCCAGCTTTGCATTTAGCTTTAAAACATCTCCGTCTCGTAATGTTCCATGATTATTTCATAACGTGGTGAATGTACAGGTCACAACTTGTCCACGAGAGCATTTGGAGTTGTTGGATTGTGTATTTGATGAGTTTGATGAGGGAAAGCAAAAAATACTGTCTGCTTCCATAGCATTAGCTATGCAGCTCGGTCCCCCCAGATCTAGAAACAGCTTGCACCGAGAACTAAAGGAAACAAACCTATTACTAAGACTATAGACATTATGGCAATGGGTGAATTTGCCAAAATGTTGAAGTATGCCTTTAAATCTGAGTATGGCTCCACTGAATTCGTCCAAGCGGCGACCCGCCAGAGCATCAAGCTCTGCCCACCATTCACTTTGATCCTGCAGATTTTAACACTGGATTATATTTTAACTAACCAGACTTGCTCGTGTGGGCACACTATTCTCAGTTAACTTGTTATGCAGAAACAAACAAGTTAGACAATAGAGGTTTTTCTTTGCATTAACTGGTGTTTGCTGGTTTGTACTTGGGTGTGGTCACTATTGAGCTCTGATGCTAAAGGTGTAAGAACAGTGGTGAGTCATGGAGAAGGGTTAGGGTAGTTTTTGACCTTGGCATTTTACCTTCAATAAGTTTTCAGTTCATCTTTTAGTTAAATTCTACATTTGTGCAGAAGAGAATTCCTCAGAAGTTTTGATCACAGGCAAGGGGTAAACATGTGGCCCAATGGCCCTAACCTTTGACCTATGACCTCTAGAATTAAATCAATTCAGCCTTGAGTAAAAGTAGACACTGAAGAAAACCCCTTAGAGCGCGCTTCAGTTATTATGCATGTTTGGGCCCAACATTGAGGCTGAAGAAAGAAGTAGATGTGGCAGGTAAGCTTTCTGAGGGCATCACCGGGCAGAAGAGAGGACTGACACAACCCCCAGTCTGGATGTCCTTACATATTACCAGGGGCATGGGAACATAAACAGTTGAAATAATAAAAAGGTCCACACCTTTGGGGTGGAGTAAAGGGTGGGCGTGGTGAGTCAGCATGGCTTAAGGGCACAGGTGTCAAACTCAAGGCCCGTACAACAGTTTAATCCTGCCTGCATGATGATCTCATATTTCTGTTCTAACTGTCCCATCAGTCTGAGGTCTGCCAATTTTCTCAAGTACTAAAATGTGAACTTATCCTTGATGATTTAAGATATTCTTAAGTCACGAAATCTGAAAAAGGAGGAAAAATATTTCCAAAAGAGGATAGGAATGTGGGAATAGAAATGAATTGTGTTTTAATTTAAAATTTTCAATTTAGCGTCTCACAGTAAGGACTCAAACTTAGGATTTTGACTTTTTACTTCATACTTTGAGCATTTCAACTCATAATTTTTACTTCTCATGTAATATTTTAAACTAATAATTCTAATTTTTAAGTGATATTTTGACCTTTTTAAGCAATTATTTTGTATTTTACCTCATATTTTCAACTCCAAACTTTGACTTCATAATCCCATAGTTTGACCTTTTAGACTCACAATTTTCAAGATTTTGACTTCTTTCTTATATATTTGCCATTAAAAAACATTATTTTTCAATTTCAATTTCATGTTTTGACCTTTTTGAACTAATAAATTTACTTTTCTCAGATTCTGGGCCTTTAAACTTTTCTTTTTAACTTTTTAAATGACAAAATCTTTTATCATCAGTGCTAAGTTTTTGTTTGTATTATATTACCGGTGAGACAAGGTTGACAGTTTCTGGTTAAAAAGGTGATGCTGTTAGGCCCTCAGGTTAGTCCTGAATCCAGAATCCGGCCCCTGCTGTGATTGAGTTTCCCAACCTGGGGTTTGTGACCCCCAGGGTGGGGTACAAGACTTTGTCTGCTGTGAGGCTGCCAAAATTAGATTTGAAAATGTTGACTAAACCATGATAAAGTAGTTGTTAAATAAATTATACAAATGTCTTTTGATAAGAAAAGCATGCATGGGCTTTTTTGTTTCATCAATGCAATTAGAATCTATGTTGATTTTTGATGGCAGTGTGTCAATTTTTCATCTCACTTGTGTTCTAAGGGGCTCCACCTTTCTTAGGTACATGTAGGGGGGGCTCCAAGGAAAAATGGATGGGAGCCACTGGCCTAAGGAACTGTCCAGGCTGGTAGTAAGGTTGCCCAAAGCCCCTGGTCTTGCTGTGGATGGCTCAAGGGCCCAAAACCCACTGGCAGTCAGGACGAGAGAAGTGCCGTCAAGCTTGACCTTGGCTGCTGAGTGACACACACGTCATCATGCCTCTGCCTGTGGTTAGCACTGGCATGGAGACAGAATGAGAAACTAAACATGAATGGTATTAAATTACCAACAGTAAAGTTAACTCAAGGTCATTTATGTGGATTCTTATGTGATAAAGAACATCTCAGAAATATTAGAATTACATATATTCAATACATTTCCCTACCAGTGAAATTGACAACACCCATGACATCTTTTCAGGAATGAAACCCCCCGTAAATGTATACAGCTGTTAAATACAGCTTTACAAGGTCACAAAATATGTATGTAAAACATTAAATATCGTAATTAACAATATTTTCTATGTTGACTTTAATGCTCTGCATCAAAGGGATGATTTAGAATTTTATATGTGAGTACTGTCGCCATTTCCGAGGTTTAACAAGAGGGATAAATGTATAGATCCTTGTGGTACACCTTAAATAAACTTTTTTAATACCAGTATCATAAACACATTGTCTGGCTTCACTGTGGAAGCAGCTTTGACCGAACAATCCCTTAAATTGGACAGATCCTTTAGGTGCCAGGGTACAAATGTTTATCCAGCAGGTCGGACATCTCCATCCAGGACAGGTCCCACTGCACCTCTGTCACATCCTGTTTGGTTGCAGGAAGCTGCACGGCTGGACGCCGCTTTTTAGAAGATGGCCAACAGCTGCGAGTGCAAAAGGTCTGGTACCTGTACGCAAAAACAATAATCAGAGAAGGCATTTCTAAGTAGGCTTTGGATTTTCTAGAAGACACTGTGACTGACCTGTAGTGGCGAATGAGCCAGACAGAGAGAGGAGTGAGCAGCAGGAGAAGTATGCATGAAACTAAGATCCATATCCAGGAGCCTGAGGAACAATTAGAAGATAAATAAATAGATAAATGTGCAATTTATTCATAAAAAATAAGAGAAAAAACAGACCAACAGTGCTCAGTTTTGGCAGCTTCATGAAAACAGTGGTTTGTACGAATATTAAATAAATGATTCTCTGACCAGTGGAAGCTTCTCTCCCATCTGTTGACGTCCCATTTCCTAAAACAAATTGCCATCCTGTTAGTCGCTAGCTGATGTTACACAATCAAAAACAGATTTAAACTCTGCTTCGCACTTACCTCGACCAGGCGTCACTGATAACCAGCTCTCTGGACTCTCCACCCGTCTGTCATCAGAAGAGCATTTATAGAAACCTTCATCCTCCTTCGTCACGTTGTCAATCATCATCTTTATCTCTGTGTTTGAGATCGAAGACGTCGACTTGTTGACTTTTACTCCATCTTTAAAGAAGATCGTCTTTCCGTAACTTCCTGTCCTGTACTGACAAAGTAAAGAGGCTGCACTGCCCTCAAATACAGGAGAGGCTGGAGTCCTGAGGATGACTGAGCCATCTGAGGGACAGAGAAAACAGCAGTTAGTAGATATCAAACACATACTGAGCATCGTTGTCTAAGACTGACTCTACCTCAACTCATGTCAAAGCCAGGTTCCACTTTCTATGTACATTTTGATTAATTGTTCAGCCATGTTGCTGACTGCATCGGCTCTATGCATGGCTGGGTGTGACGTATTTCTGGTAGAAAACAAGGCCGTTTTACAACTTCTGCCCAACCATATGTGTGCTAAGCCAAAACTGAATCTAAACCGTCCTACACTGCGTTTATTCGTCATTTTTTTATTTTTTTGTTTATTTGGATGGTTGATTGTGTTCTATCTTTATCATAATGGCATCCAAACATGCTAAAATGATGTTTCAAAAATGGGTTTAAAGCATTTCTGGACATCATAGTTGGATGCTTAAGAACATCTTCAGCTTTTAACTCGTCATTGATGGTCAGCCAGGGTAACTAATGCAAACAGCAAATAACCTCTGAAGAGACCCTGTGTACACATGAGGACATCACATTCTAGCTTTCCTACAACATAGTAAAAATTTATACTATTAGAATTTTTGAGAAAACTATTCAGACTGTCCATTGAAGTTTAAGTAAATCTGTCACATACTGGGAGACTTTACTATTAGATTTTCAGGAGTTTTCCTTGATATTTTTAAGATTATATGTGGGAAATTTTCAAGAATTTTCACTGAGTCACTCAGTAAACTCTACATCAGTGTTACAAAACCCTGCTCAACCAAAGAGCCAAATTGTTGAAAAATACCTTTGCAAGAGCCACAATCTAAGTGGTGGCAAGTTAAAGGTGGCAAAAAATGGTCAAAAGCAACAAAATGGGTGAAAAGGGGGCAAAATTGTAAGGAGTGGCACAAATGGGCAAAAAAGAGGAAAAAAGTGGTTTTTAGTGGCAAGAAGTAGCTCAAATTGGTAAAAATTGGGAGAAAAAATGTTGAAAAGCAGCAAAAAAAATGAGTAAATATGGCAAAGAATAGTGTCAAAATGGAAAAAGGGGAAACAGATGGTATTTAATGGCTAAATGTAGCTTAAATGGGTGAAAATTGCCAAAAAATGGTGAAAGGGCAAAAATGGGATAAAAGTGGCAAAAATAAGTGGCTAATATGGGCTAGGAAACAAGTGGTTTTTAATGACAAAAAGTAGCTTAAATTGGTGAAAACTGGGAGGAAAAATTGTGAAAAATGGGAAAAATGAGTAAAAGTTGCAAAAAAAAAAAGGGTCAAAATGGGCAAAAAGTAATTTAAAAAAAACTGGTATTTAATGGCATTAAATAGGTTAAATGGGCAAAAAATGGCAAAGAAATTGTGAAAAGTGGCAAAAAAAGTGGCTAAAATGGGCAAAAACTATGGAAAAAAGTGGAATTTGATAATGAGCAGGGAAAAATGCGATAAAAGTAGCAAAAAAAATTTATAAAGTTGCAAAAAAGTGTCAAAATGATGAAAAAAGTAGGAAAAAAAGTGGTATTGATAGCAAAAGGTAGCTAAAATGGTTGAAAAGTGGCAAAAAATTGTGAAAAAGTGGAAAAATGGGATTAAAGTGGAAAAAATAAGTGGCTAAAATGGGCAAAAACTAAAGAAAAAAGTGGAAAAACGCAGCTTAAATGGGTGAAAGTTTGGAGAAAAATCTGTAAAAGGGGGCAAAAATGGGATAAAAGTGGAAAATTTTTTTTAAAAAGTTTCAGAAAAGTGTCAATATGGGTAAAAAAGTGGGAAAAAAGTGTTACTTAATAGCAAAAGGTAGCTTAAATGGCTGAGAAGTGCCATAAATGGTGAAAAAAAGGCAAAAAAGTTTCTCTATATAAAAGTTTTCTGGGTGAATAATATTTCAAATTAAGACATAAAAGAGCCACAAATAATCACAAAAGAGCCACACGTGGCTCCAGAGCCACATGTTGAGCATCACTGTTCTACTTCCTCCTCATTTCTCTGATTTTTTTAGTTTACTGATAACTGTTTTCTTTTAAAACATTTTTTAAAGTCAAAGAATTTTTTGTTTTTGTATTGTATTATTATTATTACTATTACTATTATTATTATTATTATTATTATTATTAATTCAATTCATTCAAAACTAAACATTATTTTCCAAATTTTGGGATCAAGAACAGAATTATTGGCAGCTGAAAAATGTAAAAAATGGAGTCAGAGTTGTAAAAATGTCCTTCTAAGCCCTGTAAATTCTCAGTCAATGATAATAATCTCCCTGTGCATCAGTTTCCTGTCTGTTTGAACCTTTTTCATCATCATCTCTAAACTCACAGCTCACTGAGATGCTGACTGCGTTGCTGCGGCCCTCGGCTCCCTCACACCAGTAAAGGCCCCCGGTCTCTCTCCCAGCAGTGAACACACATGTATGAGGTCTGTCTGTGCTAACAGCTCCCCCTAGTGGTGAACACCGGTCAGTATGGAAGGCTCTGCTCCTCTCAGTTTGACCCGGTGAGAGCCGCCTCAGCGTCCAGGAGGAGTTAGAGTGAGAACCAGGGCAGTGGACAGAGAAACGCTCCCCTCTGAACATCTGTCTGCTACTGGGGGTCACCGTCAGAGAGGCAGGGGCCACATCTGAGGAGAAAAAAGAGGAGGGATGTATGTGATTTAGTTAGTTTTGTTGATTTAAAACAAGGATTTACACAAAATGGGATGTCTTGGGGTTCCTTTTTGCTGTTTTGTATTTTGTTTGACTTAAATCATCTGGACCAAATCTCTCTGGTGTTCTCTGCAGGTTTTATCTGCTGTCTCTCACCCAACACCCTGAGAACAACCGGCTGGCTAAGGATCACCACAGAGCTGATGTTCCCCTCCCTCCTCTCTGCCTGACACTGGTAGCTGCCCCCATCCTCTCTGGTTACCGCGGTGATGGAGTAGCTGTCACCTGAGACCAGGTGTCTAGGGTTCAGGGTTGGGGCAGAGTCCGGTCTGTGTCTGAACCATCGATGGGTCCACACAGAGCTGGAGTTTGACTCCATGCTGCAGCGAAGCAGCACGCTCTCATCCAGGTAGATGTTCAGTCCTTTAGGCCACACTGACACGCTGACCTGTGGAGGCTCTGCAGGAGGAGGAGGATGGTTACTGTATGACGTACAGATGAGGTTTTATGGTTGAATCCACAAGACTTTAAACAGTTCTGCTCAACTTTAAACATTTCCTCATGTAGTTATTTTACTATTGCACTTTTTTGGGCAGATTCAGATTTTTGATGTCTATATCTGATTTGTTATTGATTTCTTCCAGAATCAAATCAAAGTTAAAACTTCCTTTTTCATGTCAACCCTAAAGGCTCTGCTGCATGTGAGAGACAGGTGTATGCTCCATGTGTGTGTGAATTTATCATACCTTCAGCCAAAACGACTTTAAGAAGAGACACACCTGAAAAACAGAAAAAAAAGACTTTAAATAAAGTCATCAGACGTCTCAGTAGGTCTTTAGATTGACCCCAGTTTGTTGCTGTAACATCAGTGTGTCAGTCTGTGCTCTGCCAATCAGCTGTGACGGGAGTGTAACCACCGCAGGCGGCTCTGACGGTTTATTCCCACATGCAGGCACAGCAGATTTGAAAACCAGGAGAATATTAAGTAAAGTTTCTAAAGTCTTCATCTCTGCAGGCACGTTTAAAACATTCAACACAGAAAGAAAGAGCTTTAGTCACAGTGTGACACAGAGCAGAGCTTCCGCCTCCTTAATGAGACTGTTTAGATGTTTCTCATCCCCACCGGAGCTGCAGGAATGTCCTCACATTGCGTTTTTTTTTCCTCTGAGACAACATGCACTCATACAGACCAGGTCCAGAATTTTTTTTCTGTCATTTTATGGTATGCAAAATATATGGAGCATGGAAAATGAATGCCAAATGATACATTCGCGTGTGAACAACTTTTACCTATAGCAGCATAGGCTTTAAGCTAGCCTTGCTACACTCTTAAAATCAGTGAAGAATGCTGGCTGTTTTTCAAGTTACTTAAATTTGTTGTAAAATAGTTATTAATATTTTATGGAGTGGTATTTTTTAGCATCTAGCAGTAGCTCTCCAATAAATAATAATTTAACATTACATATCAAAATCATCCTACCTAACAGCTGCTTTTGAAATCACAGGAGTGTTTTGATTACAGTTAGCTGTAGCATTCTCCATTCATTTGCATCGTAAAATTAGCATACAAGCTAACTCTTTCTAACATGAGTCAGTAATGCACAGTTAGCATTAGGGGTGAGTACTGGCAAGAACCTCACGATACGATACGATACGCATCATGATACTTGGGTCACGATACGATAGTATCACGATATACCAGGATATCATGATATTGTGATATATTGTGATATTCTACACAGTTAACTAAGAAAAATATAGAGATGATGTATATGTAAATCACACAATACGTTGGTGGTGTTCCCGCTATATTTCACGGCAGCAAGACAGAGCTTGCAAACGGCATTTCCTTTCTTTAACTCGCTGTTTGTGCTCCCCGTTTTAACTTTGAAGCCTAAATGCTTCCAAACGTCTGCTTTGAATTGTGCAGGTGTTATTTTGTCAGAAATGTACGCTCCTTTCACCTATGCACTCTGACTGCTTCTCCACGAAATGCCACGGCGACATACAGCAGAGTAGCTCTCGGCGCCATCTACCACAGTGGAGGTGCGGAAGTCGTATTTTATTAACAACTCTGCTAAATATGAATTTTTATTTTTTTACAAAAACGTTGATATTAAGAGTTGAAGTATCGATATTGTATCAGATGTCAAAGTATCGCGATATATTGCTGTATTGAATTTTTTTTCACAGCTCTAGTTAGCATGCTAGTAGCTTTCAAACTGTTACCAAATAACAGTAAAACTAATTCCAGAAGATTTCACTGGTCTTCTACTTTACCAAAACACAGTTCTGAAGCCTGCATCTCTGATGGTATAGGGTTGCAGTAGTGCCTATGGCGTGGGCAGCTTACACATCTGGACATATGCTCCCATCCAGACGTCTCTTTCAGGGAAGGTCTAAACTATTTCAGCAAGACAATGCTAAACCACAAACCACATCCATCACAACAGCATGTCCCTACTTTTTTGAGATGTGTTGCTGCCATCAAATTCAAAATGAGCTAATGTTTTTCATAAAATGGTAAAATGTCTCAATTTCAACATCTGATATGTTATTTATGTCTATTGTGAATACATTTTACACAGCGTCCCAACTTTTTAGGAATTTGGATTATGCAATGATTTTCTAAATTTAACTTGTTTTCAAAACTTGAAGTTCTGCTGTAAACCATGCAAGTCACAGAAAAGGAAGGTTATTGGACTTAAAAAAAAGTTTACTAAATGTTTTCATGCTTAGAGACATTTAAGACAGAAATTCATCTCAAACTATATCACAGTTGGATGTGTAAAGTGTTCCCAGTCTTGAAGCGATCCCTGACTGGTCAATAAAGAACCAAGCAGGTTTAATCGCCAATCTCAAATCTGTGACACTCACCCAGCAGAGAGGAGATCAGGATGATGTTCATGCTCCCAAATGTTTAGAAGTGTTCCTGCAGATTGTCCATTAATGCCTCATAAAACAGAGAAAAACTGACAGTAATGAGAATTTTCAGACATCAAAAACTTGAAAAAGATGTTATTCTAGACGCCCAGAGGAGAACTTTAGAGCTTAGTCGCTATGAACGAGAGACTAAAGTGTCCTTACGAGGATTTTCCTCTGAGCAGACCACAAACAGAGATGTTATCTCAGCAGAGACATTTCCGTCCTCTTCTTCCAGTTATCAGAGTGAACAGACAGAAGGATACACAGGCAGATTAGAAAATATCAGTATACTTCTGATGAAGAAAGCTCTGATTTGGTTTATAATTTTCATATTTTTATATGTCTCATATTATAACTATGTTGGGAACATCCTTAAAAATGTTGGAATCAGTTTCTTCTTTTAATTGAAAATCTTCTGTATTGTGTCACCATGTTGGATCTATTTTTATCTCTTTCCTCTGCAGTATTTTCTGACACTGAAATGTATTTTCTCTTTGTAGAGCATTTCATTGTTTTCAGTTTCATCAATAATAAAATACAGCCCACAGAAATCCACACAGACTGTCTCATGTCCATCAAAAATGCAGTGGAGGATACAGGCATGGTTTCCAGTAGAGAAAATAAAAAGATAAATGTTTACTGCTGCCTTTATTTGGTGTTGAGCTCACAGAATACTAGTTAACATAAATCCTGTCTCATCCAATAGCTCTGTCTGAAGATGGTAAATATTAATGGAGCCATGCTTTTGTGCCTGATGCCAAAATTCACTCGTTTGGATCTCTGGTGTTTTGGGAACACTTCTATAAAATGAAACCAAAAACCAAAAATCAGGACATGTCATGCTTTGTCCTGTTTGTGGTTAGGGACATGATGAATGATGGCTGTTTAACGGCCAATATTAGACTAAAATCAGCCAGTTAACACTGACAGGTGGTGACTAGAAGTTAGTAACTTATTTGTCAGTAGTTCACTAGTAGTAAGCTACTCATTCATTTGTGATAAACTCGAGGTTAGTCCCTCATTCATCAATACCTAAGTCACAGGTGTCAAACTCAAGGAGAGGGGGCCTAGAGATGATCTCATATTTCTGTTCTAACTGTCCCATCAGTATGTGGTCTGCAGATTTCCTCAAGTATAAAAATGTGAAATTATCCTTGATGATTTAAGATTTCCTTGTTAAGGCACAAAATCTGAAAAAGTAAGGAGTAAAAATATTTAGATAAGTAGTAAGGAATGTGAGAAAGAAATTAATTTGTGTTTTAATTTCACATTTTCAATTTAGCATTTTACAATTAGGACTCAAACTTAGGATTTTGACTTTTAATTTCATACTTCGAGCATTTCAACTCATAATTTTGACTTCTCATATAATATTTTGAACTTTAAGATTTATAATTGTGATTTTTAAGTGATATTTTGATACTTTTCACCAATTATTTTGTATTTTACTTCATATTTTCAACTCCAAACTTTGACTTCTTAATCCCATAGTTTGACCTTTTAGACTTACAATTTAAAATGTTGAATCATATTTTGACTTTTAATTTCATGATTGCAAATTTTATTTAATATTTTGACCTTTTAAACTCATGATTTTGAAGTCTTTCTTATATATTTGCCATTAAAAACATTACTTTTCAATTTCAATTTCATGTTTTGACCTTGTTGAACTAATAAATGTACTTGTCTCAGATTGTGAGCCTGTGAACTTAATCTTTTTAACTTTTTAAATGTC
Organism: Cheilinus undulatus; assembly: GCF_018320785.1. NCBI lineage: Eukaryota > Metazoa > Chordata > Actinopteri > Labriformes > Labridae > Cheilinus > Cheilinus undulatus. The sequence continues at coordinate 49,547,906 of NC_054871.1, read as the reverse complement.
AAAATTTTTTATCATCAGTGCTGAGTTTTTCATTTAAATATTTTATTACCAGTGAAGCAAATTTGACAGTTTATGGTTAAAGAGGTGACACTGTTAGGCCCTCAGGTTAGTCCTGAATCCAGAATCCGGCCCCCGCTGTGATTGAGTTTGAGTTTGGTAATTAACAGATATAACATTTCCACCTATCAGTCTTAGCTGGCAGGTTTTAGTCTAAAATTGGCCGTTAAAAAGCCTACAGTCCTGGTGTCACTAAATACAAACGGGACAAAGTGGTGTCTCAGTTTCTTCTTTCACAAAGCCACTTCCATTTCCTGAGAGGGGCGTGGCCAGGTGTGGAGTCAGACAGCTCATTAACATTAAACCCTTAGAGGTCACATGGCACGGATCTGTTGCGCAGGCACACCCGTTTGTAAATTGCTTGATAACGTTTGAACCGTAAGTCGTAGACACTAACTTGTTTTTTCCTGTTAAAGCTCTGTGTTGTGCCTTTCTAAATATGTTCTTCATGCATTCGTAGCTCTTACAGAACATTTTCTAGTGAGCCTGGAACTTGGCTGACTTCTTGGGGTCTCTGAGGACGGCAACAAGAAGTGACACATTTTAGAAAAACATTAATAACTTTTGAACCATAAGTCAAAGACACGCTTTTATTTCCTCTGACAGCTGTTTTGCCATTTGTTTGCCACCCTTGATGTCGCCGTAGGCCTTAAGGACGCCGTTCTAGTGAGCCCAGAACTTCAGTGAATTTTCAGGGTCTTTAAAGATTAAATCCACTGTGTTAGATCTGATATTAAGCGTCTTTTTGTCCATTTTTAATCCATTTTCGAACATTTACTTTGGGTTTCTTCGGTGGGTAGTGCCATATTTGTTTAGGGCAATGTTTACATGCAATGCATTGTGGGAGGGGCCATCCTCCAATTGCAAGATGTTGCATCTCTACTGCTTTAAAGGAATGGCACAAATAAATCTAACTGCAAAAAGCACATGGACTTTTTTTGTATATATATGTAAATATTTTGAAAACCATTAGTCACAGAATGTTTATTTTTTCACTGTTGTGTCCCCAAGAGATGGGAGAACACGTCTGTGCAAAGAAAATGCTTAGTCACTATTGTTTACTGTGTGTTATCAATAAAATCTTTAAGTTTCAAATTCCGATTTGTTTTTTTCTCTTGTCTTTAGAGTCCTATAAATTTTTCAAAAATGTAGTGACATTATTGTTGTAGATATATTCTTAAAGCCCAGGTTGTCCTGAAAAAACAAAAGTGTTTAGAACTTGACTGTGCACCATAGGGTTGATGTTTTACAAGCTTTTTAAGACAAAAAGTCCAGATGAGACATGATGGTGAAAAAAATAGCTGTGAGCTCTAAAGGTTAAAGCCACAGACACAGAAACAGCCTGTTCTGAGCAGGGCCGGGGTTTATAGACATGCAAAAATCCAATAGTGGAGTGTTTTTTCAGAAACAAATGTCACAAGCATGTTTTGGGGACCTCTTAGATATATGATGATATGAACTTGTCTTAAAGGGGTAAAATATGTGACCTTTTAAGACAGCTTAGCTTAGACGCTTACTTCTCTCACCATGGCCTCATTTTCTGCCTCTCCCTCTCCTGCTCTCTCCTGCCTGTTGTGGCAAATGTTTACCTTGTCCTTGTCCTCCTTTACTGTGATGGGACATACATCTATAACACACACTTGTACAAATGATTAATAAATCCATTAACTGTATAAGGTGTACAGTTTTCATAAAACTCCCACTGTTTATTTTTCCTATCACATTTACATTTTAATTGCTGAAACGTACAAACAGCTCACTGTAAATACATTTCAATTTTGGCTTGCAGTTTCTACTGGCATTGCCCAACCAACAGTGGACACAGGCCACCTCTCACCCAGAGAGAGTCCTTGCTGTTAAAGACTTTTTATGCTGCCTATCCTGTCTCACAGTCACACCTGAGTGCTGCCAGGTGTCGACTGTCAAGAAGCTTCAGCTCTTCAAGAGCATTCTGTCACTCCATGCTGTGAGGCAGGAAAGATTTAGTCCTTCACATCCTCGCACGTCTTTAAGAGTTCACACTCACAGCACAAACGGGATGAGAGCCTTCCTGTTCCTGGGGTATGATTCATATTTGCTGATATAGAATTCCTGACAGAGCTGAGCTGACAGAGCATGGCTGAAGAGCACATAGAGGAAAACCAACCACCAGGTGAGGGAAACACCTCCATACGTCAGGCTCAGAGAGATGTAGAGCAGCAGCTCGGAGAAGTAATGAGGACATGACACCAGGTTGAACCAGCCACCCTCTGGAAGTCTGTGAGCCAGCGTCTCCACTGAGCCTGAAACACAGAATACACCAATCCTTATTCATCCTAATAGGGATGCATGATATTAATAATGGTACTGGCAAATACGGATAATTCTGCCAATATTTACAACTGATATTTACAACATACGAGCAGTAAAGCCTGATTCATGCTTCTACAGTGATTATCTGCCATAGTGACCTAACCTACTCATGGGTCTGTATGTGTCTGACTGACTGAGTGACTCTCCTTTCAGAGCAATACATACAGAGTTGCCCTGTGGGCGGGGTTTAGTTGTACTGAAAGCCATTGGTAATGGCTGCCTCCACTGCGGTAAATAGCTCAGATAAAGATTTAGCACTGCGGCCATTTTACTAGAACTGGACCATGTTTCTGCATGAAATAAAGAATAAAAACAACTCTGAAAGATTTTCATGTTGTGAAAGATGTTTCTTGTTCTTCTGTCGACCTGCTTCAGCATGAGTTTGTGATAGTTACGGGGGAAAAGTTTAGTTGTTGTGCGAATGCTTGTATACAATGGCTGCTAGTGGAGTGATTAGCTCAGACTTAGCCCCATGCATGCTTGTCAGAACTGGACAAGGTGTCTTTATTAAAACAAGGACAGAGAGCCACACTGACAGCTTTTCATGACAGAAAAGATGTTTTTCCTCTTCGCTGTACTACAGCCGTGATAGCTGTTAGCTCAAATGTAACTGTAGGGACGCAACAGTTTAATCAGAACTGGACTATATTTCTTCTTTAAAACAAGAGCATAAAGCCACGCCAAACTTGTCTTGGCAACAAAAGAGAAGATGTTTTTGCACATCCCCTGACCGGTCTTGGCATTAAATTTAAATTAATTTTTTCCACAATTTTGCTTCTCAAGTCCTCAGATAATTCTGGGCTCTTCTTTCTCTTCTTCATGCTTGGTGTGACACACACAGGCACACAACACAAAGGTTGAGTCAACTTTTAGACATTCTCACTGGCTTCAGGTGTGATTTCTAGATTGCCAGCATTTGCGTTGTTCGCATCATTCCATTGCAAATAAAGGAAATAAACTTTATGTTAGGGGTGCACCAATTGCAATTTTATGGCCGATCAACCATCACCGATCTTTAAAAAGCCTGACCTGCCGATTCCGATTTTGGCCGATACCGATTTTTTAATAACTGACAGCATACACCTTTAATGTTCCAATCTTATTTTATTGAAAAACATTGAACAATACCCGTGAAACAATACAAACTTGTTGTTTTAACTGCACATGAGGTAGTTCTCTCAAATATAAATAAATAAAAAGTTTAGAGCATTGCTGTCCAAACTACTAAATTATATCAGTTCCTTTAGTCTTTCATTTTTCATATTTTAGTAGGTAGAGGCATATGAAACCAATCTTATCCACCGATCTTATTTACAAGGATCGGCCGATCGCCGATCTCCCAAAATTAAGAAAATCGGCGCTGACACTGATTTTGGCCGATCGATCGGTGCACCCCTACTTTATGTATACTGAAAACATTTGTTATTGCAACAATTTCTGGGCAATTTCTGGTGTATTTTCTGGAAAAATTGCAGAGGTGCTAATACTTTCGTCCATGACTGTATGAGCTTGGTTTAAAGTTAGTAAATGTATTTATTTAAATCACTTTGTAGTGAAACGGCAATCATTTCATTGTATCTATTCATTTTGTAATTAAAGAGAGAGAACAGCAGAGCAGGGGATTTATTTTATTCTCATTTTTATTTATACACAAGCCAATCAGAGGAAAAGTCATCATGTGAACTACTGCCTTTACAATATAAACTTTAAGCAGAAATAACTGTTCATTTATGTTTTCTTTTTATGAATGAAGACATTTCCACCTTAAACTAGATAATAAAACAACACCAGTATTCATATAGACAGGGTTTGATGCTGCTTTGATCCATTAGTTTGTTATTGTGTGTCCTTACTGTGAATGTCAAACTTGGCAGACGGTGGAATAGTATTAGATAACATTAAACCCATGTTTGGAAGACAGTGGTCATTAGCCTACCTGACTTCCCAGTACGAAGTCCAGCCAGTTGGACCATACATTGATGCTGCATAAATGAGGCCATGATGAAAAGAGCACTTCCAGCCACATGAAACCAGTCCAGCTGGGACAGCAGAGGTCTAGTCCCTGAAGGGTAGAAAGAGGACTGTTACAACCACAAAGTAGTGAATAACAGACACAAAGAGGAGTTTGTTGAGCTTTCACCTTTTTCTAGACGATCTGATGCGAGCACCGTCAGCCCTATCATGATGTAATAAACCAGACCGAACACGTACTGCACCAGATGGATGGCTCCATCAGAGAAAACGCTGACAAACAGACACTCCTGCAGCCGCCTGAGGGAGTGGGAGAAGAGCAGGAGCTGCACCAGCACTGTGACCAGCTGTGGGACTAAAAACAGAACCAACTCAATGGCTGGTTCTGATAATCTTAAAGGGGACATATGTAAAAATCACTTTTTCAGACTTTTCTAACACAAATGTGTGTCCCTGGCCTGTCCACAATCCCCTCAAATACCAGAAAAATCCATTCCCTCTCCCCCTCTCTTTCTCCACCTTTCAGAAAATGTGTGCTGAAACAAGCCGTTCATCAGTGTTACTCAACCTGGCTCAACCAAAGAGCCAAATGGTTGAAAAATACCGTTGCAACAGCCAAAAGCTGCAAAAAAGCAGCCAAAATGGGTGAACAGGGGTAAAATAGGAAGAAAATGGCAGACTGGGTGAAAAGTGACAAAAATGTGGAGAAAAAGTGGCAGAAATGGGTGAGACGTGACCAAATAAATGGACTACAGGTGACAATAATGGTTAAATAATGATTGGATGAGGCTGTAAGCTGATTGGTTGACATGTCTGCCAGCTACTCAGTGTGCTTACAGGAGGGAGACTGTAGCGGACAGAGCTGCAATTGGTTACTATGGATAATTTTACATGCCTATTATGCTTGTGCCGCTGTGGGCATCCTAAAGAATCAGGCAAGGACTGGACCCTTTGGACCTGGTCTACTTTACGGCCTAGACGAGACCAGACGCAGCATCTGAGCAGCGCCTCCATCGAGGAGCCTGATGCTCCTCTGACACCTGTTCCTCCTGATACTCTCCCCGAACAAGATACCAACAAGATTTAAAAACAAAAACGTTATTCTGAATAAATGAGCAGACTGTTGGGTAAAACGTAACTTTACTGATAAATAATTTTGAGATAAAAAGTCAGAAGTTAAAACCATGATTTTTAACAGTTATAGTACTAAAAGAAATTCAAAATCGTGAGTTAAAAAGGTTAAAATATGAAAAAAAAATTCAAAATTTGAAAAGCAAAATATGAGATTTAGCACCAATATTACCCATTTTGACACTTTTAACCCCTTTTTGATACTTTTTGCCTCTTTAACCCAATTTTTGCATGATTTTAACTTCTTTTAAAACACTTGTCCTTCATGTTTTATCCCCTTTGTGCCACTTTTATCCATTTTTGCTATATTTCTTCTATTTTTGCCACATATTAACCCCTTTTGTTACATTTTTTTAACAATTGTTGCAATTTCAAAACCATTACATAAATTTTAACCAAGTAAACCAATTTTTCTACCCATTTAGTCAACTTCTTTTGACAAATTAAATCATTTTGCTGCTCTTTTAGCATTTTCTCCACTACTTATTACTATTTATGACCCATTTCTGCCACTTTTTTGGAACTTTTTGCCACATTTAACCCATTTTTTCTTCCTTTTTGCCACTTTTAGCCCAATTTTACGAATTGTTTGGCATTTTTTGCCATTTCCCTATCTCTTTTAACCCCTTTTTACCACCTTTCAGCAACTGTAACCCTTTCCTGCCACTTTTCTGCCACTTGTAATCTATTTTGCCAACTTTTTGACTCTTTCAACCCATTTATGCCACTCTTTTGCCTATTTTTGCCCACTTTAGCCTTTGTGTGACCACATTTTTGCCCAATTTTACCCTTTTTAAATCATTTCTAACCCATTTTTACCACATTTTACAACATATAACCACTTGTAAGCCATTTCTGCCACTAGTCTGACACTTCCAATAAGTTTTTGCCAATTTCAAGCCACTTTTGGCCACTTCGATTTTAACAATTTCTGCCCATTTCTGACTTTGTTTTGCCACTTTTTGCCCAACTTGCCATGTTTTTTTTAATCACTTTTAATCTATTTTTGGCACCTTTAGCCTACTTTTGCCACCTCCATGATTCCCCAGTTGGCTGGGCCCAGAAAGCTCTCCCCTTTATCTCCCCTTATAGGCCACCTTCACTGTAACATTATTTAAAAAGTCTGTTTTGGATTGATTTAAATATGGTGTGCCTTGAGATTTTGGCTTAACATTAGGTGTGCCTTGGGCGAAAAAAGTTTGAAAACCACTGCCCTAGTGTATTCAAACAGAAGATTATGAGCCTACTGAGGGAGAAAAGTTCCTGCAACACTGACAGAATCCACACCTGCAGGGGGGAAGCAAAGTTTTTCTACCTGACATCTCATTTTTTGAGGATAGTGGGTTTTTTTGTTTTTTTTTTACTCAAACAGAGCTTGTCTGCTAAATGCTTTTTTTTCACCATCTGACTGTCTCAGCCAGGTTTAGAGTCTGGTCATAGATGGTTCTGTCTTTCTTCCTCATGCCTTTGTTGATAAATCTGTTGAAGTGTGCTGCCGTTATGCTTTTTACGTTTTTTTTTTTTTTTTTTTTACCATTGTTGTGTGGTCTCTATTCACAAGACCTTAAGTCAGTCTGACTTCTTAAATTTTGACCCGCTCCATCATATGTGTAACATTTAAAACCAGGCATCACTCAAACAGGGCTCAAGTCCAACTGGTGCACTCGGTCCATGAACAGCAAGTTAAAACCTTCAAAATGAAGAACCTCTTGGGAATGGTGGTTGAGGGGTGTGCTCCAATAGGAAAGACTGGAGCCAAAGGAGTAAGTTATAATGTGCCCAAAGAGATGTCAGAGCAAGAGCTGCTAAACAACCTGAAGCAGGGGAACAGGAGCGTGGCTAAAATGGGAAGCACTCAGAACAAGAAAAGAAGCATACCAGAACCACTGGGGTTTAAAAGAGGCAGAACTGCCAAATAAGGTGTCATCAGTGCCACTTTGCAGTGTTTCAAATGCCAAAAATAATGGTCAGCATAGAGGCAAAGAGTTTTGCCAAGCCTGTAAAATGCTCCAATTGCAAAGAGGATCACCCAGTTTCTTTACTGAAGGAGAGCAGACTCAGAAAGTAAAACAGGATCATAAAATATCAAATGCAAAAGCAGTGAGAGGAATGGAAGGTCAGAAAAGCCCAAATATAGTACAGGCACAGAGGCAAAGTTTTGGCAGGAAGATTGAGATACCTGTGATGGAGGTAATCACTCCAGAGGACATAGTTGTGGTTAACAAGAAGACACTCTAGTGACACTCTCGCACTGGACTCTCACACAGCCTCCACCGCCTCTCCCCACGCCTCTCGCCCTCACGTCTCACTGGATCCTTCACTCACTCCCTGGAATTCCCTCTCCTCACTCCAATGTTTCCCCAATAAAACTTTTAAACTGCTTCAACTGTCTCCGGCTCTGCTCCTGGGTTCTAATACACACAATTGATTACACAAATCATCACATTTTACACTCATTTTTTGCCCTGTTTTGTTGTTTTATGACTATTTTTGCCACCTGTAATTCAATTTTTGGTAACTTCTCACCCATTGTTGCCACTTTTTCCTTCCCATTTTTTTCACTTTTTACCCCTTTTTCCGTTTTATGTCTACTTTGCCCCAATTTCGTCCATTTTTGCCACCATTAATGTATTTTTAATGCCAGCTTGAACCCCTTTTTTTGCCACTTTTTACCACTTACATTGTGGCTCTTGCAAAGGCATTTTTCAACAGTTTGGTTCTTTGATTGAGCAGGGATGAGTAACACTGCTATAAAGTGAAAATAAATCTGTATTTAGGTTTGTTGTATGATAGGTAACTCTGTCATGAACCCCTATAGACTGCTGTTTTTGATTAAAACTTTTTAATACTTCTATCAAACTGTGAGTCAAAACATGAAAATAAGGCAAAAGTGAGCCTACCTTGAGTGTCAGGGCTTGGTGCTCCTGTCAGGATGTCTAACAGTCCAGACAGCCATGGCGGATATGTCTTCTGAGAAGTGAAGTTCAGGTAGAGAACCAGGAGGAAACCGTTCCAACAAGCAGAGACTGCATAAAAGTGCCAGAACCATCTGAGAGAAAAAAGAGAATCACGTTAGGATTCAGGATGTTTAACCACATAAAAATCTAACCTCAGTGGAAAATCCCTGTACTCTAAAGATTAAAGGGTTATAGAAAATATGTATATGAAATATGTATAGATACTGCATAGATAACCTAAGCTGACATTAGTTAGGTCTTCCAGGACATGTTTTAAAACCAGGGGTGTCAGACAATTCAAATATTTAACTGTGATTAATCTGAAAATTCCTGTAGTTGAATGAAATCAATCTTCCTTTTTCTATCACTACAGATTCCACTATTTTGCATTCAAATCAGTTTTCTTTCATTTTGAGTTTTTTTCTGTCTTAAACGTATGAAAATGAGGAACTTCTGGTGGATCAAAGATTATTATATGAACCTCAACACAAAATAAAAAACTTGTAACAGTCGTAATGACCATGGCTTCATAACTCAGAGTTGCCCCCTACAATTCTTTCAAAGATCAGCCCTTACACTGCGTTTAACCTCTGATCTTGAAATTCGGTACACATGCCAGAACCTACAAAAAGGTCTCTTGGAGCCCAATCAGAAAATCAACAGGAAGTCCACCATGTTCAACTTTTGGTTAAGAAGTTGTTGAACAAAACCATTTCCAGGGATCCTTCTACATTTACACTATATTGCCAAAAGTATTCACTCACCCATCTAAAGAATTGAAATCAGGTGTTCCAATCACTTCCATGGCCACAGGTGTATAAAATCAAGCACCTAGGCATGCAGACTGTTTCTACAAACATTTGTGAAAGAATGGCTCGCTCTCAGGAGCTCAGTGAATTCCAGCGTGGTACTGTGATAGGATGCCACCTGTGCAACAAGTCCAGTGGTGAAATTTCCTTGCTCCTAAATATTCCACAGTCAACGGTCAGTGGTATTATAACAAAGTAGAAGTGATTCGGAATGACAGCAACTCAGCCACCAAGTGGTAGGCCACCTAAAATGATGGAGCGGGGTCAGCGGATGCTGAGGCGCATACTGTGCAGAGGTCACCAACTTTCTGCAGAGTCAATGGCTACAGACCTCCAAACTTCATGAGGCCTTCAGGTAAGCTCAAGAACAGTGGTAGAGAGCTTCATGGAATGGGTTTCCATGGCCGAGCAGCTACATCCAAGCCATACATCACCAAGTGCAATGCAAAGCATGGGATGCAGTGGTGTAAAGCACGCCGCCACTGGACTCTACAGCAGTGGAGACGCCTTCTCTGCAGTGACCGATCACGCCTCTCCATCTGGCAATCTGATGGAAGAGTCTGGGTTTGGTGGGTGCCAGGAGAACAGTACTTGTTTGACTGCATTGTGCCAAGTGTAAAGTTTGGTGAAGGGGGGATTATGGTGTGGGCTTGTTTTTCAGGAGCTGGGCTTGGCCTCTTAGCTCCAGTGAAAGGAACTCTGAATGCTTCAGCATACCAAGAGATTCTGGACACCTTTGGGATGAATTAGAGCGGAGACTGAGAGCCAGGCCTTCTCGTCCAACATCAGTGTGTGACCTCTCAAATGCGCTTCTGGAAAAATTGTAAAAAAATTCCCATAAACACACTCCTAAACCTTGTGGAATGCCTTTCCAGAAGAGTTGAAGCTGTTATAGCCGCAAAGGGTAAAGCAACGTCATATTAAACCCTATGGATTAAGAATGGGATGTCACTTAAGTTCATATGCCAGTCAAAGCAGGTGAATACTTTTGGCAATATAGCGAATCTCCTCAAAGAAGGTTCTTCATATCCTCTTGAAATTCGTTCTGCTGCTAGAAGAGACCAAAAGGAATATGGATAAATTAAACCAGGTTGCCAGAATTCCTCTTACATTGATCTCTAACATCCTAAAAATGTAACCATCACATGCAAAGCTCACAGATGTGCAGCCAAAGCTTTCACCATTACCATGCCACTGAACAGGAAGTAGTTTCTGACGTGCTGAAAATGCTTGTAATGGCATCAAAATTTGTAGTAATAAGCCCAGTTACAAAATCAGCAGCAACGTGTAAGTTATGTGAGTGGGTGAGGTAAAGTGGCTCAGTGGCAGCCCCTGATTTTTTTTTTAGATTCAGCCCCATGGTGCATTATTCCTAAAATTGTGAAATTTGGCAGGCACCGTTATCATTACGCAAACCTGTGGGGTCCAAACTGCCTGAAATTGTACTTGTTTCATTACAGATCTTCTCTGAACACTTTAAACACCACAAGTTATAACCATACATTCTCAAATAAAGACCAGGGCCTTTATTTACAAATGGAGGAAGATTCCAGTGAATATGAAGGATGTTTATTATTTCCAATCGGCCCTTTATCTCCAAGTGTCTCAGAAAACTATTGTTCATGTTTTCAAGCTAAATAAATATAGTGTAACTTTAACAGTAATAGCTCAAATCTTTTGTGAACTGGGAGTTGCCTCATGACAAGATAATACTAAAATAAAATGATTAATATGATGATATATATTTTTTAGTTTGAAGTAGGCTATAAGGTGGTTTGAAACAAAATAAAGTGTTTTAAAAAGGCATATCTAATGAGCTAAAAGCTAGGTCCGTTTTTCTTTTCCTCATTTATTTGGGCAGACCAAGACTCCGGCTGTTGTATGGGGGACGGCAGCAGATTAACTACTAGTCATCATTAGAGGAAATAAAGTTTATTTCAAAAGGTCACCTGCTGTCAAGACCAAGTGATATCTTTATGAATTTCTTCAGCCTTTTAGACTGTGTACCGTCATTTTGTGTTGACTGAATCAGACATAAAGGGTCAGAGAATTTTGAATTTTTGTTGTTTGATGGAAGCCGCTGAAGCAGCACATTTGGCTGCGCCAAAAGCCAGATTTGCACCAAACACCAAGGTGCGCAAAGGTTCAGAACCAGTTCAGTGCTGCTTGCAACCCTTAGTTTTAGTCTTTAAATGAAATGCATTTTAGTTTCAGTCACATTGTAGTCATTTCTTCCCTTTTTAGTTTTAGTGCACAAAAACTCAAAACAATTTAGTCTAGTTTTAGTCCATAAAAAGTCCTCACATTTAAGTCTTTACTTTTAGTCCAAGCATTCTCTCGCCTAAATCTGGTACCAGATCATGGTAGTGTGTTCTCTGCACCCTGCCAAATCCGGGGTCCCTGCTTTCTACCGCTGAGAGGCAGAACAGATACAGCTGCTTTGTTTGTTTAAAGATTTACCCACAATGGATAAATATCAGATTTTGGATGTTTGACAAAAACTATAAAACATTTTAGTCTAGTTTCAGTCATATTGACGAAAAATAGACTTAGTTTTTGTCAGTTTTAGTCATCACAGATCCATTTTTGTTAGTGTTAGTCTAGTTTTTGTCATGGAAAAAAGGCTGTCGACGATTAATTAACCAAATTAATTAATTAATTCAACTTTAAACTAATGAAAAATATATTAATGACTTTTGATCCTGTGTTTGTGCTCTACAAGTAAAGTTGTATACTGCCTTTAAAGTCTCCACATTTAAAAAAATGTAAGACTCAATGACTACTAGAATTATTACCCTTTAAAATTCGGTGAAATTACTTGTTAGATTAAAACTTCATCATGTATTCATAGTGAATACGACAATCAAACGATAAATGACTATTCACACGTCTATTTCTAAACATGTTAAAAGTGCACTGAGAACTATTTTTAAGCTTTTTACGTCTGTAAACTCCAAAGGAGTTTATTAAAGACTTACATAAGAGGGACAAAAATCTTTCTTTTTTCAACATTCATCGTAACTTATCCCATTTCCTGCTAGTTAATTTTAAAAAGTACCACCTTTTGGGGACGTCAAACAGTCGCAGCCAGTCGTCTCGTTTGGGGTGTTTGGTTTTTCCGAACCTGATAAGATCCTGAAATAAAACGTAAACACGGAACGTTTCTAGTCCTTTTGGCAGGCGAGGAGAGATTTTATGAGCACAGAAAGCTGCGAGGAAAGCAAGAGCCAAAAAAGACCAAAAAACATCTATTAAACTCAGAAAACCCGAGCTCCGGATCATTTTACTGCTCTGCAGCGCGCGGACATTGTTGTGTGCTTCACTAAAATGAGACGTTGGGAAACAATACCAATAGTTCCGCATGAAACATGCAGGGAAATAACGACGCGTACAAATATAAAATCGTTCCGATGAAGCTACATTTTGCGATTAAAACATTTTGAAATGCATTTAACTTAGCGTACAACAGACAGAGGACCACACACAGTATGACTTAAAATTAACTCGTTATGACTAAATCCTGTCCTCTCCTGCACTGCTTCACGCGCAGCCAACATCAACAACGGAAGTCCCTGTCTAATTAGAGCGATAGGCACGAGAGGCAATGGCTTAACCCAGCGATATTAAACGTATGTGGCTCTTTTGTGATTATTTGTGGCTCTTTTACGTCTTAAATTTAAAAATTATTCAACCAGAAAACCTAAAAAAGGGAAACTTTTTTCACCCTTTTTCACTTTTTTTTGCCACTTTTCACCAATTTAAGCTACATTTTGCCGTTAAATACCACCCTTTTCCTACTTTTATCCCAATATTGAATTTTTTTGGCAACTTTATACCCATTTTTCACCTCTTTTATCCAATTTTTGCCTTTTCACCATTTTTTCCTCACAATTTTCACCAATTTAAGCTACATTTGGCCATTAAATACCACCTTTTCTCCACTCTTTCCAATTTTGACTTTTTTTTTTGCAACTTTATACCCATTTTTTGCCACTTTTATCCAATTTTGCTTTTCACAATTTTCTCTCACTTTTTACACATTTAAGCTACGTTTTGTCATGGAATACCACATTCTTCCTGTTTTTTTTCCACCTATTCTGAGCATTTTTTGCCACTTTTCACCATTTTTTTTCGTACAATTGTCCCCCTTTTAAGCTACACCTTGCCATTGAATACCAATTTTTCCTACATTTATACCTATTTTTAGCATTTTTTTTTTTTGCAAGTTTTTACCCATTTTTTGCCACTTTTATCCAATTTTTGCCCCTTTTCACCATTTTTATCTCACAGTTTGCACCCATTTTAGCAACCTACTGTCATGAAATACCACTTATTTCCTTGTTTTTGCCCATTTAAGCCACTTCTTGTTGCCACTTAATCCCAATTTTGCCCTTTTCACTATTTTTCTCCCAATTTTCACCCATTTAAGCTACCTTTTGTCATGAAATACCACTTTTTTCCTTAGTTTTTGCCCATTTTAGCCACTTCATGTTGCCACTTTTATCCCATTTTTGCCCTTTTACCTTTTTTTCTTTCGTAGTTTTGTTGCCATTTTCCACCCATGTAAGCTACCTGTTGCTACTTGCTTCCTCTTTTTTGCCCATTTTTGCCATTTCTTTTTGCCACTCTTGACTGCTTGTTGCCCATTTTAGTCACCTTTCACTCTTTGTTTGCCACATTTGGACCATTTTAAGTCACCTGTTACTCATTTTTTGTCACTTCTCACCCATTTTTTGCTACTTTCTGACCCCTTTTCCACTTTCCCTCCTCAGTCTCACCCCTTTTCACCCATTTTTGTTGCTTCTTGACCATTTTTGCCACCTTTAACTTATTGTTATTATACTTTAAGCTGTTTTTGCTTCACCGCTTAGATTGTGGCTCTTGCAAAGGTATTTTTCAACAATTTGGCTCTTTGGTTGAGCAGGGTTGAGTAACACTGGCATATAGAGTCAAATAAACCTGTTAAAATGAATTGATATGTGACTTTTTTTTTTTTTTTAATAATGACAGATTTAAGTTTCTTTCTGTTTTCTGCATCTTGACATTGCAGACAACCTAATGAAAGACTACTAAGGAAGACTCCACTCTTGAAATCCCCCCTGGGAGAATGACCTTTGGACAGATGAGACAAAACTGGAGCTTTTTGGCGAGTCACATCAGCTCTGTGTTCACAGACGCAAAAATGAAGCATCCAAAGAGAAGACTGTAGCTACTGTGAAACATGGAGGCGGCTCGGTTGTGTTCTGGTGCTGCTTTGCTGCATCTGGCACAGGGTGCCTTGAATCTGTGCAAGGTCCAATGAAATCTCAAGACTATTAAGGCATTCAGCTAAAGAATGGCTAAGAACAAAACATTTTCTATTCTGAAGTGGCCTTCTATGAGCCCTGATCTAAATCTGATTGAACATTAGGGGAAGGAGCTGAAACATGCAGTCCGGTCTGTAGGCAGCCTTCAAACCTGAGACAGCTGGAGCAGATTGCTCACAGTAGTTGGTGAAAAGTACCTGTGGACAGGTGCAGAAGTCTCATTGAGAGTTACAGAAATCACTTGATTGCAGTGATTGCCTCAAATAGTTGTGCAACAAAATATTAAAGGTACCATCATTTTTGTCAAGGCCAGTTTTGTTAGTTTTTTTTTTTTTTAAATGACTCTGTTGAACCATAATTCAAATGCAATGTCTGAATTGCATTAGTGAGTTTTCAGTAAATTTCAATTTATTATTACTTTTGTCTGTTTCAAGTAATTTTGGTGACCATGTTTTTTTTTTTTTTTTTTAACAGAAGCGAACCAACAATTTTGTCTACAGGAGAATAAGAAGCACCTTGAATTTGGTTAACCATAAAAATGGCAAACACCACAGTGATTTACTTCACAGAGAGTGAATCAGTTCAGGTGCGCAACTAACTGCTTAAAGTACAGTGGCCCTGGTGGCTCAAAAGTATGGTGTAAATGCACCGACTCTTCCACATAAAACAAACTTGAAGATAAAAAATCATATTGCAGATTTTATATACTGTGTATTTCAAATCCTTCATTTTAAAACTGTGCGGCAGACTTCTATAGAAAGCATCTAAAATGGTTTATAAGTATTTTAAAAATCAATTCAACCCAATAGTTTGCTCTAATTCTCCAACAAATAATAATCTCTGTTCATATTTAGTATTCATGTATTTTTAATTGCATTCTTTATTTTTCTTAATTGTTAAGGGCACCAGGCCTTTATAAGAAGGAGGCTCTTTTTTTAGAGCCAGGCCTTTATTTTTAAAACTCTCTGTCTGGGCTGTGTTAGCAGCTCATATTTTTATTCAAAGCAAATAACATAACACTGGTACTGAAACTTCAGCAGCTGGACATACGGATGTGTTTTAACCCTTACTCTTTGGCCTCTTAAAGACTGTATACATTGGTTATCAATGTGTTGTTCATACAAAACAAACCACTTTTGTTTCCACTTTATTAAAAAGTATTAGGGCCCCTGTATAAGATTAAGTTCTGACATTTTTTGCATGTTTAAATTTTAACTCATTTATCTGTCTAGACAGCAGTGAAGAGATAAAAAGGGCCGAATGTTCCCTTTAAAATGAGTCTTAGAAATTAAAGTTCTTAGATCTGGTTAACAATGAAATGTTCCTTTAAACAGTATGCTAAGTAAAAAGGCTGACAAATTGATTGAAATAGGACAATCTTTTCCAGAAGCTTCAGAAGCTTTACTCCCCCCTAGTCATATTGATGCCAGGTGGGCAGACCATTCCCAGCATGCTTAGGGGAGCAGCAGTCTACAGTTTAAAAGTCTGTTTTTCCACATCAAATACAGCAATAATTTCTGTACACTGAACATCAATTTTCTTTTTTAATGTTTTACATCAAAATACAGTATATATTTATTTTCAATTAATTTGTGCACCACGAGTGAGAATGTCTATTAGGGTCACACAGATGCACTTGTCATATCATCAGATGCACTAACATACAGCTACAATTTAAATACCAGCCTATAAATGCACATGATATGCAAAATCCAGGTGGCTGCAGATTGAATCCCAGTTTTTAATTGAGGATTTACAGTATTTCATATTTTTATAAATATAAACCATGTTTTGATGGCTTAAAATTCTTTGTATGAAATTGTTTCACTTTGTGTTTCTTGAAAATTTTAAATGTCTTTGCTACCACCATGTTTGTAAAGATTTTCATTTAAGGTGCGCAGGTGGTCGAATGGTTTAAGGTGCAACCCATGTACGCGGGTGGTCCAGGTTCAGATCTGGCCTGTGGCCTTTTACCGCATGTCTCTCCCCAGTTCCCAAGTCTATCCACTGTCCTTCCTCTATCAAATAAAGGCATGAAAAGGCCCAAAATAAATCTCATTTAGGTCTACATTACTTAAACTAAACTTAGTTATAAAAAATTTAGTTTTTTAGATGTTAAAGAATACATTGACTGTTCATTTTATTAAAAATATAAAGTAAAATGCAGTGTAAGAATGTTTAATCCCCCAAGATATACTCCTTAAAGGTAAATATGAACAAACAAATCAGAACAAGTCTGTTTATTATCATACAAAAGTGACATTCAAGCTATTGACAAACCTTAGGCTATAAGCTAAAAATAGATTTTTTTTATCTTTGTATTTTTTTTAGCTTGTTTCTGTACGGCAGTCTTAGGAGAGTTCAAGAGCTTCCTCTGACTCGAGACGCTCCTCAGTGTTTTGAAGCACACCCCCTGTTTGCCCTGTTTGCCCTCCAGCGTCCGCCTCAGCCTCAGCGTGCTCCTCTCCTCCCTGCCCTGTGCTGCTCATCGTGGTGTCCAGCATGTCCTGATCAGCGCTGGTGTTCTGCGATTCAGCTCCCTCGTCATCTTCATCTTCAACGTCCATCTCAAAAACACGGATGTGGCGCAGATTGGCGCTTAGCTGCAAGAAGAGAAAAAGTTAATATGAGGAACCATTAAACAGAAATATGAACACCGAATTCCAGTTTCCCCTCACAATCCAAACTAATTGAGATGATAATTTCCCCGTACCACACAGGCCACTTTGCGGATTCCATTGACAGCCACGAACTGAGCCTTCATGCTCTCCAGCTCACGCCACTGATTCCCCAACACCAGGCTTTGGCATGGCACAGCGCCGCTCTGCTGGTCCAACCTGATGGTAAGGAGTCACATAACATTGGGTTAAAACCTAGAATATGGCTGACTGCAACTATCTGGGATGCCTGTTGAAATGCCAGACTGAACTGTGTGTTCTGGCAGAGTAATTAGTGTTTGGGGTGTGTAATTGTACTGTCCCTAAGGTCTGTGGTGGAGAACTGAAAGACCCTAAAAATTTAAACTATAAAGTCTTGTTGGCAGGGAACAGCTAACCTGACACACCAGATTGATCCATATATCCATTGGGGGAATAAATTTCTCCTTCAGATTAAAATGAAAAAGTCTTGAAATGTTTCACTTTGTATGAGATGAATCTAGAATATATAGAAGCGTCACTTCTTTAAATAAAACAATTACACCCAGCTTCCCAGTCGTTTCACGGCTGCAGAATAAGCGTTATTTATATGACAGAAATTTCTCATAGAGCGTTCCTACAGACACACCTCATATTCGGCTCCCACTTGAACTCGGCCTCACAGCTCATTGTGGAAGCCAGAGGAAGCTGAGCCAGTATACGCCTCTTGTTCTGCTCCTCTGAGCTTTGAAGGACCACAGTTAGCATCTCATCGTCATAGAACCGAGCATCCAGGCAGCTGTACACACAGCTAGGTCTGTCAGAGAAAATCATGGTAAGTAATAGCAGTGACACTTTCACATGCTAAGGCACAGGTGTCAAACTCAAGGGACCAAATCCAGCCCGTGGAACAGTTAAATCCGGCTCCCAAGATGATCCCATATTTCTGTTATAACTGGCCCATCAGTCATTGTTAATTTTGGCAGCTATTTTTAATTTTAGTCTTAGTTGTAGTCTTTAAATGAAACGCATTTTAGTTTTAGTCACATTTTAGTCATTTCTATCCTTTTCAGTTTTAGTCAACGAAAACTCAAAAACATTTTAGTCTAGATATAGTCCATAAAAAGTCCTCATATTTTAGTCCCTACTTTCAGTCCAAGCATTTATTTTCTTGCCTGAATCTGGTACCAAATCAGGGAGAAATATCACAGATTTTGAATGTCCCAAGAAAACTACATTACATTTTAGTCTAGTTTTAGTCATTTTGACAATAACTAAACTTAGCTTTTGTCAGTTTTAGTCATCACAGATCTGGTTTTGTTAGTGTTGGTCTTTTTTTTTCAGGGAAAAAGGACTGTCTACGAACATTTTCAGTCTTAGTTTTAGTTGATGAAATTAACACTGCCATCAGTATGAGGTCTGCAGATTTCCTCAAGTATAAGAATGTGAAATTATCCTTGATGATTTAAGATTTCCTTGTTAAGTCACAAAATCTAAGAAAAATAAGGAGTAAAAATATTTAGATAAGAAGTCAGGAATGTGGGAAAAGAAATTAATTTGTGTTTTAATTTCATATTTTTTAATTTAGCATCTCACAATTAGGACTCAAACTTAGGATTTTGACTTTTAATTTCATACTTTGAGCATTTCAACTCATAATTTTGACTTCCCATACATTATTTTGAGCTTTAAGATTCATAATTCTAATTTTTAAGTGATGTTTTGACCATTTTAACCTGTTATTTTGTATTTTACCTCATATTTTCAACTCCAAACTTTGACTTCATAATCCCATAGTTTGACCTTTTAGACTTACAAAATTAAAATTTTGAATCATATTTTGACTTTTAATTTCATGATTACAAATTTTATTTCCTATTTTGACCCTAAAACTCATGATTTTGACTTCTTTCTTATATATTTACCTTTAAAAACATTAGTTTTCAATTTCAGTTTCATGTTTTGACCTTTTTGAACTAAAAAATATACTTTTCTCAGATTGTGATCCTTTAAACTTATCTTTTTAACTTTTTAAATGTCAAAATTGTTTATCATCAGTGATACTTTTTTTTGGTCATATTTTATTACTGGTGAAATGAGGTTGACAGTTTATGGTGACCCTGTTAGGCACTCAGGTTAGTCCTGAATCCAGAGTTTGGCCCCTGCTGTGATTGAGTTTGACACCCCTGTGCTAAGGAATACTCTCTCAGCTACAGTTCTTAAAAATAAAAAACATGGGAGGAAGAGGAGAAAGGAGGAGCTCACTGGGCTGCAGTGTTGTCATCATCAGCATTGTCAAGATGGTGGCTGAGATCAATCGATACAACAGTGTTTGGAATATTTCTGTGGAAACACATTCATTATTATAGTTATAAACATTAAACAGAAGCACAGAAGACTCACACATCTAAATGATGAAGATGTACCTGTTAGGGTCTGTTGGTTTGCGAAGCAGGTACAGCTTGGAGAGAGAAATCTCCGGCATGCAGAACAGAACATAGTGCATTTTGGCTTTCTTGTCGTTCCACCTGTGGACGACAAGGAAAGACCATTACAACAAAATAATTTCTGATGCAGAAAAGGTTAAGAAACAGCATGTTTTTGGTTTTTACATACAAGGACGGCAGCTCAAAAAGTCGAGGAGTGTTTTCAGGGCTGCAAAAACAACAAAAATTGACAGTTAAATGCAGCTTGTGTCACACTATTTTAGTCGTATGGTAAATAACAGATTTACAGCCATGTTATAACAAACCTCTCAGGGACGGTGTACAGGGGCAGAAAGACTGACTGCTTTACAGACTTTCCAATTACTTCCTGCACAAAAACAAAAAAGTAACATGAAAAAATCCCAAAAATCTACACCTGAAGTAGATGTTTAAAAAGCATGTTCAGATCTGTGGACTGCAGCAGAAATATCAATCTGAGTGTAACAAAAGAATTGTCATGGCAACAGCATGTGTTAGTTTATTTGATCTATTTTCTAGGTAATTTCCCTCAGTTAAGAACCTTCCTAAGCAAAGAGGACTTTTTGAATGGACCCCCTGTCTGCATGTGGACTAGGGCCCAGTCTCAATGCCCACACTCACTAACTTTGTGGAGCGTTCCTGCAAAGTCAGTAAGGGCTTAGGGCTGTCCTACTGTCAAATCGTAAAGTGCGTGAGGATCTCTCGCAGACTTTTTGGGCCCTACATGCACCCTTCCTTTGAATGGGCATATCTGCAGACTAAGCGTGAGGGAATTACCCATAGTTCATAGCACTGTGACGTATGACAGGGATTCTCTGGGGAAGTCTGCGAGCAAACGCCATAAAAGTGAAGAGAAAAGGCGAGGCACGCTTATTTTTATCATGCAAGACTCTGACTGTCCATAAAAATCAAAGGGCTGTCCCATTCCCTTTTATACCACTTTGCACCCTTGCAACCTCATGCACTCAGTCATCCAGGTGTAGTTGGTTTAGGCAAGGGGTGTCAAACTCAATCACAGAAAGGGCCAGATTCTGAATTAAGGTCTAACCTGAGGGCCGAACAGGGTCCACATTAAACCAAACTGTCAGCCACATTTTCACCAATAATGAATTAGGGGGGGAAAATTAGCACTGATGATGATGATGATTTTGAGATTTAATGATATAATAAAAAGTAAAACTTATTAGTTTGAAAGCTCAAAACACAAAATAAGATGTTAAAACAATGCTTTTAAAGGGCAAATATATAAAAAGAGAAAGTAACATTCATGTTTTTAAGGCAAAGATATGGCTTACAAGTTAAAATGGTGCACCTAAAATGTCAAAATATCAGACAATGTTTAAAACAGTATGAAGAAAAGGACAAAATATGAGAAAAAAAGTTGAATAAATAATTGAAAAGGTCAAAATATGAGACACAAAGTCAAAATAACAAACTGAGAAAGCGAAAATTATTAGATAGTCCAAATTATAAGTTGAAAAGGTTGAAATATGAGACAAAAATCAAAATAATTAATTGAAAATGGTCAAAATATGATTTAAAAAAAAAGGTCAAAATTGAGTTTGACACCACTGGTTTAGGCCTTGCATCCCTTCTAACGGATTTATCCAAGAACCAGTGTAGCCCCCTCCTGGCCACTGGAAAGAATGCAGGCATGCTGCACATCTTCACTGGTCATGCTTTTGCGACACGAGGCGACATGTGCTTCTTGTAGCGTATCGTGACTAGAAGAAGTTTTGAGTAAATGCTTGATTGAACTTTAAAAAATGGTACTCACTGCTGGTTTCTGAAGACACTGTTCAATCATGTTCTCCATCATCCTCTTGACGAAGTGCAGAGACTTTTGGGGATACGAAGGGAACAGCAAAGGGCTCTCTGGGTAAAATAAGTCAGACATTTCATCTGTTAATTATTCTAATGGATTATAACCGAGCTAAACTTCAACAATCATAACATTTAGGAACAATCCAAATCACACAAACTGCATAAAAAAAAGTTTTTTCTACATCTAAAGTCAGACTCAAAGTTCACCTTTCAGGTGTGTGCTCTCCTGTAAGAACTTCAGCCACTGGTTTCCTTTTGTGTTGGGTGGAGACACCAGGTCATCATCCTCATCCTTCAGGTACTAAAAATATTCATGAGACAGAAAATTTTAGTCAACAGCTTCAGACAGAAACACCCGAGGTAACACAAACACACTCACCTGACCGACACGCTCTACGTTGAAGTATTTCCCTTTACGGTCAAAGAGTTCTTCGTTCTGTTCAACAAAGAACCAAATAATGATGTCAGCTTTTATCTCTGCTGATAAAGTTTTAGGAGAGGAATTCAAAGTTTAAAGGAGAGGATGTTTCACTCTTTTATTAATCACTTTTATTTAATTTACATTGATTTGCAGTAATTGGTTTTCAAGTTGACATTAAAGAGGTTTTTTATTTTATTTTTTGTCTAAACAGCCAGTTTATATTGATCATGACTTAATTATTGAATCAGTAAAAGGGTGAAACATCCAAGGGATTAATACTTTTTTAGGTACTGTAAGCAGAAAAAATCTTTAACAGGGATTTACGAGCTGGTATGTCAATCTCACCTCACTGAAATGCTCTGACAGGAAGTCCGCTACAAACGCAATGTCCTTCTGAGTCATCTGAGGGATTAACCAGCATGTTAATGACCTTTATGAACACTTAAAAATCTTAAATCTGCATTTTAGCAGTGTTGACGGTTTACCTTGTTGAGTTCAGGTGGTACATGCTCCTCACACATTCTCAGCATCGCTGTGGGGAAACAAAACAAGTCTGAGTATAAACTACATTAAACTGAGAGAGAAAATCATATTCCTTCATCAAAGAGGACACAATGTCTGACAAAGTTACTTCGCTCTACACTACGGGAGCAGATTAGGAACACATGAGGAAACATTTATGCTGGGTATAGTCAAAATTTCGAGAATAAAGTCGACAGAATTTCGAGACAACAAGTCGAAATGTCGATGAAAAAGTCCAAATTTAGGATTACAAACAGCAGATCTTTGACACTGTGTTCATGAGCTAAAAGAGAAAGAATCTCTCTGTTGTTAAATCCAATCCTGAAGTATAGTTTCACATGTTCATCGATATAAGGAACTGTAGGGACAGTCATGATTGGTTGTTTGTTATCCCTTTCATTCCTAGGCCCTTTTTCAGTGTTCAAGCTTGAAAATGACAAATGCAACTGAGTCTTTCTCTGCAACTACAAAGTCTGCATGTATAAGCTTGGCATCAATGTAAAGATAACTTCAGCAGACGTGTAAAATCTCTTTAGAAGTTATTGGGACTGAGTAAATAAAGATGGAAAATAGCATGACAGTTTTTTTTCTGCCCGAACACTTTTACACTTTTAGAGTAAATATCTCCGTTGTCACTGGTATGACATATTGTAAACTATTGAGGGTGCCTTGTTTGCAGTAAAGTACTGTGTTTAGAGGAACTGTAGTTATTGACATCTTTTCATTCTGCTGGCTGTGGTCTGAGTTGTGTTTTGTTTAGGAGGAAAATGTTGTTCTTGTTAGTTTGCCGTGATCTGTGGGCTTCAAACGGTGTGTGACAGGACTCTGTCTGTGGACTCTGAGACTGCCTTTTAAAGGTTTTCCTCTGAGGAGAGCTAGCCCCAGATATGGGGCCTCTAGGGATGAAAGGGTTAGTGTCTTAAATACTCATACAAGAGGGACATAACAGCGCTCGGCTCTTTTCCTCTTCCTCTCCGTCAGATCACCTGTAGAGTTGCACAGGTAACTGACTAGACCACGATACGTAACGGGAGAGCAAAGGGAGGTTGATCACTCGTTTATTGATCATAGACAGCTTGCAGCAAATAATAAGGGGGGGGGGGGCACTACGTGTTGTCCATTGGATACTCTAGTTAACAGTATTGTGGATGGTACATGAAGACAATGTCACCTGCAAACACGATGAGCAATACATTACATTATTGTATGGAATTTAGAAATAAAAAACCATCACGTGTTTTCACTGCTGCCTTCATGTAGCAGCTTCAAGCTTCCCTTAAGGGATGTCAGTACATTTGTTTACACTGATGTTGTTCATCCCACCGCACCAAACACTGACGTCACAGGGTAATTCCTGAATTATCAGAGGTCAACAAGAAATCCTGCATGAATAATGTTTAAGACAATAACAAACAGCAAATCTTGACTTTTTCTAAATGCCCTTCACTTCAGAACTGGATTCAACAACAGCAATTCTTTCTCTTATATCTCATAAACACGATGTCTTAGATCTGCTCTTTCTTACAGTTTATAGAAAATAGTAAAGCGATGCATTCAAACGGGGTAAGCAAAGTCAATGCTAACAAATTCACAGACATTTCTGAAGGAAAGCATGAAGCTGCTGCATGACAGCAGCAAAAAAACATGACTTTGTCTAAATTCCATACAAAAATGCAACGTAGTTCCCCATGTCTCCATGTGTCATACATATACTGCTAACTAGAGTTTCCAATAGACAACACGTGCCAAAGTGTTCTTTTTTTGCTGTTTATTTACATTTTATCATTTGCAGCAAGCTGTCCCTGATCATTTGAGTTATCAATCTCCCGTATCGAGGTCTAGTCTGTCACCTGCATATCTACAGGTGATAAGACGGAGAGGAAGGGGAAGAGAGATGAGCACTGTTGTCCCTCCTGTTGATGTATGAGGATTTAAGACAACAAATTTTGACCTTCTCTACAAAATGCCTTGTATCAATGAACATGTGAAACTAAACTTCTTTCTCTTTAAGCTCATAAACACAGTGTCTAAGATCCAATGTCTGTACAATAGTAAGTTTTAACTTTTTTCTTGTCATTATGACTTTAACTGCCCAGCATTATTTTTTCCTTCATCTGTGTCCCTAATCCACTTCCTTAGCTTCCGTACTTACCTACATACAACCACCGGAAAAAGGCTTTAAAATTTTTCATGCTCTTGTCGATCACCCTAAATGACAGAAAATTAAAATCTGTTATTCTCTGCAGGGCAGTGGATGAGATTGCAAAAGCAGATGCACTTTTTATGTGGATCGAAAGTCATTTGAGTGAGATACAGTGTAACAGCCTGGTGTGATCCCAGATAACTGGTCTGTGCAGACTGCGATGAACATCATGGGTGTGAAAAAGCACCCATCGCAAACACTAGGAGCAGTCGGTTGTGAGGCAGGCACAAACAATTGCATCTAATCATCTCCATATCACAAACCAAATACTTTATTCTGAGTCTCAGCTTTTACCCTCAGGAACATCTGTGGTCCCTCAGACCAGGCTGAACCAGCGCAAACATTCATTTGTGCCCATGTCCATTTAACTACATAAGCACTATGATCATTTTGACTCATATTGCATACTGGATATGAATTGTTGCAATGGAGGGAGTGTTAGTTTCTTGTTATTCTCATATATAATGAGAAAAATGTACAAAAACGAAGAAAGTAAGATTTTGGTAGACTTTTCTAAAATAAAATGGCACTTGATTGTTTGCATGATATGTAATGCATAACATCTCCGCAGCAAAAAAAAAAAGTTTTGAACTGGTAAATGAAATATTTAATTAATTAATTGCCCAGCCCTATTTGCCAGTATGGCATTGCTGCATGAGGTTTTTATGTACAAAAATTGTAAGATGAAATTGCTGCTGTTACCGGATGTACTGCTGTGCGTTTTTTTTAAATTAATGTATTTACTAATTTTATAACTGTGGGGAAGAGTCCAAGACACATTTTACCTACAGTGACTTTCAAGTATGTTTTATCTTATCCTATCAAAATAATGAGTTAGGGACTTAAAATGTGGTGTACAACCTGATGCTGTAATGTGATGTCAGATAAACTGTACTCAATTTCTGCTGTTATTATTGCATTACTCTAGTGCAGAGGTGTCAAACTCAATCAGAGCGGGCGCTGGATTTAGGTCTAACCTGAGAATCTAACAGGGTAAACACTAGCCATGAAGTCAACGTCATTTTCACCAGGGATGAATTATGGGGGAAAAATTAAAACTAAGCCCTGATAAATTATTTGATTTTAAAGAGTCAAAATGATAAATTTAAAGGCTTAATCTGAGACTAAAAAGTCAAATTTGTTAGTTCAGAAGGTCAAAACATGAAATTAAAAGTCAAAATACTGTTTTTTAAAAGGCAAATGTATTAGAAAAAATTGAAATGATAATTTTTTTTTAAAGATGAACATGAAAAGATTTTAAATCATCAGTTTCAAGGTTAAAATCTGAGTCAAAACTTTAAGTTGTGAGTCTAAAAGGTCAAGATTTGGGATTAAAAATCAAGTTAGGAGTTTAAAAGATCAAGTGTGAGATACAATTTGATGAGTTTAAAATATTAAATTAGGACTTCAAATTCAAAATTTTAATCTAAAAGTTCAAAAACAAAATAAAAAGTCAAACTGATCAGTTTAATTATGAGATGTAAACCTGAAAATATGAAATGAAACCACAAGAATTCTTTTCCCACATTCCTGACTTTTTATCTAACTATTTTTATTTTTTATGTTTCAAATTTTTATGACATAGTGAGATATTTTAATAATCAATTATTTTAATTATTATTAAGTTTATATTTTTATACTGGAGGAAATCTGCAGACCTCATAATGGTGGGCGGGTCATAATAAAAGATCTGAGATGCTCTCGTTGGCCGGGTATAACTGTACCACGGGCCAGATTTGGCCCCTGGGCCTTGAGTTTGACACCCCTGCTCTAGTAGGATAAATGATTTAGATTTACATTTAATCTGGAAATATCCCTCCTTGTCATATTTATATTTTCTAGCCATCTCTTGAGAACAGCTCCATGTGCAAATGAAACAAAAAGGTGAAAATAATGACGGATCAACAAGATAATGATTTAAAAACCGCAATACTCACTGAAGAAGTTCATTGGCTTTCAGGGAAAATGAGCCCACGGCTGTGATAGCCCCTGAAATCATAAAAAAACGTGTGATTATTGATGATAAACAAAACAATTTACATTTTTTTCATAAATTTAACACAAAAATTAGAAAGTTAGTGTTCATCGGATCATTTCTTTGTTGAAACAATGCTTCTTGTCAATAAATCTTATACTGGTGGAAAGCCTCTTTATTTCCCTGTTGAATGGAGCCACATTTGCCAGGAGCATGCATTTGTGGGATGAGCAGCAGAGCTGAGTATGTGGGTTGCACCCAAATAAAAAATTGCCAATGCCAAACAGCTTATTCTGCTGTTGCTATGGACTCTTGACCTAGGAACCTGAGGCTGGTTCTAGGGATTTGCAGTCAAGGTTTGCTGGACAATATGGCCGATGGCTCTCTGCCCAGACGGTCCAGAACAGACTGGACGCAAAGTGGCCCTCCCAAGAAGACGAATCCCCAAGAAGATCATTTTCTCAGAGACGCCATGCTGATGTATGCACTCATAGAATCTTATCTTTAGGTGGAGGCAGTGTGATGGTGTGGGGCGGCATCTACCTAACTGGAAAAACGAGGCTTGTCATCACTGGACTGCAGGTAATCTCAATGCAGAGATATGGAGATGAGATTCTGCAACCAGCAGCAATCCCATATTTCCACAGTCTGGGAATAAATCCTCCAAAATGTCATGTTTCCTCAGACTCATCCAATCCACCAAACAACACCAAACAAGAATCAATGGTAAAATAAGCTGACTGGCATGTAGAGGGGTCCAACGGTTATAAGATTTATTGCCAAGAAGCATTGCAACAAAGAAATTCTCCACCAAACACTAATTTCCTTACCGTTTGGGCTAGGTTTACTTATAAAGGAGAGATGGTACCTTCTATTGCCTCTGAATCCAGGCCGAGAGGCTCGAACTTCTGCTTCCACAGCGACATGCCTTTCACCTCACTTAGGTGATACAGCAAAGCCTCAGAGCCGCTGCAGTCGAGGGAAAGGGAGGGAAAAATCAAAACAAAGGATTTCCAGGTAGTATGCTGCATAGAGGAAAAGCTAGAGGGTGGAAATACCTCTGCAGGTGGCTGATCACCAGCTTCTGGATGCTGGAGTAAGAGGACTCAATGGACTGGCCGAGCTTCTTTAGCCCCTGAGGAAGAACAATTCAGTTAGAGCAGGGGTGTCAAACTCGATCCCAGCAGGGGCCGGATCCTGGATTCAGGTCTAACCAGAGGGCCAAACAGGGTCAACATTTATCCAAAAACTGTCAACCTCATTTTCACCAGTGATGAATTATGGGGATGTAAAAACAACCTAGTTCTGATGATAAAGGATTTTCCGATTTAAAAAAGTCAAAATGATAAGTTTAAAGGTTCAGAATCATGAGTTTTAAAGCTCAAAATATGAGATAAAAGTCAAAATCATGAGTTTTACAGCTCAAAATATGAGGTAAAATTAATATTTTTGAATTTAAAATGTAGAATAGAGATGAAATTTAAAATCGTGAGTTTAAAAGGCCAAAATATGAGGGGAAAAATTCAAAATCATGACTTAAAAGGTCACAATATGAGACAAAAGGCCAAAATTATGCATTGAAAAGGTCAAAATCTGAAATAAAAATTCTAAATCCTGAGTTTAAGTTGCAATTATAAGATGCAAAACTGAAAACTGGAATTGAAAACACAAAATAAATGTATCTAATTGTTTTTACTTTTGATTAAATTTGATGACTTAAGGATATTTTTAATCATCAAGGTTTAGTTTACATTTTTATACTAGCGGAGAACTGCAGACCTCATGCCGGTGGGTTAGCTATTATAAAAGCATGACATGATCTTGTGAGACGAGTATTATTGTACCACAGGCCAGTTTGGCCCTGGGCCTTGGGTTTGACACCTGTGAGTTAGAGGAATATCCTCCCTGCACAGCAATAAAAGGAGCACTAAAACACTTCTTCCTCTCACCTTTACAGTCAGCTGGTTCATGAGAAGAGCCTGCAGCTCAGGGCTGTGGGAGAAAAGAGACAATATTTACAAAAAAAACCCCCAAATGAATGGCACAACATTACCCTCCAACCATCGACAGAACACTTCAAACATCACAGAGAAAATTTCCTCTTCTCTCACCTTGACTGTCCCCACAGCAGAAGCTCCAGAAACTCATCCTGAACCTGAGTGCTTGTGTTCTTTTCCTACAAAAAGGAGGAATATGAGAAAAAAATCCCATTGCTGTATTAAATTTAAACAGCAAAGTCACAAAAACTGACCTGAACAAACTTAGTGAGTCGAAGATCCATCTGCATGAGGATGTCCTCCCATGCTTCACACATACAGGTGAGGGAGAGGTGCAGGTACTGTTGCAGGGTGGAGATGTGGGTAAATTTACGCGCCATCCTTGTTACCTCAGGCAGACAGTCTGACAGCAAACTGGTGTCCAGCTGAAAGAGAAAGATGGCAGCTAAGACAAAGCAGATATGACTAAAGAGTGTGCTGAAATTAGAAATAGAGTAGGTTTAGAGGAGCTGGAAGCCAAATCCTTCATCCGACCTGAATGTAGCAGATCTCTGGGTTGTTGTCAGCAGACCGGACTTCTGCGATGATGGACAGAGACTTAAGATCACTGGACAGACTGAGGCTGCGGCAGGTTCCTGATACCTGTACAGAGAAATGACATTCAAGGTATAAAATAATCCTGAAGAATTATTCCACACAGTGATTAATAAATCATTTTCAACTTACATTCATCTACACACAGCACAAGGACCAGATATTTCATTTCAAACTTGTAGACTGTATTATTTTAGGGGCACACGGAATTTTATATCAGTCCTATGCTCCAAAAAAGTTGGGATTTTCTTTTAACAACTCTCTAAGAATGAAGGGACTGAATACACATGTGATTGAAGTACTGAAAGGGGAATTCTTTCCCGTTCTTGCTTGAATTTTGCACTTCAAAATGCACCATACATTTTCAATAGGAGACAGTTCTGGGCTTGTGCAGACCAGACTAGGCATTGGCTATTTCACTGTGAAGCAAAGCTGTTGTAACTCATAAGAAGATGTTGTCTGCATGGAAGCATGTATTGCTCCAAAACCTGTATGTACTGCTCAGTATTCATAAGCCGTGTTTCCATCAGGGGGTCCGATTTGATTCAGTACGGTTTGGTGCGCTAAACCCCAAAATAGTTTGCGTTTCCACAGACACCCGTGCTCTCACTTGTGTGGGCAGGGCTGTGAAAGCATGCATGTAAAGTCACAGACAGCGCGAGTCAGCTGTTCCAGCTGCAGAGTTATAGAAAGGATGAGTGACAGAAATCAGTCGGGAATAAGCAGTAAACAGCTTTATTTCAGCTGAAAGTGCTTTTAAAAAACATAACTACATCTTAATGATGTTAACCACTGTCAGTAAAGATCCTGTGCCTTGTCAAAGAGGTGTGAGTCATCCATGCAGCATGCACTAATACACCCCCATAGCATCACAGATGCTGACTTTTGACCCTTCCCTTGATAACAATCTAAACAGTTGTTTTCTACTTTGGCAAGGAGACTTGATGGCCATGTTTTCCAAAACCAATTTTGAATTTTGACTTGTGCTTTTTGCTACAATATGCTAAAATGTTTACAAGGCTGAGCAAAAGTTTCACTGTCATGAAATTTTAAATTTCTTTTCCTAAATAAAATAAATGTGGGCTTGTAAGACCACAGCCCACTTTCCCCACTATAGGCTAGTCCCTTTCAGATGAGCTCAGGCCCAGAGAAGTCAGTGGTGCTTCTGGATATTGTAGATGTATTGCTTTTACTTTGCACGGTGGAGTCAGTGGTTTTATGAAGTGCTCCTGGTCATGTTCCCACATTGTAATATCCATCACAGAATGTTTTTTTAAAGCTGCCCAAGGGGTCAAAGGTCACAGGCAGCCAATGCTGGCTTTTAGCCTTGCCCCTTATGCCTCCAACAGACTGTCCATCCACGCTAATCTCTTCCGACATAATTGCACTGGACTCTTGTTGCTGCTTGCTTACGTCATGACTCAGCTGTGCCCGAAAGTACTGCCCCTCGTTGCTGATTGGTGCTGTCACTTTCTAACCGGGCCCAAACGGTTTAGATGGGAGCTTTGCAAGATGGAATCGCCAGTGAGAAACACGGAAATGGGTGTAACCATTTGCAAGGTTAGCATGTTACACTGTGCGACATGAATCTCATAGGAAATTAACTTTGATGTGTGCAGACTGTAGGATGACAAATTCAACTAAATGTTGCTGAATTGCAGGCTGCAGCGTACACCGGTATGCAGGTAATAAACATCATCAGTGTGCGTCATCCATCTACGCCACCAGCGCTGTGATAAACAAGGAAGCAAGAAGAAGCTGTTACAATTGTAGCATTAATACTCTTAGAAAAACATCTGGGATCAAGATTTTCCTCCTTGTTGGAATCCTGCTAATTTCTGTTTTTAGGCACTGTCTCCAAAAAAAAATATCCAATTGTGATGATTTTGACTGATTTTGCAAATTCGATATGAACTGTTTTCTTAAAGGGAATTACAATTTTAATATAATTCTAGTATTTAGTGAGAAAAACATTCTAAAATTAACAAAATAGGATTGTTTTGTACACTATTCTAAAAATATGCCACTAAAATGACATGCAAAAGAGTTTTAAACTGCTATTTTGACACAAATTCAGTTAAAAGAAATATTGCACCCTCTTTGATTTGAAAATCGCAGCAGGCCATATTTCAATTTAATCTAATTTGCGATTAATTGCCCAGCCCTAATCGCGACTGTGAAGGACCGAGAATTTCAGGAGTGCTCCTGTTTTTCACACTCATGGCACTATCGCCTGTTACCAGCTAACCTACTCACCTGTGAAATGGTTAGGTGTTTCTGAGCATTCCATAACCTTCCCAGCCTTTTCCTTCCCATGTTCCAACTTTTTTGTAACATATGGCTGTTTCTACATTAAAGATGTGTATATATTTCCTAAAATAATAGCGTTTATCAGTAGAGATGTAGAATATTATCAGACTGATATTGGTGTCAGCAGATATTAACTTAGAAAGGTAATTATGGATATTTACAGCTGATATCTCGGCTGCGAATATCAGCATATTTCCGCTGTAAATTTTGGCCATATATGCTAATAAGTTTGTGGAGACCAGACCAATGTCAGTTGAGGTCATTTTTTGTTGTTGTTCATGCTCATTCCTTACACTTTAAAGTGTAAGTGAAGCCCCGCCTCAGAGCTAACTCCGCCCACCTCCGTAATTCAAAAATTGCCCATAAAGTGAGCAGTTTGGTTCTGAGAGGAGGGAGGGGAAAAGGACGGGGTTTTCCAGATGAGACAGGAGTGACAGTGACGTCCCCTTGCCAGAGAGAGAGCCAGACAGAGTCCTGCAGCACTGCTGCCTCGTAGCGATCTTTGAGGTTCAGTTAAACTGAATTTCATTAGCTATAGGTTGATAACTGTATTCTGTTTTTATTCACATTTACATAATGTGCCAAGCTTTTTGGATTTGGGGTTTATATTTAAATTTCCGACGAATATTTTCTCTCTCAGTGATTCATTAACTCATTTAGAAGACTCAAGGATGAACCTTAGTGACATTAAAAAGAGCCTTACTGCGGTTAAAGTGGCGATCTTGTACATCCCGTAGGCATAAAGCTCCACAGAGCCGGAGTCTCCTCCAAGAACGAGAATGTTCAGCCTACATGCAAACAAACACAGGATGAGAAAATAACTTAAAGAGCAACTTGACAGGAACTAAAAGACTCAGATATCATTCACTGTTGGGTTTCTGAACTCCTGATTTACCTGACTTCTCCCAGCAGATTCATGATCTCATCAGACTTCTCCTCACTGCAGCAGAGACAGAAAAATACTTACTGTATGGTTACTATCATTACTGTGGATACGATTTCTGACTAAGTCATGAAAACGTCATCTCACCTGAAGATCTTTGAAGTTGTGCTGTAGCTGGAGGAAAAACAAAGTTTAGACAAATGTTAATCACTGAACCCTGGATTGCTTTCTTCAACAAACCTGCAGGTGAGCTGGCTTTACCTCTTTGGAAGTGTTGGTAATTTGGGAAGAAACAGTTTGGATTCATCTTCTGAGTTGTAGAAGGAGCTGAGGGCACTGAAACACACAAACAAAGTTTCATCTCATTCTAGACAGCCAGATGTTCATCTGCACTTTGATATTTCTCGAAATGAAAAGTGCATTAAAAATAAAACTGATTATCATTATTATCATTTGAATTTGACTCCACAGCCTCACTTACCTGCTCTCCTCTGTCACCTCCATCCAGTGCATACAGGTGACAGCGTTCTGCATTGGAAACACATGGAGGATCTCCGCTTTCTCGACACCACATAGAACCACCTGTTTGGTGTCTCTGAGGCTGAACGCCAAGACTGAGGATTAAAGAGAGAATACAAATATAACAGCTGCATGTTCATATGTCTAACATCTGGTGAACAGCAGTTCTGACCCTTTTCCTGTGTTTTTGATTTATTTTGTTTACTTTTACCTCATTTTTTGTATATTTCCTTCACAAATATACACTCCAACAAGAAACTGCATGTGTTTATAGATACTCACTGCTAATATACATACAAATATCTTCTTATTTGTATTTGATAAAGTGTGCCATCTTTCACATTCTGTTATCCATCCATGTTTGCCTTCACCCCCTACTATGAGCTGCTTTTTCAAACTCATGTCCCCCATCAGAGGATCAATGACATTGTACCTGTACCTGTTATTAAGGATCAGATATTCAAAAGCACAAAGATGTGTACAGTATTTCCTTACTTTTTCCATCAGGGCGCCAGGCAAGTGCAGAGATCTCTTTCCCAGTGCACTCAATGGGAGGTAAGCTCCAAACACGCTGGAAACTAGCCAAGCGATGGAGCAATAACTGTGGATAAAAGTGAACAGGAAAATTACAAACTCCACCAAAGAAGGAAAGATTTTACAGGATTAAAAGGGTTGAAGCCCACCTCTCCAGTTGTGTTTGCCAGAGCAATAAGATCCCTTTTGGGAGACCATGCCATGCACAGTACGGGGTTAGGGAGCTGCTTCTCCCCCACTTGTCTGAAGGCTGGCATGTTTGTGCTGAAAACAAAGAAAACCTTTAGAAATACCTTAAAAAACACACTCTTGTTTTAGTATATACAGTGCTTAACAAATTTATCAGACCACCCTAACCCTAACCAAAGTAAGGTTTATGCCACAGCTGCCCTAAATCAACAGCATTGGTAATTACCAAAATCATTTTTTATGTTTCTGCAATGGTTAATACACCAATATGTAGAAGCTCTTTAACCCAAATGATATTTTTAATGCTAAAATATAATTATCATTGTTATCCATGAATTTTCAAATTTACTGATTTACAAAAAAACTTAAAAAATAATAAAACACATTCAAATTATAGTTATTTACTTGCATTCCCGAACAGAAAAAATAGTTTTAGTGCTTGAATGTTATGCTTGATTCATTTCTGACTTCTCAGAGAAGCCCAGTGAGCCGGCTCAAATTTGGGTGAATTCAGTTTGAAATTCCTCATTCCTGTTCAAAATGGTAAAATGTGGAGAGCTGACTGAAAATGAAAGAGTCCGCATTAAAGCACTTCATGATGCTTGATGGTCTTTCAGACAAATATGACAGGTGGCCTAATAAATTTGTTAAGCACTGTATATACATATATCAAATTCCTACACAGTCTCACATTTCTATTTTTTCGTATTAATATTACCTCAAAGTCTTACTTTTTAAAATATGCAATGATGAAAAATATTATTTCAATTGAAGCGCATTTTAGCAACACCTTGCAGGGGCGTAGCACAGGGGGGTAAAGGGTGCTGAGTACCGGGACCCACTGTAGGGAGGGGTCTTTGTGGAGCTAAGCTTAATTAAAGTATGTTTTTATCTATTTTTTCTTAGTAATTAGTGTCATTATTGAATCAAAAGCGACTAAATGAATGGGTCAACAGACTGAAATTTGTATCAAATAGAGTAAAATAAATAATGGGGGGCTTCAACTCCTCCCTTAAAAATGTCCAAATGTTATAGTCCAATGCTGCGAAATAATGCAAGTAAATTCAATTTAACCATAGTAATATGTGTGTGTGTGTATATATACACACACACACATACATAAATGGGGAAATTGTGGTTCAAAGATACATTGAAATGCATATATATTTGTAAAAAATGAAGCAACATTTGTTGCTTGGCTAGCCAGTTAAGGGGGGTCTGTGTAATACCTGTTCTTTCTGGGGCCCAACATCCCTAGCTACGCCCCTGATACCAAGCATCATAACTCATGAAAGTCTGACGGTATCGGAGACTTTCATCTAATTTGTTTACAGAGAATCAGAAAATCGTGTTTACACCGTTTACTCACCTCAGTATCAACTGGATTCATATCGCTAGTTCTCTTTTTGTGAGGGTTTAGTTTGACTGTTGTTTTTGTAGTAAACATACAAATCATAGAACTGTCGTTTTATAATCTGGACAACATGTGGAGGCAGTTAATTACATAATAACAATGCAGTAGTTACCCACATAAAGCACATTTTAAAGCACTGTTGTGAATCTCTCACCGTTCACAGATGTCAGATCAAACCCTTCTGTGCCGATGTCTGTTAGCAGCTTTGTTAGCAGCCCGACGGTGCTACCGTGGAGAAAAACACATTTTAAATCTGCCGGATGTTAGAGACGGATTCATAAAGAGCTCAGACACACAGTTATCAGATACGAACGCGTCGAACAGAACCTGCGGTGTCCTGTGAAACACTTCATTCAAGCTTTTATCATGATGTTTTTCAGTTAGGCGGACAGCGCCATATTTGTCGTTGGACCAATCACTGCGGAGGGACGGTACGCGCGAGAGGACAAATTTGCTTGGATAGAGAGCGCGATTAGAAAAAGCCAGACAGTTTATTTGAAGGACGACAAAAACAGCGTATAAGTACTCTCAGCAGTGGTGAAATAGTATTATTATTATTATTATTAATATTATTATTATCATCATTATTATTATTATTATTATTATTATTATTATTATTATTATTATTATTATATTGAGGCCGTACCGTTCACCTTTTCCTTATTAAATTCCACATTACTGCTTATTTTGTTTAAGGACCTCTTGTGTAAAAACACACCGGAAGTACTATCTGCTGTAAAGTTTATATTGACGCTGGCTTGACTGATTTAATATGGTTGCAGTTCTTGGCTTTGGCCACACGAGGGCAGCAGAGAGTCATGCTTACAGTAAAACAGAGCGACTCACAATTCAAGCACTAAACGGTGTGTAAACCCCTCAGCTATAACAAGACAGAAGAAAGACTGGTTAAGATTTTTTTGTATTAACTCAGCCTTAGCTATACATAGACTCTAAGCAGTAAAAATATATTATTTCCACAAATGTACAGTTGAGGTTGGTGTTGTCATATTAAGGCTAATGACTGACCACAAAAAAAAAAAAAAAAAAAATTCTCCCTCATTTTTTTTTCCTCCTATGTCTCTTAAGGGGCTCCGTACACCTGTGTGTGACATTTTATGTTTTAAAAACAAAGGTTATTTACACAATGCTGTTTAAAAAACACCTTTTTTTGTGGTATAATGAGTATGACACTTTCCTCTGACTGTTAGACTAAAATAACAAAAACATATCTACATAGACACAGCCACTATCAGAATGTGTCTCCACACGACAGCAAACTATTTCCCAAAATATGTGTTAGATTTTCTAAATGGACCGATGTTTAAATATGACCTTTAAATATGTTATGCTAGCTTGTTTTTATAGTCAAACTAGCAGTTATTACTTTGAATTGTACAAACCAAAACAATGAAAACTAAATAAACGACGCCCCTGTCTTATAGTGTCTGAAATCCTGTGTATTTCCCTGTCAAGTGCGCCACATTTGTAAGGAACAGCAGAGCAGAGCTGTGGAAAAATGCGCCAAATCTTCTCTGCTGGTGCCAAACAGTTTATTCTGACATTGACTCTTGTTTGGTGTTGTTTGGTGGATCGGATGATTTAAGTCTGAAGAAACAAGACATGTTGAAAGTTTAGCAACTTATACATTTGACAGACTGGAGCCTCAGTAGCGTGTGGAAGAACCACACAGCCAGCTCTTGCCTACCGAGTTGACAAAAACAAAACACCCTACAATATTGATCTAATTCCTCTGTCCGTCTGCCAAGGGACTACATGATAAGTTGAAAAGGAAAACTATTCTTTTTAATTGTACAAGGAAATGTGCGTTTTTTCTTTTGTTTTGTTTTGTTAATAATCACTCTATTTCTGTAGATGTGAAAATGTGGAGGAGTCAGTGGGGTAAAGAAGTCTGGTTCTCTCATGGTCAGTCAGCAGGGGTCGCTGTTCTACTGGGGACCTTCAAAGGTCAAACTCTGAGAGTTGAGGTTGATGATAAGGGAAGATGGATCATTTTGATTGTGGAAGTGGCTCACGTGCAATTTACCCTTAGAAATGTTAACGCAAGTAATTGTAAAAAAAATATAAAACTGCCCTCCTCCTTCATACTGAATGTAAATATTTCTGCAAGAGATTTCAAAAATTCCTCTTAAAGAAATATTTTGGGGGTGATTTCAAAACAACTCTAAATCAAAGAACTGACAGAAACCCACCCAAACCAAATGACTCTGTAAATGAAACACTGAGTGTTTGCTCACAGCTGGATCTGATAGACATAAAAAAGAATCCTGGCCAAAAATGTTTAGTTGGAGCACTTGAGATCTCTCCCAACAATCTGGGGTTGATTTCTGATTTCTTTGCCTAATTTTTAAACCTTTTAAAACACTGTCGTATCTTTTGAACCAAACAACTGTCGATGTGAAAGGAGGCAAAATAAGAACAATTTTTTACCTTGTGTGTACGGGTTGACATTTAAGCCCAGAAGCCACCATGTCCACTGTCTCTGAGTCCTGCATAGGTAGCTGCATGGTCTGATGGTCCAGGAACTCTTCTGCCAGGAGGTCGTGTTCGGTTGGCATTAGGAAGGGAAGCAGGTGGTGGAACCTAGTCAAAGAAAATAGAGTTATCATTTTATTTATTTATTTATTTATTTAATTTTGGTATTTTAAAAATCACACAGAGGTTAAAATGAGTTGCTTACTTTTCCAGTTAAAATGTCACAGTATAGAATGTGGGATAATTTAACTCAAATAACAAGCACGAAAAATATAAAAATGTTAAAAAAAAAAGTCAACCTTATCTCTTGACAAAGTAGAGGGCATCATCCATGCAGCACTCCAACCTCTGCCTGAGGTCAACAGGTTTAGCTTGCCTCAGCAGTGGCTCTTGAAGTGGCAGTTTCTTTAAAGAATATATTGAACTCTTCACTGAGAAATGTCAGCGCAGCCCTGTTCTGGAGTAAAGTCCCTACTTCCCAGCATCCAGTAGGGGTGGGAATCACCAGTGGCCCCACGATTTTATTACTATACTTACGATCGATACTACTGGGATTTTAAATATTGTATCACAATACCATATATTGTGATATTTTGCAATCTAAACCATTTTTAATGTTTAGCTGATTTAGCTTTGCCCTCATGTTTGTTGTTTTTAGCAGTATTTCATTTTCATATGATACCCACATGTCTCTATCTCATTCATGCCCCGCTTACATTACTGATGTCCTGAATTTGTTAATTGTTTCTTAACAATAAACTAGAAATAAATCAGTCCATCCATCCATCCATCCATCCATCCATCCACCCACTAATCCATCCATCCATCCATCCATCCATCCACTAATCCACCCATCCATCCACCCACTAATCCATCCATCCATCCATCCATCCATCCATCCATCCATCCATCCACTAATCCACCCATCCATCCATCCACTAATCCACCCATCCATCCACCCACTAATCCATCCATCCATCCATCCATCCATCCATCCATCCATCCATCCATCCACTAATCCACCCATCCATCCATCCACCCATCCATCCATCCATCCATCCATCCACTAATCCATCCATCCATCCATCCATCCATCCATCCATCCATCCATCCATCCACTAATCCATCCATCCATCCATCCATCCATCCATCCATCCACTAATCCACCCATCCATCCACCCACTAATCCATCCATCCATCCACCCATCCATCCATCCATCCATCCATCCATCCATCCACTAATCCATCCATCCATCCATCCATCCATCCACTAATCCATCCATCCATCCATCCACTAATCCATCCATCCATCCATCCACCCATGCATCCACCCATCCCTTGATCCATCCATCCATCCATCCATCCATCCATCCATCCACCCATGCATCCATCCATCCATCCATCGTCCATCCACCCATGCATCCATCCATCCATCCATCCATCCATCCATCCATCCATCCATCCATCGTCCATCCATCCATCCATCCATCCATCCCTCGATCCATCCATCCATCCATCCATCCATCCATTCATTGAGAAAAAAGAAAAACTAAAGAAGAAATATCACAACAATGAAAAGTCATTTTGGGAGGTAAAGCCACTTTATTTACTGAGCACTTTTTGTATTCAATCTTAAAAAAAGGCTTTCTAGAGCTAGAAATGAATAAATGACAAGATTCAAAGCACTAAAGGCATTAAACTGAGCAAAAATGAGACATTAAAAATAAAAAAACATTAGAACGTCAGATATAAAAGAAATAAAGATGTATGTACATATGACATTTTGTAACCAGTATCTATTCTGTTTTATACTCTGTTTAATTTTGCTCTCACTGCTCTCATATGCAGCGTATGTTTCAGGTCTAACCACAGATCAGCTGATCCCACTTTGATCTTTCGGACAGTTTTATCAAACATGCCCACTAACCCTGTGGCCTCCATCCTTCACTCATGCTCGGTTTTTGCTGAGTTTTCTTCTCACGGGTTCATAAGTCGATGTTTTCAGAGCAGAAATATGTCAAAGGGAAAGAAGCGTGTTTGTGCGGGAGATGTGATAAGGCCTTTGAGGCATTCAAGTCCAGGATGCCTCTTAGAGGAGCTTGGTATCCTGTCTGAGGAAGTGTGGACTGTTTCCTGCTTCCTTCGGTGTCCTCTCTCACTCTGCCAAGAGCTTGAGCCTCAGCAGACCTCCTAAAGACAGCAGGATGAGGTTTCTGTTGAAGGAGAAGTTCAAATCAATGAGTTCAAATTCAGACACATGATACAAACATTCAGAAAGAATGTTTTCATAGAGCAAAAATGAGTAATACACATAAAACTTTGACTGCCTCCTCTCTTCCTTCATTTCACACCTGTGTACCAGATCCATGACGTTTACACGCAACACATACCTTCTATATTTAAGACAGAACTGAAGAAAACCAAAGATTGCTGTGAAAACCTGTGAATTTATGGTCAATAATGGTGATGATGTTGGTTAAATAAATTTGGCATTGCCCACGGGGCAGAATGCAGTGCCTGCAAGTAAGCCTAGCATGCTATGATGCATTTCTTTTGCTAAATAATCTACCTAGAATAAACAATATTAATATTTCCATCGGGCAAAACACAATGTTTCTCGTTACATCCTCAGATCAGAAAACCCCCAAAGGCAGGCATCCAGGAGGCCTCCTGATCAGAAGTTCGAACCACCTCAACTGGTTCCTTTAGATGTGAAGGAGCAGTGGCTCTGCTCCTACTTCCCTCCAAATGTCTGAACTCCTCACCCTATCTCTAAGGCTGTGCAACGCCACCCTTTGGAGAAAACTCATTTCGGCTGCTTGTATCCGTGATCTCATTCTTCCAGTCATTCCCCAGAGTTTGTGACCAAATTGAAAACTTTGCCCTCCGGCTCAGCTCCCTCTTCACCACAGCAGTCCGGCACAGTTCCTGCAAAACTGCTGACGCTGCACCAATCTGCTTGTCATTGTCATGCTCTCTTCTACCTTCACTCCTGAACAAGACCCTGAGATACTTGAACTCCTTCACCTGAGGCAAAGACTCACTCCCCACCTGGAGATAGAAATCCACCATTTTCCGGCAAAGAACCATGGCCTCGGGTTTGGAGGTGCTGACTCTCATCTCAACCGCTTCGTACTCAGCTGCAAACCATCCCAGTGCCTGCAGGAGGTCGTCAGCTGAGGAAGCCATCAGAACCACATCATCTGCAAAAAGCAAAGCTGGAATTCTGAGGTCCCCAAACTGGAAACCCTCCTCTCCCCAGCTGTGCCTTGAGATCCTGTCCATGAAAATCACAAACAGGACAGGAGACAAGAGGCAGCTCTGGCGCAGGCCACATGCACTGGGAACATGTCCGGCTTTGTTCTGAGTATTCTCGCTGTACCCTCGTGGGATACACTCGCAAGCCTTTTCCAGGTCCACAAAACACATGCAGACTAGATGAGAAAACTCCAATGCTCCTTCAGTCCTGAAAGGGTAAAGAGTTGGTCCACTGTCCAATGGCTGGGACAGAATCTGCATTGTTCCTCCTGAATCTCAGCTCCGACAATCAGCCGGAGCCTCCTTTCCAGCACCCTATAGTAGACTTTACCAGGGAAGCTAAGTAGTGTGATACCCGTATAATTTGAGCACACCCTTTGGTCCCCTGTTGTAAAAATGGAAACCACCTCCCTGGTCTGCCAGTCCACAGGTACTGTCCCAGACTTCCACATGACATTGAAAAGGTATGTCAGTCGTGACAGCCCAACAACGTTCAAAGCCTTAAGTCAGCAATTCCCCACTCCTGCTAAGAACAGCCTGAGAAGAGCCCTGCCTTCCCCTCCTGAGTTGTTGGACAGTTTGCCTAAACATCTTTGGGGCCGACTGAAAGTCCTTTTCCATAGCCTCCCCAAACTCCTCCCACACCCGTGTTTTTGCTTCTGCAACTGCTGGAGCAGCTGCCCTCTGATCAAGCTGGTACCTGCCAGCTGTTTCCAGAGAACCCTGGTCAAGCCATGTCCAAAAGACCTCTTTTTTTAGCCTAATGGCTTCCCTCAGTGCTGGTGTCCACCAGCAGGTTCTCAGGTTACTGCCCTGACAGGCACCTATGGTCTTCAAGCCACAACCTCTGACAGTTGATTCCACAATGGAGGCTTTGAAAACAGACCACTTGGATTCCATATCCCCTATCTCCCCCAGGATGCACAAGAAGTTCTTCTGGAGGTGGGAGTTAAAGACCTCATGGACAGGGGCCTCTGCCAGATGTTCCTAGTCCAACCCCACTACATGTTTAGGTTTACCAGGTCCGTCTAGCAGCTTCCCCCGCCATCTGATCCAACTCAGCACCAGGTTGGGATCAGTTGACAGCTCAGCTCCTCTCTTCAAAGTGTGAAGAGGATTTTCGAACAGGATGTTTGTTATGGACAGTACATGACTAGGAAAGAAGTCAGACACCGCTCGGGTTCAGATCAGGCAGGATGTTCCTCCCAGTCACGCCCCTCCAGGTTTCTTCGTCATTGCCCAAGTGAGCGTTGCAGTCTCCCGGTAGAACTATTGAGTCCCCAGCTGGGACCCTCTTAAGCAACCCACCCAGAGACTCCAGAACCTGAGCTGTTCGTGGAGGTGAGCCCAACTATATCTAGTTGGTATTGTCCCACCTCCTGCACCAGCTCTGGCTCCTTCCCTGCTAGAGAGGTAATGTTCCATGTGTCAGTCTGTGCCCTGAGGGTTGGCAAGCTGAGGCAGATGCCTTTCTCTGCCACTCGGTGTACACTGCAACCAGCCACCATGCCCATTCCTGCAGGCAGTGGGTCCACAGGGGGGTGGCATGTAACTCCTTCGGGTTGGACCCGACCAGGCCCCATGGAGAGAAGCCCAGCCACCAGATGCTCGCCTGCAAGCCCCTCCCCCAGGTCTGGCACCAGGGGGGTTCCTGGTCTCCCACATCCGGGGGGAGGAATCCTTTCTGCTGAATGCTGTTTCATGGTGAGTATTTGAATCGCTCTTTGTCTGTTGTTCTTATCTGTTTTATAATACACAAATGAATAAACTAAACCAACTGCCCCCACACACCCACACACACACCCACACACACACCCCAGAAAACCCAACTTTTCCTTCATGTATTAAAGATGATCATGTTCAGACTTTTCTTGTAGCAGAACTTTTTTTTCTCGTCAGATGCCATGTGCGCTGTGCCCTCCTTTCAGGTCAGTCCCAATAATACATGGTGAATGTGCCCCCCTCCCTCTCTCGGTCCATGAATGCCTCGTGCCCATTCGCTCCCTCTTCAATTGTAGGATGCTGACCTTTAGAAGCCCTCTGGTGATTACAGCGCATAAACATCATCACTGCCAGAAAATGTACAGCATTTTTTCTCATCACGGCTTTATGTGGAGGCTGTTGTGATGTTTTTTCTTTACGTTAAAAGTCTGCATTGTCTGTTTGCAAAGAGTTATTGGGGGAAAAAATGATGCATGATGCTGAAAGGATCAAACATATTCAGACACAAATATGCCAGAAATCATCAAATAATCTCAAACTGTTCCATCCTCAGTCTTTACTTCTCCTCCTTCCCCGCTGATTCTTTATAATCATCTTTCTCTTTGTCTATCAGAGGTCCATTGTTCAAAGTTCATTCTGGAAAACAAAAACAGACAGAGAAATGGAAAATGTGCCCTGTTTCCACCTTTTCCAGAGGTGTACTGAGTGTGCTGCGTGCCCTGCAGGAAGCGTTGTTTAGGAGGACGGTGGGCGGTGTGGTGGGCAGAGAGTCCCTCTAGAAGTGACCAGGCCAGGAAACATGTGGATGAAGCACATACAGCGCCATCATCCCCCAGTAACCCTGCTGAATCCGTGCCAGCATCAAAACACCAACGCCGTCCTCTTCTGCAGGTGAACTACCTCAGTCCTCACTGTGGAAAAAGGCATCATCATTATTTTGTCATTTAATGTTTGCTGTGGACTCTTCCCCTGTTTCCTGGCAGATTTTACGCTGTGCCAAATAATGTTGACGTTTAAAGAGTCTTTGTGCAGGTAATGAAACCTGGACTATTTGTTTATTTTATCCTGAGAGAAAAAATAGAGAAACAAACTGACAAAGAATCGCCCAGTCTGGAGGTTTCCTAACCACGGCCTGATATGATTCCATCTGTTAGATCTACTTTATATTGATGAAAACACAGAATTTCACATCTGTAATTATTCCAGTTTCCCATCAAAAAATGTTACATTTGAACACATCACAAGACTACATACATTCACTTAAGTGTTATTTTTACTGAACTGACTTTGAACGTATCAGAACCTTCTGTCTGCTTTTAAACCCAGAAGTTAACTTCAGTTCTGCCAATTTACACATGGAGTTCAACTTTGAATGAATAAAGCTCAAATTCGCTACAGAATATATATTTTTAAAAATATTAAGAATTGTCCTCCAAGTTCCATAAATTAGCATAAAATGACTAGGCTACACAAAAACCGACACATTTGTCCCTAAGGACAAAAAATGTCCCATTTACAACCACTGACAATGCCATTTTTATCCCACTCTTTTTTTAATACTTTATTTCAGTGGTTTAAAAAAAGAACATTATAGCAGACAGCTGTCATTGAGAGTACACTGCATTTTTAAACAAATAGATGATTACAGAAAAAAACAAAACAAAACAAAACATACAGACCCACACACATACAAAAAGGGGAGAACAGCAGAGAAGGAAAGGAAAAGGTAAAAAAAAAAAAAATATATATATATATATATATATAGGATAGGTAGGTAGGTAGGTAGGTAGGTTGGAGGGTAGGTAGGTTGGTAGGTAGGCAGGTGGGTAGGTCAGCTGATGGGAAATTAGGTGGGTAGGTAGGTGGGTAGGTCGGAGGGTAGGTAGGTTGGTAGGTCAGTCAGTGGGTCAGTTGATAGGTAAGTTGGTAGGTAGGTGGGTTGATGTGTAGGTAGGTAGATGGGAGGGTAGGTAGGTAGGTCAGTCAGCAGGTTAGTTGATGGGTAGGTAGGTAGATGAGAGGTTAGGTAGGTCAATCAGTTGAGCACTGAGGTAGGTAGGTATATGGGAGGATAGGTAGGAGGGTACGTAGGTAGGTCAGTCAATGGGTAGGTAAGTGGGGGGGCTAGCTAGGTAGGTGGCAGGGTAGGTAGACATGTGGGTCAATGTGTAGGTAGGTAGATGGGAGGGTAGGTAGGTCAGTCAGTAGGTCAGTCCATGGGTAGGTAGGTGGGTAGGTAGGTAAGTACATAGGTGGGTAGGTCAGTAGGTCAGTTGATTGGTAGGTTGGTCAATGAGTAGGTAGGTAGGTGGGTTGGTATGTTGGTTGTTTGT
This sequence comes from Cheilinus undulatus, assembly GCF_018320785.1. Lineage (NCBI taxonomy): Eukaryota > Metazoa > Chordata > Actinopteri > Labriformes > Labridae > Cheilinus > Cheilinus undulatus. The sequence goes on along the minus strand of NC_054871.1, from coordinate 49,503,031 downwards.
TAGGTAGGAAGGTGGGTGGATGGACAGGTAGGTAGGTAGATCAGTAGGTAAGTCAGTCGGTGGGTAGGAAGGATGGTGGGTTGGTGATCCTGAACAAATTTTAAGAACCATTGTTTATCTTTTTTTTTCCAGTTTTTATGTATTTGTTGGACCTAGTCAGGGCCATGACAGCAGCATAAGAAGACAAACATCCCAAAAAAGGTAGGTCTGTCAGTCTGTTGATGGGTAGGTAGGTCTATTAATTAAGGGAGGTTTTCTAATTAAAACTGGAAAAAGATGCTCTTGATTTTTTATCAACAAAATTTTGACTAAAAATTTACAGAATGCAAATGACTAAAGTAAGACTGAAAATAACGAACGCTGTAATCTTTCAACAGAGACTAAATTTGAAACAGCTGCCACGATGAACACTGGAGTGCTGATCTTTTTTTAGGTTTTCTGCTTATATGTGCTTGCTGAGGATTTTTTTTTTATTGAGCTCAACAGTCTTCTTCAATATGCACTGCTCTAATATCAGAACCCACCGTCTTTGTATTTTTCTGTATGTAGCCCTTAGTATAAATAGTGTTGACTTTCTGGTCTAGTCTGACCCCTGTGGCAGCTTTCACAGGAAACAAAAACATCAACCAAACAAAGACAATAAAACAGAGAATGAGTCAAGCAGAAGTGAGAAAGGAGCAGGGACATAGATGGTCTGGTAGTTGTTTTACGTTTGGAGCTTCAATCAAAATGTGCAGAGCACACGGTGGGCCTCCTTTATTAGTCAAACTTTTTTCATATAGCACCTCTAACAAATTCAGCTGCGGTTTTAGATGCTTTACAAGAGCAAGGAGGAGTGACTCGAAAATTATAAAAGAAATTAGAGACTAATGCACGCCAAAATGACTTTAAAATAATCAAGAAGATGGGTGATTGAAAAAATGAAGTGTGTAGCGTACAGTGCATATGAAAAGTATTTTATTGTTTTTATAAATCAGTCACACTCAATATTATTTGGCTTTTTGGGTAAAAAACTTTCCACAGAGTAATGTGAATATGTAATGTAAAATAAGTGACTGCCCTCATTCAACAGAGGTCCAACTGGTTCTAGTAGTCTCAGTGTCTCAGGTGATTGTAGTATAAAGACACCTGTGTCTGGAAGGTCCAGTCACTGGTTATTTAGCATTCCTGGCTACAGTTACACCATGAAGACAAAAGAACACTCCAAGCAACTCAGAGAAAATGTTATTATTATTATTATTATTAAGGCTAAGAGATGCATATATGACTAAACCATGATAAAGCAGTTATTAAGTAGTTTATACAAAGGTCTTTGGATAAGAAAAGCATACATGAGCCATTTTTAAGATTTTATCACTGAAACAATGAAAATATTTGATGTTTTTTGGAGGCATATGTCACTTTTTCTTTTCTCTTGGGTCCTGGGGTTGCTCTGCTTTTCTTAGGTACATGTACAGTTGAAACCAGAAGTTTACATACACTATGTAAAAAGGCACATAAACATTTTTTTCTCACCGTCTAACATTAAATCAGATTCAACTTTTTCCTGTTTTTGGTCAATTAGGATTACCAAAATTATTTCTATTTGCTAAATGCCAGAATAATGAGAAAAGGATTTTTTTAGACAATTTTTATGACTTTCTTCAAAGTCAGAAGTTTACATACACTAAGATTACTATGCCTTTAAACAATTTGGGAAAGCCCAGATGATGATGTCATGTCTTTGGAAGCCTCTGATAGGTTTATTGACAACATTTGAGTTAATTAGAGGCACACCTGTGGATGTATTTTAAGGCACACCTGAAACACACTGCTTCTTTGTGTAACATCATGGGAAAATCAAAAGAAATCAGCCAAGATATCAGGAAGAGAATTGTGGACTTGCACAAGTCTGGTTCATCCTTGGGTGCAATTTCCAGATGCCTGAAGGTGCCACTTTCATCTGTTCAAACAATTATACGCAAGTATAAACACCATGGGAATGTCCAGCCATCATACCGCTCAGGAAGGAGACGGGTTCTGTGTCTCAGAGATGAACATGCTTTGGTCCAAAAAGTCCATCTCAACCCATGAACAAAAGCAAAAGACCTTGTGAAGATGCTGGCTGAAGCTGGTAAGAGTGTGTCATTATCAACAGTCAAACGAGTCCTGTACCGACATGGGCTGAAAGGCCACTCTCCCAGGAAGAAGCCATTACTCCAAAAGAAACATAAAAAAGCCAGATTACAGTTTGCAAATGCACACAGGTACAAAGACCTTAATTTTTGGAGACATGTTCTGTGGTCTGACGAAACTAAAATTAAACTTTTTGGCCATAATGACCATCGTTACATTTGGAGAAAAAAGGGGGAAGCTTGCAAGCCTGAGAACACCATCCCAACTGTGAAACATGGGGGTGGCAGCATCATGTTGTGGGGTTGTTTTGCTGCAGGAGGGACTGGTGCATTTCACAAAACAGATGGCATCATGAGGAAAGAACATTATGTGGAAATACTGAAGCAACATCTCAAGACATCAGCCAAGAAGTTCAAGCTTGGGCGCAAATGGGTTTACCAAACGGACAATGACCCTAAGCATACTGCCAAACTGGTTACAAAGTGGCTTAAGGATAACAAAGTCAATGTTTTGGAGTGGCCATCACAAAGCCCTGATCTCAATCCCATTGAAAATTTATGGGCAGAGCTGAAAAGGCATGTGCGAGCAAGGCGGCCTACAAACTTGGCTCAGTTACACCAGTTCTACCAGGAGGAATGGGCCAAAATTCCTGCAAACTATTGTGAGGAGCTTGTGGAAGCATATCCAAAATGTCTGACCCAAGTCATACAGTTTAAAGGCAATGCTACCAAAATACTAATGAAATATATGTAAACTTCTGACTCTCAAGAAAATAATAACAAATTGTCTAAAAATGATCTCTCTCATTATTCTGGCATTTAGCAAATAGAAATAATTTTGGTAATCCTAATTGACCAAAAACAGGGAAAGTTTAATCTGATTTAATGTTAGAGGGTGAGAAAAAAATGTTTATGTGCCTTTTTATGTAGTGTATGTAAACTTCTGGTTTCAACTGTAAGTGGGGCTCAGAGGAAAAATGGTTGGGAAACACTGGTCTTGGCTTTGCTTACTGGCCTTGTAACTCCAGCTGTGAATCATGTGGGATGGCAAGTGACAGACACGTTTGTCCAATCACCTTCTGAGAATTTTCTGGAAAGTCTTGCTCTTCCCAAACACTTTCTATGGGAGGTTTCTCGAATGAATGGGAAAAATATCCATGCTATGGATATATGAAACAGTCAGACCAATACATTATAATGCTGATAATGTCATTGATCTCTAGTTGCTTATGGTTTTCTTGTGATTTCATAAAAATGCATCAATTTAAATTTCAGTCTTTTAATAGGCAGCTAAAAACTCATCAGCACTTTCTACTCCTCCTCGTGGATTTACCCGAATATTTCAAATAATTCTGACTTCATTTAAAGGTAGCCAGACTCATTAAATTGCCACAGAGTAAACTTTCCCTCCTATAATGTCGGGGTGTGTGTGTGTGTGTGTGTGTGTGTCAGCCCGTGTGTGTTGCTCCTCCCTGTTTGGCTCAAGTGTCTCCATCCTCATCAGAGAGACTCAGTCAGAGCTGCACTTTACCACCCGCTGGCCACCGTCCTCTCTGCTGCGGGTCTTCATGACTCTCTCAAACTTTTTTCAGCAGTGGGATATGAAACACCAGAAGTCCAAGGATTAAAACTGCTCCATTAGGATTACTATCCTGTTACTGAAGCTTTATTTATTTTTTTGTCTTTATTGGATGTTAACGAGGACTCTGTCCATGTCTTCTGTTGGATGATGGCTCCAGCAGTCTCCATCCTTCCACTGTTGGGGTTTATTCTGGAAATCAGTTGTGTGGCTGGTAAGGGAAAAAATCTTCATTTTGAACTCTTCTTTTGAGGAATGATTCAGTAAGTCATGTTATTGAGCTTTGAAGCTCATGAAAACCTTTTAAAATGTCTCTGCATTTTATTCTAAAATGTAATAAACAACTAGGTTTTGCTTTTTCATGTTTGTGGCTTTAGAAAGGTGGAAATTTTCTACCCACTGGGTTTAGGAAAATTAGTGTGTCGGCTAAATTCTGTGTCCATGAATGTGTTTGATGAGAAGGACAGTTGGGACATGTGTGATGGTCAGACAAAGGCTGAAACTGGTCATTATTATAGGGGCTGTTTTAGTGATCTGGAGGCCTCAGGCCAACACCAATAAGAGGTCCTGAGCAATTTACCTAACTAATGAACAAAATATTTACAATGCCATTACTGAATGTCATTTTATCACGCATGGATTCATTGTTTGGTTTGTCAGTGCGTGCTATATTGCTGTAATATGCTTGATATGAAGACATTATGAGGCTCTTTCAGGGGTTTGTTTCTTGTTGTTTGGGCCTTGGGTCCTCCACACAGACTTTTTTTGGATAAACAGAAGCTATTTTGGTGTTCTGAGGTCAGTGAGTTGAATTTAGACGTATTTCTCTGATTTGGTTGGCCTAATGTGTTTTTCCATACAATGGAGTCTGAGCTTTAGGGCCTCTCAGGGAGGTGGTGGGGCTGTGTGTATCCTCAGAAACAGGAACCCCACCTAGGCCGCACAGTGCCGGGCCATTCAATCTGACCCAGCCCATTTTTCCGAGCTTCCTGTTTTGACAGAACGCCGCCATTTTCTGCAGCAAGGGGAAAAATGGCCGGGGAGGTGGTTACAAAACAGATCTTTTGTTTGTCCTGTGTTGTCCTTCAAGTTGTGCCGCACACTTCTGACCTGATTTAGCATCCATGAATTTCCTACATCACTGCAAAAACTCACATTAAAGCTGGGGTGTTTGTCAAATTTTGAGTTAAAAATGTAAGTTACACTTACAGTAAGTCATATTTATTTGACAAGTACATACACACGTGTTGTTTCATCCATTAAAGCTCCAAAATAAGGCTTACATCGTTCATGTTAACCCTTTACCAAGACCGTGTAGCGGTCTTGCGATACTTTGGTGTTTTTCTATGAATGCCTACGTCATATGGTTGCAAGTACTGTAATGAACCATATATGTGTGCACGCCCACAATTCTCAGCTTTCCAACACCGTTGACATTTTTCTAATTGGACAAACTTTGACAGAGTTACAGTAATAATTAGGGGTGTGATGAGACACTTATCTCACAAGACAAGACAAGATTTGGGCCCACGAGATGAGACGAGATTTTACACTTTTTTTTAATCTTGGAAAAAAAATACATGGGTGGATAATATGTCCTTTATACAACTGAAAATCATATTTACATCTTCAGGTCTTCTCAAAAATGTTTGAATTAAGTACTGAAGAGGCTATCAATGCTTCCAAAAGAGCATGTTTTGACTAACTTTGACTCAAACTGTACATTTTAATGCTCATCGAATCAAACCTTACATTTTAACAGTCTACAAAATCTTTAATTTACTAAACTATGTACTCATCGCTACAATTACAATAACTATTTTTAATATTTTACTTAAATGTATATAATAAAAGAATTTAGACTATTTTAACAGTACTTTAAGCACTGTTTACAACAGACTGGAATATAAAGAGCTGCATCAGTAAAATCAAACTATTTTTCATTCTTTTTAAGGACATCCATATTTAAAACACTCAAAATAAATCTTTTAATCAATAACACGTTGTAATTTAAAGAAACAGATTATTTTATCGTGTTGTAGTCTTTTTTCTCGTATGAGCTTTAACAGTGTTGGACATGACGCACAGATGAGCGTGTGTGTTAATGTGTGTGCGTTGGTGAGTGAGTGTGTCTCTGTCTGCTGTCATACAACAAACAGCGTGCATTTAACTGAAGCTTTAACTTCGCTTTTTGGAGCTAACAGTGGACTCTATGGCTCTCTAACGGAGTAAGTTTAGCTAAGTTTTCCACCGCAGTATGCAGACCCGTTACGCTACTCATGTTAAGCTTCTGACCGATGATATACACAGCCAACAGCTGATGGATGTGTGACTGACAGACGGTGAGATGAGAAGGGGACATGAAGAAGCAGCGATTCAAAGTTACAAAGTCACAAATAGCGGCACTACTGGGGAGCAGGTGGCCTAGTGGTTAAAGGCGCTCCCCATGTATGCGGGTGGCCTGGGTTTCGAGTCTGGCCTGAGGCCCTTTACCACATGTCTCTCCCCCACTCTTGACCCCCTTTCCAACTCTATCCACTGTCCTCCTCTATCTAATAAAGGCACAAAAATGCCCAAAAAATAAATCTTAAAAAAAATAAATAAATAAATAAAATAAAAAATAGCGGCACTATGAGCGAGTGTGCGTGCATACATGAACTAAATAAATGCCGTATTCTCCTCATGGAGACTGCACAGGCTTTCACCAGCAGCATTTCATCAATTCACACCGTTATGATGATGCATAGGTGGATCATGTACAGCCCAAGTAGCGTACGCGAGGGGGTGGTTGGAGCGGTCATCTTAATGGATACTGGATCAGCTCTGTTTCCTCACTTTGCTCTCTCACCAACAGTTTTACAGCGTCCAGGGGCCAGGGCATGTTTATGATCTTTTGTAACTTCCAGTTTGGTTTTGTTTTCTGTAAGGAGAGCTGCTGCTCCAAGTGTCTGCGCAATATTGATCTTGCGAGATTGATTTTTCAGTGATGAGAAATCTCATGGCGTTTTGATCTCGTGAGATCTCGTTGCACGAGATCTTGTCACACCTCTAGTAATAATACTCCGGACATACACTGCCAGGCCAAAAAAAAAAAAAAAGTCGCCACCTGGATTTAACTGGGGGGTGGCTGCAGTTGGTCAGGTCTAGGTTCAGCAACATTATGTGCCCAAAGAATGAGGTCAGCTGACTACCTGAATATACTGAATGACCAGGTTATTCCACCAATGGATTTTTTCTTCCTTAATGGCACGGGCAAATTCCAAGATGACAACACCAGGATTCAAACTGTGAAAGAATGGTTCAGGGAGCATGAGACATAATTTTCACACATGGATCGGCCACCACAGAGTCCAGACCTTAACCTCACTTCTTTGGGATGTGCTGGAGAAGGCTCTGCGCAGTGGTCTGACTCTCCCATCATCAGTACAAGATCTTGGTGAAAAAGTAATGCAACACTGGATAGAAATAAATCTTGTGACATTGCAGAAGCTTATCGAAACAATGCCACAGTGAATGTGTGCTGTAATCAAAGCTAAAGGCGGTCCAACGAAATATTAAGAGTGTGTGACCTTTTTTTGGTGGCGACTTTTTTTTTTTGGCCAGGCAGTGTATAAAACACAGCGCCGGCACCGGCTCAGTAGGTAAAGGGTTAAGTAAAAATATCTGCAAACAGGACAAGCAAATTTACTTTTGGATGGTGTTGAAATAAGATTTCACCATTTACATTAGTGTTCTGTAACCTTGCAAAGCAAACGGATACACCTGTTTTCTTGTTTTTCACTGGCAACTCCATCTTGCAAAGCTCCCATCTGAACCGTTTGGGCCCGGTTAGAAAGTGACAGGACCAATCAGCGATGAGGGGCAGTACTTTCAGGCGCAGCAGAGTCGTGACTTGAACAAGCAGCAGCAAGAGCTGGTGCAGTTTTGGAGGAAGAGATTAGCGTGCATGCTGCTAAAGCGCCAGTTTTATCAGAACTTGATGACATTTCTTTGTTAAAAGAAGAACAAAGAACAGCAGTGAGTTGTTTTCTTTTCAAAACCTAAAAAAGTAGAGTACTTACATGTCTGTAGTCGCGCACGTGCAACTTGATAGTGGCTACGTCACGTGTTTTGTTGCTCTGACTGGCCCATAAAGATTCGACAGACAGAACACTCACCCAATCATACTCTGTGTTTTTTTCAAAGCCTCTACCTTTTCTCAAACGCTTCCTATTGAAGCTTTCCCAGATAGATGTGTGAAACACATCCATCTGACGTGGCAGGTTAAGTGTTCTGGGGATCAACCACGAAAAAAATTAAATGCATGACCTCTTAGCAGTGGGCATAAGAATAATTAGCATTAGCATCCTGCAAGGCAACGTCAAGGTTTTTATTTACTACTACTGTAGTCCTATCTTGTGCACAAGCTTTACAATTCTGTATTTAGATTTTTATGAATTTAGACCTCTAAGAAAGATATGGAGATGTGAATGGAGCAGCTATGCTTTAACTGCTATAATTACTGCAGTCCTCTCCTTTTCATCATCAAATTAGCTGCTAATGCTAATATTAAAATATGGCTGCTACTGCTAAGTCTTAACATTCTGTTACCATCATTAGTTAAAGTATAGCTGCATCCAAGAAAATACATCTTTTCGGATGGATTAAGGCCAAGAAAGCCACACATTTATATTACTGTTCTTGCTCAGTTGTTCTCCTACAGCTCCCTCTTCTCCTCTTCTTCATCTACCTCAATCCCTTTAAAAGACACCCTACAGACAAATCCACCTTATTGGATATATATTTGCATCTTTCATACGTATATTGCACTAAAACTTAATAAATTTGGCCTAGTAAACTCACCGGGAGGCACTCATGTTTTGGTCTGCAGTGGTAGCATGACGTCACATGGCCAGGGCACTCGTCGCCGTTCCGATCCCTTAACCGCCGTTTGGACTGGCAGCCTGCATGAGGGCTGCATCTCACATGCTGATACGCATGTCTCACGCACGTAAGATTTGAGATTTAAGGTGTCTACGCTTTCCTTGCACCACAGTCGGTTATCAGTCAAAACAGACAGGAAAATAATAAATACAGAGCCATATTTACCGTGTTGAAGCAAATATGTACATCCACATTGGTAGAATATGTTTGAAATCTGTTAAAGGTAATGAGCTAAAATGCGCCCGTTTAATTCAGTTACCAAACCTCTACTATTTATGAAGCTTTCTGTTTCCACACGTACATAATGTGAGGATAACACCTCCAGTTTGGGCTTTTCAAAGAAAAAAGCATGCTTTAGCATTTCAGGCTTTTCCAACAAAAATATGTGCCCCAGGCCTGTCCACAATCCCCTCACGTATCTTACAAATCCACACACACACACACACACCTTTCTCCACCTTTCAGAAAATGTGTGCTGAACCAAGCCGTTCTTAGATTTTCCCCTCATGATGTCATGTGGTGAGTTAGCCCCGCCCCCAGGTTCGGAGAGGTCAGGGGGCAGAGTCAGACAGCTCAGTAACATTTAAAGGAACAGACATGAAAACAACTCGTTCTGAGAAGGGCTGCAACTGAGGTTTTTTTTTTTTACATGCAAAAATCCAATACTGGAGTGCTTTTCTGCAAAAACATTCACAGGCATGTTTCGGGGACTTCTGAGACCGATATAAACTTGTCTTAAAAGGGTAAAATATGTGACCTTTAAAAGTTTTCTGGGGGAATTATTTTTCCAAGTAAGTCTTCCAAAAGCTACAAGTTATCACAAAAGAGCTTCATACATTGATTATCACTGATATAAAAGATACAAACATCTATCCATTAAGTGAAATTTCTCTGATCATGTTGGGTTCCTTTAAAAACCCAGGCACAGCTTCAGCACATGGCTGCTTAACATGAGGCTGCTTCTGCTGGTAAAAGGAAGTTTTTCCTCTCCACTAAAGCATTACTAAATGTTTCTTTTTGCTGAGCCTGTGGCAATTTATGTTGAGTATCTTAAAGGGTTTCTGATTGGCGCAAATTCACGAGTGACACAGATTAAACAAAGTAGATGTTTTGAACCTAAAATGATGTAAATTCACCTACTTTGACTTTTTGTATCAGTTTTGTTGATAGTGGTTATCACACTGCTGATCTCATTGCCTGTTTGTTTGAAACCTTTCGTGTTGTTGATTCCTGCAGCCATCGATTTGCGGTTTATGCCTGATCCTCCGACACTCAACATCTACGGCATCCAGAGGATGAACAAATCTGACAACCTGGAGCTGACCTGCAGGTACAGACACACCTCACTGGATTCACCCACTCTCATTTACAGTGTCTAAGGAATGTTTGTGCAGATTTTTGGAGTTGTTAAACCCAGAGAAATTCTTCATTTTGGGAGGTTAAGTTGTGGAACAGACTTAATTATAGAGTGAAATTGTGTAAGTAGTTGTTGGTGTTCAACAAAGACTCTGGAATGTTAAATACTCAGAGGTTACAATTGCACTGATGAAACTAAGTGACAGTGAGGGCTATCAAAGTAAGGTATGGCTATTAAAAAAGAGAATAATGCTGTAAACATTTTTCAGTATATTTCCCCTCCAGTCTCCTCCCCTTCTGCATCAACACACCGCTGCAGTCAGGCAAATATGTGGAGACATTTTGGAGCAAATCAAGGTCAAGGCAGATCAGTAGGTCTTTTTCTGTCTCAGAGCCTCTGAGGTTCTGTTCTTAACTTCTGACACAGACTTCAACGTGTTCCTCTGAGCACAGATTTGATCTTAGGAAAAAGTCACATGATGCTTGATCAGGAGAATAGAGAGGGTGATCATCACTGTAGTCTGTCTTTGGTCCAGAAACTACTTTACTAAGAGCTCAGTTTGATCTGTCTTGAAGAAGAAATTAAACCACTTTTCTACACTTGTAGTCTCTTTCTTCAGACCTTCTCCTCTCAGTTTCTCTAGAACCTGTTTGTAATAATGCTGATTCATCTTCATCCTTGGTGATGATGATGTTTTCCAGTGAGTGGCGTTTTGTCTCAGGATCATTTTGGAGGATTACATGTAGAATTGGGTTTCCTTCGATTGGTTCCAAAATGTCTCCACAAATTTTCTTGCTTTTCTCTTTTGAGCAGAAGTCAGAAGTTTGGAGAATACTTTGGCACACACTTTTGTCAAATTTTAAGACCAAATTTGCAGAACTTTCTCTTTATCAGTGGAGACCATTTCTGCTTTCACTCCCTACTGAGCCATCGATCATTTTTGAAGGTTTTGTTTAATTTGTTGAATGTTTTCAGAAAATTTTGATGTACATGGGCACAAGAACCTTTAATATCTTGTACATCTTTTCTTCTTTCACTCAATCTTTCGTGCCATTCACACACACGTAACTGTGACATGTAGTGTCATACACCTCAGTAAATGTAAGAAAAGATTCAGCTGCTGTTTTGTTCTGTTTCACCAAAAGTTTCAAGTTGAGGCCGGTTCAGACTGCACAGTTTTTGTAGTTGTTCATGACTACACCATGTCAGACTGTACAACAAAAATTTGTTCCTATGTTGGCCGATGGACTGGCCACACTACCAGAGTGATCCTGACCACTCATCGTATGCTGACGTCACCACACGACGGTGTAAGAACATTTCTGACAAGCTAGTCTTGTTGAATCGTGGCAGTGCATCTTGGATGCGTCATTTTTGTGACAACTACAAAAGTGTTTGTTGTTCCTGATGCTCAAAATCGGGCCTGAGTTTTAATGATGAGCTGCGGCGTTACAGTCGGGCTAAAATCTGGCTGAATTTGTGTCCTCTGAGCCGGCCTTTAATGCATGGGTCAACTTTTAAGATAATCATTTTACGAAAACATGTTTACTTCAGTGAGTAGTAAAAACTAAAGATGCCACATAGTTTTAGACTCAGCACAGTCCCATTATTTCAGGGGTGTCAAACTCAATCCCAGCAGGGGCCAGATTCTGGATTCCAGACTAACCTGAGGGCCTAACAGGGTCACCTTTTTAACCATAAACTGTCTTACCTTACCTTGTTTCACCAGTAATAAAATATTTTTTTAAAAAACTTAGCACTGCTGACAAATGATTTTGACATTTAAAAAGCTAAAAAGAAAAGTCTTAAATCATCAAGGATAAGCTCATATTTTTACACTTGAGGATATCTGCAGACCTCAGACTGATGGGCCAGTTATAACAAAAATATGATGTAATCTTGCGGGCTAGGTTTGGCCCCTGGACCTTGAGTTTGACACCTGTGCATTATTAAACAGCCATACATTGTATATCTTTTTTTTTACCTCCCCCAAGGAAGTTATGTGATTGGGTGAGTTTGTTAGTTTGTTTGTTAATTTGTTAGCAACATAACTCAAAAAGTCACGGACGGATTTTCATGACATTTTCAGGAAGTGTCAGAAATGGCATAAGGAAGAACTGATTAGATTTTAGGACTGATGCGGAGCACCGTCTGGATCCAGGAATTTTTTAAAGGATTCTGTACTATTGGGGGATTGGGCTAATGGCGGAGGTCTGCGCTGTTACCACTTTGCACCAGGAGATGGCGGACATGGGTAACTTATTCAAAGTCTTGGAGTTAGTTATAGAGTTTCAAAGACACACACACCCCGACGAGTCGGAGTGTAACAGAGAGAACGACAGTGAATTGTAGCGAGAATACTCACAATGCTGGGAGGAACAGAGGAATATTCACCCTCTGCCATGACTTTCACATGTAGCGAAGCCAATGCGTTGCCTCACCGTGTCTCCACCCCACCGGGGAGGGAGTAATCAGCTAATTAGATCCTGGGAGTGATTTTGATCACCGTCTGGATCCAGGAATGTTTTTAAAGGATTCTTCACTCTTGGGAGATAGGGCTGATGGTGGAGGTCTGTGCTCTCTGAGTGCTTTTCTAGTTCTTTCTATTGCTGATCCTCTGGGCCATTCTTTGGAAGGTAAAGGATCAAACATGACTCTAACCATTCTCTGATGAGGGTTCACCAACATTTATGATTTTCTTTCTTTTAGAGGAAGGCAGTTCCTGAGGTGGACGACCCCTCCAATTAGCACTCGCTTCTCCACCAGTGACTGCAGTGGATCAGGACTCTTCTGCACGACGCTGCGGATCACCAACGCCACCGTCAATGAGACGGGACAGTACCAGTGCTCCTACAAAGACCTGAGAGTGGAGGATGGGAAGACGTCAGGATCGGTTTACGTGTTTGTTAACGGTATAGTGAACTTTTCTAAGAGGACTAGCTTGAGTAAAGGCCAGTGTTAGTAGTTCAAGTGACTACATCTTAGTACACATCCATACTCTGCATCAACAATCTGTCTGCAGTGATGACCTGATATCAGAACTCACTGTCCATCCTCTCATTCAAACAGCCTGAAAATCTTTTCTGCAGCGCTCTTGTGAGCGGTGAAGCTGCTAATGTTAGGAATCATTGGGGGCAAATTAGCCACAAGACAAAAACATCCAAATATTTGAGATTATAAAGACTTAAAAAATTTCAGAGTTTCAAAAGTCAGGAATTTACAACAAAGAAATCAAAATTTCAGAGTTAAAAAATTCTTAAATGAAAATAGTGGTCAGATTTTGGCTTTTGGGACTTATAACCTCAAACATTCTAAACCTAGGGTTCAGGCACATATACCGCTCATAAAAATCATAAAAATTATAATTTTTTTTAATTTTCTTTTTTTTCTTGAAATGAACATGTCTTTTCTTTCTGAGAGTGGCCCTGATACACTGCCATAATAATGGTTAGTTTATACATAGAACAAGTCTGTGTAGGCTGCCATGTTAGGACTTGGTCAATGAAAACAAATGATGCAAACTTTTTCCAAGTGGCTCCTAGAGAGGCTTAGCTATCTTAGGCTGCGTCCACACGGAAATGAATTCAGGTGTATACGCAAAAGTTTTATGTCAGAAACAGCGTTTCGGGTGACTGTAAATGATACTTTTTGAAAACAAGTCCCAGAGTGAATAAATCCGTAAATGACTACCGTTTCGTCCCCGTGTGGACTGCTATCTGCGTTTTTCTTGAAACGATTACGTCACACACAGCGTAGCTCCCTTAAAGGGATACTTCAACATGTTGGCAAACCGTGGTGAATGTGCATGAGAGCATTTTGGAGTTGTTGGATTGTGTATTTGATGAGTTTGATGAGGGAAAGCCGGAATACCGTCTGCTTACATTGAGTTGGCACAGCAGGTCCGAACTCGGCAGCGCCGATCTATAAACAGCTTGCACTGACAACTAAAGGTAACGAACCTATTACTAAGACTATGGGAATTATGGCAATGGGTGAATTTGCCAAAATGTTGAAGTATCCCTTTAAGGTGCCTGCACGGGTTCGGCCAAAACAATAACAGCGGACTACACGGTTGTGTTTGTGCTGCAGAAGCTACTGAGCTTGTTACGGCTTTTACAGAAAAATCTAATGCTCCTTTACTACCACAGCGAAACACATACACCATATGTTCTTAAAACCAACACGGAGAACAACCAGAAGGGCAACTAGAAGGAAGTTTGTGTTAGTTTTCTGCAATATTCTTCTTCTGCTTTGGTGCATTTCCATGGCAGCATTACAGCGCCACACATAGCCTTGGCATATGTACTACAGCGTTTTCAGTCGTTTCAGTGGTTCCATGCTTACGCGGATATTTCCTGAAATGATCCCGTCTTTACAGAAAACTTTTCCAAAACCAAACGGCAATATATCGTTTTGGTCTCTGTGTGGACAAGGCCTTAGATGAAAGTAGAGGGAGCCAGAAGGAATAAAGGGTCTAACAGGGGTGATGTTCAGGCTAATGGGCTCATATATATAAAGAAGTAGATGATCCAGAATTGTGTAGAGGAACAGTTGTTTGGTATGGTTATACTTGTCTTTTCTTACTGTATTTAGTAGTAAAATTATTGGTCATTACATCACATGTTACTGGGAAGAGGAAGAGAATCCAACACAGGGGTGTTAGATTCCCAATTTAAAATTTTTCAGTCATATTTAGACTTTCAAACTTAATTTTTTTCTCATATTTTGACATTTTAAATTAACAAATTAACATTAACCTTTTAAATTAATAATTTTACTTTTTATCCCATATTTTGACCTTTTAGACTCACAATTTTATATTTAAGTTGTATTTTCAACTTTTTAAGCCACTATTTTGAATTCTAGCTCATATTTTGACATTTTCAACACCTATTTTTGACCTATCAGACTCTCAATTTAAAATTTTAAGTCATGTTTTGATTTTTAAACTTATGATTTCAAATTTGATCTCATGTTTTGACCTTTCAAACGTATGATCTTAACTTTCTCCTCTTATATTTGCCCTTTAAAAACATTTTTCTATTTTGAATATTGTGTTCTGATATTTTGAACTAATAAGTTGGAATTTTTATCTCAGATTTGAGCCTTTAAACTTATCATTTTTCTTTTTGATGAATTTCAAATGATTCATCATCATTTTTTTCATATTTTATTACTGGTGAAAATGGTTAAAAGTTGACCCAGTTAGGCTCTCAGGTTCGACCTAAATCCAGAATCCGGTCCCTGCTGCGATTGGGTTTGACACCCCTGCTCTAACTATTTTAGCTGATGGTTTTAATGAAGTATAATCCAGTTAAATTTGCAGAAAAAAGAAAAAGTGTTGGCACTGCAATCATAATCCTTTAGTCTTACATCTGAATTGAACAGATGTTGAATTGTGATGTTTGAGCGTTTGTTTTGATTCCAGATTATAAGACTCCGTTTGTCCCGCCTGAGAAAGAACACGAGGTTGTGTTCATCCAGGAAGGAGTGAAGGTGGTGATCCCCTGCAGAGGCTCGGTGGAGAATCTCAACGTCACACTACACGCTGTAAGAGAGACGTCTTCCTGCTTCCTTTGTGTCCTTTCCTCTGTGAAATCTGCATTATAATCCAGCCTCATAGGAGTTAAACTTTCTGTAGCTTTTTGCACCAGCTATGCATCGGTTATGCCTTAACCTAGCGGATCTCAACGTTAGGGTTAGGACCCCATTGGGGGTCGCGAGAGACTGAGAGGGTCTTCAGATGCCTTAAAAAACTAAGAACATTTTTGATTTACACTGTTAACACTTTACACCAATTTTGCCAAATTATAACCCATTTTCATCACTTTTTCCCACCAATTTTTTCCAATTTTAATACATTTTTGCAACTTACAACTCATTTTTGTTGATTTTAAACCCTTTCCACCACTTTTTTTCTGCCTGTTTTTGCCACTTCTAAACCAAATCTTGCCACTCTCTGCCTATTGTTGGCTCTGTTGACACATTATTGCCTCAATTAACCCCTTTTACCACTTTATAAGCCACATTTCACAGTTTGATATGCACATCTTGTCCAGTTTCTGACTTTTTCTGCCTCAGCTAACCCTTTTTACCAGTTTATATCAGTCTTTCATCCCATTTCACCACATTTCCACTTATTTTTGCCACTTAAATGCCATTTCAACCACTTTTGAATCCCTTTCATCACTTGATGTGCCCTTTTTTGCTACTTTAACCCCTTTTTTGCTACTTTTATCTAATTTTTGGCATTTCTAACCCATTTCTGCTACTTTTAAAACCTCATTTCACCACCTTTCCCACCATTTTTGCCATTATTATCCCATTTTAGCTATTTTTAACATATTTTAATTCTGTTTTTAACAAAAGGATTTACATTTTCAAGAGGGCTACTTACTACACAAATGAATTGAAAAGATATTTGTTTCTTTGATAGGCATATACCACAGCTTCACTTTACAATGGATCATGATTGTGCTGTCATTTTTAAGACAAACAGCAAACTGCAGCATGATTTATTATAATACAGGCTAGATGGCAGATTGGATAAAAGCTGACGACTAGGGGAGTGACATAGAAGCTGTGTAGACACAAAGAAAACAGAACTGAGATTATGATGTGACTGCAGATCTGACTGCCACTGATGAGGGACATGTTTAAATAGGAGGGTTATTATTTTGATCATGTTGATTAATTATTCTAAAAACTTGGGTTCAAACTTAGCTGTATTTGAACTGACGCAGAGCTGGTGCATCGTTAGCTGCTGTTGATGTTGTTTTTAATTCAGAGTTCAAAATCAGTAAATGTGTGTGTGTCTGTCAGAAGTATCCAAATAAGGAGCTGCATCCAGACGGGAAGGATTCTCTGTGGGACGCTCGGACGGGATTCACCGTTCCCAGTCACCTGATCAGCTACGCCGGCGTCGTCTTCTGCCAAACCCAGATTGGAAATGAGACATTTAAGTCCCCTCTCTACATCCTCGCCGTTGTTGGTGAGAAGAAAAAGGCTCTTAAGGAAAATTAATCGAAGAAAAACTGTTGAAAAGTGGCAACGCTTTATATTACAGGATGGTGATAAGTGTGATATCAAAGAGGGAAAACAAATGTTCTAATACAGTGGTTCTAAACATTGGGGCCGGGACCCCATTGGGGGTCACAAGACACTGAGAGGGGGTCTCAAGATCCCTCAAAAAACCTGAGAATATTTTTTGAATCATACATTTGCCACTTTACACCAGTTCTGCCAAATTTTAAATTGTTTTCATCATTTTCCCACCAACTTTTCCAATTTTAGCACATTTTTGCAACTTCAAGCTAATTTTTGTCAATTTAAAACCCTTTCCACCGCTGTTTTTCTGCCAAGTTCTGTCTCTTCTAAACCAGTTCTTTTCATTTTCTGCCTGTTATTTCCCCTGTTGACCTATTATTGCCACTGTTAACATTTTTTACGTCCATTTTTACATATTTAAACCACATTTTTTTAGTTTTTATACCAATTTTTACCTCCGCCAAGGAGGTTACGTGATCTGCACGGTTAGTTAGTTCGTTAGTTAGTTAGTTTGTTTGTTAGTTTGTTAGCAACATAAAGCAAAAGTCATGGACGGATTTTAGTGAAATTTTCAGGAAATGTCATAAATGTCATAAGAGAGAACTGATTACATTTTGGGACTGATCCAGATCACCGTCTGGATCCAGGAATTTTTAAAAGGATTCTTTAATATTGGGAGATAGGGCTAATGGCGGAGGTCTGCGCTGTTACCACTTTGCACCAGGAGATGGCGGACATGAGTAACTTCAATCCCAGCAGCATTTTTGGGTGTGTTTCTATTCAAAGTTTTGGAGTTTATAGAGTTTGAAAGACACACGCCACTTGGAGGAGACGAGTCTGAGCGTAACAGAGAGAAAGACAGCAAATTTTAACGAGAATACTCACAATGCTGGGGGGAATAGAAGAATATTCACCCTCTGCTATGACTTCTAGTCGTCCAATGAGACCATGGGTGAGACTGTCAGTGCGTCTGTTGGCACCAGCAGGCAGCGCTTTCGCCATGACAGTCCACCCCTAGCGAAGCCAGTACTTCGCCTCACCGTGTTTCCACCCCACCGGGGAGGGAGTAATCAGTGAATTACATTTTAGGGCTGATCTAGATTACCGTCTGGATCCAGGAATTTTTTTAAAGGATTCTTCACTGTTGGGAGCCAGGGCTAATGGCGGAGGTCTGTGCTCTCTGAGTGCTTTTCTAGTTGCCCATTTAACCAATTTCTGCCTATTTTTCTGCCTCAGTAAACCAATTTTTGCCAGTTTAAACCAGTTAAAACCACTTGTTATGCCAGTTTTTGCCATTATTTGCTTTATTTTATTTATTTATTTTTTTTGGTGCCACTTATATTGTTTTGGGTTTTTTTTGTTTTTTTCCCATGTCTGTTACTTTCAAAATCCAGTTTCAACACCTTTTCCACCAATTTTTGACATTCTTTACCCATTTTAATTCCTTTTTTTAAGAAAACGTATTTATATTTTTAGGAAGGCTCATTACTACGGCACAAAAGAACAACAATAAAAAAATATTTTTTTTATCAGTGGTCATTATTCAGTTTAATATAAAATAAGGATATCACAGCTTAAATTTACATTTGACCTTGATTTTCCTGACCTCCATGGTCCCCCACATTTGGCTGGGCCCCAGAAAACCCAAGAAGAGTTGAGGCTGTAATGGGGATGGCGGGACAACTCCATATTAAGATTTATGTATTTTATTTGAGTACAATGTCACTACAGTCCCTGTTGGTGTACTGGTCAGGAAGCCAAAGTCTACCAACCAGCCTAATGACATGAGAAGGAATTAAGATGGTCCAGAAACTTCTGATGTGATGTGACCGAAAGCTACAGTCCGATAATTTTATTTTACTAGCCAGGCTACAACAGTAAGCAACTGCTGAAATTGTCCATTTTCTTCTCTAAAACCAGTGGTTCTCAACCTTGGGGTTGGGATCCGTTTTGGGGTCGCGAGACACTAAGAGGGGTCTCCAGATTCCCTTAAAAAAACTAAGAATATTATTAGAATTTCACTGTTGCCACTTTACACCAGTTTTGTCAAATTTTAACCGGTTTTCAATATTTTTTTCCCACAAATTTTAACACATTTGTTGCCATTTTAAACCCTTTCCACCACTTTTTCTGATCTGTTTTTGCCACTTCTAAACCAATTCTTGCCACATAAGCCAAATGCTGCCTCTGTCGACCCATTATTGCCACTATTAACCCATTTTACCACTTTTTATGCCCAATGTTTACCATTTTAACCACATTTCACCTTCTGATATGCCTATTTTTGCCAGTTTGACCAATTTGCCAGTATCTGCCTATTTTGCCTATTTTTTTTCCCAGTTAGCACTATTTTGCCAGTTTATGCTGATTTTCTTCCCATTTCACCAGATTTCCACCTATTTTTGCCAATTTAAAGCCTTTTCAGCCACTTTTTAATTCCATTTACCACTGTTTATGCCATTTTTTGCCACTTCGAACCCATGTCAGCTACTTTTAAGATTCAACTTCACCACCTTTTCCACCATTTTTTGCCATTATTAACACATTTTTTCATTCTTTAACCCATTTTAATACTTTTTTTTTTTTTTTTACAAAATAGATTTATATTTTTAAGAAGGCTATATACTACACAAATGATTTATAAAAGAAAGGAGGTTCTTTCACTGATAAGAGTGATTATTTTTTTCAGGTTAAATATAAAAAAAAGGATATCAAAGCTGAACTTTGTAATAGACCATGATTTTGTTGACCTCCAAGGGCCCCCAGTTTGGCTGGGCCCCAGAAAGCTCTCCCCTTTATACCCTCTTATGGGCGGCCTTGTCTGCACATGACTGTCCTTGAATCTGCATGGCTGTGTTCACCCACATTCAGGTACAGAGGGGGTCCCCGGTCTCTGGCACCTTTATTTTGGGGGTCACAGGCTGAAAAGGTTAAGAACCCCTGCTCTAAACAAAGTACCAAGGAAAAGTTCTTTATTTTTTATTTTTTCATAATCCAGTTTTCAGCACTCATATTTTAAGTTTGAATATTCAAAATCATGCTTGTCCCATTTGTGACTGCTGAATAAGACATCTGCTGTAGAAAATGACATTTTGGAAATCCAACACTAAATGTCAAATGGACATACGTAGAAAATTTAGAAGACTGACATTTACATCCAACACTGAAAGTTTAAAAGATACGTATAAATGTCAAAAATGACGTACTTTGTCCCAGGAAGAGTAACATTTTGGATATCTGACATACTAATCTTGTTTTGGATCAAACCATGTATATGTCATGAACACCCAGTTTAGCTGTTAAGTTTAAAAAGTACTTTCCAGGTGCTTAAATGACCCTTCTATGTGTCAGAAAGCAAAGCTTTGCATTTTCAGTGGTGACATAAATGGTGACAGTGTAGCTTGAGTAAAAGAGAGACTGGGTGAGGTTCTGGTGAGTCTGGAGTCTGAAGAGAACGATAGTTTGTCAACTGACCGCCATGTCTTCCCTCCCTTTTCCTCAGGATACAAGATCTATGACCTCACCCTGACCCCGCCCCAGCTCCAGCTGTGTGAGGGGGAGCGTCTGGAGATCAACTGTACTGCTCATACCGAGCTCAACGTCGGCATCGAGTTCAACTGGACGCACTCCGGCCAGGCCTTGGTCAGTCTCCTTCAGCAGTGTGTTTAAATAAAGTCATGTGATGTGGGCTTTTATCAGCATGACCAGTTTTAACCATGAACCATGAATGCCAGCGTCACCCAATCAGAGCTCCAGATTTTTCTGCATCTCTTCTTTGTTTTTTCTGCATCCCCCCATCTCTTTTGATTCTGCCTTTTCATCTTCTCTCTTGGTACATCTCCATCTTTTTCTTTCTGCAGCCTTCCTCATATATCTTTTTGCATCTCTCTCCTCTCCATCTGCATTTTTGCATCTTTCCCTGCCTCTCTGCATCTCTTTCTTTCTACATATGCCCTCTCTCCTTTATTCTGCATCTCCTCCTCTCTATCAGCACGTCTCACTCTTTTTGCTGCATCTCCCTTTTCTTACCTTCCTCATCTCCCATTTCTTTTTTTCTGCATCTCCTTCATCTTTTCCTGTGCTTCCATCATACATCTCACTCTCTGTTTTCTGCAGCCTTCCTCTTCCGCCTTTCTACAAATTTCTCTCCATCTTCTCTTTGTGCATTTCCTTCTTTTCTTTCTGTATCTCTCCTCCCCCTTCTTTCTACATTACCACTCTTTTTTTCCATTTCTCTTTTCTCTCCTTCTTCAACTTTCATTTCTATTTTTCCTGCAGGTCCATCTTCTCTCTTTCTGCAGCTCCCTATTTTTTGCAGCCTCCCTCTTCTTTCTGAGAATCTCTCTCCCTCCTCTCTTTCTGCATCTCCTTGCTTGCTTTTTTGTTTTTTTGTATCATCCTCTATCCTTTTGCAACCCTTTACAGCAGACCACTGTTCAACACGAACCCGATTCTCTCAGGGTTTAATTTCCCCATAAAAGGCATAAACTTTGGGTTTTTTCTCGCCCCTGTATCTTTGCTAAATGTTGCTATCAACTGAACAGAGCCTTGAGCAAGAATGCTGCTATTATATATTAGAAAAAAGATCAGACACAGTAAAAGGCAGAAAGAAAAACAGAGTATTAATGAGCACTTACAGGTTATCATTCACTCTTACATGTGTTAATTGTCTCTCTTAATTCTCCCTCACGTCAGAACTCTGTGAATGGCTCAAAGCTGACCCACACTAAATCCCATAAGAAAAAGCTGTGGAACGCTCTGGAGCTTTCTAACACTCTGGTCGTGGAAAACGTGACGGTGGACCACACAGGAGATTACACCTGTACGGCATCCAGTGGGAAGATGGAAAAAAGCGCAGTGGCGTACCTGAAAGTGTACGGTAGGTGTGCTTATGAACAGCTGTGAGGGCACCTAGTTGATTTAAAATAAGTACTTCATCTGCTCCATGAAATATTACAGCTTATTTAAACTTTCTTCTTTCAAGATTATTTTCTATGTGCTTTGTATGTCTAAATGTAAAAAACAATTTCAGACGTCATGGTTAAATTTATCGGGTTGAATCAAAGTATTACAAGTCATTCATATTAGCATAAAGAAAGGGTTTTTTTTAAAGTATTTCGAGTGAAAGAGGGAATCTAAGTCCTGGTCCCTCATTTATCAGCAGGGTTTAAAACGACCTGACACACCACTCTAAGAAAATGTGAAAATGTTTATCTTACTGGAGTAAAGACAAAGAATAAAAAGCCTAATGGGAACCTGACTAAAAGTCAGATGAGGCTGTTGAAAATGGGGGACAAAGAACTGTTTTGACAAGATTTTCTAGGCTACGGTTTTCCTCATACCTTTCACGAAAACCTGACTTTGCAGCAGTGTTAATTTTGTCGACTAAAACTATTCATTGACAGCCTTTTTTTCCATAACAAAAACTAGACTAAAACTAGCAAAAATAGATCTGTGTGTTTAGTTTTTGTCAAAATGACTAAAACTAGAACAAAATGTAATTTAGTTTTCGTCTGACATTCAAAATCTGTATTTCTCCACTGTGGGTAAACCTGTCAAAATGCAATGCATCTGTATCTATTCTACCTCTCAGCTGTAGGAAGCAGGGACCCCAGGTTTGGCAGGGTGCAGAGAACACACTACCATGATTTGGTACCAGATTTAGGCAAGAGAATAAATGCTTGGACTAAAAGTAAAGACTAAAATGTGAGGACTTTTTATGGATTAAAACTAGACTAAAACTAAAAAGGGTAGAAAAGACTAAAATGGGACTAAAACTAAAATTAAAAACAGCTGCCAAAATGAACAATGCTTTGCAGTGTCACTCGTGGAGCTCTCTATTTGTGGCTTCCGTGGTTTATGTATTGAGTAAAAATAGAGGTTGATAACAGAAGCTTAAAGGGGACATATTATGCAAAAATCACTTTTTCAGGCTTTTCTAACAAAAGCATGTTCCCCTGGCCTGTCCACAATCCCCTCAAATACCAAAAAAATCCATTCCCTCCACCCTCTCCTTCTCCACCTTTCAGAAAATGTGTGCGGAAACAAGCCGGTCTCAGATTTTCCCCTCGTGATGTCATGTGGGGAGTTAGCCCCACCCCCAGGTTTGGTTGGCCCACCCCGGTTGGAAGAAAGTTCCGCCCTCCTCTCCTGATCTTCTCTCAGAACCAGCTGAGATGCTGGATAGCTCAGTGGGTTACCCTGCTGACTATGGTCTGAGAGATTGATGATTCAAATCCCAGTCAGGCCCCTAACTTTAGATAAAGCTTTCTGTACTGTTGTAACATCAGGAGTGCCACATCCATTTCCTGAGAGGGCTGTGATCAGGGGAGGCTCATTAACATTTAAAGCCACAGACACAGAAACAGCTTGTTCTGAGAAGGGCTGAAAGAGAGGGGTTTTTAGACATGCAAAAATACAATGCTGGAGTGTTTTTTTCAGCAACAAACTTCACAGGCATGTTTTGGGGACCTCTGAGACCAATATAAACTTGTCTTAAAAAAGGTAGAATATGTCCCCTTTAACCCTCAGGCATCACTTTAATTTACGACCCTTTAAAGCCATTAAGGACAAGAACGTCGACTTCCAAAAAGCTGCTATGAATACTTAACAGATTAATATTTTTTTCTGCTTTTTTTTGCATAAATCTCT
The DNA here is from genome assembly GCF_018320785.1 of Cheilinus undulatus. NCBI lineage: Eukaryota > Metazoa > Chordata > Actinopteri > Labriformes > Labridae > Cheilinus > Cheilinus undulatus. Next base: position 49,479,360 of record NC_054871.1, on the reverse strand, counting down.
TAAACAACTTCAGCTGTGGACAAAACTACCAAACATTTGATCATTTTGAGGATTTAACCCTTTAAATGCCAGTTTGATTACTTAAAGTCAGTGTGTTTTTTTAATGACAAAAAGCAAAAAAATGTGATATCCTCCTCAAACCAAATGTTAGATGGCTGGGGCACTATTTCTACATCCAGCGTGGACATGTCAATGATTTGCCAAAACATTGACTTTGGTGCATTATTAGTTTTTGTGTAGCATCTGATTTAAAATTTACTACCCTTAAAGCCATTAAAGACAAAAACGTCCACTTCTAAAAATGGCAATAAAAATAGTATACATTCTTTTTTTTCTGCTTTTTTGGGTCAGATCTTTTGATCAACTTCAGTTCTGATCAAAACAATCAAATACTGAATAATTTTCAGGATTTTAACCCTTTAAATGTCAGTTTGATTACAGGGTGGTAATATTTTTTCTAAAAAAACACACAAAACAGTAATTATTTTTCAGAAAACTGATGTGGGGGGGTAAATCAGTCCTGGGTATGTCAAACATCAGCCAAAATATTGCCTTTGGTGCATTATTAGTTTTTGTGTAGCATCCGATTTAAAATTTATGACCCTTTTTAGTAGCTGCTGAACAAAAACGGCCCATTGACTCCCATTCAAACCACATTTTTTGATCCCATAGCCATTGCATGATATAATCATGCGCTCTGTAATCTTATGGTTTCAATATTGAGAAAAATGGTAAAATTTGACTGGTTATCAAAGCTTAGTTCAAACACTTCATACAACCAGAGGTGGAAAAAGTACACAACTATGGTACTCAAGTCAAGTGCAGTTACTCTGGTACTTACTTAATCCCCCCAAAAAATCCAAAGTGTCCATTCTTTGAACGTCTCTGTCTATTTTGTTTCATCTAAGCTTTAGAAAGTTGTGTTGAGAAGGATGATAAATCTTAAAATTTAATTTTACTTTTTTCCCAGAAAAACCCTTTATTGATATAAGGGAGCCATCATCGAAGGTTTTGGAGGTAAATGTGGGATATCAAACATCCGCCGAGATCCCTGTCAGATACTCGGCATACCCGAAGCCTGACTTTGAATGGTGAGTTTACAGGATGAGCATAAACAACCATGAAAAGGTGAGATGAAATGTTCTCTCTGTAGAAAGTAAAACACAAAAAAAGAGGTAGACCAGCAACATTTGTGCTCTGAGGTTAAACTAGGGTTTCTGTTAGTGGAATCTGAGGCCTTCATAGAGGGAAATGTAACTGCTGTTTTTGTTGTCAGGTATGTATCTCCTGTTTCCAAAAGGCCATTCTATGATGTCAGTCTGACCATCTAAGTCAGTGGTTCTCAAACGGTGTGGCAAAGCACTCTAGTGTGCCTTCAGGCAAGTCTGGGTGTGCCATGGGAATTTGTACAATACGTTAGTACTACAACTTTATGGCGAGTACAGTAACCAGGCCTGCCCACAGATCTGGCTGGACCCCTGAAACCCCCAGAGAATGAGCCCTCCCCAGTTGGGATTTATTGATGATACCAGTGTATGTGAGTTGGATCAGTAGCATTGGTGCTAGCATCCTGGCTAACAGTTACCTCATTAAGAGCTGAAAAGCATGGCAAGCTGTTATTGGTTGAATTGGTGTTGAAATTATTCATTCAATTACATACATTTTAACCAACTTAACCAATTTTTCTACCCATTTTTGCAACTTCTTTTTTTGACAAATGAAACCATTTTGCTGCTTTTTAAAAATTTTCACCACTTCCTATTACTATTTATGACCCATTTTTGCCACTTATGGGACTTTTTTTTGCCACATTCAACCCATTTTTCCTACCTTTTTGCCACTTTTTGGCCAATTTTGCTATTGTTTGACAATTTTTTTTTGCCATTTCTCCCATTTCTTTTAACCCCTTTTGTCCACCTTTCAGCAACTGTAACCCTTTCTTGACACTTTTCTGCCACTTTTGATCTATTTTGCCACCTTTTTGATTCTTTCAACCAATTTATGCCACCTTTTTTTCAATTTTTGCTCATGTTAGCCTTTGTTTGACTTTTTTCCCAATTTTGCCCTTTTTAAAATCAATTTTAACCCATTTTTAGCACCTTTTTACAATATTTAACCCTGTTAGACCACTTGTAACCCATTTCTGTCACTAGTTTGACACTTTCAACAAGTGTTTACCAATTTCGAGCCACTTTTAGCCACTTTTTTTTTTAAACAATTATTGCCCATTTATGACTTTGTTTTGCCACTTTTTGTCTAATTTTCCATGTTTTTTTAATCACTTTAAAATCCATTTTTGCCACCTTTTGCCTACTTTTGCCACCTCCATGATCCTCCAGTTGGCTGGGCCCAGAAAGCTCTCACCTTTATCTCCCCTTATAGGCCACCTTGACTGTAACATTATTTAAAAGTCTATTTTTGTATGGATTTAAATGTGGTGTGCCTTGAGATTTTGGCTTAACATTAGGTGTGCCTTGGGTGAAAAAAGTTTGAAAACTACTGATCTAAGTGACAAAACCAACAACTTGTAGTGAACTGATGCGGCACTGAAACTACAGAGAATGTCTACAAGAGCAGCTCAGAAACAAGTCCACCTATGGGTCTTAAAATGTTTAAACTAGGGCCTGTTCAGGGGATCTAGATCCTTCCCCTTACATTGCAGTGTCTCTTCTTTCCACCCAGGTTGAAAAACGGCCTTCCACTGAAGGATGACTACAGGATAAAGCAAAGGAGTGACATCCTTCTCATCCGTGTAGTCGCAGAAACAGATGCAGGGAATTACACCGTCATTCTGTTCAATAAGAACACAAAAGAAGAGCGGAGACAATCCTTCCAGCTGATCGTAAATGGCATGTTAATCCTTTATTTCCCAGTGTTCATCCAGACATGAGCTGAATAAAAGATAGTAATGACAACTGTATTTTTTTTTCCCTATAGTTCCTCCTCACATCATCGAGAAAGAGGTGGCGGTGGACACTGATGTATACCCCTATGGTAGCAGTCCCACGCTGAGGTGCACTGCTCGTGGATTCCCAACACCGGCATACATTCAGTGGCAGTGGATGTCCAAAGAGGACTGTCCTGAGGCCTTCATGTGAGGGTTTTTTTGTGTGTTCAAGCAATGTACCATATTTTTCATCCATTTCATGGCTGCTTCTTATATAATGGTGTGACCAATTAACTTATTCAAAGTCATGAAGCACACCATCATACTGTGTGTACTGTCAACTGCAGCCATCACCGTCCCCTGCTGCACTGCTTTACGCTACTGAAGATTTACCCCTGGGCTAGCATCAGTGGTTTAAGTGATTGCTTGGCAGGCCCGTCGTTGCTGCATGCAGCCTGTAGCTCTTAAAAGCTCCCCTCTTGGTTTTCATCTTTGTCCTATCTCAGTGTAGACAGAAAAACAAAGATATATCTTAAAAGGAATTTTAATATCTAAGTGTCTGTGTTAACGTAAATAATCATATGTTAGCATTTCTATAACCAGTCATGCCAGTACAAGATTCTTCACTATCAGTGGAGCCAGTCAGGAGAAGAACAAAAATAAGCTTTCCACCAACACAAGCTTTCAGCGTGGTTCTTTGCTAATCTTTTGATAGAGAAATGTTGTCTAGTTCTGATTAAACTGCAGTATAGCTTTGTCCACACTTCACCGATCCCTGTCCCAACAGTGAAGTTAAAGGCCCAGCCTACCAAAATAAAGGCTCATAATGCTTTCAGAGGATGGTGCTTCATTTTTTAACTGGCAACACAAAAAAATAGGGAAGCACCATATAATCAGCATGATATAAATGGTATTAGGACTGGCAGATATGAGCTTCAAAATGTAAATATTGAATCAGCAGATGCCAACATCTGTTGTAAATGTTAATCCATACCAGCTGAACATATTGGCCTATATCAGCTGTAAATACATGTCTGTATCAGCTTTAAATATCGGCCTGAATCTGCTGTAGATAATGGTCTACATCAGTTAATAAAATCCTGTAATAGCTTTAAAAATTGGCCTGTTGGCTGTAAATGTCATCCTGAATTGGATGTACATATCAGCCTGTATCAGCTGTAGATACGTGTCAGCCTTTACTGGCTGTAAAAATCAGGCTAAATCAGCTGTAAATATAAATATGTAAATATGAGCCTTTATTGCCTGTAAATATAAGCCTTTTTCAGCTGTAAATATGAGCCTTAATCAGCTGTAAATATAAGCCTTAATAAGCTGTAAATATAAGCCTTAATCAGCTGTAAATATGGGCCTTAATCAGCTGTAAATATGAGCCTTTATCAGCTGTAAATATAAGCCTTTATTTCCTGTTAATATGAGCCTTTATTGCCTGTAAATATGAGCCTTTATTGGTTGTAAATATAAGCCTTTATCAGCTGTAAATATGAGCCTTAATAAGCTGTAAATATGAGCCTTTATTGGCTGAAAATATAAGCCTTACTCAGCTGTAAAATATAAGCCTTAATCAGCTGTAAATATAAGCCTTAATCAGCTGTAAATATAAGCCTTTATGAGCTGTAAATATAAGCGTTATTCAGCTATAAATATAAGCCTTTATCAGCTGTAAATATAAGCCTTAATCAGCTATATATATAAGCCTTAATCAGCTGTAAATATAAGCCTTTATGAGCTGTAAATATCAGCCTTAATCAGCTGTATATATAAGCCTTTATGAGCTGTAAATATAGGCGTTATTCAGCTATAAATATAAGCCTTTATCAGCTGTAAATAAAAGCCTTTATCAGCTGTAAATATAAGCCTTAATCAGCTGTAGATACGTGTCAGCCTTTATCGGCTGTAAGTATAAGACTTTATCAGCTGTAAATATAAGTCTTTATCAGCTGTAAATAAAAGCCTTTATCAGCTGTAAATGTAAGCCTTAGTCAGCTGTAAATATAAGCGTTATTCAGCTGTAAATATAAGCCTTTATCAGCTGTAAATATAAGCCTTCATTGCCTGTAAATATAAGCCTTAATCAGCTGTAAATATAAGCCTTAATCAGCTGTAAATATAAGCCTTTATCAGCTGTAAATATCAGCCTTTATTGCCTTTAAATATCAGCATTTATCAGATATGAATATAAGCCTTTTTTTGTCTGTAAATGTAATTCTAAATCAACTGTAACAATCCACAAAAATCCAATTTTGTGCATCTCTCATAAAATGTGTAATTTCTTTCTTTAATAAATAAAGACGTTTAAAACAAAGGATTACCATTGCTTAAATTTAGGATGGACCATATCTCTGCCATCTTCTGTTGGCCCCTCCATGACTCTGTGCCCCAGAAAGCTTTTCTCTGTTTTTTTCTAGCTGAAGCCTGCAAAGCAGTTGCTGTGATTAACATTTAAAACTGTTTTTTTTGGTAGTAGTGATTGTTTTTTAATACTCTGAACTGAAATTTTGCAGTATAGTGGTACAGTTGTGTTCAAAAGCTCCTCAGTCATTGTAGGAAGGAGGAATTTCTGCTTTAGTGATGTTGACAAAACAAATGAGCAGACAATGAGAACTCTCTCTGACCTGATGCAGACTAATGGATGTGATTCAGGCTCTTAAATATGTATATTTTAAAGGGAGCTGAGCAGTTTTAAACTTATTTCTGTACAATCAGAGACTGTTTACATCAAGCCATTTACCTCTGTAGACATACCTTTGCTAAAGTGGCTCTGATTTTCAGTGATGTAAGAGAAACGGGGGAGTGTTCGAGGAGCTGCTTCGACCATCAGCAGCTTTCTTATCTCCTCCCCACACGTCACAGCTCTTCCTTAGTCTGTGGGCCCCGTTTCCTGTTGGTGTTGTGCTTTCTGTCAGATAAAAAGAACGTCTTCCTGCCTTGTAAACCTTCTGTCCTTGGTTATCTTGTCCGAGGTTTTCCAGAAGTATTCTACAACAATCTCAACAAACTTTTCCTTTGTTTTCTTATTTGGGTTAAAAGTTTGTGTGTTTCCCAACAAAGAAGGAGTTGCATAAGATGGCCGAAACAAAGAAGATCCTAAAAAAGAAGCAAAACATGACTGTCACAGTGAAAGTAGCAGTTCTCTATTTGAGTAATTTGTCTCTATTTTTATGTTTGTTTGGGTTGAAGAGTTTAAACTTAAACTTCTGCAGAAATCTGACACTCCATGATGTAAATCCCCTGGACAAACATCATCCAGTGCCAGCATATCAGCAAAATATGTAATATGAGTATTTTACATAAAATACACTGAACCAAGTAAAGGTTTTAAATATTGGAAATGTAGACACGCAAATAGGGGAGTCTGTGAAAATAGAAACTATACAACTGAGGCTTATATGACTTTGTAAGGTGCATTTGCCTAACATTGAAAATGCAATGGTGGAAGAATGGGAGGGTTTTTTTGGACGAAAATCCCTCCATGCCTTTGTAACATACTGTGTTGTTGAGCAAGACATGAACATGACCAATTAGACCAATTAGAGCTTGGATCAGGCCAAAAATTCCATTTGACTAGGGGGAGTACCAAAGTCCGGTACCAGCGTGGCGCCAGTGCAAACACGTCTGAACCCATTAAAACAGATTTTGGTGTCACAGCCCCCTGCCACTCCACATGAAAGGCACAGAACACCATCTCGAATTAACTTCATTTATTTGGTTCATTTCAGCAGAGCATGAATATCTTTTATAAATTTCGCTGCTGTGGAGTAAAATCTCGTCTCTACTCATGTGCCTCGTTATTTGATCCACTTTATAGATTGTCTCAAGATCAGCGCCAGGATAAAAACTCTGGCTGAGTCTTTACACCAAGAGGTCACAACTTTCTATTTTCTTCATCCCACGACCAACTGGTCTCTTTTTAAGGTGGCTTTCACACTAGGGGCCCAGTCCTGGATCCAAGTGCACTTGAGCCCGAAGTCCGGTTAATTTTGGTTCATTTAGTGTGGATGCAAACGAACCACGCCCAGGCACCTGTCTAACTTGGGGAGGTGGTCTTGGGCATGACCAAAGTGGACTCTGGCATGGTTCAGATGAGATGCGAATGCAACCGCACCGCGATACGGGACAGAGCGCCGTATCAGCTTTATGAAGTCACTGTAAAAACTAAACTTCTTTCCTCAATAAAAAGCGAAAATCATCAGCATCTAGTCAATAAACGGTCTGCTGTGACTCACCTTACAGATGAACACAAGTTGGAGTCAGTGAGAGGAGTTGCAAAGGCAATGAAAGTCTCCTGTCACCTCAAAAACCGCTGTATTTGCGCAGCACAAGCCCATTTAATCCTCTGGTAGGGGCCTCCATGCCTTAAAAAAATTGGAATATTTTTAAAATTTACATTGTTTCCACTTTACACCAACTTTGCCAGATTTCAACATGTTGCTGTCAATTTTTTGTCAGTTTTAAACCCATTCCACAGCTTTTTTCTGCCTTTTTTTTTGCCACTTCTCAACCATATCTTGCCACTTTTTGCCTGTTGTTGGCTCTGTTGACCCGTTATTGCCACTATTAACCCCTCTTTACTGCTTTTTACACCACATTTCACAATTTAATATACCCATTTTTGCCAGTTTAAGCCATTTCTGCCTATTTCTGCCTCAGCTAACCCTTTTTGCTAGTTCATATCAATTTTTCACCCCATGTCAACAAATTTCCACCTATTTTTGCCACTTAAACACCATTTCAGCCTCTTTTTAAATCCCCTTTTACCTCTAAATATCCCAGTTTTTGCCACTTTAACCAATTTTTGCCAATTTAATCCAATTTTTGGCCCTTCTAGCCCATTTCTGCTACTTTTAAACTCCAATTTCACCACCTTTCCCAGCATTGTTTGCCATTTGAGCTATTTTTAATGTATTTTCATTCTGTTTTAAACGAAAGGATTGACATTTTTAGGAGGGCTACTCACTGCACAAATGAATTAAAAGATATTTGTTTCTTTGATAAGAGTGGTTATGATTCAGGTTAAATATAAAACACCACAGCTTAACTTTACAATGGATCATGATTTTGCTGGCCCTCAGTTTGGCTGGGCCATTTTCCCCCCTAATGGGCGGTCTTGTCTCCATGTGACTATTCTTGAATGTGCATGGCTGTGTTCAGCCACCTTCAGGTACAGTGGGGGTCCCCGGTCTCTGACACCTTTATTTTGGGGGTCGCAGCCTGGTTGAGGACCCCTAGTTTTGAGACTAGTGATGCACTGACTGTTAAAGTTAGGGCCAATAACATTTGTTTCTTTACCGCCTCGGTGTAGGACTCGTAGTATGCCGACACTATCTCTCATATTCCACCATGAAAACAGATGAGACTTTGTCTCGCTGGTAACCTCATCTTCCCTGTTGAATATCTTTTTGATTCAGTAGCTAGATAAGTTTCCAACATGCACACAACAGCTTAATACTGGCAGCTGATGTCTGTGTCTACCATAGTATGTGTCTGATGTTTGTAAACAGGGTTGATACTGATGTTAATCCATGCTTTGGTGCATCCCTAATGGAGTCATATTAAAATACCCAAAGAAGAATGAGCTGTTTGTTTGTTTCCATCAGGTCGGGGTTGATAAAGTCAGAGAAGAAGATCGCCGAATGTAAAGGTTGGAGGGATATCAGAAACAGCAACGGCAGCCATCCTGTAGGACGAATCACGATGGACTCTGATCATCGCCAAAAGGTTTGAAATTCATCCACACTGCACTGTATCCTATCATATCAATATTGCAGCCTTTATTTTTAACATTTTTCTATGCATTTTTAACAAAATGAACTAATTTCTTCAGAAAATCGTGAGCTCTTTGAAGATCCAGAAAGCCGAGGCTCACACTCTCTACAGATGCACGGCTGCAAACAAAGTAGGAGAGGACTCGCGCGTCATCTTCTTCCACGTCACACGTAAGCTTTTATGAGTAATATCAGTTTTTAAAGAGGATTTGATAAAGTTCAGAAAAGCATAAACAAAACTGCAGCTGTCTGTGAATCACTCTTCCTTTAACATGCTGTCTAAATATGACATGTTAATTTTTCTGAGGGTTTTTTTTTAACTTCTTTTTATTTAGAATTTGCAGGAGTTTACCTACAATTTCTAAAGGATACATTCCTCTCCTATGTACAAAGACAGACGACGGCCACAATAAAATTAAGCGGATCCTCTTATTTTAAGGAAAATTACTAGTCATTCTTGAGATTATTACGTTGTAAATTCATGAAAAAAAACCCACACTCAGAGACTTTTGAAGTTTGACTTCAAGAGCTTGAAAATTCCAGGTTCATACAGTCGTACTTTTACAAGAAAGCAAAGTGGGAGCAGTGCTTGGATCGGTCCAGTTTACAGAAATGTCTCTTCTGTGTCCTGATGATAATGTGAAGAATCTGAGCTAAAATCAAACTTCCTCATTGTCCCAGTGCTTCTGCAAATCAAAAAGGCTCCATCTGGCTGATTTTCAACTTTGTAATCTCAAAAATATTGAATTTTGGTTTGAGAAAGTTTTTGACTTTAAAATATAAAAAATCTGTTTTTGTCATTAATTTTTGATTCTTTGACTTTGACTTTAGAGGTTTATGATGAATGTTCATCCAATCACCCTCCAAGTTATTTTTTCAAAGGCTCTGCCCTTTCCCAAATGCTGTCTATGAGAGGTTTACCACAAATCCATCTGGCATGTCAGGTTAATAGAGTGCTGCAGTTGTGATGTAATTTTGTAGGCAAACCCAGAAGTTGGCATTGCTTGGGTTCCCTCGGCGTCGAGACTTTGGGATTTTTCAATGGATTTTTGGATTATTGCTGAAAATAAGATCTGTGTCCAGTAAAAGTTTATGAATCTTACAAGTTTTGTTCATAAAGATAATCTTCATAAACTGGTAATACAGGCGCCATATCTGGTTCGTTAATCTAACTGACGTGAGTAAAAGCTAACGTCGTGCTATTGAACTACAACACAGTCAGCTGAATTTAACGTCGTCACCCATGGATAAAAGTGAACAGCAGGCTCAGTTTCTGCACTTCAGATGATGACGTATAGTCCTCCCGACAAACGTTGTAGTCCTTGTTAGCTTGTTAGCTGTCTTTTAGTAACCGCCTTTATTAAGACGTGACAGATTTATTTTATGTTGGAGGATAAAATGTTAAACACTCTTGAGCTTGTGTTCACCACAGACCTTAATTCAGGCGTTTAACTGAAAACTCATTCAAAAATCCCAGAGACTTTCAGACGAGGGAACCGGAAGTGCTAAAATGCTACCACCTATAGGAGGTCAACGTCATTGCTAATACAACACTGGTTTAAAAATCATAAATGTTTTCTAAAACAATGGTTTTCAACCTTGGGGTCAGGACCCCCTTTGGGGTTGCGAGACACTGAGAGGGGGTCTCCAGATGCCCTAAAACAACTAAGAATATATTAAAAATTACACTGTTGCCACTTTACACCTATTTTGCCACATTTATTACCCCTTTTCATATTTTTCCCACCAATTTTAACACATTTTTGCCATTAAACACCTGTTTTGGTCAGTTTTAAACTCTTTCCACCACTTTTTTTCTGCCTGTTTTTTGCCACTTCTAAACATGTCCTTGCCACTTAAGCTTAATTATAATCTGTTGACCCATTATTGCCACTATTGAACCTTTTTTACTCCCAATTTTTTCCATTTAAATCACATTTCACCATTTGATATGCCCAGTTTTGGTAGTTTAACCAATTTCTGCTAATATCTGCCTATTTTTTCTTTCTCAGTTTACCCTTTTTTTTGCCAGTTTATATGAATTTTCCATCCCATTTCACCAAATTTCCACCCATTTTTTCCAATTTAAAGCCCTTTTGGCCATTTTTAACCCTCTTTTACCACTATGAATGTTAATTTTGCCGCTATAACCCATTTTTGCCATTTTTAAATAATTTTTGCCATTTCTAACCCATTTCTGCTACTTTTAAAATCCAATTTCACCACTTGTTTCACTATTTTTTGCCATAATTAACCCATATTAGCAAATTTTAAACCATTTTCATTTCAATTCAGTTTCAGTTCGACTGGGCATATCTATACTTTAACTCAAGTGCTAAAGTTGAGTACAGCTGCTTATTCGTGAATTGATGGTCTGTTTTTGCAGGCGGTCTGGAGGTGAACGTCTTTCCTTCCAATGAGCCTTTAGAGGAAGAAGACGTGGTTCTGCGGTGTAAAGCAGACAGGCTTCTGTATGGGAACCTCGCCTGGTTCCGCGTCACGAATGTCTCAGCGTCAGAGCCGGTCCCGTCGGTGCAGCCGTGTCGCTCCCTGACGCTGCCGGGGAAGCCTCTGCAGCACACCGTGCTCACCAGCCCAAGAGGAATCAACGTAACACTGGAGCTCAGACTGCCCAACGCTTCACAGAGAGACCAGGGTCTGTACGCCTGCCAGGTGGAGAACATCAAGACTAAGGAGAGAACCTGCCTGCTCAAGCACATTTCCCTTAAAGGTAAGAATGGTTTAAGACTCCCTTTTATGTCATTAAAATGAATAAATGAATCCTTATGAAACATGAGGATGATATAAGAAGATATTTAATCTCTTTATCTCTTAGAAACCATGACGCTAAATGATTGTAAAGTAGTGATAGTAAGAGGCCTAGATGATAGGCTCAACATTTTTGCCCTTTGCTGTAATGGTATTATATTGAGGGGTCCCATCATGCTTTTAGTGTATTGTTTAGATGTGTTTTAGATGCATTTGTGTTAAGATATTCTGAGCTGTACAGTGATCATTCTAGCGCTTTCTTTGCTCATGTCTTTGGTGAATTATTCTGCACCATGAGTGAAGCAATCCACTAAGTTGGTCACTTGAGAAGACAGTGCAGGTCTCTTTACTCTGGGCACACCTGGCTGGAAGAAGACCCCAGGAAGACCCAGAATGTGCTGGAGGGATTATATATCCTGTCCAGTATAGGAATGCCTTGACATCCCCCAGAAGGAGGTGGAAAGTGTTAGTGAGGAGATATCTGAGTTGACCTGCTCAGATAGCTAAGACTGCTATCATCGCGACCTAGCCCTGCCGTTCTTGATATAAAACTAATTTGGAAAGTAAAAGTAAATAAATGATTCTGATGGCCCACAGACGTGGGTTGTATTTTACAACACAGTTGTTGGTAGCCTTTACCCACCAACTTCTTAGCAGTTATAATTTTGCACCCATTGCTGTTGTTCATATGGCTGCTTGAAGATCCTCCTGCTCTTCCATGAAAAGCATCACACATTCCTGTCTTTCCTGTGCCAGAAAGAAAGCGTGGGGCAGGGAGAGAAGCCGCAAAAAACAGAGCCGAACAGGCATCAGTGACAACAGAATGACACTGATGTAGTCAGAGGTAGAATAAAGGAGGAGCTGGGGTGGAGGAGGGTTGTAAAAAGCAGCTTGCAAAGTGTAGACAGGCTTTGGAGACGGCAGCATGAGTATGATTTGCCAAAAGCATGCCTAGGGTGCTTGCTGTCAGCTGATGAGGACTCTCATTAGACAGCAGCTCTGCCTGAACAAACACTATACGCTCGATTTACTGTAACAGGCTGTTGTGTAAAGCTATGGTTGTGGTGTGCCTTGGGCAAAAAAAACAAAGATTGAAAACCACTGATATAGTGTATAACAATGCTCATTTAGTATTTATACACCATTACAAAATGGCATATTCACTGTATAGTGAACAGGGAGAGATTTCAGATACAGCCAACATAATACGAGCTGGACGGGCTGTTTTCATGTCAGTGCCATGGTTCTTCACCATCAGGAAATCAAGGTCTTGCTGAAGCCGGCATGAGAAAAGCAGAAACATAATTTTCACCAAGGAAAGCTTTCTGTGTGATTCTTGGCTCTTCCTTTAACTCTTCGGTATACCTAGGCACATTATTTGTATTCTGTTTTGGAATTCTTGAACCATTTTGTGTTCTGTTGATGCAATTGGCGTAAAATAAACTGCACAAAGATGTGTATTTTTGCTCATTTTGAATTTTTCAAGCCAAATCATTGCATTGACCTGTTTGGTATGGTGCATAGAAACAATACTTACGTATATATCCCTTAGGGACAAAACTTACCAATTTAAACCCATTATAGTTATAGTTATTTTGATTGCAGATTTGCAGATTTGATTGCAGATTGCAATACTGTATATCACTGTTACTGCCATTGTCTGTGATGCAATTTTTAATGGGGACCTTAGGGCGCATTTACGCCAGAGCTGTTTGGTATGCTTTAAATGAACTCTGGTCCATTTTCTCAGATAGTCTGGTTCTTTTGGAGTGGTGTGAAAGCTCACACAAAATCTGGTGCGGACCAAACAAGCTGACACTGGTCCGCTTGAAAACAGGGGGTCTCGGTCTACTTCCAGACGAACTCTGGTGCGGTTTGTTTGAGGTGTGAAAGCAAAGCTGACCAGCTTGTGAACCAAAGGCAGGAAGTGGCATGAAGCGTAATGATATACGGATTTATATGTGATTTAATACGTTCAAATACATGTCAGTACCTTGCTAGGCATCTGTGTAGCCATAGCAACACGTCATAGTCTGTGCTGATTTATTCACCTCATGTAAAGGATGACATTTCGTCTTCTTCTACGCCTTCTTTTTCTTCTTGGTCACTGTTTGGTCGTGGCGACAGCGCTCCTAATGGGCAGAGGTTGTAGTTGTTCAGATGGTTTGGTTTGTTTGACCAATAGAGCAGTGTGAATGCGAACCAAACCAAAGTACAACAATGTTGCCATTTCTGTTCCAAAACGGACCAAGTCCCCCAGACTATCAAGTGTGAAGACGACCTTAGACTCGCAATTTTTACTACTAACTGCTAGATGGCATCATTACCCTTTTTGGGCCAAGCGTGTATCCGTAGGGCACTTAAAAGACACACTTACAGTGGGATTTTTTATAGCTCTGTGAAATAAAGGCATAAAGAAATTAGATGAAATTTAATTTAAACATTTAATTAAATTAAAACATGTCTGTGGTTGTTGATATATGAAGTCGAGTCTTGCATGTTAAGGCATGAGAAATTGCATCTCTGAAGCACCATTCCAATGTGCTTTGTTGGGGATAAGCTGCAGGTCTATGTTCAGTGCCAGTGCTGCCAAACTGCATCAATATCCATTGATCAGAAATCTCCAAACAGGAAGACAAAAGTTTAGACTATCAGGTCTTTCAAACGGTGTCATAATTAGAGCTGGAAGTCAGAACAACAACAAAAAAAAAAAGTTTTGAAAAATGATATAAATCATGAATTTTAGCATTTAAAATAGGTGCAGAAAATGTGCCCTAGGGTCATATGTGTGTAGTTGTAGGGATGCCTAAAGGTTTAATAAAGAAATGTTGTTCACTGCTAACTAAAAAAAAGCTTATCAGATTAAAGCGTTGCAACATGGATCAGCCTGATGACAGACATGGAATCTGGACAATCCACTGGCTTTCATACTGTTACACTGGAGTGAACTTGGCCATCATCCAAGTCCACTTGACCCCAAAGTCCGGTTCATTGATCAGTAGGAGTCAAAGAAGTGCACCAGACTTGGGCACCATGCCTGAATCCATTGGAAGAGGTGGTCCTGGGTTTGATTCAAGCTTTCAAACACTATGTACAAGCATAGGGTAGAGCTCTTTCAAATTTGGAAAAGACAAACAAATTTAGATACAGGTAATGTCCCCACTTGTCTAAAAACATGCGACAAAACTGATGTTGAGCTATTTCAGCATAATTCAAGTGTTTTCAAAAAAGTTTTGTTCATTCTGTCTGTAGGTCTTGAAGCAGCAGGAATCCTGAATAATTTAACTGATCAGAGAGCTAACGTGAGCTCGACTGTCTCTCTGCTCTGTGATGCTACTGGGTTGCCAACACCGACGGTGGTGTGGACCAAAAACAACCAGACTGTGGTGAATGGCTCAGGTGAGACACAGAGGAATATTCAATACACCGATTGACTTTGTGAGTTCATTAAACTATAAATAATCTTTGATTCTGGTTTGTTTTCAGGTGTGATTCTGAGCCGGAATAACAACATCTTGACGATTACGCGAGTGAAGAAGGAGGACAGCGGTCTGTACGTGTGCACGGCCTGTAACAGTCGAGGATGTGAGACATCACAGGCCTCTCTGATCACTGAAGGTAAGTCTAAATCTGAAAATAATCATAATAAAATAGTGTTAGTAAGTTAAAGGGGACATATTATGCAAAAATCACTTTTTAAGGCTTTTCCAACAAAAATATGTACCCCTGGCCCGTCCAAAATCCCCTTAACTGCCAAAAAATCCATTCTCTTCCTCCCTCTCTTTCTCTACCTTTCAGAAAATGTGTGTAAAACAAGCTGTTCTCAGATTTTCCCCTCATGATATCATGTAGGGAGTTTGCTCCGCCCCCAGGCTCTGTTCTCATGAAACCTCTTCTCAGCTGCCAGTTGAGAGGAGGATCAGGATCACATCGATTAAGTCACATCCATTTCCTGAAAGGGTGTGGTCAGGGGCGGAGCCAGACAGCTCAATAACATTTAAAGACACACACGCGGCACCAACGTTTTCTAGTGAGGCTGGAATTAGTCTGACTTTCTGGAGTCTTTAAAGATTCAGTCCAAACTAGAGCTGAATGATTTGCAAAAGTCATCTATTGCGTTTTTTTTTTTTTTTTTTTTCCAGTGTTGTGATTTCGATTTGATATGCGATTATTAACAAGCTTAAAGCTATAAAGGAGGAGGCTGGGGTGGAGGAGGTGAATCTTTGCCAGCAGCAGAGTGATGCATTAGCATTGATGCAAGCAAGGATTAGTGAGCAGTACATTGTTTTTAAATACATGACCGCTGTGAGAAAGAGCTGTAATTGGCTGTGGGAGCTGGGAGGCGACAATTTGTGTCTGCTGGCTATCAACCAATCACGGCAAGAAGCATGATTTACATGAACTAGTGCTAAGCTCATCAATATTACATAGAATGAACTCGGGCAGAACGATTAAAAAAATATATGTAATTTCAAGTATTGTTGCTCAGATTGCAAATTTGATATCAGTTGCCTTGTTGAATGGGGATTATTGTTTTTCTGTCACTCATTTAAATTTTGGAAAATGTACACAAAACGCAAAAGGACAATTTTTGTAAGCCATTTAAAAAAATTGAAATGAACATTTGTAAAATGTCCATAAAATCTCTGCTGCTGCAAAAAATGAACATATTTCAAGTTAAAGCAATATTGCAACATCTGCAATTTGTAAATTGCAGCGGGCTATATTGCGATTTAACATTGACTTTGTTATCCTTAAGCCACTTTGTAACCAGTTTGGCAGTATGCTTAGGGTCATTGTCCATTTGGAAAACCCATTTGCGCCCAAGCTTTAACTTCCTGGCTGATGTCTTGAGATGTTGCTTCAGTATTTCCACATAATGTTCTTTCCTCATGATGCCATCTATTTTGTGAAGTACACCAGTCCCTCCTGCAGCAAAACAACCCCACAACATGATGCTGCCACCCCCATGTTTCACAGTTGGGATGGTGTTCTCAGGCTTGCAAGCTTCCCCCTTTTTTCTCCAAATGTAACGATGGTCATTATGGCCAAAAAGTTCAATTTTAGTTTCGTCAGACCACAGAACATGTCTCCAAAAATTAAGGTCTTTGTCCCTGTGTGCATTTGCAAACTGTAATCTGGCTTTTTTATGTTTCTTTTGGAGTAATGGCTTCTTCCTGGGAGAGTGGCCTTTCAGCCCATGTCGGTACAGGACTCGTTTGACTGTTGATAATGACACACTCTTACCAGCTTCAGCCAGCATCTTCACAAGGTCTTTTGCTTTTGTTCTTGGGTTGAGATACACTTTTCGGACCAAAGCACATTCATCTCTGGGACACAGAACCCGTCTCCTTCCTGAGCGGTATGATGGCTGGACATTCCCATGGTGTTTATACTTGCATATAATTGTTTGAACAGATGAACGTGGCACCTTCAGGCATCTGGAAATTGCACCCAAGGATGAACCAGACTTGTGCAAGTCCACAATTCTCTTCCTGATATCTTGGCTGATTTGTTTTGATTTTCCCATGATGTTACACAAAGAAGCAGTGTGTTTCAGGTGTGCCTTAAAATACATCCACAGGTGTGCCTCTAATTAACTCAAATGTTGTCAATAAACATGACATCATCATCTGGGCTTTCCCAAATCGTTTAAAGGCATAGTAATCTTAGTGTATGTAAACTTCTGACTTTGAAGAAAATAATAAAAGTTGTCTAAAAAAATCATTTTCTCATTATTCTGGCATTTCGCAAATAGAAATAATTTTGGTAATCCTAATTGACCAAAAACAGGAAAAGTTGAATCTGATTTACTGTTAGACCGTGAGAAAAAAAAGTTTATGTGCCTTCTTATATAGTGTATGTAAACTTCTGGTTTCAACTGTACGTATAGGGCTGGCACTTAATAAGATAATAGAGAGAAATAGACACAAGCAGGCCGTACTTTGTCCCTCAGAGTCATTACATTTTGAAACTACAAAAGCACTTGGAGAGCGCAGACCTCCGCCATTAGCCCTATCTCCCAATAGTACAGAATCCTTTAAAAAATATTCCTGGATCCAGACAGTGATCTGGATCACTCCCAAAATCTAATCAGTTCTTCCTTATGCCATTTCTGACATTTCCTGAAAATTTCATCAAAATCTGTCCATAACTTTTTGAGTTACGTTGCTAACAAACGAACAAACGCGCAAACGAACAAACAAACCCTCCCGATCACATAACCTCCTTGGCGGAGGTAATAATGACTTAATTTCCAAAAGCGCAAGGACTTTTTTTTTTGGTAAAAATTTGAATATCATTAAGAGCTTTTGTCACAGAATTATTATGTTTTAATTCTCTAGTCCCAAAGAGATGGTAGACCAAGTTTGTGTAAAAAAAAACTCTTAGTCATTAGTGTTTACTGTGTCTAATACATAAAAATCTTTGAGTTTTAATTTTGGATTAATTTTTTTCCTTTGTTTTATAGCTATATAACTTTAAAATTTAAGTGACATTGCTGCACACACATATTCTTAAAATGCAGGTTGTCCCGAAGGAAAGGCTGTTTAGAGCTTGACTGTGAACCACAGGGTCAATGTTTTACAAACTTTTTTAAGACAGAAAGTCCAGATGAGACAAATGGCTTAGAGCTCTAAGGGCTCATGTAATCTCTTTGTGGTCATCCAATATCGGTTTGTAATTTTTTCATCTCTTTTGTAGGTTTAAGCTTTTCTTAGTGGCCAACGGTTGATTTTTTTTTTCATTGTAGTCTTTTTAGTTTGGCTTTATTCACGTTTTCATCTTTAGTAAGTCTCTGTCTGACTTTGTGATGGAATTGGGAATTGATTAGATTACACTGGTATTGATGCCATCAGCTCTTCTTATTGATTCCTTGCTGTGAATTTTCTTTTTGGAAAAAGTATGATATCAGTTTTCGCTGTTAATAACCCAAATTTAAGTCCTTTTCTTTCTGAACACTGAAGAAGATGTACGCCACCATCAGTAAGAGGCAATGACAAGAACGCTTCAATTATTGGCTTAAATAAACAGTTTAGATCACTAAAAATGTTAAACATCAAGTGTTTGGAGCAGAACATGTTAAGCTCAAGTATACAGAAGTTCTCTTTTTTGCTGGAAATGTCTCAGTTCCAGTGTTTTTTCATTGACTAAATCTATGACTAAAAGTGTTCATCAACAGCCTTTTTTTTCATGGCGTAAACTAGACTAAGAAAAATAGATCTGTGATGACTTAAACTGACAAAAACTGAGTTTAGTTTTCATCAAGATGACTAAAACAAGACTAAACTGTAATGTTGTTTTTGTCGGACATTCAAAATCTGTGATATTTCCCCACTGTGGCTAAATCTGTCATAAAACAATGCATGTTTGAAAGCTGTAGAAAGCAGGGACCCCAGGTTTGGCAGGGTGCAGAGAACACACTATCATGATTTGGTACCAGATTTAAGGAAGAAAATAAATGCTTGGACTAAAAGTAAAGACTATAATGTAAGGACTGTTTTTGGACTAAAACTAGACTAAAATGTTTTTGAGTTTTCTTCGACTAAAACTAGACTAAAACTTAAAAAGGGTAGAAAAGACTAAAATGTGACAAAACTAAAAGACATTTAATTGAAAGACTAAGAATAAAATTAAAAGTAGCTGTCAAAATGAACACTGCTTAGTTAAGCCATACATCCCTGTGGATCTTTAGGATGCTTTCACATTAGGGGCCTGGTCCCGGGTCTGGGTGCACTTGAACCCAGAGTCCAGTTCGTTTTGGTAGCGTGAATGCAAACGAACAGGGCCCACTTGGGGAGGTGGTCTTGGGTGCGATTCAAGTGGACTCTGCCTCAGTTCGGATGAGATGTGAATGCAACCACGCCTGGATGCCTGGATCCTCTGAGCTGCATGTAGACGTGCAGATATGAAGAGTGAAGTTGCTGGCATCTTAAAAGGTGATTTTTAATCATCCATGGCTGCAGGACGGACTTTTTGCCGAGTCAAATCAAAACAATCTTCGCTCAGGTCATGACCTCAGTGGTTGCCAGCGTAGCTTCTTCTTCTCTTTCCTCCTTGGCGGGGTTGTAAACCAGCTACATGCATATCACCACCTGCTGTTTCAGACTGAGTACATACAAAACTGGGCCCGGGTACGGATCGATGCTGCTATTGGCTTGCGCCTCCCCCTTCCCCCTGCTGGCTTGTGAAAGCAAGCCAGTGGGGGGAAGGGGGAGGGGGAGGAATTGCACCGCAGCGCGGTTTGAAAAAACTGGGCATAATTTGAAAGCCCCCTTATGCTGCGTCTGATTGTACTCGGAACTCGGATAAATCCGACCTCTGAATTTGAAAAGTGCAATAGAACGGCCCTTCAGCCCGGGACTTTGACTCGGGATTTCGGGTAGGATCCAAGCAGCCCGAGTCAGTCGGAATGACGCGATAGCAAAATGGCGTCGCACACCGTAAGAGGTAAACAGAGTCACTTTCTCCTCAACTTTTACTTTTATGTGCTGTCTAATTTAGCATTTGTGTTTCACAGTACAGGCCTCTGCACAGCTCGCTTTGATGCCCGTAAAAGTTCAATGACGCATGCAGGATTCCCCTCGCTGGTGCGTTCAAGTCATACTTACAGCATATGACGTTTCTCTTTCTCTCTCTCCCTCAAGTAGCTAATATATTTCCCCAGCAGGAGTTTTTGATCCTCAAAAACATCCAAACAAACATCAGCTTACTGTGGCCGGCCAGGTTTTTCGAGCTTATGCAATGAAACGCATTTACCTAGGAAGTCGGAATTTCCAACCCAGATCTTTCCAAGTTCTGAGTACAGTCGAACGCAGCATTAATCTCTGAACCTGAATTAGAATAAACTACTACTTCTCAAGTTAAACCTTAGAATGTGGGCTGTAAAAATATTTCAATTTTCAGTCATGATTAATCCCATAATGGCTGTAGTTAGTCACCATTAATTGCCCCCCTTTTATTGCATTTAAAATTTCCACTATATTGCATTTCAAACTGTTAGAGACATTTTGGACTTTTCTTCTGTCCTGAACTAAGGTTCATTGACTTCCTCTTTGGATAAAGACCTACTTTTAACCCTTTAACGCCAGTTATATCATATTTGATACACACTTTCATGAGACCTCTTTCTCATCAACATGATCCATAGGGTTAGGGTTAGGGTTAGGGTTAGGGGTTAATAACTTTAAAACCTTTTTTGAAATAATCAAATGAATGATTGTCACTTGCCAAAAACACCCAATGTATCAGATGTGATGCAAAAAATATATGTGAAATCCACAATCATTTTCTCTTTTTTAGGATTTTGGTGGAAGGTTAAAATAAACATCTCAATGCAAAAAAATTAAAATTTTCAGGCTATTATTTGAATTATCAGGCTTTAAAGGGTTGCTGGTAGATTAAAGATTTAAACGTGAACTGAACAGCGGTAAAAAGAAGTTTTTATTGATTGAAAAGAGAACTTTTCAATCAATAAAAATAAATTAGTGCACCCTTTGTGGAGCTTGATTAATTGCGATTAACTCAATTAATCTTGACAGCCCAACTTAAAATAAATACAGACATTGCACATTGTGCTGTACGGGCCTTTTTTTGAGAAATGAAGCCACACTTTGACCACTTTAGCCTGTTTTTGTGACTGTCAGCCATGTTTACTTCCTCTTCTTTGTGTTTTTGCTCACTTTGTTGACTTCCTATCACGAGATCTTGATTTTTAAGGCACGGATGTACGGCATTGATAAAGGAATCCTTAAGATTAAATGATGTCAGTGGATTTAACCAATTAGAACCAGTTCTTGATTCACATCCCTACTTTCTATAGGTATTTAGTTTCCTTGTAGCTGTTACAAACCTAATTCATCCTCATTTTATTTCTCATCATCTCTGCCGGTTTTGTCAATCCTCTTGAAGACCCTGAATTTATTTTTGGCTTCAAAGTTTCACCCACTCACATCCCACTTACGACATTTTTGATATCAAAGTCGCAAAGTAAGAATAACTTCACTTCCCAGTGACAGGAAGTTGGCGCCGTCAGCGCACATCCTCCTGTGTGTTTTCTAAATGTTAAACAATGAGGAGACTGCAGGACAAAGGGAGATGCCTGAGCTCCGGTCTGTCCTCTCCTCCTGTCCACCCGTCTCTGTCCCGAACACAGACACCCCGCCACAAACAAACAAGAGCGCTAACTAGAACCAAACGCCTACGTGACCCAGCCCCCGCCAGCAGAGACTAAAACTCTGTTTAAAGCAGGTCCAGCATCCCTACCAGGACTACTAACGAGGGAGGGAAGAGACCTGGGAATGTGTGTATACAGTATGAGGGAGTCTGACAAAGAAAACAAGAGAAATGAGTCTCATATTTAAGCCATGTATTCATTTGGTAATTAAGAAAAAAATCAACAATAAAGACAGAAGTAGAGTTGCAAAGATAGGACTGTAACTGCTCCAACAAAACACTCATAAAAAATAGCAAAAAGGGACCAGATATGTAAAAAAAAAAAATGGTAACAGATTCAAAAAGAAAACACAAGACAGAAAGAGAAGAACCCAAAAAGAACCACAACGACCATAATGGAGACAAAGAACACCAACAAAAGACACTGTAGCTACTATATATAAATGAAGTTATAATAATAATAATAATATTCATTTATAATAATATACATTTGTATAGCACTTATCAAAACCAATGTGACAAAGTGCTTCACAACAACATCAAAGTCCAGCACTGAAAAACACAATAAAAAGAAAAATAATCATTGATTTAAAAGTAAAGAAGTAGTAGTAACAAAGTTGACAGACCATATAGAACAGGGGTGTCAAACTCAATCACAGCAGGGGCCAGATTCTGGATTTAGATCTAACCTGAGAGCCTAACAGGGTCAACACAACCTTAAACTTTGAACTTCATTTTCACCAGTATTAAGATATGAAAACAACAGCACCAATAATAAATCAATAATAAATGATCAGTCTAAAGGCTCAAAATCTGAGATAAAAATTCAAATTTAGTTCAAAAGATCAGAACATGATGTTAAAAATAGAAATATAATGTTTTTAAAGAGCAGATACACAAGGAGAAAGTTTAAATCATAAGTTTGAAAGGTCAAAATATAAGATCAAATTTGAAATCATGAGTTTAAAGGTCAAAATATGACCTAAAATTTTAAATTTTGAGTCTGATCGTTCAAAATATGGGATTAAAAAGTCAAAATTGGGAGTTGAAAATGTCAAAATATGAGCTAGAATTCAAAATGATGACTTAAAAAGTTAAAAATATGATCTAGATTTAAAATTAGGAGTGTAAAAGGCCAAACTATGATAAAAACATTTTGAAATCATGTTTTTAAAAGTCAAAATATGGGATTTAAAAAGTCAAAGTTAGGAATTGAAAAGGTCAAAATATGACTTAAAATTTGAAATTGTTAATCTAAAAGATAAAAATGTGACATATAAAGTCCAAATAATGAGTTGAAAAGGTCAAAGTATGAAAGGAAAAGTCAAAATCATACATTTGAGTCGTAATCTTGAGATGCAAAATTAAAATGAAATAAAACACAAATTATTTTACCCACCCCCACATTCTTGACTTTTTATGAAATCTCTCTTACTCCTTACTTTTTCAGATTTTTATCGCTTAACAAGGATATTTTAAATCATCATGGTTGAGTTTACATTTTTATACTGGAGGAAATCTGCAGACCTCAGACTGATGGGCCAGTTAGAATACAAATATGATGATCTTGCGGGCCGGATATAATCGTTTCAAGGGCCAGATTTGGCCCCCGGGCCTTGAGTTTGATACCTGTGACACAGAAGAATATAAAAGGAATAAAACATTTGATAAGTTATTAAAAACCCTAGACCAGTGTTTAAATAAAACGATCATATTGACAAGGGATCGTGGATAAAGCACAGTTCACATGAAGGCTTTCTGATAAAGACATGTTTTTAAAAGAGATTAAAAAGAAGACACTGATGTAGCTTGTCTGAGATCCTCAGTTAACTTGTACCGAGACACACAAAATGTTTAACATTAGGACCAAAAAGACACAAAAACAAAACAGAGTCTTGGACACTCAAAGCTGATATGATTGCTGCAAGTGGACATAAATCCTTATATATTATTGTTTGTATTGCTACTGTGATTCCATGTACATTTTTAGCTGAGATTGTGGCGTGTTTGCCCTTTAATCGAGGTATAAAAATGTTGGTTTCTCCTGCTAAGGAATTAATTTCTGGTGATCTTGGGAAAAATTGGAAAATGGAGTCAAATTAAATGTATGGAAGCATGCCTTCATTGTGTTTCTTTTTGAAACTAAGCAGACACTGAAAATTATTAACCTATTAACTTGTTTCACACATCAATCTGGAAAACCTTCCATAGACAGTGATTGGGAAAGGGCAGAGCCTTTTAAAAAATATTCAGAGGGCGACTGGATGAACGTCTGTCACATCTTTACGGCCAATCAGAGCAACTAAACACGTGACGTAGCTGTGACCGAGGAGTAAACCTGACTGTAGACATGTGAGTACATGATTTTTGTTGTTTTGATAAGAAAACAACTCACTACTGTTCTTTGTTCTTCTTTTAAAGAAGAAATGTCGTCAAGTTCTGATAAAACTGGCGCTTAAGCAGCATCCGCGCTAACGTCTTCCACCATAATTACACCGTCTCTTGCTGCTGCTTGCTTACGTCACGACACAGCCGTGCCCGAAAGTACTGTCCCTCGATGCTGATTGGTCCTTTCACTTTCTAACTGGGCACAAATGGTTCAGATGAGATTTGCAAGATGGATTTGCCAGTGAGAAACATGGAAACGGATGTATCCATCTGCTTTACAAGGTTAGAAAATGATTGTAAAGAGAAAAAAACTTACTACAGCAGTAAGAAGCCATTCTTGTCTGCCAGGGTTCCATAAAGCCGGCCACACACTACATGATTTAAAATCCGACTTGAGACTCTTCCAGCGATCGTTGGGCCATTTTAAACATGTTTGATATTTACAATTCTCGGTTGTAGTGCCTCTGACAGAGGACCCACAACAACCAATGAGAGCAAGCAGGCGTTTTATCCCACAACTGTTTCATCCCAGGGGCTGCACGGCGGTGCAGGGGTTAGCGCTGTTGCCTCAAAACAAAAAGGTCCCTGGTTCACTTACTGGTCAGGGCCTTTCTGTGCAGAGTCTGCATGTTCTCCCCCTGCATGTGTGGATTCTCTCCGGGTACTCCAGCTTCCTCCAACCACCAAAGACAGGCTTGTTAGGTGACTTTCGGACTGAGCGTAGGTGTGAATACGAGCATGCCTGGTTGTCTCTCTCTATATTTGATTGACTGGCGACCAGTTCAAGGTGTACCCCACCTCTCGCCCACTGACAGCTGGGATAGGCTCCAGCATTCCCCACGACCCCTAACGGGATAAGAAGTATAGAAAATGAATGGATGGATGTTTCATCCCTACGCCACATCCTGGATTTTGACCTGGATGTTGCGCAGCAAACAGCAAAAGCAAAACTTATGGTTCATCAGATATGACCTTAAGTCCATGTTTTCACCGTCTGACATAAAACCAGTTTACTGCTCACTAAAAAGGGGGTTAATGCCAGCCTTAAAACTCCTGTCAGTAAATCAGTTCCCCTGGGTCCTTCTGTACTAGGACAAGGACAGTAGACCCTGTAGTCTCTGGTTGACCTGGTTCAGGTTCTTTTTCTTGTTCGTGCAAACTCCTGAGCATTTGTTATGACTGGCTAAAATGTTAGTTTGCTTACAGTCCAGACTCTAACAGTCTTCCTTCCTCTGACCCAAACACTAATACACAACAAAGACAATGACAACCTGTCTGAACCTTACGCAACCCTGCCTGGGCACACCACCCAAAAAACAACCCACATTCTTTTGTGGGCTCAAACTTGATCACATGCTTGTATAATTCGGTGCTTTATTAAGAGGTTGTTTGTGTTTTTTTAGGAGCAGAGGAAAAGACAAATGTGGAGCTGATTGTTCCCATCGGGTCGGTGGTCATCGCCATGTTTTTCTGGTTGCTGATCGTCTTCGTCATCCGTGGAAGAAAGAGGGTAAGAACTTCCTGGTCGCCTCTCTGCCACACTGTTCCTTCCTCAGGTTTTCCCTCCTGTCACACTCAGGGGAGCTGATAGTGGATAAAAAGGCTTTAAACACTCTCTCACTGTGGGTACGTCACTTTGATTAGAAGTGACTGCTCTGGCTCTCATTCGCTGCTCTCCTTTGTGTCTGTGAACAACAGGCCCACTCTCTGCCTGCATAAGTCACGTAGACCAGCAATGCTGACAGGGCCTCTTTTTACTGGAGGGGCACCAAATTCTCTGAAAAAGTGACGTACGTTAGAGACAAATACTGACTCAGATGTTTTCTCTCTTTAACCGTTCCAGCCAAACGGGGGCGATCTGAAGACGGGCTACCTCTCCATGATCCTGGACTCAGAGGACATGCCCATGGACGAGCAGTGTGAGAGGCTAACATACGACGCTAACAAGTGGGAGTTCCCTAGAGACAGGCTGAAGCTAGGTGAGCAAAAGGATTCAACCCAGAGACGACATTTTTAACCTCTAAAACCTGAGCTTTGGTTTTGGAAGCATTTTAAGTTTCTCCCATTCATTTGGGATAAGTAGGATTTGAGAGTTTAAAACATCAGCCTGGTCTTGGAACAGGAATTTCTTGGAAATTTTCCTTTCCAAAATTCACACAAATTCCCCTAAAATTCAAGGAAATTACCTAGAATTTCTGTTAAAATTCTAAAACATATTTATAAAATATTCCATAAAAAGTACCCCAAATGTTTCAGTGAAACCTTAAAGCCTTTTCTAACAGTAAAAAGGTAAAAAAAAATAAAATAAAAATAAAAAACATGAATTCCTAAAAAGAAAATCCCAAAATTTGAAAGCAAATACCCCAAAAATTCCAGGGCAAATTTATTTATTTATTTATTTTTTAATTTACAAAAGCGTTCTCCAAATTTTCATGTTCTAAGGAACACCCCCCACCTTAAATCAAATTCTAAAGAAATTCAAATTAATTTCCTCGATTTACATAAAAAGGTCTGAAAATCTCCAAACAAATGTTCCCAAACATCCCCACAATTTTTCCATATTTCCATGAATACACCAAAAGAAAAATTCAAAGCAAATTTCCCAAAAACTTCCGGTCCATCTCTCTTTCCATGAGAAAACTTGAAAATTTCTAAGCAGTGTTATGTCCCCATATGTGCACGCAGGGTCAGAGTTTAAAGACCTTTTCAAGTTGTGACAAAAGCACCTCCAGAGTTGTTCTCATACTGAAAACAACTGCTGAAAATTTCTGAAATATTTCCATGAAGTCTTCCTGATCTGGTTGTTCAGACACAGATCTCACAGAAAAAAGGCAATCCCTGTCAGATGGAGGAACCCTAAAGAAATTTAAAATATAGAGAGTTAGAGGTTCTTTAACAGCGTACATTCACCATCAAATACTATGTTGCTTAAGTCACTAACTTGAAGCAGCAAGTAAAGGTGCAGTTCAAATATTTCTGGACTAATCATCATTCCAATGTATACAAAAAATAGAGTTTTCAACTGATTGGATGAATTGATTAAAATAAAAAAAAAAAACAAGTATTGTGCTGATAATTTATTTTTCACTAAATGAGCCTTACCATTAATTGCTTTTCATTAAAGGTGACCCACTGGGACGAGGAGCGTTCGGTCAGGTGGTTGAAGCAGCCGCCTTTGGCATCGAGAAAGCCACAACATGCACCACTGTCGCTGTAAAGATGCTAAAGGGTGAGTATTGCTCCGCTCTTTCCCTCTACACACATGTAGAACACATGAGTTTATTGTACCGTTGTCAGAATTATCAGTACTTACCACTGTTATAGCGCTCGAGTCGGAGCACTGATGTCTCAGACTTGGACTCGGACTCGAGCTTTAAC
Organism: Cheilinus undulatus; assembly: GCF_018320785.1. Lineage (NCBI taxonomy): Eukaryota > Metazoa > Chordata > Actinopteri > Labriformes > Labridae > Cheilinus > Cheilinus undulatus. The sequence goes on along the minus strand of NC_054871.1, from coordinate 49,451,982 downwards.
TGCATCAGGATGAAGAGGAGGACTTGAACCTCTTTTTCATGCAGATCTGTGTTAACATCGTCGAGATTAGCGGGCTAAACAATGCAGGCATATGGTGAAATTATGGTGTGTTTAATGACAGCTCAGACTTTAGAGCATTTAAGGGGGTGGCTAAAACCTTTTTATGATGTGTTCGAATGTCACCTGGAGGAAATTGGAATTTTAGTTTTCAGCGAGAAATCGGAATAAATCCTGTTCTTTTAAAGGAGAAATATTTACTCCATTAGCAATATAAGATATGAGTTCAGTTAAAAACATGCTCTCATTTTTCAGCCTAAATACACAAATAATCCTGTTAATATAACTAATTTTATCGATGAAGAGTGTGATCATTAAGTAGTATTAATAAGAGCATCAATATCAATAAAAATCAATGACCCTCATCCCAAAAGTCAGTCATCCAATGTTTGTTGGTATTTATATCAGTTTATTTCAGATTATTAGGCGGTGAAATGGGATTAAAAATTGGCTGAGATGGGTTGAAAGAGGGAAAAAAGCAATGGAAAAAGGTTAAAAGGTGGCAAGATTGGTGTTAAGTGACAAAAATTGTTGCAAATTTTGCAAAATTGAATAAAAGTGACACAATTGAGCAGGAAAAGTTGTTAAAAAGGCATCACAAATAACAACATCAGAACTCCATGATATTTTGACAAGCTTTTCAGCTCCAAAATGAAGTAACTGTAAACCAGGATGCTGGCACCAATGCTACCATTAAAAAACACTGATACTATCAAAAAATCACTGCTGGAGTGGGCCAATCTCTGGGTTTGTCAGGGGCGCAGCCAAATCTGTAGGCAGGCCTGTGTTCAGTCCTACTTTTTATATATTTTTAAACATTATTGTGACTTCATTTTACATTCAACCTGCACATAATTTCATAAAAATGGGTCAAATATACAGTTGAAAATCATTTTTAAAACTCTTAGGTTTTTTTCAAGACATCTAGTGACCCCACTCTCTGTGTCTCATGACCCCTAAAGGGGTCCCAACCCTAATGTTGAGAACCACTGGATTAAGCTGTAAAATCCAAAACTTTTTGTATCTGTTGATAGTCATTTTTACACTAGATTATCAAAAGAAGAGCATATGAAACAAAGGATCAATAAGAAAATACCATAAATACTCCAGAAAATGTTTGTTTTCTAAGATGTTGTGTAGTTTTTCAATAGTTGTGTAGTCATAGTAATCATGCATAGCACACCTAGACTTGCCTAGACACCAGTGGGCCTCGCCACAACATTTGAGAACCGCTGATTTAGACAGTACGCCTGAAGTTTGCTGCAATTTTTGATAATTGAAAACAAGAATTGTTCCTGCAGAGGACTTCTGTTTCTTGTTATCGTGGCATCTTTTGACTGTAACTAGTATAACTCTGGTAACCCTGTTAAAATGCCTCCCTCTGTGTCACAGAGGGCGCTACGTCCAGTGAGTATCGCGCCCTGATGTCAGAGCTGAAAATTCTCATTCATATTGGACATCACCTGAACGTGGTCAACCTGCTGGGAGCGTGCACAAAGCCTGGAGGTGAGCGCCTACCATGTAAATGATTTAACCCAGTCTTTGTGGTCCGGTCCTGAGCAAACTTCTTAATGAGCAAACACAAGCATTCCCTGATCTGATTACAAACCAGGTAATGTGTCTTTATTGGGCTGGCTTGTATTTATTTACCTCTCTCTTTAATACTCCAAAGACTCGCTCCATCAAATCAGTCTGTAAATGTTCTCCGTCATCCTGTGGTGTAGTTATGACCATCTCTGATCCCTCTCCTCGCTCTCTGCAGGGCCACTGATGGTCATAGTGGAGTACTGTAAACATGGAAACCTCTCCAGCTACCTGAAGAGCAAACGTGGAGAGTACAGCCCCTACAAGGTAAATGATGTATGACCAGAGGTAGATAAAGTACTATTGTACTCAAGTACAGTTCCTTAAAATGTACTTAAGTAGAAGTAAAAGTACTGGTCTAAAGATCTCCTCAAGTAAAAGTAAAAAGTAAGTCAGAGTTTTGAGTACAGAGTAGCTACTTGTGATCCCTGAGGGATTTTCAAGATGAAATATGATTTTCTTAAATAGGCTATATAAAGAAGAGAGTATGGCTCCCCAATAAGGTTGTTTACCATAAAGTGTTACTTAACTAACAGGATGAAATGTGGTATCGTTCTCTTGCTGTTTGCTACAGACCATCATGTGTTGTGGAACTCAAACTTGTAAACATTTTCTTGTTGTTGGCAGCAGGCTTAGAGATGCTTGTTCTGCGCTTAGTATTTATTTTCTACCCAGTACTTTGTGTTTTCAAAAGATGTATGTAAGTAAAATACTACCCCCAAATTATACTGAAGTAAAAGTAGTGATTTTAGCAAAAAGAGGCAAAAAATGGATGGGAAAATGGGGGAAATTGGCAGAAATTTGTCAAAAGACAAAAAAAAATGGGTCAGAAAAAGGGAAAAAAGGGGAAAAATGGATGGGTAAAAGGTGAAAGTGGTTAAAAAGTGGCTAATATTGGTTAAAAATGGCAAAAATTGGTCAAGAGAGGCAAACAGAGGCAAAAAATGGATGGGAAAATGGTGAAAAATGGCAAAAAGTGACTATAGCGGGATAGAAGTGGGGAAAAAATTGTCTACAGAGGCAAAAAGGAGCAAAAAATGGATGGGAAAATGGTGAGAAGGTGCAAAAATTGTTTCAAAGATGAAAAAATGGGTCAGGAAAGGCAAAGAGGGGCATAAATAGGTGGGAGAAGTAGTTTAAAAGTGGCTAAAATTGGTTAAAAGTGGCAAAAATTGGTCAAGAGAGGCATACAGAAGCAAAAAATGGATGGGAAAAGTGGCAAAAAGTGGCTACAGTAGGATTTAAGGAGGGAACAATTGGTCAAGAAAGATAAAATGGGGCAAAAATTGTTGGGAAAATGATAAACAGTGGTTAAAAATGGGCTACAATGGGATAAAAGTGGGAAAAAAATTGAAAAAATAGACAGTAAGTGATGAAAAGAGGGTTAAGAGTGGTCCGACTAAATGATTTTTCAGCTCCAAAGTTAAGTAACAGTTAACCAGGATGCTAGCACCAATGCTACTGACAATTCTGTGGGTGGGCCAGGAAAGGTCTAGAAGCTGAAGGAGTTTTTGAATGTAAAAGGCTCATCAACCACAAAAGGAGCTAGTGGCGGATAAATGGCACTAACAGGATAACATAAAGGAACATGTCCTCTCTTTAAAATAGCCCACTTTCTTCTCTGTAAGTCAAAAGATTCATGCATGGCCCACCAGAAACGACTTTTAGAAACTGAACAAGCTAGAAAGCCAGGGATGGTGAGAACAGGCGCTAATAGCCGCTAATGGTGCTAAGATGCAGATAAAATAATAAAATAAAACACAGAAGGACTGATTATTTATCTGATATTTCAGTGAAACCAGTGCTGCTGCCTGGTCTGCATGGATTACATGCTATGTCCGTGTTGTAAACCTGTGCTTGTGCTTGTGCACGAGAAATCCTATTGTTCCAAAGCTCTCTCTTCTTCTTCTAAACATATTCATGATATGACAATGAAATACTCTTCTTTTCTCCTCTGTGCTTCCTTCTTCTTCACAGAGGAAACGGGTGGACAGTCAGAAGTGGATGTCTGTAGAGGAGGATGTGACTGAAGGCGATCTGGGTTTAGGAAAGATCGCTCAGCTGGACATCTGCACAGGAACCGCCATCTGTTCCATAGCTGGAGATGGAGCATCGGGCAGCATGGACACTGGGGAAGGTGATAGAGGCATCTTGGATTAGCCTTTTTTTACTTTCAGCTGCTTTTAGACACTTCTAAAGTATCTAAGAGCATGAGTGTTTCTTTAAATCATGTATTATGTCACTACAGAGAGCTGTGACGATGACCATCTGACCATGGAAGACCTCATCAGCTACAGCTTCCAGGTGGCCAAAGGCATGGAGTTCCTGTCCTCCCGCAAGGTGAGACATGATTAACTCAGAACTATGTGCATGCACATGCTAAAAAACACCCCAAAATGAGATGATAATCATTCTCTGAGTGTGATTTCCTCTGTTTCTGTCTGCTCTACAGTGTATCCACAGAGATCTAGCAGCCAGAAACATCCTGCTCTCAGAGAACAATGTGGTGAAGATCTGTGACTTTGGCCTGGCCAGAGACGTCTACAAAGATCCAGACTATGTCCGCAAGGGAGATGTGAGTCTGCCAAAACTGACATGTTTGAATATTTTAAGATGTAACCATTCTGTCTAGAAAGTTCTACTGGAAAATACAAATCTGCAAAGGTCTATTAGGACGCACTCACACGAGGCAATCTGCACTCATACCATGCTAAAGCCATTTGACCCCCCTTTTGGCCTGCACTCACCCTGCTCAATGCATCCATACCCCATCATCACACAGAGCATGCACGGATGATTTTATAAGTCTTGATGACAAGCTCGCCTGTTTCACATACCCATGTTATATATTTCATATCCATTAGTGCAACACCCCAGAGATGGTGTCTGGTAAGGCAGAGCCTTCAAAATAAGAGGCATCAGTACTAACCACTGCAACACTGTGCCCCCTTTGGAAACAAGATACTGTAAATGCAAAAACACCATCGTAGATTTTATCTCTCCTCTCCTGTCCAACAGGAAAGGTCTCCAGCTGTGAGGTTCATGTGTGAACAAAAAAGAAACCCAAGAGATGTCAGGGTCAGGCTGCCCGAGTTTTCTTAAAATTTTCTGGGGTGTAAAACTCTTCATTTCATCGCAGGCTCGACTTCCTCTGAAGTGGATGGCTCCTGAGACGATCTTTGACCGGGTCTACACCACACAGAGTGACGTCTGGTCGTTTGGGGTGCTCCTCTGGGAGATCTTCTCTCTGGGTAAGCCCGATTATTAGCAACACCAACAGCTGACTCATAATGACCCCTGTATGCCCACTAGGGCTGGGCAATTAATTGCAAATTAGACTAAATTGCAAAATAGCCTGCTGCAATTTTCAAATCGCAGAAGGTGCAATATTTCCTTAACCTGAAATTTGTGACAAAATACCAGTTTAAAACATTTTTTTGCAGCAGAGACATTATGCATTATATATCATGCAATAATTTTAGTGGCATATATTTAGAATAGTGTACAAAAAAATCATATTTTCTTATTTTTTGTATGTTTTTCTTGTTAAATATGATAAGTATATTAAAATTATCATTCCCTTTAATACAGCAGTTCATATCCAATTTGCAAAATGAGTTGAAATCATCATAATTAGATATTTTCCAGAATTGTCCAGCCCTAGTTTAATCTAATATTGTGTTGGTTATAGTATAGAATGAATTATTGCTTGTTTTTGTTGGAAAATACATGAGATGAGGAACTTTAGACATAATTGCATGTTAAATCACAATCACAATATGAGGTAAAAAAATTGCACTTAGATTATTTTCCCAAATCGTTCAGCCTTAATGCCTCCAACGTCACATTACGTTTGTTTTGCAGGAGCGTCTCCGTATCCTGGTGTCTGTATCGACGAATCTTTCTGCAGGAGGCTGAAGGAGGGAACCCGGATGAGGCCGCCTGAATACGCCACCTCTGAAATGTAAGAGAAAATGTTGCATTTGTGCAACGTTACTTCCCTTGGTGTCTTACTTAGATCCACTTCTCCTTATCCCCCACAGATATCAAACAATGCTGGACTGCTGGCTAGATCGTCCTACGGACCGGCCAACGTTTGCAGAGCTGGTGGAACATCTGGGCGATCTGCTGCAGGCCAGTGCTCAGCAGGTCAGCTTAGATCTTAAATAACTCTTTATTGTGAGCCTAAAAATGTCAAACTTTAATGGCAGAAAAATAGAAGCTTGGTATGTTATTCTCAGTCTGTCCAAGCATTAAAAGTTAAAGTAATAAATGTCTCAGGATGCAGATGCAGCAGAGTCAATGGTTATCTGATTCTGATCAAAGGAGTAGTGACTTCCTTTGTGAGATTTCTGAATCTCTGCGTATCTTTGCGCTATTGTTCAGCCTGTTAATGCCGACAGAACACAGCAACAAGCCTGTACTGACTGGCCGAGCCTTGCCAAGTCCTTCTGGGAAATGTAGGAAGTTGAAAGTACAGGCAGACCAACAGTTACATCAGATAACGCTGATTACATCACTCAGACAAGAATAGAAAGTATGGAGTTATTATGTTGTCATCTTGTAAAGTATTTCCAAACTTTAGTGCTGTATTTATTTAGATTAGGATAAATCTTTCTCCTCTGGTAAATATTTATTTTTGGTTCATGCATGTGGAATCAACTAATCCAGGATGCGTTTGAGGTCAGTAAACTGTTTTTTCTGCAGGTTGGGAAAGACTACATCCCTCTGACAGCAGGAGGGGAGGCAGAAGGGTCCACGGTGGTCTCTGACCCCAGGAGGCTGTACAGCAGGCCTCAGAGCGGGGAAATCCTGGAAGCCCAACTTCACTATGACAACCCGTCATCCCTCAGGTCAGTGTTAAGATTGTGCACTGTGTTTTTTTAAAAGTAAAACCATGATGGCTGCTTAATCATGTCTTTCCTGAGCAGACTGACCCAGCAGAGCGAGCGCTGCAGCCGGCCGCTCAGCGTGAAGACGTTTGAGGACATCCCTGTGGCCGTCAGCAGTGTCATGGTGAGATTCAGTCTCTCTGAACAATCATTTTCAGAGGAATGCGTTTGCTATGATGTCCCCTCTTCATGCCTGAAAAGTTTTTTGTTTATATGCAAATACCAGAAAGTAAATTTAATCAGATTTCCTCTCTTCTTGCTGTCTCTTCTCCTCTGGCCAGTGAACTTCTGTTAAAGCTATCCACATTCTTGCTGTTAGCGCCACCATGAGAGATCATGGAGTTGTGATCAGTCAGTTAAACTGCAAAGGAAGATATCTTTATTCAGCATCAACTATTTCAGAGGTGTCACACTCAAGGGCCCGGGACCAAATCCGGCCCACAAGATTGTATCATATTTCTGTTCTAACTGGCCCATCAGTCTGAGGTCTGCAGATTTCCTCAAGTATAAAAATATGATGATTTAAGATATCCTTGTTAAGTCACAAAATCTAAAAAGTAAGGAGTAAAAATATTTAGATAAAAAGTCAGGGATGTGGGAAAAGTAACTAATTTGTGTTTTAATTTCACATTTTCAAATTTAACATCTCACAATAAAGACACAAACTTAGGATTTTTTACTTTTAATTTCATACTTTGAGCATTTTAACTCATAATTTTGACTTCTCATATAATATTGTGAGCTTTAAGATTCATAATTCTAATACTTAAGTGATATTTTGACCAATTATTTTGTAGTTTACCTCATATTTTCAGCTCCAGTTTTTGACTTCATAATCCCACAATTTGACCTTTTAGACTCACAATTGAAAATTTGGAATCATATTTTGACTTTTAATTTCATGATTACAAATTTTATTTCATATTTTGACCTTTTAAACTCATGATTTTGACTTCTTTCTAATACATTTGCCATTAAAAAACATTATTTTTCAGTTTCAATTTCATGGTTTGACCTTTTTGAACTAATAAATGTACTATTCTCAGATTGTGGGCCTTTAAACTTATCATTTTAACTTTTTAAATGTCAAAATAATTTATCATCAGTTCTAATTTTTTTTTTTTTTCATATGATCATGAGTTAAAAAGGTGACCCTGTTAGGCCCTCAGGTTAGACCTGAAACCAGAATCTGGCCCCTGCTGTGATTGAGTTTGACACCCCTGAGCTACTCTATCAGTTGGCTCTAGCCATTTTGGCGCCCAAGGCGAAATTCTGATTTGATGCCCCATGCAGCACCAGACCCAGGGTGATGGAAAGGCAGACAGAAGAGTACAAGAAATAGAAAATATGGTAAAAAGATGTTTAAAGTGGCAAAGCAGCAAAACGTGCCTAAAACTGACATATAGAAAGTGGCAAAAATGGACTTAAGTGGCACAATGGACAAAAAAATAGCAAAAAATGGGCTAAAAAGGCCAAAAAGAATTGGCAAAAATGAGCTGAAAGTGGTCAAATAGTGGCAAAAAATGGGTTAAAAGTGGCAAAAAGAAGTACATAAAAAGTATGTACTTTCTACCAGGAATGCATTCTATTCTAAAATTTAAAAGGGTTTTTGGTCTAAATTCTTACAGTAATGAAATTAGTGATTAATTAGGGTATGGGAAGTAAAGTTAAACACAAATTGGAATTTATCCTCATTAGAAAAAGCTACTCTGCTTTAATTTACGTTTTTTTTTGTTTTTGTTTTTTTGCTGAATGCATCTCATTAGGTTGTGCTGCACTTTGTTACAACTTTTCTACAGTTAGAACATTTTTAGAGGTAAATACTAACTGTTAGTATAGAAGTTTTACAGAAGTCTCCAACAGAGTACTTTTTTATCCACCTTAATCCTGGGGCCGCTACTGTAAATCTGAATGTGGGCGAAACTTTTGGTGCTAAAGCATAAGTACATTAAATACATGTATTCTAGTACAGCAGCTAACGATAGATGCTAACAAACAACAACAGTTGTTTCGATAGGAATTCACCTCGAATTTGTAAATATTGTTTACAGTACATTGTTTGTACTCTAAGCTGTAAGTAATTAAAAAAAGGTGGATACCACATTATTCCTGGGGGGTCTAATGTAGTTATGAATGTGGGTGGAACTTCCCGTACAGTAACAATAATAGCAAAAACATCATTCTTCCAAGGGCAAATGATTTAATGTCAACAGTGTTTGTTCTGAAACAAATATTTGCTGCAATAAATGCTGCTTCATTTTTGTTAAATCAAAATGAGCTGAAAGTTTTAAATAATATTTTCTGTAATGCTCAGTACCTGTTGCTTCGTTCATGGTACTAATATTCTGACAAAGTCAAATATGTCTCTCACAACAGTGTTTAAAACATGCCGTTCACTGTCTGGGATGTAATTCTTTCAATGCTAATTTATCAGTTCTTATTACAAAACTTGACATTTACCAAACTGAAGAGCTGGCAACTTGACTCATGGATAGTTTTATCAATATGATTCCCACATTTTAAGAGAGATTAGTTGGTGAAATAAGAATTTCAGCAACCCCACAAACTAGAAATTTATCTGTAGCTGGTGTCCAAACTCCTTTAACAAAACGTGATCGTCTCCTTCTATACTGATATGAAGCTAATAAAGTTAGCTAAGTATGCTTTTCTAGGTTATCTGAGGTAATGTCGTCAATTTGTTCTCTCTAGTAGAGGGCTGAGAAATGACAATGTTGTCCTGTTTGAGGTGAAGCAGTCAAAGTGAACATATTTTGGTATCAAAATTGCTGTAATAATCATGTTTCACATCTCTTTTCTATGCAAAGTCCCATTTAGATATAAAGCTGTGCCCATATTTCACGCAAAGAATCACGGGGGCTAGGAATAAGGTGGATATCCAGATTTCAATTTTCAACAACGTGCAGAGATAAGAGGAGGTGATTATTTCACCTATTAGAGATAAGCCTGAACCTCTATAGGGGTCTGGGGTTTCACCCTCAGGAACTGTATTATAAAAAGCCCTATTTTTATGCTATTGTATGTACTTTGAACACATTATTTACCATCAAAGTGGCCTCTGAAGACTTGAAATGTGTATTTTTAATTTAATCTACAGTTCTCTTTAAAATGTATGTTTGAATCTGAAATTTCTGTGCATTTCTGTGTCCACAAGTTCATTACATTTTTTTTGTCTATTATTATTATAACTACTATTTCTACTACCACTGCTTCTGCTGTTACTCTTATTGTTTACAAATAAAAACATACTAGTTTCGTTTCAGTTAGGTTATGGTGTGTTGTGCAACTTTATGTCTCTTTCTCCATCTGCTGTCTCGTCTTAATACAGTAGGTTTTTAGTCTCTTGTTGAACTGTGTGTTTTATTAGTGGAAGAAATGCTCAAATACTGCCTTCTCCTTAATTGCACACCATTAAAGCATGCAATTATCAGGATACGCAGTTTACTGATGTAACAATGCAGTCATAGGAAATGAAGATATGGAGAGAAGTTTTGAGGGAAATTTTCAGGCATCTTCTATTCAGATGTCATAAACTCTATTCATATCAAAATATATCGAATTGATGCACAATTGATGCACAACTGCTGTCATTAAACATTTAGGCAAATGCTCTGTGTTGGAGGAAAAGGTGTATGCGTTCATGACACTAACACCTAGTCCTACTACAAAATGCTTCCTCTATTCACTCGTTTTCTGATGTTGTGATCATAGGTAGCTTGTAGGCCTACGTTGTTGACACCTCATTGGCTGCTGATCGGCCCTGTATTCCACTATTTTATCTCGAGTCAGGGCAATAATACATAGCTGTATTGATGTTTTGTGTCACCCATAATGAAAACTGAATGATGAGAATGAGCTGAAGCAGCATGTGTGTTCATGTCAGCTGTCTAACCTCCACAGGAGGGTCACACTGACAGCGGTATGGGCTTCTTATCAGTGGAGGGGAAGGGTCTGAATCAACAGCTGTCAACTACGCCCAACTTCAGGTGAGCCCTCCTCTCTTTATCCATTAGGGATTTGTTTCAGTCTCAGATTGGATCTTAACACGTCATCTTCTTGCTTTGCCTCCACAGTCAGCTGCTGCGCAGTAAGAGTAAAGAGTCGCTGGCTTCGGAGTCATCCAATCAGACGAGCGGATACCAGTCAGGTTACCACTCCGATGACACCGACACCCCGATCTACGCTAATGAGGAGGTGATCATGAAGCACAACAAGCTGAAGAAACCTCCGCTGCCAAAAACACCAGACAAATTCAACGTGGAGATTCGCTACAGCACGCCGCCTGTCTGACCCACAATCCCTCAGTCATCTCATGTACAGTATCTGTTTATTTAGGAAGAATCACAGCACAGGCCACAGAGCTTTGGTCACCTGATTTTCTACTGGAAAAAGGGCTATTCCCAGTATTTTTCACTGAAGCCCTATTTTTATATATTATTTTGTCTTAATGAGTAACAGGTTCAAAAGGATTTGCTTAAGTTGTTAGCCACAAACAATGGCTGCAACAGATCTTTGGCACAGATATGCCTGATAAATTTAAGTCCTTATTTCTGCCACTAATGATCTGAATGTTTATTCTAAATTTCTAAAAACCCCAGAAAAAGAATTTCAGTGACACTTCCTATGAACCGACCTCTTATAATGCATTATAAGAACTTTAATAATGCGTTATAAATGTATTTGAAATGGATTAAAACAGCTGTTATTAGTGATTATAAGCTGTTAGAAAGTATAATGCATTTTAACTTAACTAGTAACAGACTAGAGTGTCTTATAAATTCTGGGTTTCATAATGCATGATAAATTCCCCCAACTTTAATCCGTTATAAATGTTCATGGAAACTGATTCAATTGATCACTAGCACAGTCATGATTTCTATGACTCTCACATTGATTAAGGCATTATCAATACCTATAACATGCTAAAGCATGACTTTGGTGGAGGTAAAGTGGCAGCACAATATGAGGTTATTACCTCCGCCAAGGAGGTTATGTGATCGGGTGGATTTGTGCGTTTGTTTGTGTGTTAGTAAATTTGTTTGTTTGTTTGTTAGCAACATAACTCAAAAAGTTGCGGGTGGATTTTGATGAAATTTTCAGGAAATGTCAAAAATGGCATAAGGAAGAAGTGATTAGATTTTGGGAGTGATCTGGATCACCGTCTGGATTCAGGAATTTTTTTTTAAGGATTCTGTACTATTTGGAAATAGGGCTAATGGCGGAGGTCTGCGCTGTTACCACTTTACACCAGGAGATGGCGGACATGAGTGACTTCAATCCCAGCAGCATTTGTGGGTGTGTTTCCATTCAAAGTTTTGGAGTTTATAGAGTTTGAAAGACGCACGCCCGGTAGAGGAGACGAGTCGGAGCGTAACAGAGAGAAAGACAGCAAACTGTAGCGAGAATACTCACAATGCTGGGAGGAATAGAGGAATATTCACCCTCTGACATGACTTTCAGTCGTCCGGTGAGACTACAGGTGTATCTTATGGCACCCATAGCGAAGCCAATGCTTTGCCTCACTGTGTTTCCACCCCACCGGGGAGGGAGTAATCGGCGAATGCTGTGGTGGGGGGCACATGGGGATGGATCCAGGAATTTTTTTAAAGGATTCTTCACTGTTGGGAGATAGGGCTAATGGCGGAGGTCTGCGCTCTCTGGGTGCTTTTCTAGTTAATTATATAATCTTAGGACACATTTAGCCACTTCATCAATGTTATTTTGCACTTTCAATTTTGCATCACTTTAAAACACTGACAACTTTCCTGCCACATGCAAATCAGCTGTAAGGAATCTGACATGATCAGACAAATTCAACGTATTGTATATTTGTATCTCTTATATGTGTATGCACTAAAAAAACTCACTAGATATCTGCATTTTGAGTAAATTTGAGCTCATAAACTCAACAGGAAACCTCCATGTTTTGGTCCACACTGGCAGACATCACTTGGCCAGAGTGCTCCTCGCCTTTCCTGTGCAGTAACTGCCGTTTAGACAGGCAGCATGTTTCCCTGCTGGCATCTGCTGCACATCTCTGCTCCGGCACGCACCCTTCATACCAGGCATTAGTTTGCAGCAGGTTGGCTGTGTCTCCCTGCTGTCAAAGCTCTGTCATTCTTCCTAAGTTTTACCTCAATAAACCTCCTTACAGGTTACTTGATTCAGGGTATAGTGGAACCATGCCAGTAGCTTTTCAAAATAGAATAGAATAGAAAAGAAAAGCTTTATTGTCACTTGTTACAATGAAATTTAAAGTGCCAACCAGTCAGTGCAAGGAGTATAAAAAGTAGTAAAAAAAAGTGAAATAAACAATAACTTATACATTAAAACACAATAGACACACAAACAAAAATAAAAGCAAAAAATAAAAGCGTTACATACAAAATAAAGGGAGTTTCTTCAAAGAAATGATAAAGCTGGCTTTTACTTTGAAAAGTGCAAAGAAGTGTTTTTGTGCTGTGTTTATTGTTACCTGCAAATTTATGTATGTGTGGAAACCAAGCGGCAACCCCGGTCCTGAAAAATGAAGCCAATGCAGAAGTGCAAAAAAATGCAATATGGCGAGTGTCCACTTGAGAGTGCCTGCAGGAACACCAGAAGTCGGGTATACAACACGTTAAAAAGTCTGTTCAAAAAACCAAACATGTCTCATTAGTGAATTTCTTCATGTCCTCTCACTGTACTGGAGGTGATTCTTTTGGTCCCACAATTGTTTTGATCATTTTGTAGGAAAAACCTCACTGCGGACTGATTGGCACATCTCATTTGAGTGATAGCTTGACAGGCAGAGGCTATCTCCAGAAGGCTAGCTTAAGTGCTAGCTGAGCTGACAGGAAGTCGAGCTCAGTGGGCGGGCTCTCGTCTGCCGTTAGGTTCATCCAAAGTTCGTTTGAGACAGCGATTTCAATATGGAGGCCACCACGGCTTCAAAAGCAGTCTGAGTCCGCCTATTGTAATCAAACAGCTGACGTCACACAGGCTTTGTCCAATTCTTTCTACAGTCTATGGTGGAAACAGAAAGCTTCATAAATGCTAGAGGTTTGGAGAAAAACTTTATTAAACAGACATATTTTGGCTCATGGCTTTCATCAGGGTCAAGAAACACTCAAACATGAGTGGACGTACGTATTTGCCACAACAAGGTAAATACAGCTCTCTTTCATTTTCCTGCCTATTTTGACCAATAAACACCCGTGGTGCAAGGAAAAAGTAGATGAGACCTCAAATCTCAAAATTCTCTGTGCTTGAGATGTGTGTATCAGTGTGTGAGATGCAGCCAGTCTGAACGGCGGTTAAGGCCGGCCATACATTGGTCGATATTTAAATCTGAAACGATTTTAAAACTGTAGGAGACCACAGACTTCAGGACAATTTCCGAACATTTTTCATCTTTAATCCTCTGAACGCACACACTAGACGACTCAGCCAGACTGTCAGGTCACTGGAGACCGCACACCTGCCGCCCTGCAGACGACCACGTGTGGTCACGTGACTTCAGGAAAAAAAAAAACACGGATGTCTGTCGATGCCGTCTTGCTGTCTCTCCACAACATGGCTGTCCTTCTGGAGGCTACGACACGATTTGGAGCAGTAAATTAATCGTGTTGACACCACACACATGCAGACTACTCAGACAAATAATTGTTTGGGACGAGGCTCCAGTCGGTATATGCCCCCCCCCCGATTGTCGGGGTAGTCAAATCTTGCCCCAAATCAGGCTTAAAATCCTGCAGTGTGTGTGGCCGGCCTAAGGCATCAGAACGGCGAGGAGCGCTCTTCCAAGTGACGTCGCACTACCAGTGCAGACCAAGACATGGCTGCCTCCTGGAGGGTTTATAAGCTCAAATTTCTTCAAAATGCAGATATCTCATAAGTTTTTTAGTGCAATATGAATACAAGGTGAATTTCTCTGATCATGCAGGGTGCTTAAAGGTACCGAACAGATTCCTACAGAATCATAACACAGATTTAATCTGCTGCTCTTCAATGGCAGACTTATTCCATTTTACATTTTTGCTACAGTCACCAAATACTGCTAATATGTTGTTAGAAATGTGTCACACTATTATATAATTAAGAATAATATAACACGGTGCTGACACTTTACTTACAGCCACCACAGTCATGCTGTAGAAAGCTGTAAGTATTAATAACACCTTAATCAATATGAGAATCATAGACATTATAACTGCTTATGATGCATTGAATCAGTTTTTTATGAACATTTCTAACTGGTTAAAGTTGGGGGAGTTATAATACATTATGAAACCTAGAATTTATAGCTTCACCTCTTTGTCTTATGAAGGTTGATTTAAAGCTCATGTGAGAGTGTTTCCTATACGTTGGCCATTGATTTGAAGACAACCAGATACCATACATCACTAAGACTACACTCAGTACTTTCTACAGTCTTTGGTTATTTGTTGGAGCAAGTCAGAAATGTTTTGAACCTGTTGGTCCTTAAGACCCTTTAATACATTAAAAAAACAACGTCCAGGTAAAGATGGCGACCAAAAAGCCCCTTTATGAGTCATCTCAGGAGAAAGTAGGTCGTATGATAAGTGTGGGAGAGCGGCTCTCTGTGGAGGAATGCTATCATGTTTACACAGCGAGTTAAAGGCCTGCAGGGCCGAGACACAAGGACACGCCTACTTCCTGACTCAGTCCACCCACTTCCTGTGATGCAGGAAATGTCATGTGAAATTTTTAGACAATTGAACCAGCATATGTTTTGTTTTTTGTCTTTGCAGTCTCTTTCTTGCTGGCACCTCAAACGCCGGCCAGTGAGAGAGTTTCTACTGATAAAGTTTGTAGTCACATTTGTACAGTTCTTTATGCAAATATATCTGACTATTATTTCTTTGAAATTGTATAACTAAGCCTGACGTAAATGTTACTAGTTTTATAAAATAAAGTTACTCACAGATTTAGACTGCTTGCTGTTTTGATTTTAAGGTCTTGTTTTTGTTCATCCTTCTCACTTCCTGTCTCAGTGTCTTACCCAAAAAAACAACAATGCATTCTCAGGCTTGGCTACAGCGTGTGTGTCTGTGTGTGAAAGAGTGTGTGCATCCTAAAGAAACAATGCCCTTGCAGCCTTGGGTATTTTCTTAGTTGCATTCAGCTCACAATGCCTGTTTTTGTGCCACCAAGGCCACTGTGACAACAAACAGAGTGTTGAAAGAGAAGCTTTGAAACACCTTCCACAATTGTGTAGTTTTAGTTTCTCAGTTCACACAGTTTCCAGGCCTGGATTAAAAAATCAGAATAAAAATGATGTGTATTTGTTAATCAACCTTTTCTACTAAAGATCACATAACCCAGCTTAATTCTAACATTTACAGGTCATTCAGAAAGTTTCCAGACCCCCTTCACTTTCCTCAATTTTGTTACATTGCAGCCTGATGCTTCAATAGTTTTAACTCATTTTTATTGCATTTTTTTTAGAGACAAATCTGAAATATCACAATGACATCAGTATTCAGAAGCACTTAGTAGTATTAGTTGAAGCACTTTTGGCAGCAATTACAGCCTTGAGGCTTTTTGAATATTACCCAACGAGCTTTGCACACCTCAAAAAAGGAAATGTCCTGCCATTCTTTTGCAAATCCTCTCAAGCTCAGGTTGGATGGGGACCGTCAATGGACAGACCTGAAGATTCAGGTCCCTCCAGAAATGTTTGGTAGGGTTTAAGTCAGGACTCTGGGCCAGTCTGGGGCATTCAGAGTTGTCCCTAAGCCACTCCTGTGTTGTCTTGGCTGTGCTTAGGGTCATGGTCATGTTGGGTGAACCTTCTGCCCAGTCTGAGGTCCTGAGCTCTGTTTTCCATTGAACTTTTAGAATTAAGGTCTAGGACTGAGGCCAAACAGTACGGAGCCCCGGAAGGGACACGAGGGAAAAAATAAAAATGATGAAGGAAAAAACATTTTTTAATATGATGACAGGGAATTTTTTTTTTTTGGAAACAGATTGCAAAATCTCACAAACTTTTGCCAGATCTTGCAAAAGTAGATTGAATTGATGTAGAAGTGACTACTTCCGGGCAAACCAACCAAAACAACTGAGGGTGAGTATCGGTGGGGGAGATTCATTGAATTGGCCTAAAATATAAAGACGTTCAATCCCTGCTTAGTCGCAGGCACGCTTTTCGTATCGGCGAAAGGCATTTGAAGGGAATTTTGGGTGAAAGAGGACTCTCACGTTGTAAAACTCAGATCTGGAGGACCATGTTGAATTCTTTAGCAACCAGTTGCATTCGTCTGGACAGCTGGACGGGTGTGCGCCAAATGTTGTGTAGGCGTTAAGCCATTTGTCTTTCCTTGAAAAGCTAACAATGCTTAACCTTGCAGCTGGATACGCCCGTTTCCATGTTTCTCACTGGTGAATCCATTTTGCGAAGCTCCCGTCTGAAACGTTTGGGCCCGGTTAGAAAGTGACAGGACCAATCAGTGACGAGGGGCAATATTATCAGGCGCGGCAGAGTCGTGACGTAAGCAAACAGCAACAAGAGGCCGGTGCGATTATGGCGGAAGAGCTTAGCGTGGATGCTGCTAAAGCGCCAGATTTACCAGAACCCAAACACGTACATGGGTAGCGCCTTAAACCACTCAAACACCTGCGCTCCTGACATTTCTTTGTTAAAGAAGAACAAAGAACAGCAGTGAGTTGTTTTCTTTCAAAAACGACAGAAGTCGTGTACTGACATGTCTATAGTCACCATAGTTCGCATAATGTAGTTTAGCCTAGTCAGCAGAGGCGCAGGCGCAGCTTTTTAGCGGCTACGTCACATGTGTTATTGCTCTGATTGGCCCGTAAAGATTTGACAGACAGAACGTTCACCCAAATTACCCTCCAAGTTTTTTTTTTAAAAATCCTCTGCCCTCTCCCAAACGCTGTGTATTGAAGGTTTTCCAGATAGATGTTTGAACTACATCCATCCGGTGTGTCAGGTTAGTAACGGGTTACTTTTTTGGGCAACGACCCCAAAGCTGCTCCTTACACTCTGATAACTATTAAATCTGTCATTATTTATTATGTGTGGGCTCGCTCGCAATTTTAACAATAATTAAGATTTTAAGTCGTTAGTATAAGAAACAGTTTCAGCAGAAAAAAATGTTTTCATAATTGCATATTATATTCTGAATGTTTCTTCAATCTTTAAAAAAACTCACAGTGACTAAATTGAGTCCTTTTTTTTTTGTCAGTTTTGGGTTTTGTGACACAAAACTAAACGTGTGATTAAAAAGCCCCCACATGTCTGTGCAGTGAGATGTTGATTAAAGGGTTAAAGTGTCTGAGAGGGGTTTTCTAAATTTATCTGTCAGTGTTATGTGTGTCAGGGTGGAAACAGCTCCTCTGAGGCAGTGATGCTTTTCCTCTGTCCTATAATTAGCTGTTTGTTGCCACTGATTGCAGACACAATAAGTCGTGTTGTCATGCATCGTAACAGCCTCCCTGGATATTAACATTTTTATTATTCTTTTTTGCAGCTCTGCGTTCATTTATATCTGTTCTTTTAGCCCTCTATTTATTAACTTTTTTGTCTCTTTTATTTGTCTTGCTGTTGCATTTTTATTATATTTTTATTTAACATAGTTCTATTTATTATAACCCCTTTTATTTGTATGCTTAATCTCTCTTTCTAAATCTGCCATTTTTTCACTTAAATTTTAACCCTTTTATTTTTTCATTGTTGTCTTCCCAGGTTTCAGCCTTTGTTTGTCTGTAAAAACACTTCGTAAATCATCATTTTTTAAATTTTGAAGTATCAATCAGTGATTTAAAGCAGGGGTTCTCAAACGTTGGGGTCGGGACCCCATAGGGGGTTGTGAGAGACTGAGAGGGGGTCTCCAGATGCCTTGAAAAAATAAGCACATTTGATTTACACTTTACTCCAACTTTGCCAAATTTTAACCCATTTTTTTGCAACTTAAAATTAATTTTGTCAGTTTTAAACCCTTTCCACCATTTTTTTTTCTGCCTGTTTTTGCCACTTCTAAACCAAATATTGCAACTCTCTGCCTAATGTTGGCTCTGTTGACACATTATTGCCACTATTAACCTCTTTTACCACTTTTTAAGCCACATTTCACAATTTGATATGCCAATTTTTGCCCGTTTCTGACTACTTCTGCCTCAGTTAACAATTTTATGCCAGTTAATATCAATTTTCATCCCATTTCACCAAATTTCCACCTATTTTTGCCACTTTAACACCATTTCACCCACTTTATATGCCCTTTTTGCCACTTTAATCCATTTTTGTTTTTGTTTTTTTTTTGCTACTTTTATCTAATTTTTGGCATTTCTAACCCATTCCTGCTACTTTTAAAATATAATTTCACCACCTTTTCCACCATTTTTTTTTTTTGCCATTATTAACACATTTTAGCTATTTTTAATGTATTTTTATCCTGTTTTTAACAAAAGGATTTACATTTTTCAGAGGGCTACTTACTACACAAATGAATAAAAAAGGTATGTGTTTCATTGATAAGCAAATACCACAGCTTAACTTTACAGTGGACCATGATTTT
The DNA here is from genome assembly GCF_018320785.1 of Cheilinus undulatus. Taxonomy (NCBI): domain Eukaryota; kingdom Metazoa; phylum Chordata; class Actinopteri; order Labriformes; family Labridae; genus Cheilinus; species Cheilinus undulatus. The sequence continues at coordinate 49,432,892 of NC_054871.1, read as the reverse complement.
GCTGGCCTCCAGTTCAGCTGGGCCCCAGAAAGCTCTCCCATTTTTCCCCCTTCATGGGCGGCCTTGTCTCCACATGACTCTTCTTGAATGTGCATGACTGTGTTCAGCCATCTTCAGGTACAGTGGGGGTCCCCGGTCACTGGCACCTTTATTTTGGGGGTCCCGGGCTGAAAAGGTTGAGAACCCCTGATTTAAAGGACCACAGTGAAAAAATATAACCCCACAAACAAGACTCAGGGCTGGTTTAAGGGATTTGGAGGTCCCAGGCAAAGACCGATATGAAATCCTTCTTCATTTAGCTAAAGGCAATCACAGCAAGAGAACAGAATATTTAGAAGCATTTCTTTTCAGGTGACAAGGCAGGACAAGGACCCTAACAATGGAAGTAAATCTACTACAGCATGGCTTTAAAAAAGAAAATCCACCTTTAAGAGTGGCCCAGTCAGATCCCAGAACTGAACCCAATAGAGGTGCTGTAGAAAGCCTTCCAGAGAGCCGTTCACACGGACAGACCTAAAGCATTTGAAAATCAACGTTCATTGTTGTAGCTGCTGTAAGGACCATCATTGTTCAGGAGTACCTGAGCAGCAGCGCCCTCTGCTGCGCTGACAGTGAACTCACCGTTGCCCTCCAGTTTTTACTCGTCTAAATCCACCAGCAGAAACGTGAACTATCAGAGCATCCAAGTCAAATACAACCCCCTTATTTATGAGATAGTTGTGTAACAGACTGAGACTGACGTATTTATTTAACAGACGCGCTCTGTGGAAGTTTCTAGAACAAAAGAAACAAACATTCTCCAATTTCCTCAGGAATGGACCAACAGGCCCGAGGCAGAGATCTGCAGGAAATACCTTGGCATCCACAAACAGTCTGAGTATAACTCATAGACAGAGCCTGCCTGCCAGCTGATGAAGAGCCAGCAGAGATAAGCAGACGCAGACGGCCGTAGATCCACCTGGATCTGTCTGAGAGCAGACGCGGTCCTCACAATGAGTCATTTAAGGAAAAATAGATGTTTACCTTCAACATCCACAAACTGAATAAAATGCATTTTTTTTTCAACAAGGCCATAGACTCAGAAGTTCAAATTAAATATGCAGATCAAATTTTGACAACCATTCACTAAACAGTGCACAGACAAGAGTCAAAACTCAACCCCTGTCCAGAGCTCTCAGCTGAATCTGAGACTCTTCATTTATATGGCAGATTTTCATAAGAATCAAATTTTTATCAAAGTGCTTCAACGTGAGTTAAAATAGCTGGAATAACTGCAATTACCCAGACTATCAGAGTACAGTGGTGGGTTAATGACACGCCATCCATCCTCTACACCGCTTATCCCATCTAGCATGGGTGTTAAACTCAAGGCCCGGGGGCCAAATGTGGACCGCAGTGCAGTTTTACCTGGCCCATAAGATCATATTTTAATTAGAACTGGCCTGCTGCTATGAGGTCTCCAGTATAAAAATATAAATTCAACCTTGAAGACTAATAAGAAAAGCCTTGTTAAGTTATAAAATCTGAAAAACTAGAGAGTAAAAATAGAGATACAAAGCCAGGAATGAGGGAACGAAACTAATTTGTGTTTTCATTTCATATTTTTATTTTGCTTCCCAAGAATATGACTGATACTTGGGATTTTGACTTTAAATTTCATATTTTGACCTTTTAAAATTATATTTCAACCTATTTTCTCATATTGTGACCTTCTAGCTTCATAACTTTTCCTTTTAAATCAAATCGTGACCTTTTAAACTCCTAACTTTGACTTTTAATACCATGTTTTCACTTTTTAACTCCTGATCTAGAATTTTATCTCATATTTTGACCTTTTAGAGTCACAATTTTGAATTTCATCCTCTATTTTGAATTTTTAAACTCTTGTTTTTGTATTTTATCTCATATCTTTACCTTTAAACTCACGATTTTAACTCTCTATCTCATTTATTTGCCTTTTAAAAACCTTATTTTGACTTTTAATTTTGTATTTTGACCTTTAGGACTTATAAAGTTGACCTTTTATCTCAGATTTTTTGATGCTGATATTTAATCATTTTGAATTGTTTTCTAGAAATCTTAAAATCATTTATCACCACTGCTTAATTTCCCCCAAAATTCATTTCCTGTGAAAACACGGTTGACAGTGTCCAATTAAGTCTTGGCCCTGTTATGCCCTCAGGCTAAACCTAAATCCAGATTTCGGCCCCTGCTGCGACTGAGTTTGACACCCCTGCCATATAGGGTCGCGGGTGGCTGGAGCCTATCCCAGCTGTCACTGGGTGGGAGCAGCCTGGACTGGTCACCAGTCAAACGCAGGGCTGTTATGTAGAGACAGACAACCAGGCACACAGTCACAAAACAACCTAATGTGAGAGAATCATGATAAGAATATTTATAGAGCCCTTTTCCAAGTTCCAGGCAGCAAAGTGGGTACAGAAAAAAAAACATGATAAACTCAAATAAAACATTTAAATAAAAGCAGTTAAAACTCAGGTAAAATCTGTAAACGCTCTTAGGTAAAAGTATGCAAGAAATTTCAAAAAGGTCACTGACTCAGCCAGCTGGATTTCATCACTCAGGACCAAGACAGAAAATTCCCTGTCGCCTTCATTTTCAGCCAGAATAACTATCACTCTGATCAAAACAACAAATGTCTTTGTTTATTCATTTGTGCCATAATGTAAAACCGTCTTTAAATGTAAATCCCTTTTCTTAAGAATATAATGAGTTTAAAATGGCTAAAACTGGCAGAAAAGTTGGTGAAATGGGATTTTAAAAGTAGACAAAATGGGTGGAAAGTAGATAAAAGTGGCAAAAAATAGGCAAAAAAGTGGCAAGAATGGGTTCAAGTGGTAAATGTGGGCAGAAAAAGTGGTCAGAGGGGTAACAGCATGAATGGAAAGTAACTAATTTCATTTACTCAAGTTACTGTAATTGAGTAGCTTTTTAGTGTACTTGTACTTTTCAAATTTACTACTTCTACTTTTACTTAAGTACATTTTGAGAGAGGTATTGTACTTGACTACATCTTAAAAAGCATTAAGTACCGAGTAAAAAATGAACACTAAAAGCCAAAACGAGGAAGTTCCAGCTTTCTGCCAACAAGAAAATGTCCAGAAATGTAGAAAAAGGCCATGATTTACTGTTTAACCCCCTCAGGTATCAAAAGTAGCTCCTCAGTACTCTGAGTACATTTTTAATGACTTACTTTTTATCTTTTACTAGATTTACAGATTAGGACTTTTACTTCTTCTTAAGTAAATTTTGTCCAAAGTAATTTTACTTTTACTTGAGTACAATAGTCTAACTCTTTTTCCACCTCTGGTTAACAGTGGCAACGTTGGCTTAAGACAGAGGTGTCAAACTCAATCACAGCAGGATCTAGCTCTAATCTGAGGGCCAAACAGGGTCAACACAACCTTAAACTGTCAACCTCATTTTCACCAGTAATTAAATATGAAACAACAACAACAACAACAACAACACTGATGATAAATCATTTGGAAATTCAAAAAAGTAAAAATGATAAGTTTAAAGGCTCAAATCTGACATAAAAATTCAACTTTATTAGTTTAAAAGATCAGAACACAGTATTAAAATTAGAAAAATAATGTTTTTAAAGAGCAAATATATGAAGAGAAAGTTAAAATCATAAGTTTGAAAGGTGAAAATATGACATCAAATTTGAAATCATGAGTTAAAAGGCAATTATGTCTTAAAATTTTAAATTATTAGTCTGATAGGTCAAAATATGGGATTAAAAAGCCAAAATTAGGAGTTGAAAATGTCAAAATATGAGCTAGAATTCAAAATGATGACTTAAAAAGTAAAAATTATGAATTTAAAATGTCAAAATGTGAGAAAAAAATTGAAACCAGGTGTTTTAAAGTCAAATATGGGATTAAAAAGCCAAAGTAAGGAGTTGAAAAGGTCAAAATATGACTTAAAGTTTTAAATTGGGAATCTTAAAAATAAAAATGTGATATATAAAGTCCAAATTAAGAGTTGAAAAGGTCAAAGTATGATATGAAAAGTCAAAATCATGAGTTTGAGTCGTAATTTTGAGATACAAAATTGAAAATATGGACTAAAACACAAATTAATTTCTTTCCCAACATTCTTGACTTTTTATGAAATATTTCTTACTCTCTACTTTTTCAGATTTTAAGGCTTGACAAGCATATTCTAAATAATCATGTTAAAGTTTGCATAATTATACTGGAGAAAATCTGCAGATGTCATACTGGTGGGCCAGTAATAATACAAATATGATCTTGTGGGCCGGATATAATTGTACCATGGGCCGGATTTGGCCCCCGGGTCTTGAGTTTGACACCTGTGGCTTAAGAGAAGCAGAAATGGGAAGAACATCTGGTGAAATGGGATTAAAATGTGGGAAAAAATGGGAAAAAATGGTTTGCACTGGCAAAAATGGGTTAACTGTGGCAGATGAATAGGCATAGAGTGGTAGATGTGAGTTAAACTGGCAAAATGGGCATAAAAATTTGTAAATGTGGTTTAAATTGCAAATAATGGGCATAGAAAGTGGTAAGGAGGGTTAATAGTGGTTAAAATGAAGGCCAACAGAGGCAACAGTAGATGCAAAGTAGTAAGAATTGATTTAGAAGTTACAGAAATGGCTAAAAGTGGAGGAAATTGGCAGAAAATGTGGCAAAATGTGATTATAAAGTGTCAAAATGTGTTACAAGTTGTAAGAAATGGTGGGAACTGTGATGAAAATGGGTTAAAATATGACAAAATTGGTGTTACATGGCAAACATGGGTAATAGGAGGCAATAATGTGCACAAATTGCACAAAATTGTTGAAATGTGGCAAATAATAGTAGCAAGAATCAGGTAGGAAAAAGTGGTTCAAAAGCGGTACAATTACTTTTAAATACTCAACTGATCTGTGAGCAGGCCGGTGTGCAGAATTATTTCAACATCACCTTGATTTCAGCATAAATCTCACCAAATGTCCACGTGTTTATTTTACGTTTAACTGATTTTATGCATCCACTTTTATACAAAGAGGTTAAATATACAATTTCTTTGTTTTTTCTTAAGGCACCCCATCAAAGTGTCTCCACCAAGTTCAGAACCACTGAGCTAAGAGACCCCTGCCTGAGGATCTCAGGGTACGTGCCAGCTCATAAAGGGTTAAAAGATCCAAAATGTAGGTGGGATCCAGACCAGAGCTTTACCAGTAAAATCTGAAAATCAGTTCTAAAACATACCAGCAGCCAGTGTAGAGAGGATTAAATTGGAGTGAGTCTGTCAAGAATGCGCAGCAGGAGCAGCAAATACATGAAAATAAAATTGGTCCCAGAACTGACCCCTGGGACACACCGTACTCGATGGTGGAAAATGACGAGGTATGATTGTTTGCAGAGACATAGACCATGCTATTTGATAAATCAGAATAAAAACAGAGAACCCGCCCATGCAGTGGGGGATCATGCAAATGTCCAGCTGTCTAAACCAAGCTGTCGCAACTTAAATCAGACTGTCGGATGATTTTTGTGATTCAGTTTGGCAAGTCACAGACAGCTGTTCTTTTAGTGTCCTTGTTTTGAAAGGCTGTAAATATCCTTTTTTTTTTTTGCCAGATATCTCTGTGTCCTTTTAAACACGTGGACAAAATGAATAGTATCCTTCCATCAAAGATAGAATAACTCTCAGTGGTCAACAAAACAACTGGACACCGACAACAGAAATAATAAATAAAAATTCACTGAAAACTAACTAATGAAAATCAGACATTGCTTTTGAGTTTTGGTTCAACAGAATCATTAAAAAACAAACAAACAAACAAACAAACAAAAAAAAAACCCTAATAAAACTGGCCTGGACAAAAATGATGGTGCCCCTAGATATGATGTAAAATAATGTGGACCACAGATGTTAAACTAAGGTGTGTCCTGTAATAAGCTTCACAGGTGTCTTCAAACTTGTCATCAGTCTGCCTATTTAAAGAGTGAAAAGTCATCACTGTGCTGTTTGGTATCGTGGTGTGGACCACACTAAACATGGAGCACAGAAAGCTAAGGAGACAGTTGTCCCAGGAGATTAGAGACAATGATAGACAAGCATGTTAGAGGGTAAGGCTGTAAGACCATCTCCAAGCAGCTCCATGAACCTGTGACTACAGCTGACCATGTTATTATAGAAGTTTGGGGTCCACGAGACTGTAGCCAGCCTAAAGGTGAACTCCAAGGTCAAGGTCCGTCGGTGTCAGGCGCACCATCCAATGCTGTTTCAGCCAAAGTGGACTTAATGAAGACAACCGAGGAAGACTCCACTGCTGAAAGCATAAAGATGTGTGACTGGATGCCAAAATGCATACAGACAAGCCACAAAGCTTCTGGGAGAATGTCTTTTGGACAGATTAGAAAAACTGGAGCTTTTTGGTGAGTCACATCAGCTCTATGTTCAAAAATGAAACAGAAAAAAGAAGACTGTCCCTACTGTGAAAGATGGAGGAGGCTCGGATATGTTCTGGGTGCTGCTTTGCTGCTTTGCTGCTCTTGAATCTGTGCAGGGTACAGTAAAATCTCAAGTACATCAAGTAACAGTTTCAAAATCTTGCGGTAGGGTATTTATTCTGGTATAAAAAAAAAAGTAGAACAAGAGACGGAGACTTGAAAAAAATGACATTGGCAATTTTTAAACAACAGTTGTACTTTAAATATAACAATATGTGCAAAAACGTGCCGTATGTGTCCATAGTCTTAAAAATTATCAAACTTTTAAAAGATCTAGTAACAAATAGAGGATAAAGGAAATAGGATGGAGTATGAGATATGGGAGACCTAGAAGTTCTTTTTATAAAATAAAAAACTGCACCAAGGGCGGCACGGTGGCACAGTGGTTAGCGCTGTTGCCTCACAGCAAGAAGGTTGCTGGTTTGCTTCCTGAACAGGACCTTTCTGTGCGGAGTTTGCATGTTCTCCCCATGCACGCGTGGGTTCTCTCTGGGTACTTTGGCCTCCTCCCCCCACCAAAAACATGCTCATTAGGTTAATTGATCACTCTAAATTGGCCGTAGGTGGCCCGTAAAGATGTGACAGACATCAGCCAATCACACTGAGTTTTTTTCAAAGCCTCTGCCCTTTCCCAAATGCTTACTACTAAAGATTTTCCAGATGAATGTGTGGCATGTCAGATTAAGCCTCCACAGTCTCCCAATGGGAATTGTAGATCCCATGTCTATTAGCTCTGCTCCACTAAAAAACTACGCTTTCTGCCCTGAATACATACCGTTTGAAGCCGTCATATGTACGGGACGGGATTTAGACACTTCTGATACTGAAGTACCACCATACTACCAATACTGTTACACCCCTAATCAAGGCATTCTGGAGCCAAATGTCAGAAAGCTTGGTCTCAGTCACAGGTCATGGAGCCTCCAACAGGATAATGAGCCAAAACAGAGAGCTATAAACACCCAAGAATGGCTGACAGCAAAACACTGGACTATTCAGCTCTGATCTAACTCCTAGTGAACATCTGTGGAAAACATGCAGTCTGAAGAAGGCACCCTTCAAACCTGAGACAGCTGAAGAAGTTTGCTCATGAGGAGTGGGCCAAAATACCTGGGACAGGTGCAAAGTCTCACTGAGAGTTACAGAATCTGCTTAATTGCAGCGATTGCTTGAAAAGGTTGTGATACATCAGGGGTGTCAAACGTAATCACAGCAGGGGCCAAAATCTGAATTTGGGTTTAACCTGAGGGCATAACAGGGTCAAGACTTAGCTGGACACTGTCAACCCTGTTTTCACAGGAAATGAATTTTGGGGGAAATTAAACAGTAATGATAAGTGATTTTAAGATTTCTAGAAAACAAGTCAAAATGATTAAATATCACAGCATCAATAAATCTGAGATAAAAAGTCAACTTTATAAGTCCTAGAGGTCAAAATACAAAATTAAAAGTCAAAATAAGGTTTTTAAAAGGCAAATATATGAGATAGAAATCATGAGTTTAAAGGTCAAGATATGAGATAAAATACAAAATCAAGAGTTTAAAAAGTCAAAATTAGAAGATGGAATTCAAAATTGTAACTCTAAAAGGTCAAAATATGAGATAAAATTCTAGATCAGGAGTTAAAAAGTGAAATCATGAAGTTAAAAGTCAAAGTTAGGAGTTTAAAAGGTCAAGATTTGATTTAAAATGAAAAACTGTGAATTTAAAAGGTCACAATATGAAAAAAAGGTCAAAATGATACAATTAAAAGGTCAAAATATGAAATTAAACATCAAGATCCTAAGTTTCATCCGTATTCTTGGGATGCAAAGTAAAAATATGAAATGAAAACACAAATTAGTTTCGTTCCCTCATTCCTGACTTTTTCTCTCATTTCTACTCTCTACTTTTTCAGATTTTAAAACTTAACAAGGCTTTTCTTTTTAATCTTCAAGGTTAAGTTTACATTTTCATACTGGAGGAAATCTGCAGACCTCATAGCAGCAGGCCAATTCTAATTAAGATATGATCTTGCGACTGGGTAAAACTGCATCGCAGGCTGCATTTGGCCCCTGAGCCTTGAGTTTGACACCCGTGTGCAACGTATTATTAGGTTAGGGAACCAATATTTTAGTCCAGGCCAATTTCGTTAAGATTCTTTTTTAAATGATTGTGTTGTACCACAACTCAAAAGCATTTTGCCTTCTTGTAAAGCATTTCAAATGCAATTGAATTTGTCTGAAAGGTGCTTTATAAATAAAGTTTGATTGATTGATGGACCAAGGAGTATTATGTCACTTTATATATCTATTCATTTAGTTGTACTCCTTCTTTGTTGCTGTTTGCAGCATACATTTTAATCCCAAAGTCTCATCGGTGCTCTGCCCAAATCTGCACACAGAGCTGGGGCATTATGTGACTTGTGTTTTACTTGCAGCTCTGGCTCCCACCACTAAGTGGCAGCATAGCTCCAACATCACTTACCTTTCTGTCTGCAGTCAAAGATCACAAAGAGGCCTCTCTGACCGACACCCCCGTAATCTCTCAGCAGGAGACTCCGATGCTTTCTGACATTCGGTATGTGAGCAGAAACACCAAACACACCTTTCTCCTCCCTCTCGTCTGTCTCATCACATCAGGAAAGATTAGCTGAAACCCAACACACAGACACAGGGGTGATAGATGAGCTTGTTGAAGTGTCAGATTTAAACAGGCGTGTCACTCAGAGATAACACATTCAGGTTTCTCAAACCTGCCGCTGTCACTGCTGTCGGCTCAGGCCTAAAAAACAGAAAATAACCAATCAGCATAGCGGCTTAGTTTCACTTTTAACACATCATAACACACAAACAGGTATTGATTTGATAGATACGCTTGTTTTCTGACAGGCCCACAGCAGCCTTATCTCAGATTCTGTCACACGCCTCGAGCTTTCAAAGGCTGCTTATTTCAGCCTGTCGCTCACCTGCTGTCAGTCAGATTGACTCCTACGGTACACGACCAAATCTCTGCAGAAAATCAGCTCTGGTGGCATTTAGTGTTTGCAAGGCTGCAGGGAGGACATAAAGCCTCCGAGCAGAGACAACTTTACGCCGAGTGATTTTAATCGAGGAGTCAGTCAAAGGAAAGTTTATCTGCATCCATGATGGATGTCTCATTTTCCTGATATTTTAAGCAATAATGTCACAACATTTGCTGCAGTGATTACAGTGTTGCTGCTTTTTGTGAGTTTTCTAAATGAAGAGAGTTTGGAACTGCTGGCAAACAAAACTAGGTTACAACCAGTATATGACCGACCACATCTATCTGTTGAAATGTCTGACTGAATTGTGTGTTCTGGCAGAGTGATTAGTGTTTGGGGTGTGTAATTGTGCTGTCCCTAATGTCTCTGGGTTGAGAATTGAAGGACCCTGAAATTTTAAAACATAAAGTCCTGTCAGCAGGAAACAGCTAACCTGACAGGCCAGATCGACTGAATATATTTGACATTAATCTGGGAAAGCTCCCATAGAAAGCGTTTGGGAAGGGCAGGACTTTTCAGAAAACCTTCAGAGTGATTGGAGGAACAATCTGTTCGTCACATTCATGACGGGCTGACAAAATGGCGGTGTGCCCATGTGCTACTCTCCTGCAGGCCACCGCTGCCTGTTAATGGCCGTATGTCGTATCAATGTAAAATTGATGCCACAGACGCTTGAGAAGCATGCAAAAACAACTTCTGTGCCGAGACAAGCTTTCCATGCGGCTTTTTGTGCTTAATTTAAAAAGAAATGTGCTCCAGTTCTGGTGGCACTGTCGCTTTCCTACAGCTACAGCCGAGCTACTGTGACAGCAGCCCCTGGATATACAGGAAAACCCCACTGTAGCAAACCAATGGCGAAACAGGGCAGGAGAAGAGCAAAAACAACACACGTTGTCCAATTCTGACAAAAGTGGCTAAGTCTGAGCTCATCAGTCCACTAGGAGCCATTGTATACAAGCATTTACACAAAAAGTTACCCTTTCCCCCGTAACTGTCACATATAGTCATGCTGAAGCAGGTCAGCAGAAGAGTGAAAACTCCTTTCACAACATGAAACGCTTTTAGGGTTGTTTTTATTCTTTATTTCATACAGAAATGTGGCCAAGTTCTAGTAAAAAGTGCACAGTGCTAAGGCTATATCTGAGGTAATCACCACAGTGGCGGCGACCATGAAAGTAGAGTCACTCAATCAGCAGATAGCCTACATGTAAGTCGTTTCTGTCAAGCAGTCCGGCTCGGATCGGTGCGGAACGCCATGTATTTTTTTGCTTTTCCGTAAAGCAAGAGTTGGAAAGGATCCCAAAAAACTGCCCCACTTTTCGGCACCTTTCCTTAAAGCAGGGGTGTCAAACTCAAGGCCCGGGGGCCAAATCTGGCCCGTGGTACAGTCATTCCTGGCCCACCAGATCAGATTATAGTTTTATTATAACTGGCCCACTAGAATGAGGTCTGCAGATTTCCTCCAGTATAAAAAAGTAAACTTGAAATTTGTTTTTATTTGACATTTTCAATTTTGCATCTCACAATTATGACTTAAAGTTATGCAATTCACTTTTTATTTCATATTGTGACCTTTACATCTCATAATTTTGATTTTTTTTCTTATACTTTGACCTTTTAGATTTAAAATGTGAAATTTTAAGTCATGTTTTAACCTTTTTTACTCAAAATTTTGAAATTTATCTCATTTTTCAACCTTTAAAACATGGTTTTGAATTATATCTTACATTTCAACCTTTAAAACTCATGATTTCAATTTCAGCTCAGTTTGACCCTTTAGATTCACAATTTAAAATTTTAAATCACATTTAAGCTTTTGAAGTCATGATTTTGGAATTGATGTCATATTTTGACATGAATTCATGTTATTAACTTTTTATCTCATATATTTCCTTTTAAAAACATTATTTCAACTTTAAATTTCATTTGTGAACTTTTAAACTTTTAAACTTTTTATCTCACATTTTGATCTTTTAAACCTTTTAGATTCACATTTTTAAATTCCAAGTAATATTTTGAGCTATTATACTCATGATTTTAAATTTTAAGGCACATTTTGACCTTTCAAACTTGAGACTTGAATTTATCTGATATCTGACCTTTTAAACTCCTGATTTTGATGTTTATTTCATATGATGATCCTTTAAACACCTGATTTTAAATTTTAAGTCACATTTTGACCTTTCAAATTCATGTCTTTGATATTTATCTCATATTTTGACCATTAAAACCATGTTATCAACTTTCTATCTCATATATTTGCCTTTTAAAAACATTATTTTGACTTTTAATTTCATGTTTTGAACCTTTAATCTTATAAATTTGATTTTTTTCAATCTCAAAATTATTTATCAACAGTGCTGATTTTTTAAATTTTTTTAAATATTTTTTTTTTAACCTTATGATTCATTTCTGGTGAAAATGAGGTTCACATTGTGGCTCTGACCCTGTTAGGCCCTCAGGTTAGACCCAAATTCAGAATCTGGCCCTTGTTGTGATTGAGTTTGACACTCCTGCCTTAGGGGTACCAGTCTTACCTATCCGACCCAAAAAGAGCAAGAGCAGTTGGCAGCAAGAAAGATGCACTCTTGAGTTATATCTTGGACTTGTAGTGTTTTTCACAGTTAAGTTGGCAACATATGTTGAAACCTGTGAAAACAAACACGATGGATGGTCCAGGATACCTCTGAGAGAAAGAACAGGAAATTTCCATCAAGAAAAACCCAAAAAAAGGTGAAAAGAAGACCTCAGTCTCAACTACAACTCCTGGCTAGCTGAAAGCTAACAACAACTGCCTGTTACTGCCACAGAACACTGCCTGATCAACAGGAGACTACTGAATGCTACCTACTGAGATAGCAAGGGGCGGCGCGTACGAACGCAGCGGCCCGGCACTCCATCGCTAGCAGCAAAACAAAGCCCTGCACTTACACCAGATCTGACAGCGTGCCCACGGAGTTTACATCTTTCCCAACAGAGACTTGGAGACTGAAAGGAGAAGGACCTGGATCAGCACGACACCTACAGCTAGTGGGGAGGAGGAAGAGATGGCATTGTCCGAGAAGGTGGAAATGGGGCAAACAAGCCGGGCTGCAGGCTAGGCTAAGAGCTGCCCCACACAAACCTGTCATACCAAGCTTCTTTCGCCCAGGCGCCCGCTCCCTCGCCAGTAGGATGGACGATGTGAGGCTGCGGATTTCTAACCACCACTTGGATGACTGTGTTTGCTGCAACAGAGGAGACTGCCAAATATAATTTTGTTGTGTTTTTACAATGCAATGACAACAAATGACTATCTATCAAAAAGGTGGAGCTACAAACACAACAATAGTTGCACTGATGTCACATCAGCTCGTGACACAGCTGCTAAGCTCCGGCTGCAAAACACGGAAGTCTTCTCTGTGAGGAGCAGCGAAAATGCAAGACAAACGGACTAATGTGTGGATTAATCTGGGATATTTGGACTCAACAGAGATCCAAACTGTTCCCTGATATGTGGCCACAAATCAAGTTTCCTCACGTTTATCTGGACCTGATTGTAAGAATACAAAGCAGATCCTGCAGCCTCACGTCAGCCTGATCCATCCACGATGGTAGTAAGTTGAGCAAATTCACCAGACACTGCTTAAAATTACCAGCTATTGTCTGGTAGCTGGTGCTAACTTCCCATCCTGGTGAGTACATTAGGAAGTTAGCAGGTTTATGTGGATGTGTAGTTTAATATCAAATTCTTTGTTTTTTCAATGAAAAGTCAACTTTTCTTTATCCTGTTACCTCTGTGACCCTCTGACTGTCTGGTGACCTGTTGCTTGTGCCATAGGATGAGCTGTAATGTTGATTTAGTGATGATATACTTACGGGAGACTGTACATTGTGTTGCAGTTTAAAAATGACCAGATGCTTTGCAAGTTCTTCCTGCTGATCAATCTGCTTTATGTGGATTGACAGTTTGGCCCCAGCCTCCGCCCAAATTAGACCTGGCACTTATTCCAAGCAGAGTGGAGCATCTTCCCTGTAGTTGAAGACCAGCATCCAGAGTTAAAGAACACCATCGTTCAGGCTCCTTTGATGTACACATTGTGCAACAGAGGAAACAACAAGGTGTCAGAGTAAAAAGGAGGAGTACCGTCACCATGCATGACTTGGGATGCTAGAAACATGCTCGGAACATGGCAAAAGTTTTGGCTTCACATGAACTTGATGTTTTCTGGGTGGTTCAAGAAAAAGGGACAGGTTGAGAAATGCAGCTACACTATATTGCCAAAAGTATTTGCTCACCTGCCTTGACTTGCATATGAACGTAAGTGACACCCATTCTTAACCCATAGGGTTTAATATGATGTGGGTCCACCATTTGCAGCTATAACAGCTTCAACTATTCTGGGAAGGCTTTCCACAAGGTTTAGGAGTGTGTTTATGGGAATTTTTGACCATTCTTCCAGAAGCGCATTTGTGAGGTCACACACTGATGTTGGACGAGAAGGCCTGGCTCTCAGTCTCTGCTCTAATCCATCCCAAAGGTGTTCTATCGGGTTGAGGTCAGGACTTTGTGCAGGCCAGTCAAGTTCAGCCACACCAAACTCTCTCATCCATGTCTTTATGGACCTTGTCGGCATGCTTTACACCACAGCATCCCACGCTTTGCATTGCACTTGGTGATGTATGGCTTGGATGCAGCTGCTCGACCATGGAAACCCATTCTATGAAGCTCTCTACGCACTGTTCTTGAACTAATCTGAAGGCCACATGAAGTTTGGAGGTCTGTAGCCATTGACTCTGCAGAAAGTTGGTGACCTCTGTGCACTATGTGCCTCAGCATCCGCTGACCCCGCTCCATCATTTTACGTGGCCTACCACTTGGTGGCTGAGTTGCTGTCGTTCCCAATGGCTTCCACTTTGTTATAATACCACTGACAGTTGACTGTGGAATATTTAGGAGTGAGGAAATTTCACCACTGGACTTGTTGCACAGGTGGCATCCTATCATAGCACCACGCTGGAATTCACTGAGCTCCTGAGAGTGACCCATTCTTTCACAAATGTTTGTAGAAACAGTCTGCATGCCTAGGTGCTTGATTTTATACACCTGTGGCCACGAAAGTGATTGGAAGAGCTGATTTCAATTATTTGGATGGGTGAGTGAATACTTCTGGCAATATAGTGTATATCATGATCTCATGTTTTAGCTCATATACAGCTGGTAGTCCTGCTTACCTCACAGCTGATGGAAGAGACAGGAGTGTTCTGGGCAGAACAAATGAAAAGTAAAAAAAAGTTTGAAAATTTCCATAATTTTATATATATATTTATATATTTATATTTTGTTGGTGTTTCTAGCCTTAACATATATCAAAGCTGGGGGAGCTAAACCTTTGGTCTGATCGGGGCTTAAGATGCAAATGACTGACTTTCTACTTCCACGTTTCGGTGCAGCTCACAGGATGAAATGGGTCTGTGCTGCACAGACGCAACAGTTTCAGACACATCCACCAAGAGTTTTGTACCGCTCTAATAGCGTGAGATCTGTGCCCCGCTAATAGCTCCAGTTTTACACCTAATCCACCAGAATTAGTGGTGATGAGATGCAGACATTAAAACACCCACAGGCAAGTTTTAGTGTCTGTTTTGCCACAGGCTGAGTGGCACACTAGTGACTTTGCACTTACATCACCAACACCACAATGACAGTGAGACAAAAAAAAAAAGAAAAATCAGAGACAGAACTCGTGTGGAGACATGCAGCACACCTGTCGGTGCATGAGGTTCATGTGTGACTCCGAGACTGGATATAAAAGGAAAAATGCACTGACCGTACACTGGTGTCACTGCATTTGTTACAATATCATCAAAAAAGACATTATTATCATGCAAACTAGTAGGTTTGTAAATCAGTCATTGGTCAGTTAGAGCTAAGAAAAGCCTTCCTGAATGGCGTTACACTTCCTGCTGCGTAAATCAATAATTTATCAGTTAATTATTTGAAGGTTCTGGCTTTTTTACTGTGGGTATTAAGGAAGATTCATTCTGCAAAAGACTACAAACTTCACAGCAGGGAGACATTTATTTAATATGGAGGATAAGGAGGATGGCGCATGGATATTACGAGCCACCGTGCACATTTCTATTAGGCAGCACCAGTCTGCTAATAGACACTACAGCAGTGTTATTTAACCCCGCTCAACCAAACAGCCAAATTGTTGAATAATACCTTTGCAAGAGCCACAATCTAAGTGGTGAAAAGTGGAAAACAGTGGCAAAAATGGTCAGAAAGCTCCAAAAAAGGCCAAAAAATGGTTGAAAGGGGAAATAATATGCATAAAATGGCAAAAAAGATTGAAAAGTTGTCAAATTTAGAGAAAAATGACCAAAATAGGCAAAAAAGGTGGGAAAGGGGTTCAAAATGAGAAAAAAAGGGGCATTTACTGGCAAAAGGCAGCTTGAATGGTCGAAAAAGTGGCTAAAAGTAGCAAAAAGGGGGTGAATTTGCATATAGCAAAAAGCAGGAAAAAAGTGGCCAAGACTGGATAAAAGTGGCAAAAATGGTAAAAATTGAATTAAAGTGGCATTTAAATAAGTTAAAGGCACAATAATGGGTGAAAGGGGCAAAACAGTCATAAAATGGCAAAAGCTGGGTGAAAAGTGGCAAAAATGGTGAGGAGTGACAACAAATAAGTTGACTAAAATTGGCAAAAAGTCGCAAAAAAGGTGGGAAATGGGCAAAAATTAGAAAAAGTGGCACTTAATGGCAAAAGGCAGCTTAATTGGGGGAAAAGTGGGAAAAAAATGGTAAAAAAAAAGGGGGGGAAAAGACTGCAAATAGCAAAAAGCAGGATAAAAGTGTCAAAAACTGGTTTAAAAAGGGGCAAAAACTGAATAAAAAGTGACAAATAAAAAATAATAAAAATAGTAATAAAATAAATATAGATAATAATATAAATTGATAGAATAAAAAAATATAAAATAAAATAAGGGCAATGGAAATATACAGACAAAAAGAAGTTGACAATTTAGTTTAACAATTTAAGCCGATTGTGTAAGTGTGGGAAACAAACCGATTAATGCCACATGTAAAAGATAATTTCTGAGGTCAAAGTTTTCTTTTTTTAGGTTTTCGGGGGGCATAAAGACCCACAAATCATCACAAAAGAGCCACACATTGAGTATCACTGCACTTCAGTGTTCTTTACACTCTTTTAAATAAATCAAATTATTTCAGGATCTATGTTGTGTTTATTTTCACCACATCGCTGTGCATACTGACAGTCCCTCCAACCATGTTCTCTCCCATTAAATAACAATTATATCAGAGAAACAAAAGAGGAAATGGGCAAAAATTTCACCCCTAGATGTTCAAAATTGTTAGAGACATACCCATGAAGCAGGGGTGTCAAACTCAGTCACAGCAAGGGCCAGATTCTGAATTTGGGTCTAACCTGAGGGCCTAACAGGGTTAGAGCCATAACGTGAACCTCATTTTCACCAGAAATGAATCATAAGGTTAAAAAAAAAAAAAAAAATCAACACTGTTGATAAATGACTTTGAGATTGAAAAAAAAAAAATTTCTAAGATTAAAGGTTCAAAACATGATATTAAAAGTCAAAACAATGTTTTTAAAAGGCAAATATATGAGATAGAAAGTTGATAACATGGTTTTAATGGTCAAAATATGAGATAAATATCAAAGATATGAATTTGAAAAGTCAAAATGTGACTTAAAATTTAAAATCAGGTGTTCAAAGGATCATAATATGAGATTGATCTCAAAATCATGAGTTCAAAAGGTCAGATATCAGGTAATTTCAAAATCGCAAGTTTAAAAAGTCAAAATGTGCCCTAAAAATTTAAAATCATGAGTATAATAGCTCAAAATATGACTTGGAATTTAAAATTGTGAATCTAAAAGTTTTAAAAGATCAAAATGTGAGATAAAAAGTCAAACTTAAAAGTTTAAAAGTTCACGAATAAAAATTTAAAGTTGAAATAATGTTTTCAAAAGGAAATATATGAGATAAAAAGTTAATAACATGATTTTTAACTGTCAAAATATGACATAAATTCTAAAATCATGAGTTCAAAAGCTTAAAATGTGACTTAAAATTTAAATGTTGAATCTAAAAGGTCAAACTGAGCTGAAATTGAAAATCATGAGTTTTAAAGGTCGAAATGTAAGATATAATTCAAAACCATATGTTTTAAAGGTCGAAATACGAGATAAATTTCAAAATTTTGAGTTAAAAAGGTTAAAACGTGACTTAAAATTTCACATTTTAAATCTAAAAGGTCATAATATAAGAAAAAAAAATCAAAATTATGAGATGTAAAGGTCACAATATGAAATAAAAGTGAATTGCATAACTTTGAGTCATAATTGTGAGAAGCAAAATTGAAAATGTCAAATAAAAACAAATTTCAAGTTTACTTTTTTATACTGGAGGAAATCCGCAGACCTCATTCTAGTGGGCCAGTTATAATAAAACTGTAATCTGATCTGCTGGGCCAGGAATGACTGTACCACGGGCTAGATTTGGCCCCCGGGCCTTGAGTTTGACACCCCTGCCATAAAGACTTGCTGTTGTAATTGCAGTATTCAGGGGCTGAATACTTGTGCACACCACACTTTTCAGATTTTTATTTGTATGAAAAATTGAAAGCCATGTATAATTTATCTTTCACCTCCCAATTATGCACCACTTCATGTTGATCTATCACATGAAATCCCAATAAAATATATTTATGCTTGTGGTTGTAACGTGAAGAAATGTGGAAAATACTATTGCAAGACACTGTATATAATCGTTGAAACCTTTCAGCATCAATGAAAACACATGCAAGCTGATGCAAGCTGAATCTTAAGCTTCAGTCAAAGCTTCATTTGTGTCCGTTTAGCCGTAACACTCTGCTGACTAACCTCAGGGTGATAAATGTTGTGCAGGATGAATTAGGCCGTGATTTACTGCAGCTCTCTGAGGCCTGCGGCTCTCTGTGTTTCATTTGGTTTCTCAGCGGGTTGTGTCTGGAAGCGAGCTGAGGTCTGGCAGGAGCACGAGGTGATATGTTGGCTCCTCCGGGCACAGACTGTTAGCAATGTTCCTATCCAGCTGTCAGTCTCACCTGCCAGCCGGCCGCAGGACACGCCGCTGGGATGAAGAAAATCACCACGCTCATGAGGCACACACCGATGTGTGTGAGCGTGGAGCCTGGCAGGGAAGTTTTCTTCAACCAGCTGTTGGAACACACTCTGGAGCGGGGAAATCTGAGCTACCTGATGATATGGTCTGTGACTTTCTCTATGTGATTAACACCTAAAAGATCCATACAAGCGATATATAATGATTATAAAAGTTTTATGGCTAAAAACTTGATAGTGAAAAATGCTTTAAAGGCTCCCATTTCTCGTTATCTTTCACAATCCATCCAAAGTCCAGCACATCTGCATCCCAGTCTTTCTGCTGAGCATTTGTTATATGTTTGTTATTGAGAGATTGATGCTTCTTAGTGTTTTCACACAAGTGTAAAATTATCCCAGTAAACTGCATGTGTGTAATGTTCCAAAATTTCCCTCTGACTTTCCCTGGAATTTTTCACTCAAACTGATCTGTGTCCACAGAAGGAAATCACTACATCCAGTTCTCAGACACTCAAGTTTATTTACTGTCCCAGTTTTGACCTCCAAGACCCACTTCTGGGTCAGGACCAACCATCAGATCTAGGCTACTTCTAGAGCTCTGCACCCTGATGGGTGCATGGGTTCTCTCTGGGCACTGCAGCGTCCTCCACCACCAAAGACATGCTTTTAAGGTTAACTCAGTGTTACTCAACCCTGCTCAACCAAAGAGCCAAATTGTTGAAAAATACCTTTACAAGAGCCACAATCTAAGTGGTGAAAAGTGGGTGAAAGTGGCAATTAAAATGAGTAAAAGCAGGCCAAAAAGATGGAAAAGCTTAAAAAAAAAAAAAAAAGGTAGACAAAAATGGGTAAACAGGGGAAAAACAGACACACAATGGCAGAGGCTGGTTGAAATGTTAAAAAGATGTGGAGAAAAGGTGGCAGAAATGGGTGAGACGTGGAAAAAAAATGGCTTACAGGTGGCAATAAGGGTTAAAAAGCTGCAGAAATGTGGCAACAAATGAGTGAAAAGTGACTAAAATTGGCAAACAGCAGGAAAAAGATTGAGGAAAATGAGTGAAAAATAACTAAAATTGGCAAAAAGCAGCAAAAAGGTGGCAGAAAATAAGTGAAAAGTGGCTAAAATTGGCAAAAAGCTGCCAAAAGGTGGGGAAAATGAGTGAAAAGTGGCTGAAATTGGCATAAAGCAGAAAAAGGTGGCAGAAAATGAGTGAAAAATGACTAAAATTGGCATAAGGCAGAAAAAGGTGGTAGAAAATGAGTGAAAAATGACTAAAATTGGCAAAAAGCAGCAAAAAGGTGGGGGAAAATAGGAATAGTGAGATGTTATAGCAAGAGGCACCCTAAATGGGCAAAACGTGGCAAAAAGGGAAAAGATTGGCAAAAAATTGCAAATCAGGTCAATGAAAATATACAGACAAAAATAAAGGTTGACAATTAAATCTGACAATTAAAGCCTGCTGTATACGTGTGGTCAACAAATTGCAATATATAATTCTGAGGTCAATGTTTCTGTTTTTAATGGTTTTCTGGGGGAATCATCATTCCAATTTTGACCTTATAGAGCCACAAATCCTCACAAAAAAGCCAAGTGTGGCTCTAGAGCCAGGCGTGGAGTATCACTGGGTGAACTGGTGACTCTGCACTGGTTGTAGGTGTGAGAGATCCTGGTTGTATGTCTCTGTATGGCTGTGTCACATGTTTATATGGCTTTGGTCTATTCCATGAGTCTTCAGCTGGGCATACTCTGTGGGAATTTCATCCAATTCAGCCACAAATTTTGAGTCACGAGACTCACTTGGAAGTTGTGCCCACTTTCGGTCGGATAGGGCGTTGTTTGTCGTGCTGTGTACAGGAGGGATATGACGGCCAACAATGACCCGATCACAGCCTGACCAGCTGCCCCCGACTGGTCAGGTGGATTTCTGACATGTTTGATATTCTAACACAAGCAGAATAAACAACTTTGGGGTATTTTTCCCTTTTAACTACACCGAAAAACCAGCAGTAAATACTAATAAAAACTAAACTGAAATACAACACAGAGAATGAAAACAAAATGACAAAAACTACATTACATTTTTGTCTAGTTTTAGTCATCCTGACTCTAGTTTTGGTCATCACAGATCTATTTTTGTTGGTCTCAGTCTAGTTTTTGTCATGGAAAAAAAGGCTGTCAATGAACACCTTTAGTCATAGTTTTAGTTGATGAAATTAACACTGACACATACTGTATATTTTAACATTTTTAGATCTCTATTAAGCTGTCCATAACAAATTCAAGTATTAAAAATTAGTAAGGTTAGAGGAGTTTATTTCACAACAACAAGAATTTTATAAATGTTGGTGAGTGTCCTGGCTGGGAGGGGGGGCTGGAAACTTCTTCATGGTCCTTTGGGTCCTCCTGTGGTCCAGGGATCCTCATGTGATGGTCCTTGGGGTCCTCCTGTGGTCCTTGGAAGTTTCTTCTTTGTCCCAAATTTTGAAATAAAACGTTTGGTCCCTTGGTTGTTAAGTTTTTTTGTCCTCATTTCAACTTTAATTTCAAAGTGCCACAGATGATTTTTTTCTTGCCCTGAGTCCCTAATCCGCCTCCGTATACCAATGCTGCACATGTTAAAGACCACCATATTTTACCACCATGTTTACCTGAGCTCCATACCCAGCTCAAGCTCTCTCAAGCCCAGTTCAAGACCAAAGATTCACGTCAAGACGTCTAAAAAACTCGCAACGTCACACTCTGCTACACTCTAAACACCACCTAACTCACACTCCTGCGATTAAAGGAGACGATGCACCGTTTCCATGGCAACGGCTCTCACGAAAAGATTTTAATCTGTTATTAGTTCACAATAAATCTGTCTCTACGAGTATATAGTACTGCACATTCACAGTTTTTATCTGGTTTTGTCATCATGATCACATTTTCAAGCGAGATTTAAATTTCCTTTTTCACATTCATCTGCCTGCAGCATTCTAACCCCCAATTCCCATATACAGCGTGCGCGCCAGCGAATCGTACTGCGGAGCATTTTGCTCCCTCTCTAGTCTATCAGAGCATTTCCAGACTGGCAGTGGCACTCCAGTCCGCTTCGTTTCAGATACACTGCAGGTCTATTTTCAGCGCCGGCCGCTGCCAAACCTCGTAAATTCACCGTCGTTTAGAAAGCACCAACCATGGAAGTCACAAGCGCAGAACATCGGCTTCTTTCAAAATAAAACACAATGCATGGACTCCCAATCATAAATCATCACTGTAGAGCAAAGGGTCACTGAGAGGTCAGTGGGTCACAGAGCTACAATGGCGCCATTGATGAGGAAAAGTTAACTTTTGGGGATATTTAGCCAAAGAATTTTGTATAAAACCACAGATCCTTTAAGCAAACATTAACCTTTTAACTTCCTAATGTACTCACTCAATGGCGGAAGCAATAATATCATGGACTTATACCAGAAAGGATGATAAATTAACCCCAAAAGGTAAAATAATCCCCTGTTGACATACTATTCCTGCGTGAACTCAGTTCTCCCGTGATCTCTTCCTGCTGATCAGGGCTTGCGCGCTGTGGCGCTGGGCTCTAGACAGCGGGCGAGGTCACTCGCCTTTCGGTCAGCGCAAAGCCACGACGCTTCGGTGCGCACGCTGTATATGGAAATTCGGGGTTAAACCCGCTCCCTGCGACTTGACTTGCTGAATCTCTTGCGACTACTTTAGACAGCTTGATTTGAGCTGCAATGCCTGCTGCGACTCTCACCATTCTAAAACCATCTCGTCACAAATCTTTGGTCTGATTTGGGCTTAAGAAGATGAGCTTAAATCTACCTAAACTTTTGCAAGCTTATTCCATGAACTGAGTGGATTTCTGAATCTGTCTGACTCACGTATGGTCCATTTTATTCAAATTGAGAATTCATGGTTTTGGACTTCACTACATTCACTATAAAACTGAACTCATTGCACAGCGTCTCATGTCTGTAGGCCATGCGGATCTGTGCAACGTTGGTCCGTCTGATATCGTTTCCTTCAGGTCCATCTTTCAGATAATTTATGCCCAGAAAGTGCTTCTTATCCTGGTGAGCCAGTCCACTCTGCAGCACACTGTTTCTGGCTATTTCACACACATCACAGGTGCTGAGCTTCCACAGCTGAGCTGCTATAGCGTACTCCTCCATTAAAGGTTCCTTGGTGTAGTGGAACTGCATTGGATCATCGGTGGACAGGGACACACAAAGACCTTTACGCAGGAACTTTCTGAGAGGATTTTTGGAGTACTCCAGAAATAGACTGTTGTTGCTGAGTGGAGACATTGCAATTGGAACTTGAGCCAGGTAGTACAGGTACTGCAACACAGGGCTCTTTTTCAAGTTGAGTCCATGTGAGATGTTGTCTGCTGCCAGAAAAGCAGAGACTAAATGTGTGATTGATCCGGCTTCTCCGCAGTGAGGACGGAACTGGAAGGTACTTAATCCTCGCTCTTTCCGGAGATTGTTGAGGACCATGATGTTTGCATACATGTAGAAGATGTAGTAACTGTATGGTGGATTGTCGTCTCTAGTCCACTGCTCAGGCTTTGGGCTCCTGCAGGAGAACATGTGATCGCTGTGTTTGGACTCATCATCCACACTGTCGAATCCGGACACATATTTGAGGAAGACATGGAGTTCTTTGTGCTTCTGCGGGTTAACCGTCGCCTCAAACAAAGGGAGAAAAATGTTCTCCAACATCTTCGCAAAATTAGGTACCAGCTTCTTGGACTTGAAAATATCGTATATTCTGGGCACTTGAATGATCCACCTCATGTTTGGAGAGTAAACTTTATGGTTAATGAACCACTTGGACAGATTGTCCCACTCCTTGGGAGAGCGTCCATAGATGGAGAGACGCGGTTCTGCATGCTGGTACTTGCTCTCCTCTAGGTCATGGGCTACCTCCTTTATGATACGAGCAAAGTACTCGCCACCAATGAGGTTGTCTGTTTTCAGGAAGATTTCCCGAAGTTCACTAGCTCCCACTGGGTTATATTTCGAATTAAACTTGTCAAACCGATGAAAGGTTTGCCTCCCAGCATGCACGTCAAGAGAGTCCACAGTGAGGTCATAGGGGTCCTTGTTAAGGCTGTGGAAAACCTGCTGCAGAGTCATCTTTTGCCCCGCATTTTCCAACACCACACGGTCAGCATCGGTCTTGCATGTGTTCTGAATGAAGGTCAGCAGGTGTTTCTGAGACATGCAGGCAGCTGCATGAATGTGTGTGTCCACTTTTCTAACATTGTAGAAATCTCTGTGAGGCACGCCCTTCAGTTCCTTCAGCTCAGCCGTCTCGTTGAGCATCTCATGAAGGTCGAACTTTGAACTCAAGAAGTTTAGTCGTCTGTGACAGTACGTCTTCGTGGGCCCATCTGCAATCATTGCCAGCACATAATTGAAATCTCTGGCAAAAGTCTCAAGATCTAGATAAGGAAGGTCGTGGGGCTTGTTTTCTCTCAGAGCCTCAGCACTGTCATACACATACACTATCCCGTCCTTCATCTTGAGTTCATAGTTCAGGTTGTCAGGGATGTTCTCCATGCTGTATGGATCCTCTCCTTCTTTTGGATGAGGGCACATATCTGGTAGAACCTCATCATTTTCCCTCCATCTTGTGTTCTCAGCAGATCGCAGGAACTGAGCCGTGGTTCTGCATAATCGGTGATAGGCAAGCTTTGAGTATTTTTCACGAATAAGCAAAGCCTTAAAAAGACTTTTGGCTGCCTGCTCATAATCCTCCACAGTGATTCCAGCACAATAATCACCACTGATAGTGACTCTTTGATAGTCAGGGAAATTATCTGGCACTGAGGACGGCCCAGCTTGTGCTGCTGATGAGGAAGTGCTGGGGCTGTCACAGCTGGGCTCCTTTGCTAGATGACGGGTCTTCTCTCTTCTCTTCCTAGGACCCTCAGTCTTCTTTGAATTTTTCCTAACATTTTTAGTTTCTTTAGATTGGGCCTTGGTATTTTCCTCTGCAGGACTTGGGGTCTCTTTGCTTCTTTTTCTTGGTCTGTTCACTGCTTCATCAGGGTCTGATTTCCTTTTGCTGCTGGTCTTTGTCTCTTCAGTATTCACTGAAACCCTCGGTCCTTTATTGGGTCCAGAGAGACGCTGGGTTTCTTCTGAACAAGTGTGACAATCAAAGATGAAGCAAAAAAAAACATGGTTAGAGAGATCATTACCATTTTTGCAAGACAGGATTAACGTGAATCATTGCAAACATGAGTACATTATACCATCCTGACTTCATGAGTGGTTAGATTTTATTCATATTATCAGGAATTGTAACACTTTAAGTAGTTTAAATGGTTTAAGGGCCTAGGTCTACTATTGGCCTTTCCTTTTTTAAGCCTGTATTTGCAGATAAAATGATTCCAGGTCAGTATAATGCTCAGAAATATTATGTGTGTTATAAAACACATTTGTCCTGAAAAGCCTCAAAAATATTCCAACTATGACATTTTTGGTCAGATGTCCAAACTGATCATCATCCTGAGCAATGAGGACCCAAACCTCATGTCATTTCTTCACTATTATCAGTTGTGAAATCTGAAGTTAGCTCTATTCTACACTGTCTTTAACAAGATAACCAGGTGTGGCTGTTATTTGGGATTTATTTAAACCGGGACAGCAGCGGTTCAAACCAGGTCCCTTTAGTGTTTTACAGGGATTTGCTGTGACTCATGCAGCTTGAAATAAGAACGGTCCATGGTTGCCCTAACTAGTTATCCTAACAGTTATCTTCCTCTTTGAATTTAGCCTTTACTTCAGTGATGAAATTTTTGTAATTTGCCTTTAAACTTACCTTTGCCATCAGAAGTCCCAGTGAATCTTTGACTACAGCCCTCATCTGGACGTTGACTCGTCCTTTTCTTCTTGGTTTCTCTTTCAAGACTTCCATCTGAAGTCCTCTTGAGGGTGTTTTCTTCCAATCGAATGTTCCCTACCTCCATGTGGGGTCCTGCAGCAACAGACAATAATAGTTTTACTTGGGCTGAATATTTACTTAATAAGTCTGACTGGCTTATATGAAAAAACTGTCTATCAGCTACATTAATCCTTTTAAAAATTCAGAGACATAACAGATTTTTTAGTTTATAATTTTGCGTGGAAGCAAACAGTTTCCACAACAGCACAAAAATACAACAACTTGGCGCAGCAGATGCAAATAAAAACTCACAATGGAAGTGGGGCCATTATTAGGGACGGACCTGCTAGCAAGCTAAAGGCTCCGTTAGCAATAAGTTACATACAACACCACTACTCAAAATAATTTCTGTACTCACAGTATGTAATTTGTAGTGTGTTTTTTATGATTTTTAATAACTGTAACCTCCTGTACAGTTTAATATATATGTAAACAACTATCTAAATCAAACTGATCAGGTCCATTCATTCGCCTGACAGTTTACGTCATGTACATCGGACCCCAAACGTAGCTGTCCGCGCTGTTTACCAGTTAAAATTACTTCTAAAACGTATCGATTACAAAATAAAATGTGCATGAAGTGGAGCTGACGAACAAACAATGTTTACTTACTTTAATTACTCAATCCAAGCAGGTCTTCAGTTAGTTTGCATTCTTGTACTTAACTGTATTGCTAATGGAGCCGTTAGCATGTTAGCAGGTCCGTCCCTAATAACGGCCCCACTTCCTTTGTGAGTTTTTATTTGCATCTGCTGGGCCAAGTTGTTGTATTTTTGTGCTGTTGTGGAATCTGTTTGCTTCCACGCCGTGCAGAGTTTATGTATCCATGCATGGCACTAAGTACTTGAATTCATGCGCTGCAGCAAGTTTTTGTATTTGTGTTTTGAACTTTTGTTTTTGTGTTTTTCTAAAATGTTGTGTGTTTTCCTTTTAGCAAAGCGTTTTGAATTTGCATTCAAGTGAGGCCTCTCGGCCACTGTATTCTTGTATCCATTTTGCTCAAAGGAAAATGTAAGTAAACTCAACGTTTACTGTAAACCCTAATATGTTTTTCCTCAAAAACATAAACAGAGCCTCAGCAAACAAAAAAAAAACGTCCAACAAGTAAACTACAACCTCATAGATGTTATGTGTGTTATGAAACACATTTGTCCTGAAAAGCCTCAAAAATATTCCAACTATGACATTTTTGGTCAGATGTCCAAACTGATCATCATCCTAAGCAATGAGGACCCAAACCTCATGTCATTTCTTCACTATTATCAGTTGTGAAATCTGAAGTTAGCTCTATTCTACACTGTCTTTAACAAGCTAACCAGGTGTGGCTGTTATTTGGGATTTATTTAAACCGGGACAGCAGCGGTTCAAACCAGGTCCCTTTAGTGTTTTACAGAGATTTGCTGTGACTCATGCAGCTTGAAATAAGAACGGTCCATGGTTGCCCTAACTAGTTATCTTAACAGTTATCTTCCTCTTTGAATTTAGCCTTTACTTCAGTGATGAAATTTTTGTAATTTGCCTTTAAACTTACCTTTGCCATCAGAAGTCCCAGTGAATCTTTGACTACAGCCCTCATCTGGACGTTGACTCGTCCTTTTCTTCTTGGTTTCTCTTTCAAGACTTCCATCTGAAGTCCTCTTGAGGGTGTTTTCCTCCAATTGAATGTTCCCTACCTCCATGTGGGGTCCTGCAGCAACAGACAATAATAGTTTTACTTGGGCTGAATATTTACTTAATAAGTCTGACTGGCTTATATGAAAAAACTGTCTATCAGCTACATTAATCCTTTTAAAAATTCAGAGACATAACAGATTTTTTAGTTTATAATTTTGCGTGGAAGCAAACAGTTTCCACAACAGCACAAAACACAACAACTTGGCGCAGCAGATGCAAATAAAAACTCACAATGGAAGTGGGGCTATTAGGGACGGACCTGCTAGCAAGCTAAAGGCTCCGTTAGCAATAAGTTACATACAACACCACTACTCAAAATAATTTCTGTACTCACAGTATGTAATTTGTAGTGTGTTTTTTATGATTTTTAATAACTGTAACCTCCTGTACAGTTTAATATATATGTAAACAACTATCTAAATCAAACTGATCAGGTCCATTCATTCGCCTGACAGTTTACGTCATGTACATCGGACCCCAACGTAGCTGTCCGCTGTTTACCAGTTAAAATTACTTCTAAAACGTATCGATTACAAAATAAAATGTGCATGAAGTGGAGCTGACGAACAAACAATGTTTACTTACTTTAATTACTCAATCCAAGCAGGTCTTCAGTTAGTTTGCATTCTTGTACTTAACTGTATTGCTAATGGAGCCGTTAGCATGTTAGCAGGTCCGTCCCTAATAACGGCCCCACTTCCTTTGTGAGTTTTTATTTGCATCTGCTGGGCCAAGTTGTTGTATTTTTGTGCTGTTGTGGAATCTGTTTGCTTCCACGCCGTGCAGAGTTTATGTATCCATGAATGGCACTAAGTACTTGAATTCATGCGCTGCAGCAAGTTTTTGTATTTGTGTTTTGAACTTTTGTTTTGTGTTTTTCTAAAATGTTGTGTGTTTTCCTTTTAGCAAAGCGTTTGAATTTGCATTCAAGTGAGGCCTCTCGCCACTGTATTCTTGTATCCATTTTGCTCAAAGGAAAATGTAAGTAAACTCAACGTTTACTGTAAACCCTATTATGTTTTTCCTCAAAAACATATACATTGCCTGATAAAACAATTAAAAAACGTCCAACAAGTAATCTATAAACTGATAGATGTTATGTGTTTTATTAAACACATTTGTCCTGAAAAGCCTCAAAATATTCCAACTATGACATTTTTGGTCAGATGTCCAAACTGATCATCATCCTAAGCAATGAGGACCCAAACCTCATGTCATTTCTTCACTATTATCAGTTGTGAAATCTGAAGTTAGCTCTATTCTACACTGTCTTTAACAAGCTAACCAGGTGTGGCTGTTATTTGGGATTTATTTAAACCGGGACAGCAGCGGTTCAAACCAGGTCCCTTTAGTGTTTTACAGAGATTTGCTGTGACTCATGCAGCTTGAAATAAGAACGGTCCATGGTTGCCCTAACTAGTTATCTTAACAGTTATCTTCCTCTTTGAATTTAGCCTTTACTTCAGTGATGAAATTTTTGTAATTTGCCTTTAAACTTACCTTTGCCATCAGAAGTCCCAGTGAATCTTTGACTACAGCCCTCATCTGGACGTTGACTCGTCCTTTTCTTCTTGGTTTCTCTTTCAAGACTTCCATCTGAAGTCCTCTTGAGGGTGTTTTCTTCCAATCGAATGTTCCCTACCTCCATGTGGGGTCCTGCAGCAACAGACAATAATAGTTTTACTTGGGCTGAATATTTACTTAATAAGTCTGACTGGCTTATATGAAAAAACTGTCTATCAGCTACATTAATCCTTTTAAAAATTCAGAGACATAACAGATTTTTTAGTTTATAATTTTAAATCCTAAATACTTACTCTGTTGTGCATTTGAGGCACGACCCCGAACAGTCCTTGGTGTCCGCGATTTTGATTTCATGACCCTGGAATTAAACAACGCTGAAACGACAACTGAGCGCGAAACGCCACGAAAAAACAACACCGTCCACGCAAAATCAACGCCTGTCTACCAATAATAAACACTTGTCTACGCCAAATTAACAACCGTGTGCAACAAATTACACAACAGTCTACGACAAACACGCGCCTTCCTAGGAAAAATCAACACCTGTTTACGCCAAATTGCCGCCTGCATACGTCGCATGAACGCCAGACTGTCTTCTGGCTGACCTGTCTCTTATTCTAGCTTCAAAGGACAGTTCCGGAATGTTCAGATCAAAGGACAATGATGTCACAATATTCCGTTCATTGTTCTAATGCATGTAGAATGGCATGGGAATTCTAGAACAACATACAACAGACAATTCAAAATTGTCATGCCCCTTTCCCTGCTGGTAACCGTGGCAACCAGTGAAATTAAAAACAAGACTAGGTTAAAACCTGTATATAGCTGACTGCATCTATCTCGGGTGCTTGTTGAAATGCCTGCCTAACATGTGTGTTCTGGCATAGGGATTATATCAGTATTGATATTTTTCTATTATTTTCAGCCAAATTTATTGTAACTGCATGAAAGTGCTGGTCTGGGTAAATCCGAGCTAACCGCTCCTCTAGCAGGCCTTGTATACAAGCAGTCACACAACAAGTAACTCTTTCCCCCTCTATCACACACTCATGGCGAAACAGGTTGGCAGGAAAGCTAAACACCCTTTTAATCACAGAAAGCTTCTAGTGTTGCTCTCTCTGCTTGCAGAAATGTCCAGTTTTGAAAAAAGTGCTGCTGTGACTAACAGCCTTTGCACGCTGAGTCTGTTTAGTTCATACGAATTTTTTGCATGTTAGAAAACAAAATTGAGCTCATGTCGTTATAATCATGTTTGCACACTGACCCCAAAATTTTCGGCTGTCATAAATTTTTTAGAACAGGCTCGATTTTATGCAAAACTTTGGATCAATTCATTTAAAGCAGCACAACGGAACTTTCACTTTTTTTTATATTAAATATTTGATCATTTTTTAAAAAAACAACCATTTGAACCATTTTTAACAAATAAGATGCATGACAAACTTACTCATAAGTCCATTCTTGATTAAAGCAGCAGATTTCTGCATAAATTCACCAGTTCAGGGGGTGGAGAATTTATTTTTCTCTATTAAATCTAAATATCTTTTTCCTTCATGTGTTTTTCACCAGTGAGGATGCAGCATATTCACATCAATCCTCATGGCATACCCTTTGAATAAAATGTGTTTGTTACAATTTATACGTCCTTTTGCTTGATCCTTCCAATTTAAATCCAAACCTCCAGTCCAACCTTGAGCTGTACTAACTTTTCTGACACGTATGCCAGCAAATCTGTCAGTTAGAGGTCTGAATTATTTTCTTTATTACTGCAAAGGCTAAAGCCAGTCCATTTATACCAGAACCCCATCTCAACCTCTCCACCTCTAAATCAAATTTGCTTTATGAAAATCTAAACATTTTCTGCTTTACCCTTCCAACTTGTTTAGATAATAAAACGTCATTTTTATGTCAGTCTTTCAAAGAGTTTTTAGTTTAGTGTACAATAATTTTTCATTGAAGAAATCTGTGGTATCTTTTGGACATTTTTAACTCAATCACTGCAACATTAAGTCAGATTTAGCTGCTTAAAGACCCTGTAAAGCGATAATAAATCTGTATTTAGGCTTGTTGTATGACAGGCTGATGTGTTATGAACCCCAAGGTCAAATTTCAGTCCAATAAAACATCTTTAAGTTCATAAAATTCTGCTTTAAAATCATGAAAAATGAGGCAGTAAAATCTGCTCCAGGATGGTGTGGGTGTGACTGAATGAGTCCTGAAGTATCATAAACTCTACCCAAGCTCCATAGAATCCATCTTGCAAAGCTCCCATCTGAAGCGTTTGGGCCCGGCTAGAAAGTGACAGGAGCAATCAGCGATGAGGGGCAGTACTTTCAGGCATGGCAGAGTGGTGACGTAGTTATGGAGGAAGAGATTAGCGTGGATGCTGCTAAAGCGCCAGTTTTATCAGAACTTGACATTTCTTCATTAAAAGAAGAACAAAGAACAGCAGTGAGTTGTTTTCTTTTCAAAAACGACGAAAGCTGAGTACTTACATGTCTATAGTCCCCATGTTTCTGTTATTCCTCAGTAGCTGCACACGCGCAGCTCGATACCAAATTTCTACCTGCCAATTTAACGCCCTTTCAGCCACTTTTTAATCCCCTTTTACCACTTAATATGCCCTTTTTTGTCACTTTAACCAATTTTTGCCCCCTTTTTTTGCCACTTATATCCAATTTTTGGCATTTCTAACCCATTTCTGCTACTTTTAAAATCTAATTTCACCACCTTTCCCACCATTTCTTGCCATTATTAACCAATTTCAGCTATTTTTAATGTATTTTTATTATGTTTTAAACAAAAGGATGTACATTTTTAAAAGACCAGCTGCTACCTGGCATGGACAAGTCTTCACTACCATGAGGGGTGCTGAAAAAACTGGTCCTGATACTGATCAGCTCCTCACTGGTCTGTCTTGAGGTCCTTGTCATCTGCCTGTTGTCTTGGCCGGTTACTAAGTGGTCTTTGGAGTAGTTATTATACATTTAATACACCTTCTCCCTTTTCTCATTGTGTTGGCAACACTGTGCTGAATAAATATAAAAAATAAATTAAAAATTCATTATCCTTTGTCTGTCAAATACTATAGATCATTATTATTAATACAAATCATAATAACAATGATTAAATTATCATTATTAGTTGTAGTTGTATTAAAAGTACTTTCGATAACGAGCATCAATCGATCAGGACCACTTGGCCTAACTCTTTTTTAAGGAGAATTGAAGATTAATTTTCAGTTGGTTTCTCGATCATCTCATGGCTGCATGACCACTACCTCTAAACCACTCAAATGAAATAAACGGTTGGTGATTAAGTTCCTATAGCCAATCAGGAGCAATTTCCAATTTTGAGGTGTGATCATATTGATCATACGTCATATGCTCGATCTAAAACCACGAAGAGCGGCAAATATGGTCCCATTCCAACAATCTGCGTAAGTAATCTTTGGCTTTTATTATGTTTTCATTGGTATTCGTTGAGGTATGCTTATGTGATCAGACTCTTTTTAGATTTGAGCAATCTTGTATCTTTGACTAGCCTAACTAAAATGTTATTGAATATAACCTCCAAAACTCCACTGTATTATTCATGTAGCATATCATGTATAATAATTATAAAGATAATTATAATATCAAGAAAAAAATATAGTAGTAACAGTAATAGCAATAGATAGCATATAAAAACACGAGAGGCATTGTGTGTGTGTAGACACATATATATATATATATATATATACACACACAGAGAGAGAGAGAGAATAATGGTTTCTTTGAAGTGCTTTCAGTGCTCAGAAAAGCGCTGTATAATTCCAACAATTCCATGTTTATGTTAAGAACACAATATAAAGACTGTAATATGTGCAGTGCTTAATTTATCCACTAGGAGGTCCTGTTCTGGCAAGGTCTGAGCCTTTAGGTCAGGGGTCAGGATGGAGCGCAGGGCGTGGGACGTAGTGCATCCATGGAGCATGTTGGAAAACGTCTTTGTGCTGTAGAGTGTCGCAGGAATGAGTCCTAAAACGCGTAAGTAAGTTAGCATTTTAACACTTCTGGTTCCCTCGTCTGAAAGTCTCTGGGAATTTTGAAGGAGTTTTCGGTTAAATGCCTGAAATAAGGTCTGTGGTGAACACAAGCTCAAGAGTGTTTAACGTTTTATCCTTCAACATAAAATGCATCTGAAACATGCCCCGCCTTTGACTTATGTATGTTTCCACGTCTTAGTAAAGGCGGTTGCTAAAAGACAGCTAACAAGGACTACATAATTCATCATCCAAAGTCCGGCAACTGAGCCTGCCGTTCACTTGTTTCCACGGGTGATGACGTTAAATTCAGTTGACCGTGTTGTAGTTCAATACAGCATGACGTTAGCGTTTTACTGTCGCCAGTCAGACTAACGCCATGATATGATGCTTATATTATGAATTTGTGAAGATTAAAAACGTGTAAGTTTCATAAACTTTTATTGGACGTAGACCTTATTTTCAGATTTCAGAATTACTTGACAGGCTTCCACAGTTACAGTAGAGTGTTTCTGACCCTTCAGTTATGCTCTTTCATGATAAATTTACTGAGGGTAACACGGCCGTTTTTTCATTCAATTAGAAACATAAAATAGCACTAATTTGTACAGTATAGAGCAACTAATTGCTTGATCTTTTAACAGACCCACACAGCTGTTGAAAGATTCATCAGTGCTATGGCGCATCAACTGAATGTGACAATCCACCATAACACCATCTGGAGGGCATTTTTTCACTACTCTGCACTTACTGCTTATGACTATGATTTCTTTTGCTACAAATGTGGCCACCACCTCCCAGTGGTAATAGCAGATGCCAACTGGGAGCTGTATTTTGATATGCCATGCAGGTGAGTACTTAGTAATACACACAGAGGGCTAAAAATCACATAACTTATGTAAAATTTGCATAAGGTTTGTAGAATTGTATTTTCTACTCATAGCTGTTACTATGAAACTCAGGGAGAGTCAGAGTGTCAATCTGTTTGATGCTCTAAATATCAACAGAGTGGTTTCTACACATGTGTATTGTGGGTGAAGGGTTAAACACTATAGTGACATCTTTCTTTAAAAGTAATTAGGCTAAAATAAGTTTAGACAATTCAGCTCATTTCAAAAATATTCCTGGCCAGCTACCAAAGATATCAAGGATCAAGCTCTTTCAGTCAACAACACTTCAAAGTGGGACCGACTGAAAAAGAAATTATAGCCAGTGGCATCTGCGAAGGTTTGTTATTCTACTACATTTCAAATGTCGTCCTAGCTGAAGCCAGCAATAAAAGACAAGGAATGTGACACTGAAAAAAATGGAAGTAATGACTTATTATGAAACATATTTCCTGCTGTTTAAGAGTTGAAAACCCACAACCCGTATTCAGCGGAGTTGACACACTCCTCTTTTGTGCCGTGGATGGGACCAGCTACTAGAGTTGGGGATGTGCTACGTAAGACTGAGATCCTGCAAGGTTTCAACAGTAAGCCAACAACAGACCCAAGAACGCAGAGAGATCCATGCCTCAATGAAGATGGGCTTCTTCTGTTGATTGAATCAAAGAAGGTGATGTTCATTTTAAATCAGTGGACATTTTTCTGCTTATTTTCTCGGTTACATATTGCTTTGTGCTGCTGCAGGTAGCGTTCATATTCACCTCTGAAATTCTAATGTGCTGCTCTTTCTGTATTACGCCACCTAGCAAGCAAGAGTGAGCTAATTAAAGCTTGCTCTGATCTGGGTCTTCCCACTGAGGGATCTGAGATTTGATCAGCCGACTTGAGGAAATGCTCCTCTACAAGGATGTTTATCCAAAAATGTTTGCTAAGCTGCAGAAAACAGGGGGTAAGGACATAAATATATACTCATTTTTTACATCCTTCAGTGTTACTTTATTTAATGGAAATGTGGTTATCACTATAACAGATTTTGATAGATATTGCATCTTTACGTACTCTCTTTTTGTGCTTTTCCTTTGACTTTACCTGCAAGTATACCGTTTAGGAACAACTGAACATGACTATGACGATCCTTTGCAAATTCCAATACTTGTTCTACTGGTAACATAAGCTATCGTCATTTGTCTCCATCTAGGTGGTGTACTGCCCATGGGCTGCTCTGGCTCAGTTGCCTATTACTGCTTTCCACTTCTGTGGCAGGAAAGTGCGAGGGACCGCGCAGATGGCCTGTTAAGATTTGCAAAGCCACCAACCATTTACATTTCTGACATTGCTGGTCGTGTTGCAAGACACACCAACAACAGGACAAAGCAGAGTTTTTTTAATCCAAATGATGGAAGACTTTGCTCGCCGACAAGAGAAAATGACACAGGTGTGGGTTAAGATTAGCTAAAATTTGGAAATAAAAACTGATGGTATGTTTGAAAGAAAATATAAAACCCACTGGGGAGTGTTCTGACTCAAAACAGCGTGCAGAGCAGTTTAAGGGTTTAACAATAACAGTTTATTTGTTAAGATGCCAGATTTTTCAGAGGATTTTAAAACCATAAAAAGGCTAAAACAATAAAAGCTGCTAAAAGCTATTAGGAGTCCCCAAATGTCCAATATCCACTCAGCGCTCGACAGCCCAGTCTCCTCTTGATGCTTGTCCTGATGTCCAATGACTTGGTCGAGCCTCCAGCTGGTAGCTGGCAGACACAGAAACAAATTTAGGTGAACATGATTGTCCTTCGTGTACCAAGAGTCCCAAGTAAACTAATCTAAAAACTAGAGTGGGCCAGGTAATCAGTGTATTCTACAATAAAAAGGGAAATTGAAATAACACTTGAATTGGTTGTAAATTTAAAAAATCAAAATAAATCAAAGCAAACAAACCTTCTAAATAGACAAAACAACTAAAGCAAAATACATGTAATGTAAATCAAAATTCTAAGCACAAACCAATCCAGTTAAAATACAGTGAAAAGGCCCGTCCCTAGTTAATCTAATAAAATCCTCCTGTGGCTGCGAGGGGTCCTCCAATTTACATCTAAAAATCCCAGTAAAAGAATAAAGAGGAGAGACCTAACTGGGGGAGGGGTGAAGCGTGCTTTCACCCCTCCAGTTTCCCACGAAGCGCGTCTCTCCCTTTTGCCAGCGGTCCGCTGTGGAAAAGTGCGCGTGCCTCCAGTCCTTCTCCCGCTCTGCCAAGTAGCCTACTTTGGTGGACCCTCCTTCCTGCCGCCGTTTTCAGAGCCGTATTCTGGGCAGATGAACCGGCTCCCTGTCTGCGTGTGGTCTGATGTCTCAGTGGCGTCTTCCTCACCCGCTCACTCGGCTCTCCTGCGCACCTTTCTCCTCCCCAAATCCCCGGTGTCGTTTTTAACAACCCTGCAGAGCACGGCACACCACTCAGTGCCTGCTGTCTCCACCAGGTGCGTGATTAGTCCCACGTGTGCCTTTTTAAGTCCCACCAAAGGCCCAGGAAGTAGCTGCACCCACACATGCATCTAATTGTGCCCAAAACAAACAGTGTCCCCACACTAACGCCCACACCAACACACACACACACACAGTCACCCTGTGACAGAAACATACAGGCAGCACAAATAAAAGTCTAAAAAGTAAATCTTCCTTGGATGAAAAATCTTCTGTACAGGAGGAATAACACCAACCCCCAAAAAGATGTAAATCCTGAAGAACATTTGCAAATGCCACATCCTATCGCAGGCTCTGCTGAGCGGGACTCTTTGTATGACCGCTTCCATCAAAAAAATCAAACCCGGCCGGAGGAAGTACTCTGCAGCCTCAACCTTGTCCCTGATTTGTGCAGTTTTGTCAATTCCTCAGAGCCACAACAAAAACCAGAGAGCTATCCTTTGACCAATACTTCCTCTGTCAAATGAAAGAGAGACATTTCTTGTTTTGTACGAAGTTGGTCTTCCATTTGTACAACGGCAAAATTAATCAGACATTCATTAAAAAAAAAGAGAAACAAACCAAGGAAAATCTTCAAATTGGGCCAGATGGACGGTTGAGGCTAAGTACAGGTAGTTGTGTGACAAACTGTCACATACGTGTCATGGTGTGCGTCTCTTGTACCGTTTATTTCCTTTTTTTTTAATTTTGTTGTCCTTGTCTTTCCCCTGGCTTCCTGTCAGATCCCCCCACCAATTTGGGTCCAGACCTCTCCACATCGTGACAATATGAATTTTCATGCTAAATTGTGGTAATGTCATGTTTTTTTTATGACTTCAGAGGTGTCTGCCCCAGTAGGAATTGTGGGTGTAGAAATGACGGTACGACACAACGAGCAAATCATGGCCAAAAAGGGCTTCTCAGTAGGGCAGTTCCCAATCCAGGAAGAACACAAGGGAATTAAAATATTGTGTTCAAAATTGAATTTTCATTTGTGGATATGTTAAATTTTCAAATCATATCTTACAAGTGTGGACTGCTGAGCATATAGTCCAATCTGTTGAGTTGAGCATGAGCTGAGCATTTGCCTGTAATTGGCCTGTGACGAATGCAAACCTACAAATGAAAAAAATGTCAATAAACCCATAAATTCATTCCTTACAATGAACATAAATTACTCGTATAGGACAAGATCACTTTCACTGTCAATTGTTGTCTATTTTGTCTGACTTTAAATATGGCTGGCTGTCCAACTTTATTTAATAGTATAGAGGTGATTCCTGCTAGGACGGGATGTTAACCCTCAACAACATGATGCTAATAGAACAGGCTATGGTACCTCGTCACTTAGGATTTATACATTAAATGTAATGCATTTGTAATCTTAATGTTTAATAGTGATTTCTGTTTTAATCTTTAATCTGTTTTAATCTTGTTATGGATAGTGCATACAGAAACAGTGTGCAGCTACCCAAAAGCCATTGCTCTTTTTACAGGTGTTTACTTTGCAAATATTTCATTTCAATCAGGAGAGACACATTGTATAGAAAAGGAAATGCTTAATAATGAGTGACATGGAATGAATTAACTTGACAGAATTTCTTTGGTGCATAGACTCTATGGGGAGTTTCTGAGATCGAGGACTGACTGGTCCGAGCAGCAGCGAAATAAACCCCCCATGGAGTCCGGATACTAGTGGTGGAGCTTGAGGGATTGCAGATGTTTAGGACTTGATGGCTCTTGATTCTGTGGACTGGCGGTGATTGGGGTGGTGGAGGGACACGCAAAACGTCAAAACGACAAATAAAGGCGCAAACAGCACTAAATAAGACAGGTTTTAGTGGAATGTTCAGAGACATACAGAACAGAGCGATTCAAATCCTGATCTTTTTCCTTTTTAACTCATAAATCAAAGATTGGGATGTAATGATACACCTGACCACATTCAGTTTGAATACATAGATTGAGTTCATATTTTTGAAAAAACAGATTAAAGTCAAAATACAGATTATTCTTTTATTTAAATTGTCAAGAAAATTTTTGACAAATAGACTTTTCTCTTATGTCCTTCTCACAAACCAAGTATTTTGAAAAATTCTGAGGTTGTGTTCGAACTCATAAACCAAAATATAGTGCACATTTCTTCATGTGTCACCTTGAAAAGTTTTGAAGGGAGGATGAGTTTGTAAAACAAAACTCGCCATGCTCCACTCACTTATCATATGAGCCATAATAATCAGGTAACTCCGGGTAGCCCGGCTAGTCCAGCCGTCTGTTGTTCTTGCAATGCTATCGGCGTCTCTGAATTTGGACCACCGTTTGTTTTATTTCCGTGTGGAGTGCAGGCATAACCCCAAATTTCCATATACAGCGTGCGCACCGAAGCGCCGAGGGTTTGCTCCGACTGAATGGCGAGCGACCTCGCCTACTGGAAGCGAGTCTAGAGCGCCGCGGCGCGCAGCCCTGATCATCAGGAAGAGATCACGGGAGAACTGCGAGTTCATGCAGGAATAGCATGTCAACAGCGGACTATTTTACCTTTTGGGGTTAATTTATCATCCTTTCCAGTATAAATCCATGATATTACTGCTTCCTCCATTGAGTGAGTACATTAGGAAGTTAAAAGGTTAATGTTTGCTTAAAGGATCTGTGGTTTTATGCAAAATTCTTTGGCTAAATATCCCCAAAAGTTAACTTTTCCTCGTCAATGATGCCATTGTAGCTCTGTGACCCACTGACCTCTCGGTGACCTTTTGCACTCGCTGCAGGATGAGACGTAATGTTGATAAAGTGATGATTTACGATCGGGATCCCGTGCATTGTGTTTTATTTTGAAAGAAGCGGATGTTCTATGCTTGTGACTTCCATGATTGGTGCTTTCTGAACGACGGTGAATTTATGAGGTTTGGCAGCGGCCGGCGCTGAAAACAGACTGGCTAAAGTGTTGGTGGGAGGGGATGCAGTATCTTGGCTCCAACGTGTTTACTAGCTGTCGAAATCCCTCGTTTTCAACTACGAAAAATGGCCTCATATCTTTGGCAATAAAAATACCAATACACTTGGTTATTTCACTTGTTTGTGACGGGGTCTAACAAATACACCTCAGACTTACGGTAAGTCACTTACCGCTGCCACAGCTCTGATTTAAACCTAAACGGGGCATCCACCACCGCTCTTCACCCGCCGCTTCCATGACTGAACTCAGGGTCAGCAGGAGAGACCGTTACGTCAAAACGAGTGGCACTAAAAACAGACAGCACCCCCTATTGTTTAAGCAGAGTATCGAAGCACATATTGTGCTGTATCGATTTTAATCCCCATTATTTATATCGATTTTTAACCGATTTAGGATATATCTTTACATCCCTAATGTTGGCACGGCCTGGAACATGGCGGGCTGTGATAATGAAATTATTTTGAACAGATGACCAGGTTATGCGTCTCATGAATGGCATGATTTTGGAACAAGATGAGCGACCTTTGTTTATAATGCCAACTGCTGCTTCATTATCACATTGAACTGAGAAGCGTTTACGGCTCCATATAATTTCTCCACATATGGCATGCTACGGCTATTGGATAGATTTTAAACAGCGCAGAGGAGGCATCTACTTTTGGGAAAGAGTGGGGCCATTTACTGGCAAACCACTGGCCTTGATAATATCCGCCAAAACCAACTGAAGGAGCAGCGTCTGTGAAAAATCTTATTGAATCAGAAGAGTGAATGATATCGTCATAGAAAAAAGACACGCTGTTCCAGTGAGTCAGTAAGTGAGACCAGAAACGCAGATCAGAGTGGCACCCTTCATCTACCTGAATGACGTCATGAAAATTGGGCACGGAGGAAGCCATGGCTAGAAGTCTTGATATGAAAGAGCGGCCCTGGGGAATTACACGCATAGGGAAATTTAGATGACCGAGGAGAGAAAGCATTTGCTGTTTAGTCACTACTTCTGAGTCAGTAAATGACCGACAGATTTCACGTATGCGCTGTAATTTTTCATCTGAAAGTGAGGCTTTTAACTCTACTGTGTCTAAAATAATGCCCAGGAACTCGAGTCGAGTTGCTGGACCGATGGTTTTTTTCCTCGGAGAGGGGAACGCCAAGATAATGGAACAAGCTTTTTAATTTGGACAGCGAGGAGCCGGACAGTCATGTGGAGGGTCAATTAGCAGAAAATCATCAAGGAGGTGGAGGAGAGAGGGCACATATATTTAAACGTGTATTTAAAAGAGTCCAACAGAGCTTCAGCAAGCTGGTTGAAAATGGAAGGGCTACTTTTACACCCGAACGTGAGCCGAATGGCAAAATACAGTTTGGATTCCCATTTTAAGCTGAAAAGGTTCCACTGAGAAGGATGTATTGGAATAATTTTTAAAGCGTCTGTTATGTCAGCTTTAGCGAGCCATGCGCCTTGGCCTGCTAGTTTAATGAGTTTGATGGCATTGTCGACGGTGGAGTAGTGGAGAGAAACGGGTTCAGGAGGAATGAGACTGTTTATACTTGGAATGGGCCCGTTGTGAGGTGCAGAGAGGTCGAATATTAATCTCTTTTTTTCCAGAGTATTTTCTTGTTGCGATGCCTAAGGGGCTGGTACGGTACACTGGAAATGGAGAGGAATCAAAAGGACCTATTAAATATTTTTTATCAAGCTCCTTTTTTAACAACCTCTGGGTCATTAAGGGAGGATTGAAGATTTTTACATTCATAAGAGGAAACTACAGCTGACACCACTCCTGCTCTAAACCCTTGTGACAGACCAGTTAACAAATGATCCACAAATACAGAAGCAGGATGAGAATATAGTTCAGATGCAAGAGCCAGGACATTTATTGGAGTGGATGGATGAGTTTTTGATAAGTCTTTGAACCACGACTTTTCAGCGGGCGCCATCTGCGAGGGCACACCGACCTCGGATGGGCATCTTTGCAGTAGCTGCAGACATGAAGGAAAACAGCATATAGGCTTGTTGTTAAAGAGAAGCACCTTACAGCCTTTACTGTCTCTTTCTTCATTTTGTGGATGAGGTTGGTCGTTCTGGGTTTTTTGAGAGGAGCCGGACTCGAGGGAGAAGGGAACTAAAGGGCAAAGAGAGGCTGCATGTCCGTGTTACCGCATCTTGAACATGAAACGGCATGTGCACCTCCCGTCAGCATAACTAACAGTTCAGTGTCCAAGACAGACCAATTTAGGCGGATGTTTGATTGGGAAATATATAGAGCAGACTTGCTGGAGAAACATTTGTGGTATTGGTAGAGTAAGTTGCTGCTGTATCTCAGGTTGAGGTCACCAATCAGCGCTAAGTATGTGTCAAGTTCTTGTCTGCGCTCGGGGAAAACTGAGCAGATTACATCTCTGTACAGGCCGAAAGCTACAACAAACTCTCCTATAGACAAATGACGAGACGTGTGACGAGACAGCTGATTCCCCGGTAACATCCCACAGACAATTAAAGCCCACAGACAATGACGTCCCCTTGTGAGGCAGATTCAGCAATTAATAGCAGACAATAAGTGGTGTGAGAGTGGAATTATGAGAGGGAACTTAGACTGAAAATGTGAATCCAGTCTTCCTGACTGGACTTGAGCTAGAGCTTCATTTCACAGCTTTGTGGAGGAACGGGATCAATGAGGAATCAATCAGCTCCCGCTGTTTGAATTACATCCAGGTATGCAGGTGTTTAATCTGCATATTATTTTGCTTTAACTTAGAGAAAAACGCTATTGCCACAATAACTAATAACTTTAGAATTGTGACAGTGTAACAGAAGAAAACATCATTCCTTAGTGTTGCAGCTGTAATTTGCTGTTAAAT
Organism: Cheilinus undulatus; assembly: GCF_018320785.1. Classification (NCBI taxonomy): domain Eukaryota; kingdom Metazoa; phylum Chordata; class Actinopteri; order Labriformes; family Labridae; genus Cheilinus; species Cheilinus undulatus. The sequence goes on along the minus strand of NC_054871.1, from coordinate 49,390,930 downwards.
ATTTTTTATTTAAAGAGGGGGTATTATGCCTTATTTCAAGGCTTCACACCATCTCTCTGATACCTATGTAGTAGCTTCACATGGTTTACAGCTCAGAAAACTCCTAAAGTTTCTCACACTGTTGTCCTGAAAAACCCTTATTTTAACCTCTGTCTGAAACGCTTCATTTTTTCGCTGCTGTCTCTTTAACCCCCCCGAAATCTCGTCTCGGGAAGATCTCGAAGGGATTCCCCACGAACCGTTTTCATCAGTTTATAGTCTAATTCCAAGATTACTGCCACATATGTTTATCTTGCGGTTTGAAATTTTGCATACATGAAGTATGGACACCCGACATTGTGACTTCATATTTATCTTTTAAAAATCAGAAAAGTATAATACCCCCTCTAAGGGCTTAAAGCAAGACTCTAAGGTTCTGTTTCCAAGGGTTGTTGGCCATCAAACTCCATAGACTGGTAATCATTTCATTCTGTAGGTGAATACTGCTGTGAAATTGAGAGAGTTTTTTCTTAACACTGTTCGGGGACATTGCTATCTTATTTATTTATTTATTTATTTATTTTTTTAGATAGGATAGACTTGACAAAGGTCCAGGGCCAGATTAAAACCTGACATCACAATTATGCTATACCCATAGCCCACTGAGCCACCATGGATAACCATAAAAAGGCTTTAGTAATTTTTTTATTTGCATGTAGTGGACTGCACGCTATCATCTTGACTGGTATTTGATGGCTCAAGAAAAAGAAATCAGAGTTTACGATTCCCTCGAAAAGTACAACTTGATTTCTCCACCTGATATGGACATTATAAGGTATGTAAACACATTTATTTAATAAACTGTGATATTATATGATAAACAGAACACAGAATGATGTGTCTGTTGTTTTTTAGCCTTGCATTTCAGAACATATGGAGGTTGAAGGAATGGTCCATTTCATATCCAGACCAGTGGAGACAGAAAGATGGCGTCAACTGTGGTGTCTTCGTCTGCACGGTGAGTACTGCTTTCTAAACGAAAAAAAAGAAAAAAGAAAAAGATTTAGCCCACTAAATTACATGAGATATATCCCCTTCTTGGTAATGCCAAATTATTAAGGATTTATAATAATATTGTTTTAATAATATTGTTGTTTTAATAGCTAGTATACTTAGGTTATTGCATAGATTAACTTCATGTTGTACAAACATTGGTTGCCTTTTTTGTCACTCACTTCGGGCAGCTGAACTTGATATCAAAGGGACTGAGATGACGAATGAACCCTTGAACCAAGTCCAGTTGAGGCATCTCAGGATGTATCACGCAGCCTGATTGATCGTCGATGCTGTTCCTAAGGTGATGCAAAAATCATAAGACACTAGGCTACTGATAATAGAGGCAGGCTATGAAATAAATTGCAAGTAAATCTTTAACAGTTCAAAGATTCTTTTTTGTAGGGGAAGAAAGTTCATGAGTCTTGCATGGCAGAGGCAATTCATGCCTATAATTACTATGACAGCACTGGAAAGGGGCAGTCAAGGTACACATAGTTTATTGGCAAAATTACATCAGGATGAGAAATATCTTCAAATCTTAAGCTTTGTACACTTCAACTAAATGTTGGAAGTGTAGGATCAATGTAGCATCTGGATCTCAGTTGGCATTAACACACTCTGCAGCCTGAATCAGGCCCAATGACTGCAGCTGTTCCTTCATGTAGGCATGTCATATCTTTTGAAATTGTAGGCCGTTGTATCCACATGTGCAGAAGGAGGACTGGGTGAAATGCGAGACATGCAATGGTTGGCTGCACAAAGACTGTGCCTGTTATCAGCCCAGTCAGTCAGGCATTTTCACATGTGGGTGTGACCTGCCTGAGCCATACACCTTCACCAGGTTTGACCAATCTTCACCCTTCTCCTACTAATTTAATCAATTAAACACTGAATACGCATGACAGTAACTGCTGTGGGAATTTAGCTGCAGCGTCTATAAAAAACTGAAGCAGGACATCATGGGGTCTTTTGTGGGGTTTTTGTACTGTTGAAAGGTTATCAGCAGTACATAAACATTCACTGTCACTGTCACTTAAAGGGATACTTCAACATTTTGGCAAATTTGCCCATTGCCATAATTCCTATAGTCTTAGTAATAGGTTTGTTTCCTTTAGTTGTCAGTGCAAGCTATTTTTAGATCTGGGGGAACCATTAAACCAGCTGCACAGCTAACGCTATGGAAGCAGATGGTATTTTTTGCTTTCCCTCATCAAACTCATCAAATACACAATCCAACAACTCCAAAACGCTCTCGTGGACAAGTTGTGACCTGTACATTCACCACGCTATGAAATAATCATGGAACGATATGAGACAGAGATGTTTTAAAGCTAAATGCAAAGCCAGAACTACACTACAGACATGGCTGCTGCAACTGTGTCACTCCACCCAGTGGTTTACTCAAGAAATAGTTCAGAGTATTTGCTTCCTGTGTCGTAATGTTCCATAATTATACGTTATTATTTCATAGCGTGGTGAATGTGCAGGTCACAACTTGTCCACTAGAGCGTTTTGGAGTTGTTAACTACGCCGATGAAATCGGTAGGGGTTATGTAAAGGGTTCCATATCTTTCTTTGTGTCTTTGTTTGCATGTGTACAAGATAACTTGAGAACAGAGAGTCGGATCTTCACCAGACTTTCAGGGAATATTGGGATAGGGACAGGGAAGAATCGATTAGATTTTGGTGATGAGTGTCAACTTTCTTTTGTATGTGATTTGCAGAATCTTAACATGTAAAAAGCAAATTGAGTTGTCAAAACACAATCTTTTAAAGGAGTGTTAGACATATGAGCTGTCCCTCAAAATTCTTGTTCCTTAATAGACACACAGTCGTTCATAGTTCCAGTAGGCATGTTTAAACTGCTGCTTGCAGATCTCTCTCTTTCTCCCTCCACCCCTTTTGTTGACTGTCCCTTCATTTCCCTGTGAAAACACAGGCCCATACACTTAGCCAGTGCTCTCCATGGTACTGAAACAACATCACATAATCTATTGTTAAACACACTGCACGCTACACATGCAGTAAGAGCCACATCACAATACTTTTCAGTAGACTTAGGCTGGTTCAGTGAGGCCGCACATTTTCTCATGCTGAGATACTTTTCCTCTGCAAGTTCCACCACTGTCCAGCACGTGATTTGGAGTAAACGTCAGCCTCCAGTGATAAAATCTCTTCCATCAGCGTGGATGAGATCATATGAAACAACGTGGTGATTATCTGAGGCCAGGGATTCAACCTTGCTGTCCTCTTGAAAACGGACAGCAGTCTTGGGAGCATGTGTCAAAGTCTGAGCTGACTATCAGTCTCTGAAGCAAGCGCTGAGCGCTAGCGCAAGCGCTTACATGGTCCCCACATGTAACATATTAATTTAAGATGGGCTGAGATGTTTGTTCACAAAATTTACTGTGAGTTTACTGGTGCACTTTGCATTTTGGGTTTGACAGACTGGCTGCTCTTCATGTCAATCACGTCACCACTGGGTCAACTGAGCGATAGCTGCCATACGACTTTATTCCAATGACGCATGATCGACCAGCATAGCGTTTGCAATCGGCTGGTTGATCGCGATCGATATTGGGCACTCCTGCTCCAGAGCAGTGTTTCCCAACCATTTTTCCTTGGAGCCCCCCCCCCACACATGTACCCAAGAGAAAAGAAAAAGTGACACTTTGCCACCAAAATTCAACATAGATTTAAATTTTTTCACTGATAAAACCCTTAAAAAAGGCCTATGCTGGGGCACGCCAGTAGTCAAGTGGTTATGATGCGCACCACGTGGGTGGTCCAGGCTCGAATCCTGCCTGTGGCACCAGTTCCCTCATGTCTCTCCCCGCTCTCTTCCCTGTTTCCCAGTCTATCCACTGCCCTCCTCTGTCTAATAAAGGCTCAAAAAGGCCCAAAAATAAATCTTTAAAAAAAAGAAAAGGCCTATGCATACTTTTCTTATCAAAAGACTTGTGTATAAACTACTTAATAACTGCTTTTTCATGGATTTAGTCCCCCCCCCAGGCTCTTCGGCGATCAAGTACCCCCTTGTGGCTCATTGTAGTAAAGAGATTTAACTGTTTGAACAGGGACTGAGTTGGGACTGAGGAATGTTTCTTTTATTTAGTTTATTTAACACGCTTGCATAGTGTCTGTAAAGACATGAGCTGGCCCTTGTACAAACATAATTGATGACCACTGTTCTAGAAAGATTCCGCCATCTCTGTCAGCCTCTCTCTTTAGGACAGTGTGTCTGTTGAGCATGCAGCTGCTGCCTGGTGTGTCTCTGAAGCAGGTCCTTTAAGCGTTGTTCCTTCATGTTGCGTCACATTCTTGCGCTCCTGTTTCCTTCCTATGCATTCTTGCGTTGCTTTGGTCCACCTTGTCCTTCCGTGCCAGGACCAGGAAAGCGTCCCGTGCCCATGCGCCAAGGAGAGCACACACACACTGGTCCAACATACTGGACTACAGGCTTAAACCTGCCTAGGCACAGTACGGGTTGCTGAATCTGAGTGTGCCCTCAGGTGCAGCGGTGGACTTATTTTACATCTCTGTTGCTGCAGGGAGACAATGACAGAGCTTACCTAAAGTGTGCTGAAAGGCACAAAAAAAGAATGAGATTAATCGCAATTAAAACACAATTATGCACCAATTGTGGACCTTGATTAATTGCAACTTAATGCGATTAATTTTGAGAGCCCTAATAATAATCTAAGCTGAAACTGATCATTTAAAGATAATAATAATAATAATAATAATACACATTTTTAATTATAGCAGCTCCACCTTACTTTACCTGGACTGCGTCAAAGATTCAAACAACAAAATTAAACAAACTGTTCATGAACCTTCAGCAGCTCCTTGTGCCCTCAGCTTCCAGCCAATCAGCAGCTACATATCAACAGCTCTCGACCAATCATAGCTGACGGGCCAGAGCAGCTTCTGACTAGCTAAACACACCCGCAGCACAAAAACAGAGATACACAGAAAAGAGCAGCACCGATCAATAGAATCAGACAATTAAAAATACTGAAAAAGACCTGCAAATGACACACGTTCATACAGCCAGATAGATACTAATAGACACGGTTACTGTAGTTGTGAATTGATAAAACTCTGTATTTAGGTTTGTTGCATGAAGAAATTAACACTGGCACATACTGTATATTTGAACTTTTTTGTTCTGTATTAAGGTGTCCATAAAAAAATAAAGTAGCAAAATTTAGTAAGTAGATTAGAGGACTTTATTTCACAAAAACAACAATATTGTAAATGTTGGTCAATGTCCTGCCTGGGAGGGGGGGCTGGAAACTTCTCTGTGGTCCTTGGGGTCCTCCTGTGGTGCTTGGAAGTTTCTTCTTTGTCCCACATTTTGAAATAAACTGTATTGTCTCTTGGTTGTTACATTTTACTACTAAATTCCCCCTGTTGTGCAGAAAGTGGTCCTGACCACCGGTAAACAAAACTAAATGGGTCTTGTATTGCGGCAGTCAGCACCATTTCAGTCTCAACTTTTTTGTTTTATTTCAACTTTAGTTTCAAAGTGCCAATTTTTTTTTTTCATCCCCTGTGTCCCTAATCCGCCTCGTTAAAGACCACCATATTTTACCACCATGTTTACCCAAGCTCCATACCCAGCTCAAGCTCGCTCAAGCCCAGTTCAGACCAAAGATTCGCATCCAGATGTGTAAAACTTGCAACGGCTCACTCTGCGACGCTCTAAACACCTCCCAGCTCACACTGCTGCGATTAAAGGAGATGATGCATCGTTTCCATGGCAAAATAAATCTGTCTCTACGAGGAGGAAGTACTTTTTTTCCCTGAAATTGCGATTTGATATGCAGTTATTTCTTTAGCTCCTAATCGAATGTATTTTCCAGCAAACAAGCCATTCTATACCATAACCAACACAATTTTAGATCAAACTAGGGCTGAAAAACTTTGAAAAAAAAAAAGAAAATCGAATTCTGATGATTTTTGACTCATGTTGCGATCATTTTTATGCACTTTCATATTTAGATTTTTTTTGTGTTTTCTAAAAGATTCCACTTGAATGATTGCATGCTATATAATCCATCACATCTGCTTCTGCAAAAAAAAGAGGAGGTTTTAAAGTGGTATTTTGACAAATTTCTGGTCCATTCAAAAAATATTGTACCATCTGCAATTTGAAAATTGCAGACGGTGTTATTGTCTTATTGTAGGTCTTATTATTATTTAAATGTAATTTGAGATTAATTGCCCAGCCCTAGTTTTTTGCATTTTAAAGCGAGATTTATATTTTCCTTTTCATGTTTATCCGCCTGCAGTTTTAAAACTGGTTCCCTGAGACTCGACTTAGACGTCTTGATTTGAGCTGACTCTCACCATTCTAAAACTGTCTTGTCACAAATCTTTGCTCTGAACTGGGCTTAAGAAGATGAACTTAAGTCTACCTAAACTTTGGTGCGGCATGGTCTGTAAGTCGCTTCCAATGGATGACGGATGATGGAACGGGGGTTAAAAATGTTTATGTTGTCCTTGTGGTCCTCTTGTGGTCCTTGGAAGGTTCTTCTCGGTCCTGGGGGGTCTTGTGGGGATTAGTTCAGCCAGGGGTGGTCCCTAAGTGTCTCCAATGTGGGTCTTGCAGTTTGGGTTTTGATTAGACAACTCTCCAGAAATTCCTCGGTTTCTGCACAGACAAACATTAGTCATGGTTAAATATGAACATTGCCCTTAAAAGGAATAAACTGTAATTATTTATGTTTGCACGGTAACTTGCCAACTGAAATGCTTTCATATATGTGAGGGTCCTGCAAGACAATCTCATCCTCGCTACAAAAGGGGAGATGTCATAAAGCACAATGCCAAGCTGCCACACTGTAGTTGGTCCAGCCCTGTACCTCCCTTTCTCAAACCACTCCAGGCATACATAAGCGCGCGTTCCTGTAAGACAAAGCCACAACGTTTAGAAAAGTTGGGACAGATTTAGAGACCAGAAACAACCTATAAGTTTAGGACATTTAGAACAACAGCATACCTTGATATGACTTTAAAATCTTCTTTGACTGAAATGTGCCGCAGCCAAAGTCTATAATCCTGACACGAGGTTCATCAGAGCCGGTTTCTATGAGAATGTTGGTCAGCTTTATGTCCCGGTGAAATACTCCTCTAGATTGGATTTCAATGAGAGCATCTACGAGCTGTTTGGTTATAATCTGAGGGAGACAGAATGAGTGAGTGACATGATGAGCACAGGCAAAAATAAAAACAAACTGAACAATGCATTGAATCGGCTTCTTACTCTTGCTTTGTGCTCCTCCAAGGGCCCGTGGGTGTTGATGTAATCTAGGAGATCACAGCATGGGAGCGGTCTCTCTAGGATGAGAATCAGCTCTTTGTCCAGGTCGTACCAGTCCAGCAGGGCCATGGCTGCACTGTTTCCTACTGGTTCTGAACTGACTCGCAGCATTAGTGCAACTTCCAGGGGGATCCATTTAACCTTTCCTTCTAAAGTCTGCACGATTAGAGTGGAAGAACAGAAAATATAATCATTTTTATACATAATATATGTATGTAGAATTTTCCTGAATATGAACAACATATCACTTACTACTTCTGCACGCTGCACAATCATCTGTGGAATATGTTTAATAGCCACCTACAGAAAAGAAAGGCAAACATTTGGTAAGCTTATTCCAAGAACTGAGTGGATTTCTGAATCACTGACTGGGTTTGTGAATGAGTCTTTACCGGTACATTATCCTCTTTTCTGTAACCTGCAAAAACTGAGCCATAACCTCCAGAACCGATCTTTCCCTTTTCAACATATTTGGCCATGAACAATTCTGCAAAACGGTAACAGCACAAAACAGATGATTGTTTAATCCAGAGTTTGATTTTTAGATAAATGTGACTGAAGCCACATTTTAAGGAGTAACAAACAAAACTATAAAGTGTGTTTTATCCAAACTAAAAATAGAAAAGGATTTACAAATCATGACCAACAGTTTTGTTCATATTTGACTGAATGTGTTTTGGAAGTGAGTTTTTAACGTCTTGGTCCATCTGTTGATATCTTGCACCCATGGAGAGAGATCCACCAGCTGCCACAGTACGTACCAATGGCCTCACTGGCTAACTCTGGCCTTGTCCACACGGAGACGAAAACGATATATTTCAGTTTCGTTTTGAAAAAGTTTTCCATAAATACGGGATCGTTTCAGGAAATATCCACGTAACCATGGAATCTCTGAAAACGACTGGAAACGCTGTAGTATATATGCCAAGACTGAACGTGGCGCTGTATTGCTGCCACAGAGATGCACCAAAGGAGAGAAGAAGATCACAGAAAACTGCCCTAAATTCTCTTCTAGTTGCCCTCCTGTTTGTTCTCTGCAGTGGATTTAAGAACATCTGGTGTCTGCTGTTCATGGTGGTGGTAAAGGAGCATTAGGGTGCTTTCACACTAGGGGCCTGGTCCCGGATCCAAGTATCCTTGAGGCCAAAGTCCGATTCATTTTGGTAGTGTAAATGCAAACGAACCATGCCCGGGCACCAGGCCCCGGCCCGCTTGGGGAGGTGGTTTCGGGCGTGATTCAAGTAGACTCTGGCACGGTTCAGATGAGATGTGAATGCAACCGCTCCCGAATACGGGACAGAGCGCTGTATCAGCTTTATGACGTCATTGTATAAACTAAACTTCTTTCAACAGCGCAGCCTTTTTGTTCACATTTTTCCTCTAGAAAGGATGGAAATCATCAGAATCCAGTCAATAAACGGTCTGCTGTGACTCACCTTACAGATGAACACATGTTGGAGTCAGTGAGAGGAGATTCAAAGACAATAAAAGTCTCCTGTCACCTCAAAAACAGCTGTACCTGTGCAGCGCGAGCCCATTTAATCCTCTGAGCTGCACGTAGATGTGCAGATACGAAGAGCGGAGTTGCTGGCATCTTAAAAGTGATTATAAATTCTCCCAAGGCTGCAGGATAGACTTTTTGCTGGGTCAAAACAAAAACAATCTTCGCTCAAGTCATGACCCCAGTGGTTGCCATGGTAGCTTCTTCTTCTCTCTCCTCCTTGTTGGGGGTGTAAACCAGCTACGTGCATACCGCCACCAGCTGTTTCAGACTGAGTAAATACGCAAGTGGGCCCCGGCATGGATCGATGTCGCTAGTGTGAAAGCAAGCCGGAAGGGGGAGGGGGAGGAACCGCGGTGCGGCGCGGTTTGAAACAACTGGGCCTAATGTGAAAGCACCCTCAGATTTTGCTGTAAAAGCCATAACAAGCTCAGTAGCTCCTGCAGCACGAACACAACCCCGTAACCCGCCGTTGTTGTTTTGGTTTGATATATGCCTACGCTATGTGTGACGGAATCGTTTCAAGACAAATGCTGTTGGCTGTCCACACAGAGATGAAATGGTAAGCGTTTACAGATTTGTTCACTCTGGGACCTGGTTTCAAAAAGTAGCGTTTACGGCCGTCTCTGTGTTGATGAAACACCTATAGGACAAAAAACTTTGGACGAGTGGATGGGGCCTCTGTGACTCTGTGGCATTCTTTGGTCCTGCATGGGCTTAGCACAGGGGGCACAAAGGCTACTGATTACCTGGGCCCACAGTAGGGAGGGGCCTTTGAGAGGCCAGCAATTTATTGATTTTTTCTTAGTAATCATCTTAGTAATTATTGATTCAAAAGCGACTAAATGAAACGGTCAGCAGACTGAAATTTACATCAAATAGAGTAAAATACCATTCTGGGGGCCCTGCTCCTCTATTAATATTTTCCAAATGTCCAGTGCTGCAAAATAATGTAAGTAAATTTAATTTAACCATAGTAAAATTATTGCTTATATGGGGAAATTATGATTTAAAAATGCATTAAAATGCAGAAATGTTTGTAAAAATGACCAACATTCGTTGATTGGCTAGCTGGCTAAGAGGGGCCAGTGTAATATTCTTTCTGGGGGCCCACAATACGTGGCTACGCCCCTGGGTCCTGTACTTGAGTATTATTTTTGGGGAAGTGTGCAGTATTTGCTCCACTACATTTGGAAGTCAAATATCATCCTTTGACTTGGCATTTCTATAAAAATTCTCATCACATTTGGCCTGAAGTCTGTCATAAATCAACAAGACAGACGCATATCTTTACAAACAAGCACTATTTCAAAAAACATAAAATCCGTATACCAACATAAAGGTTGGCAAACATTTACAAAGTAATTTTTCAAGCTCTTATCTTTCACACATGATGTTCTGTTGTTTCTACTGAGTCACCAGCTGAAGTCTTCAGTAATGTTCCCATATCTTCCTGATTAAATACCCATAAGTCCGTCTGTCTGAGAGTCGCTGGTAGGGAACGCTGCAGTAAATGATGTGTGTTCAGGGTTCAGGCTGTTTGTTTTAGAGCAAAGTGTCCACACAGTGTGACAGTTTATCTGTTTGAGTCAACCGATGTCAGACACAACACTTGACCTTTGTGTTATCAGAATCACCTGCAGGAAGAACCCAATACCTGAGCTAAAGACTGCTACAGTTCCTCTAAAGGCTGGGAGATATGGGGAAAAAAAACAACCTTTTTTTGTCTTGTTTTTACACTCAAAACAATATCTCATATTTCATTAGAACCATGCAGTCCTGAAGTGGAGAAAGACTGAGGATTCATGAAACATTCTGTCTTTAAACATGCACTTTGGTTGTATATCTGACATTTTTTAAGGATATCTTAGGTGTACTTAAAACCTTGATTGGTAACACTTTTCAAAGGAAACACAAAACCTGACATAGTGACTAGGTAGCAAATGCTAAGCTAAGCTAAAGAATAAGAAATTAACTGCTGTTAATCAGGGAAAGAATGACTACACAGCAAATTTTGAAGTGTTAAATCAACACAAAGAGTTAGATTTAACACTGTGTCCGAGTGTATTTGGTCCTTATCAGAATTGGTGTTAAATTAACTCTTTCCACAGTGTTAAAATTTCAGAGTAAAATTAACTCAAAACAAAACAAATGAACCCTGGCTAACACTGTACAGTGTTAATAAAACTTAACTGCAGGTTAATCAACTCCGAGGAGTGTAAAAATTACTCCAAGTTGCATTGGTTACCCATTCTTCTGTAATAACAACTCAACTCTATGTCAGTGTTAATTTAACTCCCACAGTGTTAAATTTAACACCTAACCTGAGTTTATATAGTTCTCCAGTAGTGATACATCAACATTTAAGTATTACTGTTCAACACATGAAGGTGTTTTTTAACACCATAGTAAGATCATTCTTTTCTGATGTGTTTCAGCAGATTGATTAATAACATAATCAATCAATTGCTTAATTGTTATACTCAGGCAATTTAACAGGGCTATTACATAACTGAGACTTAAGGAAAGTACTTACAGCCCCTATTGCTTTGCACATAAATTATGCTTTGCTGCTACAGGCAAGAAGTCACTTACTCAGTAAACATTTTCACTCATGGTGGAAAGTTTAAAAACTTAAAAATCTTCAACAATCCACCAGAAACATGAACAAAGGACTCCAAGCAATGATTACTGTACAGTAGGCATCATATAAACATATCCAATCACAATTCAAAACATCTAAAACACATATAAACACTCGGCATCATGGGAAAATTATTCAAATTTTAAATGAATGTAGCGGGGGTTTACATCAATCGACTCTCTGCAGAGTTGATGGGATCAACACTGTCAAACAACTCCAACACTAAAGACCACTTAACTCAGGGTGGAGTTAAAACTACTCTGAGGGAGTTAAATCAAGGTACCTCTGAGAAATGAACACTCCAGTTTTTACTGTAAAGTTAATTATAGTTAAACAAGTGTAACATGTAACAAATGACCAAATATCTGCTAGTTAAACAGAGAAGGAATTATTACAATATTTATCATTACAAAAGAGCTAGCCAACCAAGCAGATTAACAATCTAACTGCTGGTTTATCAGGGAAAGAAAGTGTTATTAATTGCTAGCTAACCTGAAAAAGATTCAAGTTTTTGCCTGCTGGTTTAACTTGGAAAGAAGGAGTGATGAACTTCTAGTTAAACACGAATCAAATGGCTAATTGCTACCAGAGAAAGAATGAACTACCACTGTCTGGTCAAACATGGAGTTGGTGAAACAGTCCTTATTTTAATTTGATGGGTACTTGTGATCTAACTAGTTTAGTTAAACTAGTTTAGTTAAACTAGTTATTAGACAGTGACAGAGGTACAAACCCAACTGTTAGACAACAGCAGGGGCATCAGCCCAGACTAGAAATATGTTAGCTATCCCAATAACACTGTAACAGTGAGTGGGTTGGACTTCTGTAAAGCATAGCAAGCAAAACTGCCTTGACCTGAAAGACTTCTCAGTATTTTTCACTGTCAGTTAACTGTAGGTAGTTTGAGGACTCAGATGAGGCTTTGGCACTTTATCTATAAATTTATAGTTTTAGTCGTCAATGTGGCGGCTCTCTCTGCCAATCTTGTGAAGACTCTGGCTCCAAATATGCAGTATGCATGGCCCATCACAGAGGAATTTTGGCTTAATTTTTTACAGCAGAGGGAGGTTGAGGTGTACCATCTATCATATCCATTCTATGATCATTACTACCCAGAATGTGAGTATAACCTGCTGAGATTGTTTCTGAACCCTGGCCTTGTTTGTCTCCAGATGCCCTCCATTGTTTAAAAAATATGTGATCAATTTGTCTGTCATTATCAGGAAGTGAACAGCACCACCAATCCATCTTTCAGTGTCTGTGTGGATCAGGCTGACAGTAAATGTCTGCAGTCCTTTGGAAGATTTGATAATGGGTTACATGGGCACAGTAGCTCCTTGAGGAAGGAGAAAATAAATGGTGAGCGACATGCTTGTAATTCCAAACCAAAGGGGGGAAAATAAGGAGTAATTTAGTTGCAGGTGGTCATTAACTCACACACACCTGACAGCAATTTTCCAGACATCTGAAAACACACTCAAGTTGAACTGATGTCATCATTTAACTGAGAGAGATCCAGTCACAGTGCTGCCACAAGAAAGGTGTTTTTTATTTAACCTGCACTCTAAACAGCAGGACCTTAGCAGATTAGTGTTTGGTAGATTATTTCTTTGACATAACAGTCCTTCTTGGCAATACATCTTGTACCATTGGAAAGCCTGTTTATTCCCTTTTAAATGGAGCCATTGTAAGGAATATGCCTTTGCAGGATGAGCAGCAGAGCTGAGTATGTGGGTTGTGCCCATGAAAATTTTGCCAAATCTGCTCTGCCGATGCCAAACACTTTATTCTGCCATTGAATCTTTTTTGTGGTTTAGTGGATTGGATGTTTAAAGTCATCAGGCTGGTCACACACTGCTGTGGGATGGCATCCCATTTTTCAACCAGCAGATTTCATCTTCTTGAGAAAGGGGGAGTTTGAGGCCCAGGGCTTTTTACCTTGACCAAGGTTCTCCAAAGTCTTATCATTTTACTCTTGAGTCAGAGTAGATGTGTGCAGAGTTTGATGATGCAAAGGGTGAAGAAACCTCCTCCAGTCATTCCCAATAAATCACATAAAAAGCAAAGGATAATAGAGGCTCATTAACGTGGACCACTGATTTTAAAAAGTGTAATCACTTAAAGCCCCTGTACAGTCATAATAGATCTGTATTTTAAGGTATCTTAAATGGCAGGTCACTGTGTTATGAACCACCAGGCCAAGTTACAGTCATGAAAAAGTTTATAAAATGAGGCTTCAAAAGCATGAAAAATGAGGCAGTAAAATCTGCTACAGGATGGTGTGGGCGTGGAGGTTGATGAGCTGAAGCCACGCCCACTCATGAGAAATATGATCCTCTAAATTTTAAAAGAGGCTTCTGATCAGACTGTAGCTGCCTGGCTCTGTACCAGAGAAGAGAGATAGAAGTTGGAGAATAAGGTGGCTTTCACACTAGGGGCCTGAGTGCACCTGAGCCCAAAGTCCGGTTCGTTTTGGTCGGTGTGAATGTAAATGAACCGAGCCCGGGCTCGGAGGTGGTGGAGGCGGTCCTAGACGCGGATTCAAATGAACTCTGGCACAGTTCGGATGAGATGTGCATGCAAGATATGGGACGTAGTGTCATATCAGCTCTTTGACGTCATCATAAAAACTAGTTTTTCCACAGTGCAGCAGTTTATTCACATCTTTCCTCAATAAAAGGCAAATATCAAAAAAATCAAGTCAACAAATGGTCTGTTATAACTCACCTTACAGATGAAGACAAGTTGGAGGCAGTTAGATGAGATGCAAATGCAATAAAAGTCTCCTGTCACCTCATAAATCACCGTATCGGCACAGCGTGAACCCATTTAATCCTCTGAGCTGCTCGTAGATGTGTAGATACGAAGAGCAACATTGCTGGCGTCTTAAGAAGGGATTTTAAAATTATCCATGTTGGTGGGATGGACTTTTTTGCCAGGTTAAAACAAAAAATATCTTGGCACTGTGGCGTGGTTCAAATCAATCGAGCATAATGTGGAAGTACCCTAAATTTACTGTTTTCTGGCACAGATCTCTTTGTGGTGATACTCTTGTAGTCTGTAGTCCCCCATGGCTGATAGATTTGGGAAATTTACCTGAAAATGAACAAAAACACAACATGTAGCTGGCTGTTGACTTTCAATGAAGACAGTGACATCAGCTTACAACAGACTGATCTGCTTTGTGATTTTAGATAATTTAAGTGTTAGGTTGGTGGGGTAATTTCCCACCAAGACCAGTGGTATCACAGGCTCATATTTCTGCCCAAATCAAAGCCACAAAGTTTGGATTTCACTCACAGGGACTCACTCACCATTTCTACCCTTTAACCCTACACCTTACCACTCAGTTTGAAGGGGCAAGGGGAAGGGGTAGAAGAAGGGGAAAGGGTTAAGGGATAGAAATGGGATTAGCCCTAAATCCTTGAATCAGAGTGGATATTTGTGCAACTGTCAAAGAAAATCCTGGATGGATGGATGGATGGAACGACATTTTGTTTGGCAGTCTCCTCTGGAGCAGAAAACCCAGTCGTCCAAGCGGTGGTTAGGAATCTGCAGCCCCAGGTCATACATCCCGCTGGTGAGGGAGCGGGCATTTGCCAGAAAGATGCTCAGTATGGCAGGTTTGTGTGGGTGATGCTAAACAGACAGTGTCCAGGGTGTGAGGGGTCCATCAGGATCCTGGAGGCCCACTTGTGGAGATGACTCTGGTAGATGTCTTAAAGGGGAGGGAGGGGGGAGTCAACAACCCCCTCTAGTCTCTTCAGGAGTCGGGGGACCAGTCCACTCTGTATATGGAGCAGCCTACTAGCTCCACGGCTGGGTCTGGAATGTTTTTGTCCAGCCAGGTCTCTGTTAATATCAAGCCACAGTAGCCCAAGTGGTGGTTAGAGATCCACAGCCTTATGTTGTCCATTTTGTTGGCAAAGGAGCAGGAATTTGTGAGAAAGATGCTTGGTATGGCAGGTTTGTGTGGGGCTGCTCTCAGCCTAGCCTGCATCCCTGGCCTATTTGCCCTGCTTCCACCTTCTCACAGGACGCCATCTCTGCCTCCTCCCCACCCAGCTGTAGGTGTCGTCCTCCTCCTTTCGTGTCGCCACCATGCTACCTGAATAGGAAGCATTCAGTAGTCTCCTGTTGATCAGGCAGTGCTCTGTGGCAATTACTGGCAATTGTTGTTAGCTTTAAAGCTAGCCAGGAGTTGTAGTGAGACTGAGGTCTTCTTTTCATCTTTTTTGGTGTTTTTCTTGATGGGAATTTCCCATTCTTTCTCTTAAATGTGTCCTAGACTATTCATCTTCTTTGTTGTCATAGGTTTCATCATGTGTTGTCGACTTAATTGCGAAAAAACACTACAACTCCAAGATATAACTCAAGAGTGCATCTTTCTTGCTGCCAACGGCTCTGGTGTATGGTGTAACAAGCAGGGGTTTAACAAAGGGTCCAGCAGCCTATATATTTGACCTTTGAACCCCAGAATATCATGATTTTCTCTTTTATTCAGAACAAAGTTTAAGGAAAATCCCTCAAAGCATTTTTGAGACATCATATTCACAAGCATGCTAGCCCTGGCTATCTGTTGCATAGAAAAATAAGTAAACTATCCTTGCAGCTTTTGTTTTTTGCTGAACATTGAACAGCAGTGAAACCTACCAAAAGATAACCATGGTTTAATTTAGAATCCTTTTATGAAACAACCAAACACAAGTCATAACAAAGGGAGCTGTAAAAAACTTATCCCATGTTTTGAAAAGAAAAGAGGAAATGTTTTTGAGCGCACTGATAAGGATCAAAATAGGGAAGAGAAACTGATGTAATATTTGCCAAAAAAAAAAAAAAAAATCGATCATAAATCAGCTTACAGGCATGAGTAGTGTCTGCTTGAAACAGCAGGCTACAAGGCTGACACTGAGCTGGCTGTGTTGCTGTTGGATGAGGGAACAACAGGCATTCTTTCCACATTAAAACAGTTTACAAATGACAAACTGACGCTAGCAGAGCAGTATTTGTAAGAACTCCAGTAATATTGCTCAAGTAACACGTGTCTTCTGGCCCCTTTATAACATCGCTGGTGACTTTGGCAGTGACACTGACGGATGTTCTTACAAATTAAGCTTGGATCAGCCAATGATTGTTACCACTAAAAAATAAGAACAGATACGCCGACGCATTTCACCATTTCATGAAAAATACTGGCTCACTTTGAATTTGATGCAGCCAGGATTCAGTCTTGACCTGGACCTTGTTCCTTTCTCCTCCAGGTGTTTTTCATCAGTACTGATATATTTCCAAGCTTTTGTTGCCCTGTCTCTACTTTTTTGAGATGTGTTGCTGCCATCAAATCAAAATGCCATCAAATGAGCTGATCATTTTCATGAAACGATAAAATGTCTCTGTTTTAACATCTGACATGTTGTTTATGTTGGGAAGAAATACGGATTCATGAGATTTGGCAGTCATTGCATTTTGTTTTGATTTATATTTCACACAGCGCTCTTAATTCTTTGGAATTGGGGTTTTAACCCTTAGCGCTCACAGCTTTTTGTCTTGTCTTGTCTGGACTTCTTGTCTTTAAAAGCTTGTAAAACATCAACCCTATGGTGCACAGTCAAGCTCTATACATCCTTTTTTTTTCAGGACAGCCTGGGCTTCAAGAATATATCTACGACAATAATGTCACTTGAATTTTAAAAAAGTTAAAGGACTCCAAAGACAAAAAAAAAATAAATAGAAATAAAGCGGAATTTGTAACGCAGAGATTTTTACTTATAACATACAGAAAACATTAGTGACTAAAGCCGTTTCTTTGCACAAACTCGTTCTCCCATCTCTTTGGGACACAACAATGAAAAAATAAACATTTTGTGAGTAACGGTTTTCAAAATATCTACATATATATACAAAGAAAAAGTCTGTGCGCTTTTTTTGCAGTTAGATTCATTTGTGCCATTCCTCGAAGCAGTAGAGACGCAACTGATTGACTGCCCCTCCCACAATGCATTGCAGTAAGCAGCATGGCAATGCCATGTGCAAAAAGTCAAAGTAAGTGATTGGAAATGGATTAAAATGGATAAAAAGATGCTAATTATCGAATATAACAACGTGGACTTAATCTGTAAAGACCCTGAAAAGTCAGCGAAGTTCCGGGCTCGCTAGAGTGGCATCCTTTAGAACTACAGAGACATAAAGGGTAGCAAACAAACGACAAATAAAGCAGCTTTCAGAGGAAGATTAAGTGTCTTTAACTTATGGTTCAAAAGTTATCAACGTTTTTATAAACTTGTCACTTCTTGTTATTTATGACGACACCCCCTTCAGAGATCCCAGAAAGTCAGCCAAGTTCTGGGCTCTTTAAAAAATGTTCTGTAAGAGCTAAGGATGTATGGAGGGCATATTTAGAAAGGTACGATGTTGAGCTATCAGATAAAAAACAATGAAGTGCCTACATCTTACAGTTCAAATGTTACCAAGTGATTTATAAAGGGGTGGGCCTGCTGCATGGATCCGTGCCGCGTGAGCTTTAAGGGTTAAAAGGAATCAACAATTACAAATTGTAAAAAAAAACACACACAACTAATAAAACCCAGTGAAAACACTGAAATCAAGCAATAAAATGGTTTTATTTAAAAACCCTGGCCCCATCATACAAAGATTTGCACCATGAGAAAGTGAACCTTGCAACTGCTTTGGAGGCGGCAGTTCCTCAGTTTGGAAGGAAATCAGAGCTGCTGGTCCATTAATCCCCGAAAATTGGACATCTCCTCAGATATTAACCCTTACATATCTTTTTTCTTCATGTCTTTTTTACCAATGACGCAGCCTATTCACGTCAAACTACATGGCAGCCTCAGAAATACACTATATTGCCAAAAGTATTCGCTCACCTGCCTATGAACTTAAGTGACATCCTATTCTTAATCCATAGGGTTTAATATGACGTCAGTCCACCATTTGCAGCTATAACACCTTTAACTCTTCTGGGAAGGCTTTCCACAAGGTTTAGGAGTGTGTTTATGGGAATTTTTGACCATTCTTTCTGAAGCACATTTGTGAGATCACACACTGATGTTGGACGAGAAGGCCTGGCTCTCAGTCTCCACTCTAACTCATCCCAAAGGTGTTCTATCAGGTTGAAGTCAGGACTCTGTGCAGGCCAGTCAAGTTGATCCACACCAAACTGTCTCATCCATGTCTTTATGGACCTTGCTTTGTGCACTGGTGCACAGTCATGTTGGAACAGGAAGGGGCCATCCCCAAACTGTTCCCACAAAGTTGGGAGTATGGAATTGTCCAAAATCTCTTGGTATGCTGAAGCATTCAGAGTTCCTTTGACTGGAACTAAGGGGTCAAGCCCAGCTCCTGAAAAACAAGCCCACACCATAATCCCCCTCCACCAAACTTTACACTTGGCACAATACAGTCAGTCAAGTACTGTTCTCCTGGCAACTGCCAAACCCAGACTCATCCATCAGGTTGCCAGATGGAGAAGTACAATTTGTCACTCCAGAGAAAGCGTCTCCACTGCTCTAGAGTCCAGTGGCGGCGTGCTGTACACCACTACATCTGACTCTTTGCATTGCACTTGGTGATGTATGGCTGGGATGCAGCTGCTCGACCATGGAAACCCATTCCATGAAGCTCTCTACCACTGTTCTTGAGCTAATCTGAAGGCCACATGAAGTTTGGAGGTCTGTAGTGATTGACTCTGCAGAAAGTTGGTCACCTCTACGCACTATGCGCCTCAGCATCCGCTGACCCTGCTCCATCATTTTACGTGGCCTACCACTTGGTGGCTGAGTTGCTGTCGTCCCCAGTCGCTTCCACTTTGTTATAATACCACTGACAGTTGACTGTGGAATATTTAGGAGTGAGGAAATTTCCCCACTGGACTTGTTGCACAGGTGGCATCCTATCACAGCACCACGCTGGAATTCACTGAGCTCCTGAGAGCGAGCCATTCTTTCACAAATGTTTGTAGAAACAGTCTGCATGCCTAGGTGCTTGATTTTACACACCTGTGGCCATGAAAGTGACTGGAACACCTGATTTCAATGATTTGGATGGGTGAGTGAATACTTTTGGCAATATAGTGTTTGTGCCTTAAATATCTAACTGTGAATAGGGAGTGAGTTCACTGCTAAAGGTTAAAAATAAGGTACATTTCTAAGAAAATACAATTATTTAGACTAAAATGTTTATTTTATTTAGTTGATTTAACACCCTGGCCCTCACAGTGTCTGCACAGACATAAGCTGGCCCTTGCACAAATGTAGTTGACCTTAGACCAAGTTCATCTTTACTGAAACATGTCATGAACTTTCTAACCCACACAACAACAACAACAGTAATGACAGATCACATGATTGCATTCATGCAGCAGAAGCTACTGAGCTTATCAGAGCTCTTGCAGCTAAATCTTCTGCTCCTCTACCAACAAACAGCCATGGAGAGCAGCCACATGTTCATAAGTGCAACAAGACAGGAGAAAGCTTTGGATAAAAGAAAAGTTTGGGTTGTGCTTGCTCCACATCTTATGGTTTTGTGTTTAGCACATTTTTGAAATGATGCCGTGTTTGTAGAAAACTTTTCTAAAAAAGAAAAAGAAATGGATCATTTTAGTCTCCATGTGAACAAGCCCTGCAAGTGTACCTCGGCTATCTGCAGCTGCGATCAGTTCATGAACCAAATGATTTCTACACAACCGTTCTGTATGCTCACAACTGATTGCACAATTATCCTTTATGTATTGAGAGCAACAGGATGTGCTGGCTCACTGTTATTGTGTCTCACAGTCGAATAACGGCGCTGAAATCTGCAGAGCCTGATAAGAGCGCTGGCCGGACCGTCCATTCACAAATTTCTCATGAGGTCACTCAGCTGTTGGATATGAAAAGCCGGCGGGTGGGCTGCAGCAGAGCTGGGAGGAGGGCAGAAAGTCCAAAACCAGCGGATGTTTTTCTCTCCATCATAACACGGCCTGTTCCTTCCTCTGAATAAAGTCACCTCCACCATCAGTGACAGCGCTGCATATCAAGGAAAGGAGAAGCGTCTTTGTCACAGATACTCCTCTGTGTGTTTGTGTGTAAAAGCATGTGTCTTTGGTGAATTATTCATTCACAAGTGTTTTTGTGCCGGACAAAGCAGCTGTACAGGAAGGAGACCCTCTCAGGTTATCACTGCTCTCACCGGACACTCACGTCCCCCGTCACACACACTGCAGATGTGTGTTTTCTCTGCGCTCAGAGGGGAAACTCAGCGACAGAGGCACGGGATGGAGGGAAAAGCTCCACAGAGATTTCTGTTGCACAACTTGTTCAAACAAAAAGGAAATTAAATCAAGAGAAAGCAATAAAAAATAGTGTTTTATGTCAACCCAGTTAAATTATTGTTTTGTTTTTATTGTTTCAATTGTTATGCTGACTTAAGACACGACTAATAAATGAGTTAACTAGCACCATAAGAAAGAAAAATGGCTTCATTAAAGGCGTCATTTCTGCAAGCGGTGAAATCGAGTTCACAGGCAGATCGGTTAATCTGAGGTTAACCTCAGAGTTACGAGGCAGAATTTCTGCATTAAATCCTTCATGTATCTTCTGCTTCTGTCAAATGTGATTATTGGAGATAATAACTTCACTGGAGGAAGAAACAAAGAGGAAGTTCAAATGTTTGAGGAAGAACAACTGTGAGAGTTATGTTCCTTCCAGCTTCAAGAACCCATTTAAGATTTTCAAATTAAAGGTATTTAAAGCTACAAATATTTTCATTTTTGCACTGAAATGCCCACATTAAAGAGTACTCCCATGTTATTTATACATGTTGATGAGTTAATGAATTACCTCAGATATCTCCAACAGTCTTCAAAGGCAGAGAATTTCCTATTTTTTGTATTTATAATGGAACAGACAGCTTGTTCATTGTTGCCATGGAAACACTGGCGCTGCTACATAATGCTGTTGGAACTGATACAGAAAGCTGCTGTTCTGTTGCTGTATCATGTTTTTTGTGCTGCTTACCACGATGACTCTGTGGCATCAGTTGTCTGAGCTCAGCTCTGTGAGCCGGAGCTCAGACATCTGCAGGCGCTGTAGAGCAGAGGTTCTCAACTTTTTTTGTTGTAGTGGCAATAATGTGTAAAAAGAGGCAAAAATTGGTCAAAATTGATGAAAGGTGGCAAATTATAGTGGCTAAAGTGGGCGGCAATTTGGTTCAAAAGTGGCACAGATTAATTCTTTCAACATTAGAACCCAATAATAGTTTGACACTGTTGGAACTGTTATTTAGGGCCCTAGCTCCAGTGCTGATCAAACACACGTGTCTTAATACCATTAGTAAATCACAGCTGGGAAGGGCCCATTCTCTGGGTTTTTTATTTCACATTTCCCTGATTTACTGCAAATATTTTCATGAAAATACACAATTTTAAATCATTAAAAAATATTCTTAGTTTTTTGAAGGCCTCTGGCGACCCCTTCTCAGCTCTAATGACCCCTACGCTGAGAACCGCTGGAGTAGAGACCAGACCTGCTGCTCCACAGCTTACTTCTTGTCTTGAATTGACAACTAAAAAACAAAAATGGAACTTTATGTGATGTATCTACTAAACAGTCAACCAGTGTTTGGTTGCGTGGATGAATTCACTAGTGAGAGGGAAAAGGCCTGTGTCACAGTTCTGACTTTTATCCTGTTGTTCTTCAGTGTTTCCCTGTTTCCACTGAGTTTCACTCCCCTTATCTGTTTTTGTGAGCTTCTCCTTCAATCAATCACCCAGCTGGATCACTCAACTCATCTGCTTCAGTACAAGAAACCTGGTTTCAGCTCGCCTCGCCAAAGGATTATAACATCACTCAGTCGTAGAGTTTGTTGGCTGTTCTGCACAATCTTAGTTGAGAATTTACTGCTTTTGCTGTTTTTCTGGTGTGTTCTGAACATTTTCTCTCTGTGTTCAGATCCTGCTCCATTTACAATAAAGACGACTCCTCAAGAAAACATGCTCAGTCTGCAAAACAGTGACAGAACTCTACGGCAGGAGTCATCAAGAACATTTGCATAAGGGCCAGATTTAGTCTCACCAGAAACTCTGGAGACCACAAAAATTAATTCATATTTTGGTCTACTGTAGTATTAGTATTTGTATTATCTTTAAAATGCAGGACATTTTTAGGCATTACCAGTGAGATCTATCCCTATTATCTATCATGCAGCAGGACTGACAACAGAGGTGGCTGGGCCGCTGAACATCCCAGAGAGTGGGCACTCCACAATTGTGATTTAACACCAGTGTTAACTCATTTTAACCCCTTTTTAACCCAGTTTTACAACTCTTTAACTCCCTTTTGCAACTTTCCTGCCAGTTATTTCCCTAATTTCACTAATTTGCTATTTAATTTTTTGCTTTATTTTTGACACTTTTAACCCATTTTTGATACTTTTAGCCCCTATTTGCTTCCTTAACCCAATTTTTTCCATTTTTTTAAACCCCTTTAAATCACTTTCCCCACATGTTTTATCCCTTTTGTGGCACTGTATCTGATTCTCACCATATTTCTTCTATTTTTGCCTATTTTTTTTTTTTTTGAACTATTTTTGTCATTTGTAACCAATTTATGATATCTATTGCCCCTTTTCCCTCTTTAACCATTTTTTTTTTTGCCATTTTTAACCTCTTTTCACGACTTTATCTAGTCATTTTTGCAGCATTCTGTCAACCTTAGACCTTTTTTAAAATATCTACTAATTATGACAGTGAATTTCTGTAAAACAGATCAAATGTTAAGTTATTCTCAAGCTATTTCAATACTAATTGTTTTGTGGGATGGTTTTAATGGCTGCAGACATTTACATCCAAAGGATACTCTTAAAACCACAGCATCTTCTTTTCCTCTTTTCCTAAATTTATTGATCTTTCGAGGGCCGGACAGGATGCTTTGGGGGGCCTGATATGGCCCCTGGGCCGCCAGTTGATGATCAGAACTCTACGGTGTCCTCTGGTCTACCCAAACTCTTTAGCCAGCAGCCCTGCCACTCTACCACTCCTCAGTCCCTGCAAATAAACTGACAACCACTTCTGTGTCTGCATCTGGGTCTAAAAGAAAAGTTCAAGACTTAACAGCCCAGTTTGCTTTGCAAGCAATCCCAGAATGCTTTGTGCAGCAGTTGTAGTTCTAAAGTTAATTTGAATCAGAGTTTAACAATGATTTATTTTACAAGTTTGGAAATGTTTGAAATTGTGTGATTAGAGTCCATTGTGATGTCTTTAAGAAGTTGAAGGGGTACTAAGGCCGACAGCAGGATGCCCCCCATGAAGTCTAGACCAGTGATACTCAACGTGTGGCTCTAGAGCCACACGTGGCTCTTTTGTGATGATTTGTAGCTCTTTTATGTCTTACTATGAAATATTTTTCCCCAGAAAACCTTAAAAATGGAAATTTTGACCTCAAAAATTATCCATTGCAAGTCACATAATCAGTTTGTTTCCCACACTTATGCAGTAGGTTTTAATTGTCAAACTTAATTTTCAACCTTTATTTTTTTTTCTTTTTACATTTCCATTGCCCTTATTTGCAATTTCTTTTTTACCCCTTTTTTTTTTTTTTTTTTTTTACATTTTTTGGTCACTTTTAATCAATTTCTATTGCTTTTAGCCTATTTTTACCACTTTTTTGCCACCTTTGCCCAGTTTCTGCCCTTTTCATCAGTTTTAGCCATTATTGTCCTGCTTTTTTTATTTGCAGTTTCCCCCCTTTTGCCATTTTTCACCCATTTAAGATGCCTTTTGCCATTAAATACATTTTCCCACTTTTTTTCCCCCATTTTAGTTACTTGGCACTCACTTTTGCCTCATGTTTGACCACACGGAACACAATTTTTGTAACTTTGTACCCGTTTTTTCCACTTTTCACCCATTTTGCCACTTTTTTTGCTGCTTTTTGACCATTTTTGCCACCTTTCACTTTTTTTTTTGTTTTTTTTTTTTTGTTGGTTGAGCGGGGTTGAGTGACACTGGTCTAGACACCAGAGGTGATGATGGAAGTAGGATAAGATGAGTAGGAGACTTCTGAGGAGCAGATTTCTGAAGAGCTTAACCCAGACACTGATGAGATGTTTGGAATTAATGATGAAGGGATGCAGGATGTCTAGAAGAGCTTGATCTGGACACTGATGAGCTGTAATGGAGGTGGCTGGGGTGGAGGAGGGTTGCAGTGGTCGCACTAAAACAACAGACAGACTGTGGAGGAAAGAACAGATCTTAAAATATGACAGCTGCAGAAGGATTGGATTGAGAGAGGTCGTGGCTGAAAGGGATTGGCCAGGAGCTTGAGTGAGTAGACGCCTGAACCAGCTGATTACTAGAGCAGGAACCAGAGCGGGAAAGCGAGACAGGGGAGTGCATGAAAGAATGAAGTCTGTGTAGGTTCTCGGTCATCCAGGTCATGGTTATCCAAGGCTGATCAAGTCGCAACTGGATTGGTTCCAAGTTCGGGAAATGCCCACTTTTAGCGTCTTCTAGTACAACATAACTCCGCCTGTAGCTGCTGCCTCGTTCTCCTCAAATGATGCTGATTGGTCGGGTCCATTCTCAGACTTGATATGAATGTTCTAGAGCAGGGGTTCTCAACCTTTTTGGCCGTGACCCCCAAAATAAAGGTGCTGGAGACCGGGGACCCCCGCTGTACCTGATGGAGGTTGAACACATGTACATGTATGAATAGCCGTGTACACACAAGGCTGTCCATAAGGAGGGATAAAGGTTTCGGCCACTTTCTGCCTATTGCCTCTGTTGACCCATTATTGCCTCTATCAGTCACTTTCTACAACGCTTTTTTGCCCATTTTAACCACAGTTGACTAATTTTTTCCCATTTATATCCTATTTTCATCCCATTCCCCCCATTTTTTTGCACTTAAAAGTCATTTCAGCCTCTTTTAATCCCCTCTTACCACATTTTGTGCCTCTTTTTGCCACTTTAACCCCAATAACATTCTCTAGAAATCTTATTTTACCACCTTTTCCACCATTTTTTGCCATCATTAACCCATTTCAGCAGTTTTTAACCCATTTTAATGATGTTTTAAAGAAAAGTTATTTTCATTTAAAAAGGCTGAATAAATAAAGAGATTTATTTCTTTGATCAGAGTGGTTATTATTTAGGTCAAATATAAAATATGGTTTTCAAAGCTCAACTTTAAAATGGACCATGGTTTTGCTGACCTTCATGGGCCCCCAGTTTGGCTGGGTCCCAGAGACCTCCCCCTTTATCCCCCCTTATGGACAACTTGTCTGCACTATTCTTGAATGTTCATGGCTGTGTTCAACCACCTCCAGGTACAGTGGGGGTCCCCGGTCTCTGGCACCTTTATTTTGGGGGTCGCGGGCTGAAAAGGTTGAAATCACTGTTCTAGAGGAGCTTTGCACAAATAATTTGCCTGACAGCAGACATGAAATCTGGACAATCGATTTGCTTCTATCTTGTTTGCTGTCCTTATTGTCTTTACAGCTTTTATCACACAGTGCACACATCTCATTTATCCTAGTTCTCCTCGCTTCAAATAAGTTACACAAAGGACCTGATTTTATTCATAAATAAGAATAATTTGTTAAAAAAAAGTATTTTTCTCTCCTCTGGATTAGACTTTTTTTTCTTACTTTCAGGAAAGATGTTAAACTGTGGCACAGAAGGAGAGTGAATCATGTGCTGTGTGAATAATCAGGGATGAAAGCTGTCTGTGTCTGGATGTTTATTTAGCTGCAAACCACTCCGATTAAAAAGGAAGGAAGAATGATATCCTCACTGTTAAAATACAGAGAGCAGTAACAGGATGTTGTTGTGAATACTGAACCGTGTGAGGAGATAACAGCGTTGTTTACGGCCTGGTTATTCTAGCCTCAGTGTTTGGTACATGCTGAGTTTGTTCTCCTATCATTCATTTCAGATTTTTACATTGTCCCTAAAAAATATGTCATCTTATCCTGAAGAATCACAGCATCATTGAACAAAAATGACAATGAGATCTTTAATGCTTTCCAAGTTCTCAGATGGACTAAATCAAAACAAAAAAGAGGAAACTGATGTAAAGAGGGTCTTCAAAACATCACATGAGGGGCTGCTTTCTCCGCTCAGACACGTCAGACATCATGAGTTTCAGCTTTAGCTAGAATAACAGAGAGAATCCTCAGGGAAGTCCGTCCTCGGGGGTTTTTTAACTTCATAATACTCACGGTTCTCAAACAATAACAGAAGAAATGAAGAGAAAACATTCTTGTCCAGCTTCACAATCAGGAGCAGGTGACAGAAATCTGCAGGAAGCAAAACACAGGGAAGTACTGGAAATGTGTCGTAGAACGGCCAGACGAGGAGCCTTGAACTACAGTCGTCACCGTTAATCTTATGCTGGAAATACAGCATTGGATTGAAAATGACTCTGACGCTGGATAAATGAATGTCTGTCACTTCTAGGCAGAAAACATCAGTCAACATGACAATATTCCCCAAACTAAGCTACCTTTTCACCATGATCGCATGTGCACCTAGACTCAAACACCAGTAAATACTACTGGAAAAACAAAACAGCACCAAACTTTTATCATTACATCCTATTATACCTGCATCCAAACAGGAACCAACTCTCCTTAAAACAGTAAAGGCCCAAACATACTCGGGCAGAACGTACACGGAACGGACTCTGCGGAGGTCCACAAGGCCCGTGCACACAAAGCTCAAATTTTACGACCGCGCGGTCTCTGCTCCGCGTACTGCTGTGACACAGAACACTGCTCGGTGTGTATTTTTCACATTGACTTGCATTAAATGTGACACCTACCTGCATTTTGTTCCTCTGTGCAGCGTTGACGGGTGAGCGGTGACTCCCAGAGTGGAGAAGGAGTGGGGCTAGGCGCCCAACTAGATCATCAAAGTTTTCACGTGTCAGTTGGAAGTATTGAAAATGTTTTTCCATGTTAATACTTCGCATATCTTTCACCAACATGGCATACTCCCCTTCCTCGTCTTTTGTGGCATTTAATGGCCGTACATACCACTGTCTCTTAATTTTATTGCTTTGCAAAGCCAGCAGGCTTCGTCAGTGTAGGACACCATGACAGAAAAATGTAAACAACGTGCAAAGGTTGTGGGAAATGCAGGATTTCAAGGAAATTTCACAGGAAACTACAACGTGACAGTGCGTTTGACTATGGAAGGTCTGATGACTGCGGACTTTCCACGCGGAGTCCGCTTGGCTCACAGTACTCTCGAGTATGTTCGGGCCTTAAGACATTCACTCCATTTAGGACTGCATTCCTATTCCACAGGAGGACATAGGGATGTGTCAGCCCACTCTCAGGCCTTGTCCACATGCAGATGAAAACGTTATATCGTTTTGAAAAACTTTTCCGCAAATACAGGGTTGTCTCAGGAAGTGTTTGCATAACCACTGAAAATGACTAGAAACACTGTAGTTTATATGTACGTGGCACTGTAATGCTGAAATACACCAAAAGAGAGAAGAAGATCGCAGAAAAC
Organism: Cheilinus undulatus; assembly: GCF_018320785.1. Classification (NCBI taxonomy): domain Eukaryota; kingdom Metazoa; phylum Chordata; class Actinopteri; order Labriformes; family Labridae; genus Cheilinus; species Cheilinus undulatus. Next base: position 49,362,906 of record NC_054871.1, on the reverse strand, counting down.
TGACACAAGCTTTCTCCTGGTTGTTCTCCACATTGGCTGCAAGAACACCTGGTGCCTGCTGTTCTCAGTGGTGGTAAAGAAGCATCAGAGTTTGCTGTAAAAGCCATAAAAGCTCAGTAGCTTCTTCAGCATGAACACAACCCTGTAATCTGCCATTGTTGTTTTGGTTTGACATGTGCATGCGGCTTAAATGGGCTATGAAAGATGTGGTTGGCTGTCCACACGGAGACGAAACAGTAAGCGTTTACAGATTTGTTCACTCTGGGACCCAGTTTCATAAAGTAGCGTTTACAAAAAAACAAAAAACTTTTCCATATACTCCTGAATTCGTCTCCATGTGGACGGGGCCTCAGGGGCTTTGACATCCCTATGTCCCCTAACCTTGAAAAGCAGATGGATTCGCCCGTTTTCCTTGTTTCTCACTGGCACATCCATCTTGCAAAGCTCCCTCTGAACCATTTGGGCTCGGTTAGAAAGTGACAGGACCAAAGGGCAGTACTTTTGGGTGCGGCAGAGTCGTGACGTAAACAAGCGGCAAGAAGAGCCAGTGCAATTATGGCGGGCAAAGGTTCACCAATCTGTAAAAATCTTTGTTTTACAATTGTGGAACAACTCCAGAAAAATGTTCCTCAGTGTAAAATTTGCATAGCATCTGATATCCCACCATCTACAGTCCAATAACATGAAAAAAACAACAGAGAAACTGGAGAAATGTCTGGGTGGACAAGGCCAGAGGTCAGTATAGTATGCTGGTAAATTTTTGGGCCCCCATGCAGGACTGCATCAAAAACAGGAATGATTCTTTACTGGAAATCCCTGCATGGGCTCGGGAACACTTCCAGAAATAATTGTCTGTGAACACAGCTGACCGTGCCATCCACAAATTAAGTTCAAGCTGTTTCATTCAAAAGAGAAGCCATATGTGAACACAATCCAAATCTTCTCTGGGTCAGAGTTCATTTAAAATGGACTGAGGCAACGTGGAAAACTGTTCTGTGGTCAGATGAAACAAATGTGAAATTCTTTCTGGAAGCCATGGATGCCGTGTTGTGTGGACTAAGAGTTGTAAAGCCTGCGTCTCTAATGGTATGGAGTTGCATTTGTGCCTATGGTGCGGGCAGCTTACACGTCTGGAAAGGCAAAATCAATGCTGAGTAGTAGAGAAAGCTTTTAGAGCAAAATATGCTCCAATTCATGAAACAGCATTATAAAAATGTGTATTTTTGTGGTCGTGATTAGAATTGTGAGCATTTGGGTTTGTAAAACATGTTTATCACATCTTAACTTGATAATGTTTTTGGGTTTTTGGTGAATTTTCAAAGATGAAATGTTAAGTTTTATCCAGAAGAGAAGAAATCAGGTTCTATTCATGTTGAAGAGGTAAATCTAGGTCAGACTTCAGTGATTAAATAACCAGAAGCACTCTAAATCATCTCAAAATCTTTCTGCATTTTTCTCTCTTAGCAAATCTAACAAAGGGCACATTTAACTGCAGATCTGCCAGAGGCTCAGTTTTCCCAGCAGGCGTGTGCGTTCTTGCTTTTTACGGAAAGGAAAATCCTAAAATTGACAACTGAGTTATGCGTTTAAGCAGAGCTCTCCTCTCGATTAATCAGTCAAAACAACAAAACAAGATTTTCCTAGGTAGTTAAAATGAGGATTCTTATCTAAACACAATTCAAAGAGTAAGCTCATTGTCTTCTGTTTGCAGGGGGAGCGACATAGATCCTGTGATAACAGAAATCTGTCAGTGTCTTTCAACATCCACGGGAACAAAATAAATGTCCTCAGGGCCTGTTTGAACCTCTGCTAATGACTGCTTCAGCCTCAGCTCCATGTGCTCTCTCCTTCTCCGAACCAAAACAAGCTCCTCAGACATGTTCCTGTTTATGTTTGGAATGAAGACACCACATACCAGACAGGTGTCTGCTTCATCTGCAGCCCACTGTTGCCCTAAAACGTTGGCACAAAGCAGATGTAAGAGGCAGATTCAAGACTGAATCATATCCTTATGATTGGAATACTTCAGAGAAACACTGATGCATGACTTAATAAACCTCAGTCAAATCTAAACCATGTTTGCTACAGTGTTTAAAAAGTTATTTTTACATACGATTATTAGAACCCATAGATTTGATTTATAATTGTAGGGTAAATGATACTGAACTGATACTGCATCCATTGCATCCATCCAGCTAACAACCAGTTGTTTGCAATACTTGTTCCCTACCAGCTCTCAAAGCCAATCATAGCACATGCTCGCAACAATGTCGTCCATTTATATATGATGTCCATCTCACTATTCCATCCTGTCAAATCTGATCTATTGCATTCCAGTCCAATCCATTTCAATCCAGTTAATTCCAATCAACCCAATCCAATCCATTCCAATCCATTCCAATCCAACCCAATCCACTCCATTCCATGCCAGTCCAATCCATTCCAATCAATTCATTGCAATCAATCAATCAATCCCAATCGATCAATCATAGCCATTCAATTTGATTCCAATCCGATCCAATCCAATCCAATCATTCCAATCCATTGTAATCCATTCCATTTAAATCAAAATCCAATCAATTTCAATCCAATCCAAACCAGTCAACCCAATCTTTTCCATTCCAATCCAATCCAATTATTCCATTGCATCCATTCCAATTCATCAATCCATTCAAATCAAATCCAATCTTATCCATTCAAATCCAATGCATTTCATTCCACTACATTCCATTACATTCCAATACATTCCAAGCCAATCCATTTAAATCCAATCAAATCTAATCCATTCCAATTCAATCCAGTCCAATCCATTCCATTCCAGTCTGATTCAGTCCATTAATGCAATCCATTCTAGTCCATTGCAATTCAATCCAAATCAATCCCATCTAAATCAATTCAGACTAATCAAATCTTGTCCAATCTAATCCCATTAAATTTGAATCAAATCTTTTCCAAACTATTCCATTCCCTATCCAATCCATTCCAATCCAATCACTTCCAATCAATCCAGTCCATTCCAATCCAGTCAGTTCCAATCCATTGCATTCCATTTTATTCCAGTCCGACTGAATTTATTCCAATCTAATCCATTCCAAATCAGTCCATTCCAATCAGTCCATATGAATCCAGTCTATTACAGTTAATTCTGATTCAATCCACTGCAATCTGATCCAATCCATTTATTTCCAAAACAACCTATTCTAATCCAGTCCCATTAATTCCAATCCCTTCCGATCTAATTTAGCCCAATCCAATCTATCCCGATCCAACCCATTCCATACTGACCAGTCCAGATCAATCAGTGCAGATAATACCACACTGCTGCTGACAAAGCTTCTCCACCCCTGCCTCTCTCTTTTCTAGCCTAGGGTTTTTTTTGCACTCATAATTACTTTCATGCTTAGACAGATTAGACTGCTGCTGAACTCAATTTCACAGTCGTAAATCTTTCTTTGTATGTTGTTGTTTCTATCAGTGCTCTCCATTGAAAGCCAAAGCCTACCGCTTGACTAACCCAGAGTGTCTACTGAAAAGATAGGAGTAAAACTGAACATCCATTCTGTAATAAATGTTGGCGAGGGTCCTGACTGAAATGTTTTTGTTTTACTCTATATTTTTCTGCCCAGTTGTCTTTGAAAAACTGGGTGTTCAGTTATTATTAAGGTGTTCAGTGGTTTTACCAGGCTCCAATAAGTCCTGTGGTTCACAGAGGTTGTGTTTTTCCCTCAATTTGATTTGCTTGTAAACAGAGGGCACAAAGGAATACTCAAATCAGGTGACTGAACCACCACCTTGATCCCTTTGACTCACTGTGTGGCATTAGCTCTAAGCTATTGATCTGTGAGGTTTAAACCCAGGCACCACGCAAAGGAAACTCATTTCAGCCACGTGAATCCCAAACCTCATGAGCACTGATGAAGGTAGACCTTATCTTCACCACTAGGCCTGCATTACTGCTGACATCAAACCAGACCATCTTTCAATGTTATAATCTGTTTTAACACCAGTGTTACCAGTGCTTGATAATGGTGGATTATTGTTTAGTCTCTGCAAAAATTTGGCACAAGGTCAGAGAAACCTTGTGATATGTGAGGAGGCAGTGAACTTTGACCTCTAAAATCTAACCTGTTATTTAAGCAAAACTTACACAAATCTCTCAGAGCATCAGCACAGTGTTTTAAGAAAATCCCTGAAAGCGTCCCTGAGATATTGCATTCTTAAGCAAGGGATGGACATGAGGCCCAATGACCTTGACCTCTGACCTACAAGTCTAAGCAGAATCTTGAGTCTAAGTGGGCATCATTGTGCAAAATTCATAGAAAATCCCTCAAAGCATTGTTGAGTTTTCAAGTCATAAGTACATCCTTCACAGATGGCCGTACAGACAACCTGGAAACAAAACTGCTGGTTTCAAGGAATAAAAATGGTTTCACTGACTGATACACCAATTTCAGATTTTTCTGTGAAGTTTCAAAGACCAATCAAGGGATTCAAGAGATTTGCTGTAAATGTGATGGTCCACTGACAATGAATAGACTGTGTGATCCTCAGACTTTCTGTCTCTGATGGTGTGTTTTCACCAAGTTATCTGGCTGGTTGGTGCAATTTGGCACAGTTCCTCACATCCTGATGGTACTCGTTGGAGACAGAGAATTTGTCTCAGCTTAGAGAAAAAAGATAGTCTGTCTGCTCCCAAATGGCTCAAACGGCAAAAATCATAGATAAAAAGGGAACCAGTACTAAATATGGGAGCAGGCTCCTGCTGTTTGCACACCATAGCCAACTTTTAGAATTGGCTTGTTTGAGAATGATGTCATGACAGTTTATGACTTGATGAACGTGCTGAGTTTAGATTTTAATCTACCCAGTATACAACAAGGTTTATTTGCTGAACATTATTGCCATAGCCCTGCAAAGCAAAGGCCAGATTCCATGTTTGTCATCAGGCAAAGCTCCAGTATGAAACTATCGTGCCTGAAAAACTACCAGACTGATCCACATCTTTTGAGGAGAACAAGGCGGTTACTATGGTTGTGGTTTAGTTATACTGCAAGGAGGTAAACAATGGCTGCAGCCGGTGAAGTGATTAGCTCATATGTAGCTGGAGTGGCAGCTTTTATCAGAACAGGACAGCATTCTTTCAGTGACAGAGGAGCAAAGAACCACACAGAGAGTTAGTCTTGGTGTAAAGAAGGTTTTTGCTCTTCACAACCGGCGTTGACCTAAGTTTGCTCCTCCTACTGGCTCCACGAATGATTAAAAATGATAGTTCACTCTTCAGAGCTGCACAGAAAGTGCAGTGAAAAGTATTTGCCCCCTTTTTGATTCCTGATTTTTTTTTTTTTTTTTTTTGCATTTATCACACTTAAATGTTTCTGATCACAAAACCAGTTTTAATATCTCACAAAGACCACCCAAGTAAATAGAAAATGCAGTTTTTAAGTCCAGACTTTGACTTGGCCACTCCAAAACATTAATTTTGTGTTCTTTGAGCCATTCAGAGTGGACTTGCTGGTATGTTTCGGGTCGTTGTCCTGCTGCATTACCCAAGAGCTCTTGATCTTGAGGTCATGAACTTAGGGCCGGACGTTGGCCTTCGGGATTTTCTGGTAGACAGCAGAATTCATGGTTCCATCAATCACAGCAAGTGGTCCAGGTCCTGAAGCAGCAAAGCAGACCCAGACCATCACACTGCCACCACCATGTTTGACTGTTGGCATGATGTTCTTTTTATCAAATGCTTTTATTTTTACTCCAGATGTAACGGGACACACACCTTCCAGAAAGTTCTACTTTGGTCTCGTCAGTCCACAGAATATTTCTCCAAAAGTCTTGGGGATCATCAAGATGTTTCTTTAAAAATGTGAGATGAGTCTTTGTGTTCTTTTATGTCAGCAGTGGTTTTGGTCGTGGAACTCTCCCATGATGCCATGATCCCAGTGTCTTTCTAATGGTTGAGTCATGAACTCTGACCTTAACTGAAGCCAGTGAGGCCTGCAGGTCTTTGGATGTGGTTCTGGGTTCTTTTGTGACCTCCTGGATGAGTCGTCGTTGCACTCTTGGAGTCATTTTGGTTGGCCGACCACTCCTGGGAAGGTTCACCACTGTTCCCAGTTTTCTCCATTTGTGGATAATGGCTCTGACCGTGGTTCACTGGAGTCCAAAAGCCTTGGAAATGTCTGTGTAACCTTTTCCAGACTGATAGATTTCAATCACTTTGTTTCTCATTTGTTCTTGAATTTCTTTGGATCGTGGCATGATGCGTTTCTTTCTGAGATCCTGTAGCCTACTTCACTTTGTCTGACAGCTTCTATTTAAGGGATTTCTTCATTCAATGAATCTGGCGGTAATCAGGCCTGGGTGTAGCCAGTGAAACTGAACTCAGCTTCCCAAAAACTGTGGTTAACCACAGTTAACTTATGATTTAACAAGGGGGGCAATTACTTTTTCGTATAGGGCCAGATATGTTTGGATTTTTTTTCCCCTTAGTAAAAAACATCATCATTTAAAAACTGCATTTTCTATTTACTTGAGTTGTCTTTGTGAGATATTATAATTGGTTTGATGATAGGAAACATTTAAGTGTGATAAAAAAAAATCAGGAATCAAAAAGGGGGCAAATTCTTTTTCACTGCACTGTGCTCACTACGTCATGTCTTCTTGTTCTGATTGACAGTTAATGCATTAGACCAAAAAAACATTCATCTTCTTTGAAAGTCTCTACCCGTCCCAAACACAGATGATGGATGAATGGATGTGAAAAAAACAAACAATGTGAAACAGTCTAACGCAGTGATACTCAACGTGTGGCTCTTTTGTGATGATTTGTGGGTTTTTTTAAGCCTTAATTTGAAACATTATTCCCATTGTTGCCGCTCCTTTTTGACACTTTCATCCTGCCTTTTGCAGTTTTTTGCCCCTTTGTTCACCTTTTTTGCCACTTTTCACCCATTTAAGCTGCCTTTTGAAATTAAATGCCACCTATTTCCCATTTTGCAACTCTTTAATACAATTTGCCGATTTTCCCACCTTAGTTTTACCTTATTTTAGTCACTTTGCACTCATTTTTTGCCACGGTTTTGCCACTTTTGGACCATTTTTGCTACCTGTAACTCAGGTCTTATCACCTGTAACAACTGCATTTTATTGTTGCCACTTTTCCCCCAGTGTTTGCCCCTTTTTGCCTATTTTTGCCACTTCTTGCCCATTTAAGCTGCCTTTTGCAATTAAATGCCATTTTTCCCACCTTTTTCTGATTTTTGCCCATTTTCCCACCTTTTTTCAGAGTTAAGCCACTTTATGACAATTTTCTGCCACCTATAACTTGTTTTCTAGTCACTTCCCACCCATTTTTGCCACTTTCTGCCCTTTTTTGCCATTTTTTCCCCTCCATTTTCGCCACTTGTCTCCTAGTGTTTGTCGCTTTTAGCCCATTGTTGCCACTTCTTTTCGTCATTTTCACCCATATCTGACACTTTTAAGCTGATTTTTTGCAATTTTTTGCCACCTCTAACCCATTTAAGATGCCTTTTGAAATTAAATGCCACCTATTTCCCATTTTCCCACCTTCCTCTGATTTGTGCCCATTTTAGTTACTTTGCACTCATTTTTTGCCACATTTTTGCTACTGTTGGACCATTTTTGCCACCTGTAACTCAGGTCTACCACCTGTAACACCTGCATTTTATTGTTGCCACTTCCCCCCCAGTGTTTGCCCCTTTTTTCCTATTTTTGCCACTTATTGCCCATTTAAGCTGCCTATTGCAATTAAATGCCACTTTTTGCCTATTTTCCCACCTTTTATTCTGATTTTTGCCCATTTTTCCCACCTTTTTTTTCAGATTTTTGCCAGTTTAAGACAACTTTCTGCCACCTGTAACTTATTTTTAGTCACTTCCCACCCATTTTTGCCAATTTCTGCCCTTTTTTTTGCCACCTTTTCCCCAATGTTTGCCCCTTTTTGCTTATTTTTGCCACATTGGTTTCTTTTAAAGTACTTTTATGACAACACAAGGGGGAAAACATCAACTTAGCATGTACTGTTTGTTTTGTTTTGTCCATTACTACTGCTGTAGCACAGGAAGTGAAGATTTTTCTCAACCAATCAATGGACCGCTGTGAGTGTAGCTCCACCCTGTAAGGTCAGAGAAAATAATAGATGAATTGGGAAGGCATAAATCAGTTGCTGTTGTACCTTTCCCAACTTTTTACTGCTGATTTACTGAAATGCAATCTTAGTCACCCTGGTTTGTCTCTACCTGTTGTTGGATTTGATTGCCTGATTACCTCTCTGATCCCCTGTAAACCCTGTCAAATCCCAGTTTTTTCCAAGATAAGACTTTCAGTTTAATCTTGTGACTACAGTCATGGGTTTGAATCTTCCCTCCTCTGGCTTCTCTCAGTGTTTTATCCAAAACTTTGGTTTTTAGTATCAACAACAAAACTAAAAAGTAGTTTTTATCAGCCAAACATGGTGTGTACGGGGCAAATGTAGCCAAAAACAGCATGATTCTTAGCTCAGATATGATGGTAAACATGGGAATCAAAACTTGCTTAATGCACTGCTTCCCTATTTCTCTGCTAAGTCCTCCTTTGGCAGATGAAAATATTTTTAAGCCAAACCATATATCGAGAGACTTTGTAGTCTCCATGTCCCCACAGAGAATAAAAGCCAACAGAAAGCAGTCTGGGGTAAAAATGTCATCCTGCTTCTCTTTGGTGATAATCTGAAAACAGTTTATCTCTACAAGCAGATGTCTGCATGATAGTTCAGCTAAATCTGTTCAGTTCATTCAGTTCTAGCACCAGATACGATGGAAGATGTCTTGGGGAAGCCAAAATGATTTAGTTCCCTGACTCTCTGGGATGCATTGGACATTATCCAACCTTAAAGAGACATTTTAAAATTCAAGGACAGAACTGACAAAACAACATTACTGACTAATCTACATCAGGTTCATTTTTTCTGATACGTCACCTCCAGGCCTGTGCAGTTGATCCACTGCTCTCAGAAAACAGAATCATGCTGTAAACATGAGACAGTATCTTGTTTTATTCCAGAGTTCTCTGGGTAGCAGAACCAGGTTCCAACCAGGGAACTGGCATATCCTGGTTTCTAAAGACATGCACAAACAGAAAGCAGGACACTCAAGCCCACATAAACTCCGTCCTTGTTATGAATTTCCTCACTGTCTCTCTGTACAGTAGTGTGCAGAAGTTTTAGGCATGTAGAGCGCTAACGGTTCTTCATAGGTCCTGATGTTGTACAATCCCGAGCTGAAGAGAGGAGGGAGGGCGGCCAGAGTCAGTGTCAGCACATCTGACATGTAAGTGTGTCGCTCAGCAGCCAAGGTCTAGGTTAACAGCATTTCTTTTGTCTGTGCCTTTGCACCCCTGGTAATACGCCCAGCAACCACCAACAGTTTTCAGGTGCTTAGAACATACACACGACAACCAGGGCGTTGTGGCAACCCTCCTACCCGCCCTAACAGTAGCCTAGGCAAGGGGTTCTGAACGTTAGGGTCGAGACCCCATTGGGGGTCACAAACACTGAGAAGGGGTCTCCAGATGCCTTAAAAAAACATGTTTGAATCACACAGTTGCCTCTTCATGCCAATTTTCCCTTATTTGAACCAATTTTTTAAACTTTTTTCCACCGAGTTTGACAATTTTAACACATTTTTGCACCTTAAACACATTTTTTGTCCATTTTAAACCCTTTTGACCACTTTTTTCCTCTCTGAATTTGCCATTTCTAAACCAAATCTTGCAACTCTCTGCCTATTGTTGGCTCTGTTGGCACATTGTTGCCACAATTAACCCCTTTTCTGACATTTTAAGCCACATTTCACAATTTGATATGCCCATTTTTGCCAGTTTCTGACTATTTCTGTCTTAGCTAACCCTTTTTTTGCCAGTTTATATCAATTTTCATCCCATTTCACCAAAGTTCCACCTATTTTTGCCACTTTTACACCATTTCAGCCCCTTTTACAACTTAATATGCACATTTTTCCAATTTTTGCCATTTTTTTAGTCATTTGTTGCCACTTTTATCTAATTTTTGGCATTTCTAACCCATTTTAGCTACTTTTAGAGCCTATTTTCACTACCTTTCTCACCATTTTTTTTTTTTTTACCATTATTAACCCATTTTAGCTATTTTTAACATATTTTAATTCTGTTTTTAACAACAGGATTTACATTTTTAAGAGGGCTACTTACTACACAGATGATTTTTTAAAATGTGTTTCTTTGATGAGCGTGGTTATTTTTCAGGTTGAATATGAAATACCACAGCTTGACTTAACAATGGACTATGATTTTGCTGGCCCCCAAAAGCTCTCTCATTTTCCCCCCTTTATGGGCAGCCTTGTCTGCACATGACTATTCTTGGAGGGCTGTGTTCAACCACCTTCAGTTACAGTGGGGGTCCCCGGTCTCAGGCACCTTTACTTTGGGGGTCACAGGCTGAGAAGGTTGAGAACCACTGCCCTAGGCTATGTTTAAGAGCCACATCTACCACTAACTCCGCCCTAAAGCTGTGGTTTTTGTGTTGTTTTCTTTAGATTATTGTCCCATGCCCTTGTTATCTGCAAAGATAACCAGAGCATGACCTGGGTTGTGTCAATCCTCCTTTCCACCCGATGGGGCCCTCAGGTGGGCATACTCGCATTACACGCCTAACTTCAGCCTCAGATTGTCTGCACATTACTGTATGTTGACTTTTCTGTGTCATGTACAGCACTGTGGTCAGCTGTTGCTGTTTTCAAATGTGCCGTATGAGTAGACCGTTTTAGTGTTAGTGAACTGAATGATGAATTTTGGTGGGCGGGGCTTAGCTGGAGGCAATCACTTTCCTTCCCACTCCTTAGCCAGTGCTTGCTAGTGAGTTGTTTGTTGAGGCTTGTCTTTGACACTGGAGGAAGAAATAACTGATATCTGAACATGTGAGTTCACAAACACTTCAGAGTGTTAGCCTTAGAAACTGACGGTAATGAGCGGGAGCAGACTGGTCAACCTGTGCGCTCAGGCGTGCTTTCACACTTGGCCCAGATGTTTCAAATCGTAGAAACATCTTCTCTGCTAAGAGAAGCATTTAGTCTCTTCTTTACTCTACCCTTAGAGCAGTGATTCTCAAAGCTGGGGTCGGGACCCCATTTGGGGTTGTGAGACACTGAGAGGGGTCTCCAAGATGGCCTTAAAAGAAAACATTTTTTTTTAATTACACATTTGCCGATCCACACCAATGTTGCCAATTTCAACACATTTTTGCCTCTTAAAACTCATTTTGGTGGATTTTAAACCCTTTGCACAGTTTATTCTGCCAAGTTTGGTCACATCTAAACCAATTCTTTCCATTTTCTTTTCTTCCTGTTAACCATTTTTGGGCCATTTTTATCCATTTTAATCTCATTTCATTATTTTTATGCCCATTTTTGACAGTTTAACCCCTTAACACCTGTTGTGTCATATTTGATACATACTTTTATGATACCTCTATCTAATCCATATGATCATAAATGACTAAAAATAAAACTTCTGAATACAATCTGTTAAATGATAAAAATGCCCTCAAGTGGATTATCAGTTACCAAAAACACCTAATGCATCAAATGAGATACAAAAAATATATATGTTAAAATTTATGGAAATTTAGATTTTTTTTGGATTTCAGTAGAAAGTTAAATAAATAAACATTTCAGTCCAAAAAAGAAATAAAGCTAGAAGATCACACTTTCCACACAAAATGATTGCAATGCAAAATGTGGCTTTGTTCTCATGCTATCATGAGATAAAAATAGAAGATGATGAAATCTTTGCGGCTTGATCGTGGACCCCTGAGTTGATAAATAAATGTTGCTAGGTCTGATCAAACTGCTGCTATGGCTGCCTTCACACTCATCTCCTCAATAGCTTGCATTGTTTACAGGCTTAGAGTACAACCAACACCCCATTTGAGGTGAATTCTCTAACTGGGAACAAGCGTTTCAGCTTGGAGCTTTGTAAGATACACTATATTGCCAAAAGTATTCGCTCACATGTCTTGACTCGCATATGAACTTAAGTGACATCCCATTCTTAATCCATAGGGTTTAATATGATGTCGGTCCACCCTTTGCAGCTATAACAGCTTCAACTCTTCTGGGAAGGCTTTCCACAAGGTTTAGGAGTGTGTTTATGGGAATTTTTGACCATTCTTCCAGAAGCGCATTTGTGAGGTCACACACTGATGTTGGACGAGAAGGCCTGGCTCTCAGTCTCCGCTCTAATTCATCCAAAGGTGTTCTATCAGGTTGAGGTCAGGACTCTGTGCAGGCCAGTCAAGTTGATCCACACCAGACTCTTTCATCCATGTCTTTATGGACCTTGCTTTGTGCACTGGTGCACAGTCATGTTGGAACAGGAAGAGGCCATCCCCAAACTGTTCCCACAAAGTTGGGAGCATGGAATTGTCCAAAATCTCTTGGTATGCTGAAGCATTCAGAGTTCCTTTCACTGGAACTAAGGGGCCAAGCCCAGCTCCTGAAAAACAAGCCCACACCATAATCCCCCCTCCACCAAACTTTACACTTGGCACGATGCAGTCAGACAAGTATCGTTCTCCTGGCAACCGCCAAACCCAGACTGGTCCATCAGGTTGCCAGATGGAGAAGCACGATTTGTCACTCCAGGGAACGTGTCCCCACTGCTCTAGAGTCCAGTGGCGGCGTGCTTTACACCACTGCATCCCACGCTTTGCATTGCACTTGGTGATGTATGGCTTGGATGCAGCTGCTCAGTCATGGAAACCCATTCCATGAAGCTCTCTACGCACTGTTCTTGAACTAATCTGAAGGCCACATGAAGTTTGGAGGTTTGTAGGTACTGACTCTGCAGAAAGTTGGCGACCTCTGCAGACTATGTGTCTCAGCATTCGCTGACCCCGCTCCGTTATTTTACATGCCTACCACTTGGTGGCTGAGTTGCTGTCGTTCCCAATCTCTTCCACTTTGTTATAATACCACTGACAGTTGACTGTGGAATATTTAGAAGTGAGGAAATTTCACCACTGGACTTGTTGCACAGGTGTGCAAATTCACTGAGCTCCTGAGGACGAGCCATTCTTTCACAGATGTTTGTAGAAACAGTCTGCATGCCTAGATGCTTGATTTTATACACCTGTGGCCATGGAAGTGACTGGAACACCTGATTTCAATGATTTGGATGGGTGAGTGAATAATTTTGGTAATGTAGTGTACATTCGCCACATGACGGACATGGAGCTGGTTTATCTTCTTTGCAAGGCTAATTATGAAATTCCTCTTTGGAAAAAAAAGACGACAATGCTTTGAAACAGTTTAAGTTGTAGATAATTGTCATCGTATTAGAGTAAATTTGCTTCTCATGCATGCACATCTGCAATGTAATAAGCCTCTAAATCACAAACACTTGTGCAAACAGTCAAACACATTTCCAGTGAGGCTGTTTTTTGACACTGATAAATTTAATCCACCAGAGTGTAGTGGGAGCCACTGGAGTAGCCTCCAAAGCTGAAATCCACCAGTATTTGGCAGGTTAAGGTTAATGTAAAGCCATGGTTGTCAACATTTTTATTTAAGGAATTTCCCCTTGTGGAACTAAAAGAGGAATATCCCATCTTATCTTATCTTAAGAGTCAAACAGAAAATCTGGGAGATTTTCCAATAAAATTTGTTTAGTATACACTTTTGGAAAATCTCCATTTGAAGGGCTGTTTAACTTCAGTCGTTTCATCAAAATTCAGAACACCCCCACCCTTAGACCTGAGTGTGTGAAACAAAGGGTAAGGGTTAGATCAGTGTTACTCAACCCTAATCAACCAAAGAGCCAAATTATTGAAAAATACCTTTGCAAGAGCCACAATCTAAGTGGTGAGAAGTGGTTAAAAAAAGCTTGAAGTAGCAATAAGAATAAGTTAAAGGAGGCAAAAATGGTCCAAATGCAACAAAATGGGTGAAAAGGGGCAACAATGGGGAGTAAAATGTGTAAAAAGAGTCAGAAAGGAGCAAAAATGGGTGAGAAGTGACAAAAAAATGAGTTACAGGTAGCAAAAATGGTCAAAAAGAGGCAAAAATATGGCATAAAAATGAGTGAGGTGACTAAAATGGGCAAAAAACAGTCAAGAGTGGCAAAACAGGCAAAAAAAGGAAACTAGTGGTATTTAGTGGCAAAAGGTATCTTAAATGGGCGAAAAGTGGCAACAACAAATGGTGAACAAGGCAAAAATGTGATTATAGTGGCAAAAATGGGAAAAAAGTGGCAAAATGAGCAAAAAAGTAGGAAAAAAAGTGGTATTTAATGGCAAAGGGTAGCTTTAATGTATGAAAGTCGGCAAAAATGGTGAAAAAGTGGCAAAAATGGATGAAAAGGAGCGAAGATGGGGAGTTAAATGTGGAAAATCAGGTTCTGAAAGAAGCAAAAATTGGTGAGAAGTGACAAAAAAATGAGTTACAGGTGGCAAAAAATAATCAAAAAGTGGCAACAATATGGCAGAAAATGAGTGAAAAGTGACTAAAATGAGCAAAGAGCAGTCAAGAGGCGGAAAAATGGGCAAAAAATAGGAAACTAGTGGTATTTAGTGGCAAAAGGTATCTTAAATGGGTGAAAATGGGAAGAAAAATGGTGAAAACAGGCAACATGGGCAAAAAGTGGCAAAAAAAAGTGGTGGAAAAGGGCAAAAATGGGATAAAAGTGGCAAAAAGAAGTGGTAAAAATGGACAGAATCTGGGGGAAAAAGTGGTGTTTAATTACAAAAGGTATCTTAAATGGTCCAAAAATGGGGAGAAAAATGGTGAAAACAGGAAAATATGGGATTAAAGTGTCAAAAAAAGTGTCAAAAAAGGCAAAGGGTGGTATTTAATGGTAAAAGGTAGCCTAAATGGACAAAAATAGGATTAAAGTGCCAAAATGGGCAAAATGGCAAAGGTAGCTTTAATGGATGGAATGTGGCAAAAATGGTGAAAAAGGGCAAAAAGGTTTCCTTACTTAAGGTTTTCTGGTGGAATAATATTTAAAATTAAGACATAAAAAAGCCACAGATAATCACAGCAGAGCCACATGTGGCTCCAGAGCCACAGGTTGAGTATCACTGGGTTAGATGATAGGGACAAGGGGTGTACTAGGACTGAGGCTCACGCTCAAAAACTGGGCCAAAGAACACATTTATTTAGTTGATGTGACTTAAAACTTAGTTCTCAGGATTGTTACTGTGTTCACAGCAGGGGCCCTCTCATGGCTTCCTATCTGACCAAAGGCTCTCTCACCTGGACTTTCTCACTCACCTAGTTTCACTTACTCATGCCCACCATATGTGAAGGGGTTTAGGGACTGAAAGAAACAGGCTGCTTGAAATCACACCCACCCCAGTGCCCTCCTCACAGGAGACGCTCTGAAACGCTGCGACATATGGCAGAACGAGGCCTGTGCACATTGGCATAGGGAGGGTTTATTCCACTGAAATCATAAGAGATCCTTTATTTCATCAGAAAATCTACTGAGATTAAGACATCTTTCAGAAGAGATCCTAGAACAAAAATACTTTGAAGGAAAGCCGTTGAGTCAGCGGCAGAAAGAGAAAACAATGAGTGGGAGGTCAGACAATGGTTTTTCATGCAACAAGTACAAACAGAAGCTGGAGTGTCTTAAAGGTTCAGAGTTATCTAAGGTTCCCATGTCCTTTAGGTGCAGAGTACAAATCCAGTTCTGCAGGGATTAGTATGTACATATGGGATAGCTGCTGTAAAGTCATCATAGGATCATGTGTCATTATTATTAGATTTAAGTGAGGGTGGAGGTACGACATTAGAGAGCTTTAAACATCGTGGACTGTAAATTTCCTCTGGCAGCTTAATAGGCTGTCAGACTTCTAAGCAACCGAGGAGAACTCCAGTTTATTTGAGCACAAGCTTTATTATAGCTATTATCTTTTAAAAATGATGGCCTAAATTACAAAGAAGAAAAGAAAGTTTTGGAATTGTTCCAAAAGATTGCTTCAGGTTGCTGCTGTGAGAGGATGAAACGTAAACCTTGAAGCCAAATGTCCTAAACAGAGCGGACTATTTTTACCCCAAGTATCTCTCAGCATTAGGAGAAGGATTCCTACAGGGATATTAGACACGTTTGAATTAAGATGCTTTAAAAGACAAGAAACTGCATTTAGATTGCTATGACAACCAAGGTTACCCAAAGGGGGGAAAAGGGGGGAGGCCTTCACAGTTGCAGTCTTAGCGGTGGTCCATGTATGTGAAGAAAAATGGCATATATTAAATTCAAGCAACAGTGAAAGAATATTAAATTTGCACCTTTATATTCACCATTAGTTATAAGCAACATAAATACCTTTTTAGATAACATTGTGCAGAGGCCAATAGATAATTTAAGCCCCGCCCCTTTTTGGGTAAAAATATTTTATCTGAATAAATAGGAAGGACAAGGTTTTCAGTGATGTGTGTATTTTTACCATGTTAAATGATTTGGAGCACATCTCAAAAAAGTAGGGACAGGGCACCAAAAGGCTGGAAAAGTAAGTGGTACTTATGAAAAACAGCTGGAGGAACTTTAGGCAACTAATTAGGTTAATTGGCACCAAGTCCATTAAGTATGACTGGTATAAAAGGAGCATTTTAGCGAGGCAGAGCCTCCCAGAAGTAACGATGGGCCGAGGTTTACCAATCTGTGAACCATTGCATCTAAAGACTTTGAACATCCCATCTACAGAGCGTAATATCTTCATCAGAGAATCTGGAGAAAGGCTGACGGCTAATATTAGATGCCTGCGATCTTCAGGCCTACAGGGGTCACGATTCTTTACTTGAAATCACTGAAAGGGCTCAGAAACACTTTCAGAAATCATTATCTGACAACACAGTTCACTGTGTCATCCACAAATGAAAGTTAAAGCTGGATCATGCAAAGAAAAAAATCTTTTCTGTGGTCAGATTAATCAAAATTTGGGGTTATTGGGTTACATTAGGGCCTGATGTGTGGGCAGCACGTGGGGTCATAGACCCACAGAGGAGTAAACCCCTTAGAGAACTGCATGACGCGAACCATGGCGACTGTAGAAATGTAAGCACACGACTTTTGACGTTTTTGAAAAGAAAAAAACTCACAGCTGTTCTTTGTTCTTTTAACGAAGAAATGTCGTCAAGTTCTGATAAAACTAGCGTTTTAGCAGCATGTCTTCCGCTATAATTGCACCGACCTCTTGTTGCTGCTTGCTTATGTCACGACTGTGCCACGCCTTAAAGTACTGGTTTATTGCCTAGTAAATACACCTAATGTAGTGTCATTTCTACTGAACAATGTCCGCAGTTCAAAACAAGGAATAAGCAGCACAGGCAGAGCTGATAAGTGCTAGTCTGTGTTCATAATCTGTTTTTATTATATCATTTGACCCCCCAACCCACCCCAGAAGAATTTTCATACTTTGTATTTAATTATTCAACAGTAGCCGAGGCCAATGCCCTGTGATCGATCTGGTTCAGTGGCCCTACACAAGGTAAACACAATGTCCGAGTCTGGACCGGACAGCGGCGTGAATAATAGTTTGTAAAGGAATGAATGGCATGTTTGGCAGAGTGAACTCTGGGTAAACATCATGATCTATCTCAGTGCCAGCTCCGAGGAAACTGGAGATTTAAATGAACCGAATACCTTGCTTTTGTTGGCCTTGTAACACTGGTTAAATATTTAATGAGCAGACAGGTGATATGCTCTAACCCAGTGGAATGTTCCAGCGCTCAGAAAGGCTCAGAAAAACAATGCCCAGGAGAAACTAGGCCCTGTTGGACAGCAGTCATTGTGGGGGTTCAAAATAGACCTAAGTAACACTGAAAAAGGTGCACAATAAAATAAAATTAGCTAAATCAAATGTACCCATAGTTCTCCCTATGGGATGACTGTGTGAGGTCTCAATGAAGAGGCCAGCTCATCCTGTGCCCCACCTTGGGCGTGTGAACTGTCAGATAATATTGAATTACAGCTGTTGGAGGTTAGCCTTTAATCCAGCTCTTACTTTAAGGATCCCGCCCATAAATATGGGCTAGTAGGAGGAGACAGTGTAGTTTTGCTGACTCAGAGCATGCAGCGTCGAGCCTCAGGTGAAAACTTAAAGGTCACATTAATTATCTTTACTACGCACAGTTGCACATTAGTCACCAGTTACAGAGGTCACCAAACAAGTTAAAGGTTCTTCTTTTCTGTATGAATTTAAAGTGGGATTCATTACTTTCTAATTATACACCCCAATTCAAAAAAACTGGGACGCTGTGTAAAATTTGAATAATCACAGATTATAGTGATTTTCAAACCCCTTTAAACACATATTCAGCTGAAAACAGAATAAAGACAAACAATGTAACATTCACACTGTTCATTTTATTAGCACTTTTGAATTTGATGCCTATAATCCATTAAAAAAATTGGGACAGGGTCAAGAAAAAACTGGAAAAGTTATTGAATGTTCACAGAAAATTCACAGGGCGATAGGTAGTTTGGTAGCAGATGACAGCACCATAATTTAGTATTAAAGAAGCACTCCTGAAAGGCTTTCTCAATCCAGGATGGTGTGAGCATAATTAATCCAACACTTTATGAAGAACATTCCTGATGATGGATATTACAGCGTGGGTTTAGGATCTCTTAAGTAAGCCATTGTCCATTAAAGCTTCAGTCAGTGCATCTACAGAAGTTAAGACTCTACCAGTCAAAACCAAAGCCATATATCAACAACATTCACAGGCCCCGCCCACTTCTCCTGGCCCGAGCTCGTCTGAGATAGACTGACCTAAATTGGAATTCGTTTCAGAAAAAATGGCTGTCTAGTCCTCCATGGGAAAGAGGAAAAAGACCATCCAGATTGTTGAAAGTTCAAAGTCAGCATCTGTGATGTTGTGGGGGTGTTCTAGTGTCCATAGCAGTGAAGGCAGCATTAAAGGGATACTTCAACATTTTTGGCAAATCCGTCCATTGCCATAATCCCTCCAGTCTTAGTAATAGGTTCGTTACCTTCAGTTGTCAGTGCAAGCTGTTTTTAGATCGGCTGCTGCCGAGTTCGGAGCTGCTGTGCCAACTCAATGTAAGCAGACGGTATTCCAGCTTTCCCTCTGTCTGGCTACACCTAAGAGGTCTAAGTTAGTCTGTCATTTTACCTAAGAGGTCTACGGTAGACCGCATCCTGGCATTTTGGGTCCTCACTAAGGCGCACTCAAACTAGGCCATCAGTGCTGTGCCTTGACCCTGTTTGAGCCTAAAGTTCAGTACTTTTGGCCAGTGTGAGTGCATTCGTTCAGAAGGACGAGGTGGCACCTGACACGCTTTTTGGTACCTGATCCAGCTCACTGTGTAATAGGTGCCCAGGACCTGGTGGGCTGGTCCAGATGGTGGGGGTGACTGCCTGCTTCATGGATGGGGGGAATACCTGGAGAGATGGGACATGGGCCTGGAGCAGGCCTGGACAGAATGGCAGAAAAGAAGAATTTCACTGGTTTTGAAAACTAAGATATTTCAGGTAATGTAAGAGCTCAACAAAAAATATAACATACACTATATTGCCAAAAGTATTCGCTCACATGTCTTGACTCGCATATGAACTTAAGTGACATCCCATTCTTAATCCATAGGGTTTAATATGACATCGGTCCACCCTTTACAGCTATAACTGCTCCAACTCTTCTGGGAAGGCTTTCCACAAGGTTTAGGAGTGTGTTTATGGGAATTTTTGACCATTTCTCCAGAAGTGCATTTGTGAGGTCACACACTGATGTTGGACGAGAAGGCCTGGCTCTCAGTCTCTGCTCTAATTCAAGGTGTTCTATCAGGTTGAGGTCAGGACTCTGTGCAGGCCAGTCAAGTTGGTTCACACCAAACTCTCTCATCCATGTCTTTATGGACCTTGCTTTGTGCACTGGTGCACAGTCATGTTGGAACAGGAAGGGGCCATCCCCAAACTGTTCCCACAAAGTTGGGAGCATGGAATTGTCCAAAATCTCTTGGTATGCTGAAGCATTCAGAGTTCCTTTGACTGGAACTAAGGGACCAAGCCCAGCTCCTGAAAAACAAGCCCGCACCATAATCCCCATCCACCAAACTTTACACTTGGCACAATGCGGTCAGACATGTACTGTTCTCCTGGCAACCACCAAACCCAGACTGATCCATCAGATTGCCAGATGGAGAAGCACAAATTGTCACTCCAGAGAACGCGTCTCCACTGCTCTAGAGTTCAGTGGCGGCGTGCTTTACACCACTGTATCCCACACTTTGCATTGCACTTGGTGATGTATTGCTTGGATGCAGCTGCTCGGCCATGGAAACCCATTCCATGAAGCTCTCTACCACTGTTCTTGAGCTAATCTGAAGGCCACATGAAGTTTGGAGGTCTGTAGGTACTGACTCTGCAGAAAATTGGTGACCTGTGTGCACTATGTGCCTCAGCATCCACTGACCCCGCTCCGTTATTTTACGTGGCCTACAACTTGGTGGCTGAGTTGCTGTCATTCCCAATCGCCTTCCACGTTGTTATAATACCACTGACAGTTGACTGTGGAATATTTAGGAGCCAGGAAATTTCACCACTGGACTTGTTGCACATGTGGCATCCTATCACAGTACCACGCTGGAATTCACTGAGCTCATGAGAGTGAGCCATTCTTTCATAAATGTTTGTAGAAACAGTCTGCATGCCTAGGTGCTTGATTTTATACACCTGTGGCCATGGAAGTGATTGGAACACTCATCCAAATTTCAGTTATTTGGATGAGTGAGTGAATACTTTTGGCAATATAGTGTATATCAGTGAAGTTATTTTTAGTTAATGTAGACAGCCTCGTGCAGAAATTAAACATAACTTCGAAGTGCATCACATGTAAACTACAGTTACATGTAGAGAGCTCAGTAAGGCACTGGGTTCTAACCAGAGTTAGTTTTGGGAAGTTATGAGGGAAAGCCCAGTAAAACTGCCCAAATTTTGTGGTTTATGTCAAAAAAAGGGAAACAAACGAGTCTATGGAGAAATTCTGGTGAAGTGCTCAAAGTCATATCTGCTTAGCATTGACAGTTATACTCACTGGCCCTCTGACATTAGCATCGAACATCCACCACTGAATGTGAGTAGAGCCTGCATCAGCCAGCATGGCGGCAGACTCTGCCATGTGAACATCTCTGAGCTGCTGCAGATTTATGATCTGATTTCGAGTGAAGACAGATCCCTTTGAGTCAGAAATATAAGAACGGGATCAGATTGAAATGCTACTTTCTTTTTCATCCAAAAACAAGCTGAAAACTGAACAGTGAGGTTTTTGTTGTCTGGAAGCTTTGCGGTGCCAGGAATCAGTCTGGTTAAACGGCAATATTTCATTTTGAGTCACTGAACAAATAAAATATAACTGATTAATTTGGCAGCTTAAGGGCTCCTTGTTCGAGGATTTCATTACCTGACAGAGCTGTTTACTTGTTTTTAATGGTTGTGATCAGATAAGCTTACCTGCCGCTGGCTGTGGCTTTATTTTAAATTAACAGATATCAGTCATCTATCTACTCCTTAGCCTCTTCTCCAGAGAGTGAATATTACCCAAAATAAATATGTCTTATAAATCTGCAGCAGGAGCCAGGACTTATTTAGCTCATCTAGCAAAAAGTCAGTACATACAGTACACACTGCAGAAACAATGCCACAAACTCAAACAGAAAACCATGTATTAGCTGTACAACATGTTCTTATTTGTTCTCAGTAAACAAAAGAACAAAACAGGCTAGTCTCTAAAAGATGTGTATCTTTGTTTCAGCCTTTGTGCCAAACTAGCAGTCCTGCAGCTGGTGGCAATGATAATTCCAATGTCAAAGTCAATATGAATTCTGAATTACAGTCAGTTTAATAGTCAACGCCATCAACCCATGTCCACTAAGATCTCTGATTGCCTGATGGTGCATCTCAAATAATTACAATATTACAAAAAAAGTTTGTTCTTTTCATGTGATCTAACTCAAGAAGTGAAACTTCCATATATTCTAGATTCATCTCATACACACAGAAATATTTCATGACTTTTTGTGTTAATCTTGATGCTTACAGCTCACAAAAATCAAAAATCTACAATCACAGAATATTAGAATATCATAAACATCGGTCCAAAAAAGAACATAAAATACAGAAATGTTGGTCTTCTGGAAAACTGTGCCAATATCTGATATCGGGTTTTTCCTAGCAGCACTAAAATGGTTTGCAAATTATTAAAGTGGTAGATGGCAGAGTTTTCAAGTTGATGGTCAGTTATCTAGCTTTTTAAATGTTCAGAATGGTGTCCCACAAGGCTCCATATTGGGCCCAGTTTTATTTATTACCTCTGCCAAGGAGGTTATGTGATCGGGTGGGTTTGTTAGTTTGTAAGTTTGTTTGTTAGTTTAGAAGCAACATAACTCAAAAAGTTGTGGACGGATTTTGATGAAATTTTCAGGAAATGTCAGAAATGGCATAAGGAAGAACTGATTAGATTTTGGGACTGATCCAGATCACCGTCTGGATTCAGGAATTTTTTAAAAGATTCTGTACTATTTGGAGATAGGGTTAATGGTGGAGGTCTGCGCTGTCCCCAATTTACACCAGGATATGGCGAACATGAGTAACTTCAATCCCAGCAGCATTTGTGTGTGTGTTTCTATTCAACGTTTTGGAGTTTATAGAGTTTGAAAGACGCCCGTCCGGTCGAGGAGACGAGTCGGAGCGCAACAGAGAGAAAGACAACAAATTGTAGCAAGAATACTCACAATGCCTGAAGGAATTAAGGAATATTCACCCTCTGCCATGACTTCCAGTTGTCCAGTGAGACCATGGGTGAGACTGTCAGTGCATCTGTTGGCACTAGCAGGCAATGCTTCCGCCATGACAGTCCACCTGTAGTGAAGCCAATGCTTTACCCCACCGCATGTCCACCCCACCGGGGAGGGAGTAATCAGCGAATGCCGTGGTGGGGGGCACATGAGGACGGATCTAGGAACTTTTTGAAGGATTCTTCACTATTGGGAGGTAGGGCTAATGGCGGAGGTCTGTGCTTTCCGAGTGCTTTTCTAGTTATTTATATAAACAAGTTGTGTATGAATGTTACTGACAGTTTCATTTCTACGTGGACAGTGAAGTGATGCCCTCATCGTCCTCTTCCTTAGAAAGTGCAACAAACACTACAGGCGGCCTTAATGTTGTCCAGAGAAACCTCTGTGACTTAAGGTCCTGTCCACACGGAGACGAATTCAGAAGTACATGCAACAGTTTTTTGTTGTATTGGCATTTCATCCACAAGGAAACGGCATTTTGGGTGACTGTAAACGATACTTTTGAAACCGGGTCCCAGAGTGCACAAATCCGTAAACGACTACCGTTTCATCTCCATGTGGACGGCCAACCGCGTCCTTTTTGAAATGATTACATCACACATAGCTGGCGCCTTGAGAGGCGTAGCTCTCGCAAGGTGCTTGCGCAGGTCTGGCCAAAACAACAACAGAGATTACAGGGCTGTGTTCATGCTGCAGAAGCTACTGAGCTTGTTATGGCTTTCCAGCAAAATCTGATGCTCCTTTACCACCATCACGAAACCCACACACCAGATGTTCTTAAATCCAATGCAGAGAACAACCAGAAGGGCAACTAGAAGAAAGTTTGTCAGTTTTCTGTGATCTTATTCTCTCTTTGGTGCATTTCCGTGGCAGCAACACAGCGCCACATACAGGCTTGGCATATGCACTACAGCGTTTTCAGTCATTTTCAGAGGTTCTGTGCTTACGCGGATATTTCCTGAAATGGTCCAGTATTTACGGAAAGCATTTTCAAAATGAAACAGCAATATATCATTTTTGTCTCTGTGTGGATGTGGCCTTAAACTCATACTTAATACCAAAAATACCAAAGTGATGCAATTCTCAAGGTCTAAGTCACAAGTTCAAGGCAGTTCCTAGATTTTTACTTTAAACAATGAGGCAACTGAATGTGTTCTAACATATAAGTACCTCGGCTTTTTGTTAGAAGAAAATCTGTCTTTTAACCATCATATTGGTCATCTTGCAAAGAAACTGAGGCTGAAACTGGGTTTCTTCTATCGAAAAATACACTTTCTCTTTTGTTGCAAGAGAGAAAGTCATTCAAGGAAAATGACATACCCAAATACAACTGAGTATATCTCTGCAGCTACAAAGTCTACACTGATAAGCTTGGCATCATTGTAAAGATAAATCTATTGTAATCTCTGTAGAAGTTACTGGGACTGAGTAAATAAAGATGGAAAATAGCATGACTTCTTTTTTCTGCCTAAAAATGTTTGCACTTTTAGAGTATCTCCTGTGTCGCTGGCATGAAATATTGTAACAGCATTGAGGGTGCCTTGTTTGCAGTAAAGTACTGTGTTTAGAGGAACTGTAGTTTCCGACATCTTTCCAGTCTGCTGGTTGTGGTCTGAGCTGTGTTTTGTTTAGGTGGAAAATGTTAAGTTTGCCGTGATCTGTGGGCTTCGAACAGTGTGTGTAGGACTCTGTCCATGGACTTTAAGACTGCCTTCAAAGGTTTTCCCCAGAAGAGAGCTAGCCCAAGATATGGGGCCTCTGGGGATGAAAGGGGGAAATCAGAGGTTCTCAACCTTTTTAGCCCATAACCCCCAAAATAAAGGTGCCAGAGACCGGGGACCCACACTGTAACTGAAGGTGGTTGAACACAGACGAGCACATTTAAAAACAGTCATAGTCAAAACAGTCAGACAAAGCTGTCCATGAGGGAGGAAAAAAGGGGAGAACTTTCCGGGCCCAGTCATAGTGGGGGCCCAAGGAGTCATCAAGTTACACCAGTGATACTCAACGCGTGGCTCTTGAGCCACATGTGGCTCTTTTGTGATGATTTGTGGCTCTTTTATGTCCTAGTTAGAAATATTATTCCCCTAGAAAACCTTAAAAAAAAGGAAACTTTGACCTCAGAAATGATCCATTGTAAGTCACATTAATCAGTTTGTTTCCCACGCTTGTACAGTAGGCTTTATTTGGCCACTTTTAATCAATTTTTGCTGCTTTTAGCCCATTTTTGCCATTTCTTTTTGTCACTTTTGTCCTGGTTTTTTCTATTTGCTATTTTTTTCCCCTTTAGGCCATTTTTGCCACCTTTAACTTATTTTTACTACCACCTATCTTCTTCTGTCACTTAGATTGTGGCTCTTGCAAAGGTATTTTTCAACTATTTAGCTCTCTGTTTGAGCAGGGTTGAGTAACACTGAGTTACACTGTGATATCTATACTTTTTCCCCCTGAATAATAATGACTCTCATCAAAACATTTCTCGTTTTGAGCCATCTTAAAATCTATTTTCTTTTTTTATATATTATAAAAATGGGTTAAAAGTGGCGAAATTTAGATAAAAGTGACAGAACAAGCCTAAAAAGTGGTTAACGGTGACAATATTGACTTTAAAGTGACAGAATTTTGGGTAGAAAATGTGGTTAAATTAGATTAAAGAGTGTCAGAAATTGGTTTGAATAGGCAAAAAAAATGGCACAATTGGGTGCAAAAAGTGGTTAAAAGGCTTCACAAATAAATACTTTCAATATTAGAACCCAAAGAATGTGAGGGCTCAGTCTTTGGTTTGACAGGGGCCCAGCCAAATCTGCTAGCATGTCGGTGGGTGGACTTACTTTTTTACAGATTTTTTTCAACATTAACATAAATCTCACCAATGTTTTATTTCACATTTAACTGATTTTATGCTTATATTTTCATGAAATTTGATAAATACATTGAGAACCACTGCCTTAAACATCAATGACAGTGGAAACAAAAAACACTGGATACCAAGCACATTGAATTCAGTGTGAATTTCATCCACTAAAACTATGACTAAAACTATTCCTTGACAGCTGTTTTTTCCATGAAAAAAACTAGAATGAGACTAAAAAATTAATCTGTGATGACTAAAAGTGACAAAAACTAAGTTTAGTTTTCATCTAAATGACTAAAACTAGATTAAATGTTATGTAGTTTTTGTCAGACATTCAAAATCCGTGATATTTCTCCACTGTGGGTAAACCTATCAAAATGCAATGCATCTGTATCTATTCTGCCTCTCAGCTGTAGAAAGCAGGGACCCCAGGTTGGGCAGGGTGCAGAGAACACACTACCATGATTTGGTACCAGATTTAGGCAAGAGAATAAATGCTTGGACTAAAAGTAAAGACTAAGGGCCGGATCTACTAAGATCCAAATTTGCGTGTACTAATTTGCGTAAGCAATCTAGAATTTTGCGTTTGGGGTTGGAACGCGGTTTGCGGGTGATTTACTAAGAGTGATTGCATAAATGACAAGAGGTGCAAACATGTTGGAGACACGCCTATTTAAATGAGGGTTTTGCGTGTTTCATGGTTTGCACCATGGCGAGTTTGGAGAGCCGAACGCGCAAAATGAAATTCGACCCTACAGAACTACAGGTGTTGGTGGATGAAGCCAATAAACACTTAAACGAGCTACAGCAATGAATCCCTGTTTGGTCTCATTCAAGGAGTCCCGAGTGCATGGAAACCTAATAAGCCTGCACATCCAGCACGACATGGCATCCAGGACTTCACACAGAACACCAGAAAAAGCGGAGATCCCAGCTGTCATAGCTACCATACGCTGGAATGACCCAGATGCAAAAAAAATATAAACTTGCAAAGAGTTTCGTCATTCCAGGTATCAAAACAAACACTATTTCTCTTTTGTTGCAAGAGAGAAACTCATTCAAGCAACATTTTTGTCTGTAATGGATTATGGTGTTGTTCTTTACATGCATGCTACCTCATCCTCTCTGAAAATGTTTGATTCAGTGTTCCATGCTGCCTTACGATTTATCACTGGTCTGGGTTTTTGGACCCATCTTTGTGTTTTATATAAGAAACTTTGTTGGTTGTGCTTATACAATAGGAGGATGTAACATTGGTATATCTATTGTTAGAAAGCTATTTTACATGAACTGCCTTCCTATCTCTGTTCTTTACTGACTCCAAAAGCTGTCAGTAGCTGTAATCTTTGTTCTCATGGATTCATCATGTATGAGATTCCTTAAACTTGCTCTGTCTTTAGCCAAAGAGCTTTTAATGTTTTTGCTCCATCGTCTTGGTCAGAGTTACAGGGTCATCTTAAACTTGAGCGTTGTGTTAGTTTAGGAGATTTTAAACTAGAATTAGGGAACATTTGACCAGTGTGTGCATGTTTCTCTGCTGAAAGCTGCTGATTTGTTGATTGATGTAACCTCTGTTCTACGTCCTGTTTAATGTCATATATGTGAAACTTATCATGCTGCTGTCTTGGCCAGGACTCCCTTGTAAAAGAGATTTATTGTATCTCAATGGGAAAAAATCCTGATTAAATAAAGGTTAAATAAATAAAAAATCTATGCACTCAGTAATTGGCTGGAGCTTCTTTTGCACTAATTACTATGTGAGGTGTCATGGGGCCGATCAGTCCGTGGTACTGCTGGGGTGTTGTGAAGCCTAGGCTGCTCTGAAAGCAGCCGTCAGCTGCTCTGGATTGTTGAGTCTTGTTTCTCTTCTCTCTTGGCAATTCCTCACTGATTCTCTATGGGGTTCAGATCAAGCCAATCAAGAGTAACACTGTGGTCATAAATCAGTTTCTTGGAGTTTTGGCCTCACTGTGGACAGGTCCCTGCTGGGAAAGGAAATCAGCATGTCCATAAAGCTTCTCAGCAGATGGAGGCATGAAGGGCTCTAAAACCTCATGAAAAGTCTGACAGAGTTGACTCTGGACTTGATAAGGCAAAATGGACCAACACCAGCAGATGACATGGCCCCTTAACCCTTTTATCCATAGGCCCTTTTTCAGTGTTCAAGCTTGAAAATGACATACCAAAAAACAACTCCTTCTCGTGGCTGGCTCCAAATCCTCTCTGAGTTCCTCCAACAGCTCCAAAATGGCAGGGCTGGATAGGCGATATGTTTCAACGACTGTTTCCTCATTCATTCCAAAAATGTTAACACGAGAGTGAAAAATGCATTCTCTGCATCTTCTTTTATCTTTCTGATGTCTCTGTCTTGCCACAACTGGATGCAGACGTGCTATTTTGCACCTTTGAAAGACGCAACCCTTAGTGTGCACTGTTAGTAAATCAGCTTGTACATTCTTTTGCGTGTGCAATGAGTTTGTACAAGTTTCTATACACGCAGACCTTTAGTAGATCTGGCCCTATAATGGGAGACTGTTTATGGACTAAAAATAAACCAAAACGTTTTGAGACTTTGTTGACTAAAACTAGACTAAAACTAAAAAGGGTAGAAATGACTAAAGTGGGACTAAAACTTAAATGCATTTCATTTAAAGACTAAAACTGAGACTAAAATTTAAAAAAGCTGCCAAAGTTAACACTGCTTAGATTCTGTACCTCTGCTTCTTGGGGTAACTGTGAAGTCTGTCGTCTCACATCCATCGATTCATCCATCCATTGTTCCATCCATCCTTCCTTCCATCCATCCATCCATCCATCCATCCATCCATCCATCCATCCATCCATTCACCCATCCATCCATCCATCCATCCATCCATCCATCCATCCATCCATTCACCCATCCATCCATCATCCATCCATCCATTCACCCCTCCTTCCATCCATCCATTGTTCCATCCATCCATCCATCCATCCATCCATCCATCCATTCACCCATCCATCCATCCATCCATCCATTGTTCCATCCATCCATCCATCCATCCATCCATCCATCCATCCACCAATCCATCCATCCATCCATCCATCCATCCATCCATCCATCCATCCAATCATCCATCCATCCAATCATCAATCTATTCATTGTTTCTTCCATCCACTCATCCATCCATCCATCCTTACATACATACATCCATTCATCCATCCATCAAACCATCCATCCATTCATCATTTCATCCAGCCACTCATCCATCCATCCATCCATCCAATCATCCATCCATCCATCAAATCATCAATCTATTCATCATTTCTTCCATCCACTCATCCATCCATCCATACATACATCCATTCATTCATACATACATTCATCCAGCCAGCCAGCTATCTATCAGAAACTGATTACAGCTGTCTTTAACCTTTATTTAACCAGATAAAAACCCATTGAGACAGAGATCTCTTTCACAAGGGTGACCTGGCCAAGGGGTCAGCAGCACACGTCATGATAAGTAATACATCTTCAAGAGACAGATAATACACAATAAGTTAAAACAACAATAATTAAGAATTAGAGCTACATCACATTTTTAAGTGCAGGAATAATGGTCACAATAACAATGTAAAAACACAAGCACTGATCCATGGATTTGTGTTGTCTATCATTTAAGATAAAGCGAAAATTTTCCAGTGAGATGAGTTCAGACAGTTTCAAATCAGTCTGGAGGGTATTCCATGCAGAGGGGGCAGCAAATCTGAATGCTCTTTTCCCCTGTCCAGTCCTGACACAAGGAGCAAGCAGGTGGGGAATATCACAAGAATGCAAAGCATAGTAGCTTTTAGATCTTTGCACAAGAGTACGTAAGTGGGAACCAAGCCAAGAAGCGCCTTGTAGATCAGAGTCAGCCAGTGAGTGTACCAGCGAGCACTCAGAGAGGGCCAGCCAGATTTGGCAGAGAGATCACAATGATGAGTGAGGCGACTACAGCCAGTGACAAACCTCAGTGCACAGTGATAGACAGTGTTCAAAGACTGTAGACAGTTCGCTGAAGCTGTCATATACAGAACATCTCCATAATCCAGCAACGGTAGAAAGGTTGCAGAAACAAGATACTTACGAGCTCTGAGTGAGAAGCAGGACTTGTTTCTGTAATAGAAGCCTATTTTAACCCTGAGTTTGGTGACTAAACTGGCAATATGTGCTTTAAACGAGAGCTCGCGGCCGATAAGAAAAGCCAAATATTTGTAATTTGAGACTATTTCAATGGGAACACCTTGTGAAGTTAGGACTGATGGGATGTTCCCTGGTAACACACTGGAACTAGAAAACACCATGAGTTTGGGTCTGCATTTAAAACCAATGTATGTTTTTTTTAAACAAGATTGCACAACATTAAAAACAGACTGTAAAAACTCAAAAGTCTGCATAATCGAAGATGACCAACAATAAATAATGGTGTCATCTGTATAAAAATGGTAAGAGGCATTTGACAAATGATCACATATGTTATTAATATAGATGGAAAAAAAAAGATCCTAAGACTGAACCTTGGGGCACACCTTTGGATACCTCCAGAAATGATGAGGTGGAGCCAGCCATCTGGACACATTGGGTTCTATCAGACAGGTAACTGGCAAACCATGATGCTGCACTTTTTGACAAACCAATCTGATGAAGCATGTTTATCATTAAACTGTGATCCACTGTGTCAAATGCCTTTGACAGATCGATGAACAGTGCAACACGGTATTTCTTACAGTCCAAGGCATCAATAAAATCATTTAAAACCTTAAGAGTGGCTGTAATTGTGCTGTGTGGCTTTCTGAAACCAGATTGAAAAGGTTATTAAATGCTGTTTGTGTCAAGAAACTCCCTCACCTGGTTACTGACTATGCGTTCAAACGCTTAAGCAAGAATACACAGTTTGGAAATGGGTCTGTAATCATTTACATCCCAAGGTTCGCCCCCTTTTAACAGGGGAAGAAAAAAAGCCGATTTCCAGATTTTTGGAATTTCACCAGTGGTGAAGCTTAAATTAAAAATAAGAGAGAGAGGCTCTGCAATGAAATCAGCAGCCAATCAAAGAAAGAAAGGGTCCAATTTATCAGGACCAGCTACTTTTCGTCAATTCATGCTTTTTGTCAAACATGTATTTTTTTAGTTCTTTTTTGATAAAAACTGTCGCTTTCTATAGAAACTGTCGGCTTTTGGGTGTTTTGGGAGTGCAGTTTATACTTAGCTGAAATATCTCAGCTGCCTAAAAATCACAAACATTTGAAAGACTATAAAAATATATACAAAAATATTTGAATCAGACCACTTAATTTAGCCAATTTCTTTAGTTTTTTTTTTTTTTTTGAAAGTTTAGCCCCCAGTATGCATGTTAAGTAAAAAAAAAACTGGCCCTTGTACAAATGTAGTTGATGACCCCTGTCTTAGATGCTTTCCTGGTTCAGTCTGGGTAAAGATTGAAGAGTTTGTCTTCACTATAAAGAAATGTGGAGAGTACTTTAATCAGGGTTTAAGACTATGATAGAAATAAGTCAGTTTTTTTCAATTATCTATAGCATTTCAAACCTTTTTTTGTGTGTGTGGCTGCAACGTGTAATACACTTTTATCCTTATAAGGCAATTTTTGGATAGATTTGTTAATTTGAAGGAGTAGCAGGAGTATCTTGTGGGGTCATTTACAATTATTTTTGGGTTTAAGAATTTTTTGAGTTCTTGTGATTTTAACCCAGGCCAAAGGGACAAAGTTGCATACCTGTGTATTAAATCACGAGAACTTATGACTGATTAGAAAGCGTCTTCATTGTGTGTTAGAAAATGGTCAGATATGAACCCGACCAAACTTGACATAGTCATGCAACCATGGTACAAACAGGTCCAGGACTCAGACTACAACAAACCAACTAAAGCAATGAAACCGTCTGAAGTCAATATAATACAGTTTATAGTTTTGTCATGTTCCTGAGAATTCATAAAAAAAACAAACTTTCCTTTCATGTCCAATAATAAAAGCAGCAGTAAATCTAACCAAGACTTCTGTCTTTCATGAGAAAACACTATAAAATGTCTGATTATGTTTAAAGAGTTGTTTGTTCATATTCAAGTTTGTTCAGGGCTTCTTCTGTTGACAGCAGAGTCCAGTTGGCCATCTGCTGCTGGGATGTGCTGAGGAGGGGCTCAGTCTGTTTCTGACCTGCTCCCTCGTTCTGGGAACACACGGTTCACTCTGCACACATGAGGAAGTGCAGTGTACCTTAGATAAAGCGTTGCCCCTCAACCCCCCCCCACATACTGTCTCCACACACATTAACACTCATAGGACTCATCCTCCACTCTGCTCCCTCTGCGGTTTGAGTATCTCAGAGCTTCTGGATGGCAGACCTCAGCGGTAACCCCCCACCCAGCTCTGCACACAGAGGGGCATGTTTCCTGAGCAGCTTGAGCAAACATGGGGAGTGGTGGTGACCCGAAAAACAACCCATATGTGGCCCCATTTTTACCTTCCCTTTCTGAAACCCCAGTGCATCGGTTAACTGCAAAGGGCAGGAGAAAATGTGAACTCTGTGCTCCTTTGTGCTGTTTTTATGCCTCCACATTGGCAGTAGCCAAGACAAGAGGCATTAAGGCTCCAGGTCATCCTGTTTTCTGTGCAACCATCCATCCAGGCCTTTCCTTTGAATGTCCCATTGTCCGTGAACGCATCTCTCACAGCAGAGAGCTCACTCTCTCTCCTCCGACCATCCAGAAAACTCCTTTGCACACGGCATCAGCGGCGAGAAGCAAGGAAGAGGAAAGTAAACAGAGCAGCGTGGCTACTTAGGGAGTTAGCTGACTTTAGAGACAGTTAACGAGAAACAGCGCTGGATCTGCAGCGTTGAGCAGTCGTTCAGCTTTGAAAAGGAGGAGGTTGAACTCACGCGGTATTCGTTAAAATACGCCGCAAGATGACTCCGAGATAACGGCGGCAGTAACATAAAACGTCACTAAAGACATGAGCCCAGTGCTGTTGAAAAGCAAGGATTTAGAATACGAGATTTACCTGGGCGTGAGCATTTTTCTGAAAACTCCCTGCCAGAGTCGAACACATCAGAGAGAAGACGGCCCAGCAGCGGACAAATGTGATCCACTTCTCCACAACTACGGAGACTTATCTCAGCTTTACAGTTCAAAACACAGACAACGAGGAGTTAAAATGTTCCGGCCTCCAGACAAGCTTTCCCCCCATGATCACACAGGAAAGTTTATTGAATAAGGACTAAAGACGCTCCCATGTTGTGAACTTGTCAGAAACTGGTCCAGCGTTCATCAGCACAGATAACGGACTGACATAATCACAGCTGTGAGCCTGAATAGAGGACTAGACTGTTTTGTGTAGGTTTGCTTCAACCTTAATGAGGAAAATAATCATTTTATAGTCAGCAATAGTAAACATAACAAAAAACATTTCAGGACTTTCCATACACTGTAAAAGACGGAGTATTTCATGATTTATGTGTTTTTGATTTATCAGTAAATGACTGAATAAAGTCCTTTTCAAAGTAAAACTGCTAAATTTGACTTAATATTGATTTTAACCCTTTCTGCATACAATTTTTTTAAGAAATCCAATAGAACAGTCTATTTTAATCACCAAAGTAGAGTCATTTAGGGCTGAATTAAATACAGCTGCTGAGAGGCCATTTCAAAATATTGCGATATATGTCGTGTATCGGGATATAGCAAAAATAAATCGGGATATCAATTTTGGGCTATATTGCCCATCCCTAGTCCAATCCTTTTTCCACCCCTGTCTATTATGATAGGCCACAACAGAGAGTAAGTTTTAGACCTGCCCTGTTTGTAAGGTGACTTAAGATAACTGGTTATAAAACGGTGCGATGCAAACAAAGATTGATAGATTGATTGACTGAGTGATATTAGTGCCCGTGGCAAAGATCACTAGCACATCTGTGAAGGCACCAATAATACTGAAAAGTACATACAGGTTTTTGAACATCATATACTTCCATCCAGATTATCTTTTTTAGGGACAGCCCTGATAATTTCAGCAAGACAATGCCCAGCCACATTCTGTACGAGTTACAACAGCATGGCTTCACAATGAAAGAGAGTGGGGATCTGTACAGTACATTGTGAAGCACCATACACACCAACAGGAACCCCGCACTGTAACAACACAATATCTCAAGACAGCTTTGAGTCTGGATGTCATGAAGTTCAAAGGTCAATGTCACTGGGGCTCTTAGTTTGAACACTTCTACTGATCCCACTATCACAGGCCTTCTTCTTGACCCACCACTGAACTTTCCCTGTCCAGGAAACGTTCACCATGTAGGGGCAGCCAGTGGTTATAGCTTTAGAGGTGATCTCAGTTCACACAGTTTTAAAGTAGGACACAATCTGGAACAACGCCTGTATTCATCCTGACAAAGCTGTGGGATTATTCTGAGTAGAAGAATGTCTACATCAAGAAGACTCGATGCTATCTCTGCTGTATAGTAGCTCCTTCTTAATGAGACAGAGCTGCAGCATCACATGCTGAGGCATGAAGCCTCACATGATGCTGAGGAAAGACTCTTAAAAAGCTCTTATATTAAAGCCCTGGAGATGATCTGTTAACTTTGATATACTTTTTTATTAGGCAACCTTACATAAGCTGGTGTAATTTTGTATCTCTAGATTTACTGGCAAAACGTCCCTGTGCTGAGAAACTGTCTCCTTCTGTTTCCTTTTTTAACTTTCAGCTCAAAAACACTCACACACACTCATGCCCTCTCAAATCAAACCGACAGATTTACCACAAACAGCGTTGGAAAGGAGGTGACATTCTAACAAATTTACAGCCAGTGCAAAGAACCGCAGCAAGTTGAGCAACAGTGTGAGAAACAGAAGCTTACAGTTCATGTGTTTATCATATTTTTCCTCCACTAGATCCTGATTATACAGAGCGAAAGATCACGTCTCTGTTCTTCATCTCTCTGAGGGAAAGTGAGAAAAGACACAGATGATTGATGGCTCCGTGGTATAAAAGACTCATATACTTAAATCTCAGTGTAAGAAACGGTCTTGTGCGCTTGCTTTAACAAGAACCTTTTAATCCCAAAGATATTGGCTTTCAGCAGAGTACACACCTTTTAGCCCTGAAGGAAACCTGGAGCCTAACAGACGCTGTGATCATCTACTGTTCTGGTATTAAAGAGCTGACAGATTTTATATCTGCAGAGCAGGTTAATCAGAGGTTAAAAACATCCGTATTGTTCTTTTTACATATAAAACCAGTTGCATGATAGTAAAAGGAGCATCACATTGTTAGAAGCTCATTGGAAAACTACCACACCCATCCTGCAATCGAACATGAATGACACGATGACAGGAGACATCATCTGACACGCCACATGGATTTGTTTCGCACAGCCATCTGGGAAATCTTCAATAGGAAACGTTTTAGGAAAGGCAGAGACTTTGAAAACAACTCGGATTGTGATTGGATGAATGTTCTGTCACATTGCTACAGGCCAATCAGAGCAACAAAACACGTGACATAGCCGCTATCGAGCTGTGCGTGCACAGCTACCAAGGAATAATGCGAAACATGGTGACTAAAGACATGCCAGTACTCAACTTTTGTCATTTTTGAAAAGAAAACAACTCACTGCTGTTCTGTGTTCTTCTTTTAATGAAGAAATGTCATCAAGTTCTGATAAAACTGGTGCTTCAGCAGCATCCACGCTAAGCTCTCCCGCCAATCGCACCGGCCTCTTGCTGCTGCTTGCTTATGCCACGACTCCGCCGTGCCTGAAAGCACTGCCCCTGGTCGCTGATTGGTCCTGTCACTTTCTAACCGGGCCCAAACGGTTCAGACAGGAGCTTCAGAGTGGAGGTGGCTTCTGCTTCACATTGGAGGAGCCATTAGGCCGAATGACAGTGGAGGTCTGCAGCTGGACCCCTCTCGTATTTTCTGGAAGATTCCATTTCCTGGTTCACCAGACCCAAAAATCAGGAAAAACTCTTGTTATTTATTCTTTTGTTTTTTTTTCATTTTTGACAAAAATGGAAAAACGAGAAGTTTTCTTGTTTTTCTCATTTCTGTCCCAAAAATGGAAAAGCAAATAACAAAATATCTAAAAAGCAGTCCAATTTATTTTTTTTTAAACTTCATTATTTTGTTTTCTTGTTTTGTTGAAGTAATTGAGTAAAAGGTGACCCATTAGCGAAGGTGAATATTTAAAAAAAAAAGCCGACATGTCAAAATTTAGGTCTATATAGGCATCCACTGTAACCTTGCAAAGCAGATTGATACGCCTGTTTGGAGAATCCATCTTGCAAAGCTCCCGTCTGAACCACTAGGGCCCGGTTAGAAAGTGACAGGACCAATCAGTGGCGAGGGGCAGAACTTTAAGGTGCGGCAGAGTCGTGACGTAAAAAGCAACGTAAACAATCATCAAGGATAAGTTCACATTTTTATACTTGAGGAAATCTGCAGACCTCAGACTGATGGACCAGTAATAACAGAAATATGAGATCATCTTGGGGCCGGATTTAACTGTTCCACGGGCTGGATATGGCCCCCGGGCCTTAAGTTTGACACCTGTGGCCTAGGGTATCGTCCAGACTGGTAGGTGGTTCTGTAGATGTCCTAAGAGCCTTAAAATTGCCGGTGATCTCCAGCTGTATTACCAGAGAGGAAAAGGCTTGGACTAAATGCTGTCAAGCTTGACCTTGGCTACAGAGCATGACCTTGACTCTGGCACTGGTACCCCCCTTAGCCCTGGGTTGTTGTGCTGTGGTCTCCAAGCATGGCTGCCTGCCTCTGGGTCAGGGCAGGAGAACGAGGAAGTCTGGAATTAGATTTATTTTATTTTCTGTCACAAATCAATTGTGCACGTTATTTTTGTAAATCCACCCATCTCCTCAAAGTCACCTGAACAAACACAGCGCCTTTAAGCTGCTAATAAACCCAGGCATGAGCTGGAAAGCTAAACAACAGACCATATGACAATAATGCACTCTGTGTGTTCATGTCTTCGTAGCCTGAAGGGGATTGAACGCTGTGATCGCATTAACTGTGAGTTTTGGTCTTGTCATAAAGGATTCATTCATTCATTCATTCAGTGTGAGCAGAAGACTTTCGTACAAACATTCAGTAATCACTCAGTCTAGCCAGTAAATGGACTTCACTCAGTCTGAAAACAGTTCTTTTTTTAAAGAAGCTGCTGTAAAGTCAGGTGTTTAAGGTTTTCAGAGACCACAAAGCTACTAAATCACAACAAGGCTGAGCACCTGAAGCCATGTGTTGATTATCCTCATTTTCCCTCTGACCCAATATTACCATAAACTCACAAAGATTCTTCTCAGACTTTTTTTTAAGTCTAAAACTTCCTCAAGTCTGACAAACAAACACTTGCATTCAGTTGCTCCACTTCAATGGTGGGATTTCCTGCGAGTGTCTTATCAGTTAGATCCTGAAACAATGGACTACCCACGCAGATTTGTGCTCCGGGCCTGTCTGCTATGAGCGCTGCTGTCCTCCTCGTGGCTTTTCCCCCACGGCCAGATGTCCCTTTCTGGTCTGCAGCCAGCAGACTGAGAGTAGGGCAGGAAGAATCAGATAATTGGCCCGCCGTCGTGGGGCTTTACATCAGCATTTGGTTAAACTGGGACACTTGAAACTTCAGAACAGATCGGAAACAGTTGTGACCCTGGACTGAGAGGACAGCCTGGCACTGCACAGGAAAATATAATATAATTCACATGTCATCAATGGAAGGAGTGAAATGTAGAATTTCATCTGAATAAAGCTCATATACTTTCAGTCTTTTGAGCATGGTGGGTCTGTAAATAAAGGGACCGAAAACTCTCTTTGGGAATTCAGTACACACAATTTTATTTACATTGCCACATGTATCAGCAACACACGAGATATACACAGAAACATTCAAGGCTCCGGTTTAATAAATATGAAGCAAACAGAGGAAAACTTCCAGATCTAAGACTCCAGACATAATCCTGTATGTACCATGGGTATGTTTAAAAATAAAAGATAGATCCTCCATTTAACTCTTTTCCATTTCTTTCCTCTGCATTTTACGATCAAATACGGGACAATCCTGTATTCTAAGGCAGTGGTTCTCAACCTCAGGGTCGAGGACCCCTTGGGGGTCGCAAGACACAGATAGCGGGTAACCAGATGCCTCAAAAAAAAAAAAAAAAACAAGAATATTTTTTAAATTACACTGTTGCCACTTTATACTAGTTTGACCATATGTGAATCCTTTTTTTATCACTTTCTATCACTTATTTAGTCAATTTAGCACATTTTTGCCATTTAAAACTCATTTTTGTCCATTTTAAACCCTTTCCATCACTTTTTCTGCCTGTTTTTGCCACTTCTAAACCAATTCTTGCCACTTTCTGCTTACTGTTGCCTCTATCAACCACTCTTTACACTCCTTTTTGCCCATTTTAACCACAGTTAACTGATTTGTGCCAGTTTATATCAATTTTTCATCCCAGTCCACCTAATTTCTATCAATTTCTTGCACTTCAAAGCCGTGTCAGCCACTTTATAATCCCCCTTTGCCACTTTCTGTGCCCATTTCTGCCACTTGAACCCATTTTAGGTTATTTTTTTCCACTTTTATCTAATATTTGCCACTTTCAACTCATTTATTTTTCTTTAAAAATCCAATTTCACCACCTTTTCCACCAATTTTTTCCAATATTAATCCATTTGGCAATTTTTAAACCATTTTAATTATGTTTTTAACATAAGTTATTTTCATTTAAAGAAGGCTATTTACTACACAAATGAATAAATCAAGGTATTTTTGTTTTTTTCTGTTGATCAGAGTGGTTATTAATCAGGTCATGGTTTTCATAGCTTAACTTTAAAATGGATCATGGTTTTGCTGGCCTTCATGGACCCCGAGTTTGGCTGAGCCCGAGAAACCTCCCCCTTTAACCCCCCTTATAGACGGCCTTGTGTACATATGGCTAAATTCACTGAATTTACATGGCTGTGTTCAACCACCTTCAGGTACGGGGGGGGGGGGGGGTCTCTGGCACCTTTATTTTGGAGGTTGCGGGCCATAAAAGATTGAGAACCCCTTTTCTAAGGGACGGCTGGCAACTGTATAATGACAGAAGTTTTTCTGTGTTTTGGTAAGAATTTTAGCAGTACAGAAATGTGCAAACATATATCTAAACATTTTTCTGGCTTTTGGAAAGAAAGAGAAACTTTGCTGTGTGCCAAATGTACTGCTAATGCTAGCACTGCTAGCATACAACAGAGAGCAACAGCCAGCTAGCCATGAGGAAGTCAAGGAGCTCTTTGTTACTGGTGGGTTT
The DNA here is from genome assembly GCF_018320785.1 of Cheilinus undulatus. Lineage (NCBI taxonomy): Eukaryota > Metazoa > Chordata > Actinopteri > Labriformes > Labridae > Cheilinus > Cheilinus undulatus. The sequence goes on along the minus strand of NC_054871.1, from coordinate 49,323,859 downwards.
TTTTCACTGGTGACACAAACATTGCCATCATTGGTTGCAGTTTTCAGTGTTGTAGAGTCTGTATGAATGGATATTCTCTTCTTTTTTTGTGCCCAATGTTTTCTATAATCCTTTGACATGAGTACCTTGATGCAGACAAGATGGCCGACATACATCAGATCCATACCGGAAGTCTCAACCGGAAGTCCGTATGTCTAAGGTTAGGCTTGGACATTAAAACCCAAGTGGTTAGGTTCAGGGTAAGGCAGTGGGGAAGGTGATATATTTGAGATCCAGCACCAAGGGTTTGGCTTAGGTGCAAAAAAGACTAACAAACACTGGCAGCTGAGTCCAACACGAAGAAGAAACTTCTGCTTGGGACTTCTGGCATAGATTGGATGTATAGCGACGCCCATGTCGGCCATCTTGACTGCAGTTGGGTCCCTCTCTCCTGTGAAGCACACCAGATGGATTTGCTTCACACATCCAACAGGGAAACCTATCATAGACGGCTTTTGGGAAAGGGCAGAGCCTTTGAAAAAAAACTCGGAGAGTGATTGGCTGAACGTTCTGTTTGTCACATCTTTACAGGCCAATCACAGCAACAAAACATGTGACGTCGTAGCCGCTAGCAACAAGTAAACTCCATTGACAGCTGCATAAAGTGAACCACGGTGGCTGTTGAAGAAATGTCATCAAGTTCTGATAAAACTGGCGCTTTAGCAGCATCCACGCTAATCTCTTCCGCCATAATTGCACCGGCCTCTTCCTGCTGCTTGCATATGTCAAGACTCTGCCACGCCTGAAAGTACTGCCTCTGGACGCTGATTGGTCCTGTCACCTACTAACCGGGTTCAAACGGTTCAGACGGGAGCTTTGCAAGATGGATTCACCAGTGAGAAACACAGAAAAGGGCGTATCCATCTGCTTTGCCAGGTTAGTGTTTTGTGTGTGTTTTGGTAAAAATTTTAGCAGCACAGACATGTGCAAACACAAATAACTGAACATTTTTCAGGCTTTTGGAAAGAAAACGTAACTTTGCTGTGTGCCAAATGTACTACTAGCACAAAGCCTGCTAATGCTAGCACTGCTAGCATACAACAGAGGGCAACAGCCAACTAGACCATAATGCAGTCAAGGAGCTGTAAAATTCTAAGTCAACACTAGTATTTTTTAAATTAGAAACCAGTTTCTAACCTGTTCCATGAAGAAAGCTGATAGGAAGTAGCGTTGCCAGGTCCATTGCTCTGCTAGATTTCCCAAAGCACTCTAAAGAATTGATCAATCCATGCATTTTCTTCTGCTTATCCAGGGCCAGGTCGAGGTGGCCAACTCCTGCTGGGGAATCCCGAAGTATTCGAAGACCAGACTGGACGCATAATCCCTCCAGTGCATTCTGGGTCTTCCTCAAGAAGGAATCTCCAAAGAAAGCCGTCAAGGAGGCATCCTGATCAGATGCCCGGACCACCTCAACTGGCTACTTTCAATGGGAAGGAGCAGCAGCTCTATAGTTCCCTCTGGATGTTGGAACTCCTCTCCCCATCTCCAAGGTTGAGCCCAGCAACCTTCTGGAGAAAATTCACACACCGCTTGTATCAGCGATCTCATTCTTTCGGTCATTACCCAGAGTTCATGACCATAGGTGAGGGCTGGGGGGAAGATTGACCGGTAAATCCAATGCTCTGTCTTCAACCTAATGGTGCTGACTTTCATCCAGACCGCTCTGCACTCAGCCGCAAAACATCCTAGTGCCTGCTGGAGGTCCCGAGCTGAGGAAACCAGCAGAACCACATCATCCGCAAAAAAGCAGAAATGGAATTCTGAGGTCCTGGAACCGGAAACCCTCCCACACCCGGCTGTGCCTCGAGATCCTGTCCATGAAAATCACTAATACAATCTGAGATAAGGGGCCAGCTTAGCAGAGGCCAACATGCACTGGGAACGTGTCCGACTTTGTGCTGAGCATGTGGACACAACTCTCACTTTGGTTATACTGGGATCTGATGGCTCAGCCCTCAGCCCTGGGACCCCATGTTCCTGCAGTACCATCCACATGACGCCCTGAGGGGCATGTATGCCCAGCCATATTCTGCCTTTGATCCAGATATTCCTACCTAACCACAAGCATAGCTATCAAGTCGTACCCAGTTAGAGACAGGGTCATGCCATCCTAGGGCAGGGGTTCTCAAACTTTTCAGCCTGTGACCCCAAAAATAAAGGTGCCAGGGACCGGGGACCCCCACTGTAGCTGAAGGTGGTTGAACACAGCCATGCACAATCAAGAATAGTCATGTGTATAAGGGGGGGTAAAGAGGGGTGCCCTCTGCAGCCTAGCCAGACTGGGGGACCATGTAGGTCAGCAAAATCATGGTTCATTGTAAAGTTAAGCTGTGATATCCATATCTTATATTTAACCTGAATAATAACCACTCTTATCAATAAACAAAGCCTTCTTAAAAAATAAATTCCTTTTGTTAAAACTAGAATTAAAATGGGTTAGAAAAATTGGCTAAAATTGATTGACAATGGCAAACAATGGTGGAAAAGGTGGTGAAATTGGATTTCAAAAGTAGAATAAATGGGTTAGAAGTGGCAAAAAGTAGCAAAAAGTGGCTAAAATGCCTTTAAATTGGCAAAAATGGTAGGAAAATTTGGTGAAATGGGATGAAAAATTAATATAAACAGGCAAAAATGGGTTAACTGAGACAGGAAAATAGGCAGAAATGGGTTAAACTGGAAAAATGAGCATATTTAATGGTAAAATGTGGTTAAAATGGGCATAAAATGTGATTCAAAAAGTGGTTAATAAAGGCTATAATCGGTCAACAAAGGCAATGTTGTGAAGTGGTAAGAATTGGTTTAGATGTGGCAAAAACAGGCAGAAAATAGTGGTGGAAAGGGTTTTAAATTGATAAAAATGGGTTTTAACCCCTTAAGCGCCAAAGTCGCAAAATTGCGACAGCAACATTGCTGAATTAAACAGGCTATAGCTGCAAGTATGGTGCCTAATATTGTTACCATTTTACACCAGGAGATGGTGGACTTGAGTAACTTCAATCCCAGCAGCATATGTTAGCATGTTTCTATTCAAAGTTTTGGAGAAAGAGAGTTTGAAGATGCACCGCCGGTCGAGGAGATGAGGAAGTGGTAGAAGTGGTTGTAGTTGGAGTGTAAAAGAGAGAAAGAGAGCTAATTGTCGCGGGAATACCGACAATTCCGTAAGAAATAGTGGAATATTCACCCCTGTGACGATGACGTTCAGTCATCCGGTAATAGCGGTGCGTCGGAGCCACTGTGACTCCGTGCGCCATGAGAGTCCAACAGCAGCACATACCGAAGCCGATGCTTTTCCTCATCGGGGGTTTCAGGGGTGGTCAATACACGACGTTCAGTTGTCTGGTGAGACCAAAGCTGCCGTGCATCTATGAGCAGCCACAGCGAGTCTGTGCGCCATGAGAGTCCACAAAGCAGCACATACCGAAGCCGTTGCTCTTCCTTACGGTAGCCGGGGTGGGGACATGTTGGGGTTGCAGGGGTGGTCAAAACAGGAATATTGACGAAGGTAGTGGAAATAAAAAAAACACAGTGGAGGTAGAGGCAGAAGTGGTAGAAGCAGTGGCAGTGGAGGCTGCCTGGCATCAGAATATACAAATTAGATGAGTGAATTTACTCCCACCACAAACTTTGGGTCACACTGAATATTGTTCTCATTTACAGTTTGCCTTTATCTCTAACCACTTTCAAGCTACTGCCTTTTGAAATCTTGATATCACAATTGAATATTTTCTTGAAGAAACTGTAGCACCCAAGGGTTAAGAGGCAAAAATGTGTTAAAATTGGCAAATATGGTGGAAAAAAAGTGATAAAAACTGGTTAAAACTTGGCAAATTAGTGAAGAGTGGCAACAGTGTAATCCAAAAAATATTCTCAGTATAGTTTAGGGTATATTGAGACCCCCACCTCAGTGTCTCGCGACCTCAACAGGGGTCCCAACCCCAATATTGAGAACCACTGCCCTATAGGGGAAACCATGCAGAATATTTCTGAATGATGAGCGTCAGAGTGTCATCTTATACCTGTGAACTGTATAAGCTGTGAGTGAGCTGATAACACCCATCAACGTGTGGATTAGGATTAAAATGGCAGACATCCTCATCAGCGACTGTTTCCAGGCCAAGAGGCCTCAGAAAACAAAACTTCCTCTGCATAAGCGACCTTACCTGCTCCACTTCACATCAGCTGTATTGAGGCTGATGAGCTTGACGGACATCTGTCTGTCAAACTAAAAATTTGGGTGTCACGGTTTAATGACTGACCGTATCCACAGGTGACTTTCAGCAGAATGTGTTGATGGTTGTTGTTACAACCGATTTTAAAAATGAGGGCTACTTCCTGTTTGTTTAGTTGTCATGAATGACACTTTTATTGACATTACAAAAAAGCAATTCAAAGAGACATTAGTTAAGACTTTTTTCCATCTTAAATGCCTGTTTTAACTGTGACAACCATGCATTCAGCTAAAATTGCCAGTTAATAATGCTGTAACTCTTTGGACTGTAACACTGCCTGAATTCAAGCTCAGTACCAATTATTCCTAGATGTTTCTTTGGTTGATCATATTTATTTGGCAGTCATTCTTAAGGCCGGATATCTAGCTACTGGTAGTTTATCCGAGTTTTTGTGGGGAACTTTAGTCCTCTTTTGTTAGCTCAGTTGTGATTGTGAACCTAAAAGACAGGCGTGTCCTATGTGCATTTTTAAATCTAATCCTGGCTTCACTGGGAAAAACTAAAGAGAAGCAAAACTCTTTTATTCTGGTTGCACAATCTTGTAACAAGATATTTATTGATATTTCCATGGATCTTGATGGTTAAATATGATATTTCTGCCGTTATTGTTACTGGGTGTAAATGAATGAATTAGCCAACAAAAGTCTGCTACACTGGTGACACAAAGAGACACGAGCAGCCTTCTCCAGTTCTGTCTACAGTTTGAAACGTGCACATGTGAGAAAATACAGCATAATCAAATCTGCATCAATGTACCTTCAAAAGCATCAACATAACTTTACAATAAACACGCACTGATATTTACAAAACATGGTAAGCAGAAGGGCTGTGAGACTAAACTACACGATGAATCTTGAGCTGTGGCACCGCTTGACTCACAAAAACAGGACCCCTTCATGGTGCTCGTCACAACAACATCCACCATGGGGAAGATCTGATAGTGGAATGGACAGGGACAGACTACTGGCTGGGATGTGCTGAAAAGTCCCACATCTGATGGAGGAAACAGCTGCAAGGACTGCTGGGAAAGTAGCTACTGCTTGCAGAACAATGAGACGGACGGCACACGGGGGCTGAACTCTGCACCAGCGTCAACACGTGGGCCAGAAATGTAAAGAGACTCTGCTTTCTTTTGACTCGTCTCACAGCTGGCTTTAAGTCCCACTCCAGAGTGATTTTATGATGCTTAACAGGATTTAGAATCAGTTGTGGCTAGGCTTCATACAATTCTGTACAGGAACAAAACTTTTTAATTTGATCCGTGACTGTAGTGACTGGTATGGTTTAAGACATGATCTCTCTGCTCTCTAAGTGATTTACAGGACAGGTTGTTTCATGTTTGCTGGGACGTTTGCTGCTATTCCTGGTCTGTGTCTAGGCCATGTAAAATGGCTGAATGAATGTTCCAGATTAGACACTCAAGATGGTATGAAAGATATAAAATGCAAACAGCTAAAAATACTTAAAATACACCAAAGCATGTGACTTCTTTATACCCACAGGAGGGGGCAAGCTGCAATGTGTTGTTGTGTTTTCAGTGTTTCTAGACCTATGAATTAACTTTTGCATTGCTCAAATCACGGACATGGAGCATTTATGCCAAGGTTTTTAGGTCTTAACCTGTACCCCTGTATTTTAGGAATCCTGAGATCTAGTAACCTTGCAAAGCAGATGGATACGCCCGTTTCAGTGTTTCTCACTGGCCAATCCATCTTGCAAAGCTCCCATCTTAACCGTCGTGGGGAGTCGTAACGTAAGCAAGCAGCAACAAGAGGCCGGTGCAATTATGGCGGAACAGATAAGTGTGGATGCTGCTAAAGCGCCAGTTTATCAGAACTTGACATTTCTTCGTTAAAAGAAGAACAAAGATCAGCAGTGATTTGTTTTCTTTTCAAAAACAACAAAAGTCGTGTACTGACATGTCTACAGTCGCCATGGTTCACGTTATGCAGTTCTCTATGGAGTTTACTCCTTAGTGGCTACGTCACGTGTTTTGTTGCTCTGATTGGCCCGTAAGGGGGTGACAGACAGAACATTCATCCAATCCCCCTCAGAGTTTTTTTTTTCAAAGGCTCTGACCTTTTCCAAACCCCGTCTATGGAAAGTTTACCAGATGGATGTGTGAACCAAACCATCTTGCGTGCCAGGTCAGAGATCTAGGCTATTGCACGCCAATCCAAAAAATCTTTCACAACTGGCTCAGTAATCCAAAAAGACTATAAGCATGGGTTTCATTTTGACTGTTAAAAGCAAGAGGCATTGAAAATTTGAATTTTCTTTAAGAATAAAAGTGAAATTATGTGATGCTAGTTAGATTGGCTAGCTCCTGTGCATCTGTGGAGGTTGCATGAGCTACACTAAGAAACAAAAAGGGTAAGGATGGGAACAGCTGGTGGCTCAAAAGGGAACTCTTTAGTTTTTGGGGTGTTTTTTTAAAGTTTGGGAATCAACAAAAGCTTATCCAATCCAAGACGCCTAACAAAAATAGTCAATAGACCTTGATTAAAGTGACTAAAATGGACTAAAATGGATTTGCAATGTCTTGAATCTGAAGTCATAACTGGATTTTTTTTTAAATCCAGAATCACAACTGTTGAAACATTATTTATTTGGGAGTCTTTGCATGCTCTTAAGAATGAAAGAAAAGAAAAGACTGTTAAAAGTGCTAGCTGGAGTGGGATTTTAGCGGTGCTTCTATCAGTCTATGATTTAAATTCTGAAATGGAGAACTAAAGTCTCTTAACAACCGTTTGTGAGTGACAATTGAAAGTTCCTGTTTCCTGATCCTTCATGAAGGGGGGAAGGTAAAAGCAGATCTCAGAAATGGCAGTACCTGTCTCCTGCTCGTAAACAAAGATCATGGAGCGACCCTATAAAACCTGAACACTTATTTACACCTTTACAGGAGAGCTCTACAGCAGTCCAGCTGTCAAAACACCAAACTATACACCTGCTACGCTTATTCAGGAGCAAAGACAAACAGCAAGAGTTACAGACTTCCCAAGAGTCTCTGTCATATGACGCTTCCTATCTCATCATATAGGATGACTAAAATCCTCACATACAGATATGTACACATATACAGTCAACAGCGTACCTTAGCTTCACCACATTCCATTTTTGCTGATAGATCCAGTAAATATGGGCAGTTTCAACACACAAAGAACAAAAACACATCTCCTAATTGACTTGAAGCACTCACGGACTCTGAAGATGTGTTCAGACCAAAAATGAAGCGTTTTACATGAGTTTGACCGTGGGAGAATGTGTGGTTATTTCCTTTTGGTAAACACAACCAATAAAAAGTTTACCCTTTGAAGAACTCTCTTAGGAACAGACCGCTCGGTGTAGGCTCATCACCAGGAGGCTTGGTCAATTTCAATGCCTCCTCCAGGAACAATTTTTGCTACCGCTTCTAGCCACTCATGGTTAACCGCAACCGATAAAAAAAAGTGACCCACAAGCTGATGGGAGCCAACGTAAATGCCTTTGGGTACAGTTTGTTAATATTCAAGCTCTGAGAGATTTTCCAGTTAAAAAAAAGCCAAATAAACCCTTTTGAAATGGGCATTTATTGTTTGGAGTTTGGCCACATGATATCAAATGGTACTTTGAAATGCGTTTGCAAATTTCTCGCTCAAGTTGAATTATTTCCTCCTCCTAAGGGCGTTTTCACACTTTTTGTTGGTTTGCTCTGGCCCAAATCATTGACCCATTTGCGGCATTGTTGCATAACTACTTCAAGTTAGATCTTTGTTGAAATGGGGACATTTACAAGCAAAATGTACGATGCACAAGGAAAACACTCTCTCAATTTCTTGCAGAAGACTGGTTCACTCCTGCCTGGCTGTGGCTGCTACAATGACACTTAGCAGTCTTAAAATCCTCAGACAGCTACATCAACTAATGTTAGCTCTGCTCATCACTTTTTATATAGTTTTCATGTATCAACACTGGAAAACCATACAGCTTTAATATGCTGATGACCAGAGGAAGGCTTTTAACTCCTGCCAAGCAAACAAATGTAACACATTTCCTACAAAGTAGTAGCAGTTATCTACTGCAGAGGCAATGTCCTGTTGTCATCTGATAATATTGTGCTCTCTTAATTTGTGCTGTTATGTAAATGTTATATTAGTTTTACCGATTTTCACATGCACAATCATATGCATGAGTTGGTAATCTGCAGGAGCATTTTACTTGTATCTTTTGCATTGCATAAGCTGCAAATGCATGCAAATAACTCGTTTGTGTACAAGGAATTAAGGTGTTACACTAGTAGTATAAAAGTGTTGTTACATTTGTGGGATTATTACATTAAAAGCTGCAGATCTGTGGTGCATTTGTAGTTTGTTGTGGTGTTTCAAGTCTCTCCAGGCCTGCCTGTCTTTAGCATGTTTGACTGGCTACCAGTGTTGGGTAGCATTAGCTTTGAAACTAACTCATTAGATCACTTCATTACCATCTGCAAAAACTAATGCCTTAGATTACTTTGCTTTACCAATTATTAAAACCCCTTTAGCCACTCGTTCCATTTGCAAGTTATAGAAGCAATAATTAGCCTTTAAATGTGGAGACTGCACTGTTATTATGCAGCCTAATTTATGGCCCATAATCTGTTCACTTTTAGTCTGATAACACCCATAGCAGACAAACTTTTACAGCCCTGCTCACAGTCTGACAACAAACTGGGCAGAGAACTAAAAAGTCACACAAACGTGTGCATAATAACAGATGATTCAATGAAACGTACGTTTCACCATGATGCTGATCGTTTCCCCGTCATCCAAAAATCCAACATAAAAGGGAAAATTTCAGTGTAATGCTGTCCTCTGGCTCAACAAGCTAGCGACCGGTGCGTCCTGAAATAGCTGTGTTAACCTTCATGTGTGCCAACGTGCATTCAGGAAAGACAGAAGGGCAAACAGGGCCGATGCTTCAAGGGGCTTCTTGTTTCCTTTCTCTGTTTTTCTGCCACAAAAGTAGAAAAAATGAGTTTTTTTCTTCTTTTCGACATTGGTTACTTTATGAAAAGGTAACTCAGGGGTGTCAAACTCAAGGCCTGGGGGCCAAAACCGGCCCGTGGCACAATTATACTCGGCCCACCAGATAACATCATATGTTTATTATAACTGGCCCACTGGTTTGCAGTCTGCAGATTTCCTCCAGTTTAAAAATGTAAATCTTGCCTTGATGATTAAAAATATCCTTGTTAAGTCATTAAAATGAGAAAAAGTAAAAAGTTAAAATGATTAGATAAAAAGTCAGGAATGTGGGGAAATACATTTCTGTTTTCATTTCATATTCTTAATTTGCATCTCAGTTATGATGCAAAGTTATGGTTTTGACTTTGTATTTTATAATATAAAATAAAAAGTGAATTGAAAGACAACATTGAACATGTTGACCTTTTCAATTCACAATTTTGCCTTATCTTATTTTTTTTTACCATTTAGATCCTCAATTTTAAATCTTTAAGTAATATTTTGACCTTTTAAACTCATGATTTTGTATTTTACTCATCTTTTTACCCTTTTAGCTCCTTACTTTGACTTTTATCTTAGAATTTGACCTTTAAGATCATCAATTTTAAATTTTAAGTAATATTTTGACCTTTTAAACTCAAAGTTTATTTTTTCTCACACTTTTAATGGTTTAAACAGATGATTTTTAAATTTATCTCATATTTTTATCTTTAAAAATCATAATTTCCAATTATTATCTCACATTTTGACCATTAAAATTAATGATTTTACATTTATATTTCATATTTTTCCTTTTAGAAACATTATTTTGACAAATGGTGCCATGTTTTAACCTTTTGAACCAAAAAGTTAGAATTTTATGTCCAGAATTAAGCCTTTAGACTCAACATTTTTACTTTTTTTAATCTCAAATGATTCATCATCAGTGCTAAGCCCCCTCCCATAATGCATTGCTGGTGAAAATGAGATTGACAGTTCATGGTTAAATGTGGATCCTGTTCGGCCCTCAGGTTGGACCCAAATTCAGAATTCGGCCCCTGCTGTGATTAAGTTTGACAGCCCTGAGGTAACTAGTAACAGAATAGTTGAAATGTAAACCAATGCATGCTACAGTTTGTGATTTAATCCTGTCGTTAGGTTGCACTGAGGTTTGTTCATGTTTGAATAAACAGCCACGTTTTCAAGTGATCCTGGTCGGCACCAGTGTTAGCTTGACAGCTTTTAAATCAGCACAAATAAACCACAATAACTAGATTACCAAATATGAACAATAGAAAGGACAATTGGTCTTGTAGTGTGGCATAACCAATAATGTGTCTGAACGGCCATGATTTGACAAGAGTGGCAAGTCAGAGTTTTTCTTGCATCAGTTTAGTTATAGTGACAAATATAAGCAGATTTTTTAGTGAATTATCCGTATCAGCAGATCTCAACATTTCTGATATTTATGACTGATATACCAACTATAACCATCAATATTATATCAATGAAAAGACCAAGATGGTGCAGTGCAAGTGAGATATTTGTAACTGCAGGAGTTAATACTCTACATCACAGGTGCCAAACTCAAGGCCCGGGGCCCAAATCCAGCCCGTGGAACAGTTTAATCCGGCCCACAAGATCATATATTTCTGTTCTAACTGGCCCGTCTGTCTGAGGTCTGCAGATTTCCTCAAGTATAAAAAAGTGAACGTATCCTTGATGATTTAAGATTTCCTTGTTAAGTCACAAAATCTGAAAAAGTAAGAAGTAAAAATATTTAGATAAGAAGTCAGGAATGTGAGAAAAGAAATTCATTTTTGTTTTCATTTCAGATTTTTAATTTAGCATCTCACAATTAGGACTCCAGCTTAGGATTTTAACTTTTAATTTCATACTGTTAGCATTTCAACTCGTGATTTCGACTTCTCATATAATATTTTGAGCTTAACGATTCATAATTATAACTTTCAAGTGATATTTTGACCTTTTTAACCAATTATTTTGTATTTTATCTCATACTTTCAACTCCAAACTTTGACATCATAATCCCATAGTTTGACCTTTTAGACTCACAATTTAAAATTTTAAATATTTTGACTTTTGAGTTCATGATTACATGTTTTATTTCATATTTTGACCTTTTAAACTCATGATTTTGACTTCTTTCTAATATATCTGCCATTAAAAAAACATTATTTTTCAAATTCAATTTCATGTTTTGAGCTTTTTGAACTAATAAATTGACTTTTCTCAGGTTGTGAGCTTTTAAACTTATCCTTTTAACTGTTTAAATGTCAAAATCATTTATCATCAATGCTATTTTTTTTTTAAATATATTTTATTACCAGTGAAAACAAGGTTGACAGTTTCTGGTTAAAAAGGTGACCCTGTTAGGCCCTCAGGTTAGACCTGAATCCAGAATCCGGCCCCTACTGTGATTGAGTTTGACACCCCTGCTCTACATGCTGTTAACTATGTGTCACCACTATGGAAACACTGGTACCGATGCCAGATTTAAGTGTAATCTTATTTTTATGATTTTTCATACTGAATCTAATTTATTAACTTTCATTGTGACTTTTTGGAAACATGTATGTATTGTTCTGTCCTTTTTTATGTGCTGTATTGTTTTTATATATTCTCAGGACCTGGAGTCTGCAATAAAGTTTTGATCTGAACTGAATATCACCCGTATGCACCAATAGATTTTGTCGTATTGGGGAGGACCAACAGTCCGACGTCGGCTGAGGTCCTTTTCTTTGTCCCTACTCATTCCTTTAACTTTAAAGTGTATTTTAAGCACTGAACATGTATACGACAGTATCAATATCACTATTGGCTAAAGTTATTATACACATCTGCAAAAATCTAATATTGTGCTCCCCTAATGGGGGTTATTCCACGATAGTTTCTCCATGACAAAAGCAAATATAATTGGTCAGAATCCCACTTTAGCATTGCCATTCTGTCCAAGACAGGCCAATGCTTGTTTCTGATATGGTGCCATTGTAAAATACAAACTTTGAAAGAACCAAACAGGCTAGATATGAAAACGCCCTTCTTCATTAATGATGTCTTTTCAATTTATGTCCTTTGGTGCAAACTGACTTCTAACATTGAATGAGGAGATATTTTTTGCTCTTTTTTGGTCTGAACACGCCCCTAGCATGACTCATCATGCTGTTTTATAGCTTATAAACCAGTGTCTTAATATCTACACTTAATTGGCCCCCAGTAAGTATGTCCTTCATATAAACATAAATCTGAACAGTTGTAAATAATACTGACAATAAAAGAGTAAAAAAAATAAACTACAGCTGCTTTCACATGGTGTTTGATGTGACGTTCAAGTGCCTCAAGTGCTTTTTTTTTTTCCTCCTTGAATTGCAACAGCCAACCACAAAATTGCTACATAAATATCCACAACAGAAAAATAACAAAACACCAAAAAAATGTCCGGTAGCAGGAGATGAACTGCAGGCTAAAAAAACCTACTTTTTCTGAGATGTGTGAGAAAAACAGGGCTCGTAAAACAGATAACAGTCTGGCGATGTCCCTAATGATGGATGTGGAGTAACAGTTTTAGTCCGTGCTTCCTCGGGGGCTCCTGAACGCTTCTTTGCTGTAATCGGGGGCAGCTTTAGTCCGACTGTCCTCCATGTAATCAGCAGGCAATAACAGTGATAACAAAGCCGTCTGTCCTTTGTTGTTCTGTATACTTGGAGAGAAAATGACCATCCTGTCTACGGCGTGTCCGAACGCATGCTGCTGGTAGCGGAACAGTGGGCGGGCTGAGTGGTTGAGGGGGGTTTGTGGTTGAACATCACAGGCACTTTATGAGGCGGCCAGACAGGTTGGGGGGTCCTCACACTCGCTGGGCTCTGAAGGTCGTGCCCTCCAGGAAGACCTCGTGCTGGACCAGTAAGGGCTGGGACGCCGGGCTGTTGCTGCCGGTCGAGTGCAGATGGTGGAGAGCCAAGTTCTGAGACGCTTCGGGCTCCTCCCTGGCTCTGGGTGTTGCAGGGATCCTGGAGCTGAAGTTCAGATAGATCTGGAGAAGAGAGAAGGAGCAGTCTGTGATTGTTCTAGCATCAAACTTTCCACTCAGTGCATTTAAATCATGATAAAAAATTGTATTTATTTCATTGATGGAATTTAAGAATTAATGTATATATGTTAGTCCCACTAAAATCTTACTAAGTTAAATTTATTACACACTTTTCATTGCAGGCTTCTCAAGGGGCCCCTCCCTACTGTGGGCCCAGGTAATTAGTACCCTTTACCCCCCCCGTGCTACACCCCTGAGCTCGGCTGTAGCATTGGTATAGAGGCAGTTTAAACAGAACTGGACCACATTTCTTTATTAAAACAGGAGCAAAGAGCCACACTGTAAGCTCCTCTAGGCAGAGGAAAAGGTTTTGCTCCTCTCCCAGTATTTAATCCACATTATAATCCACAGTTCCTAAACTACGGGAGGTTTGTAGTAGAGCTGCACATGCGTGCTCCTACATCTCTGATTGGCCAAAAAAGAGGGCATAAAAAGGGGTTAATAGTGGCAATAATGGGTCAACAGAGGCATCAATTGGCAGAAAGTGGTGGAGATGGTGACGTGGTTGGATTTGTTAGGACTAATTTTTTGTAGTCTCTGGACTAGTGATTGTTTTGGGTTTTGTGATGCTTGTGTGTTGTAGTTTGGAGGCTGTGTGCTTTGTCTTTTCCTTCTTTTGCTGCAGGCTGGTGGGAGTGGCTTAGAGGCACCGAGGCTCCTTAATTACACAGCTGCAGCTCATTGGAAGCAATCAAGACCTGCTTATATACAGCTGGCTGAAGCGCAGAAGTTGCCAGAGTATAGCCTATGTCCAGCGTGGCATCAGGCCTTACTCCAGCTCTTTCCTTGATTGATTTGTGCTTCTTGTGATGCTTTTTGGACCGTATTCTAACTTCCTTGAACTTTTCTCTTTTTTCCCCAGTGCCTCCTTCAGACTCCCAGTGCCTCTTCCACTCTGCCAGCCTCCCTCCAGTCAATCACTAGCCTTTTCTGTTGACAGTAAAATCAGTCTCTACCCAACACCTTGGTCTGTGTGCTTCTGGATTCAGTCAGAAAGTTGCTGTCACAAATGGTTTAAAAGTGACAAAGATATCTTAAAAGTGGAATAAATGGGCATGAAAATGCGTTAGAAGTCAGAAAAAGTCATTAAAACAGGTATTAAGGTGGCGAAACTGGTGAAAGTGGCAAAAATGGGTATAAATGGGGCACACAAAAATGCAAAATTTATGAAATCTGTTCATAATAGTGGCCAAATTTGGTGGGAAAAAGTTGTAGAAAGTGGCACAAGTGATTACTTTCAACACTGGAATGCAGTAACATTTTAAGACACTTTTCAGCTCCAAAATTAGGAAACTTTTATTCAGGACTCTTGCACCAATGCTGCTGATAAAACACACATGTAGTGATATCATTAATGAATCTCAGCCTGCTCTCTAATCCATGTGCAGACTTACTTGTTACCTTTTTTTTTCTCGTTCTTCATCATAATGGGCTCTGCTTTCCCTAACTTTCTTTTCTTTTTTTTAATGAGTGGTGCAAGACATAACAAGACAAGTGGGGGGCAAAACATTTGCAATTCAAACAAAACAAACAGTTGCAACCAGACAAGATAAAGACAGAGACAGAGACAGAGACAGACAGGAACTTATAATATTGTGATGTTTTAAATTTGAGGGTGTTGAAAGGATATGTTTCTTTGTGTGTGTGTGTGTGTGTTTGGGGTTGCATTTTTATAAATTTGTGAGTGTGTGTGTATATTGGTGTATGTCTATGTGTGTGTGCGTACATTTATTTGTTTAGGGGAACATAATGGAATGGTGAGAGTATGAAATGTTGGTTTAAGTGTGGATTTAGTTGTATGTATACATTCCAAGAAGAGAGAAAAGAAAAGAGGAATAAATAAAATAAAATAGAATAGAATAAAAAGCAGTATATATGGATGTAGGATATATGTTGGTAATGGAAGAGTACAGGTGAGGGTGATATAAATTTAAAAAAACTGACAGTAAATGATAAAGAATGAGAAAAAAAATATGGGGAAAGAAATGAAAAAGGAACAAATCGACTGGGCAGAGAGGGAAATAGCATGGCAATAATAATGGTTAAAAAAATAAAAATAAAACTAAAAAAATATAGGTGCCATCATGACATGTCCATTCCCCCCCCCCCCCTTTTTTTTTTTGTTTTGTTTTGTTTTGTTTTTTGTTTTTGACTTTTTTGGTTGAGTTTGATTTCAGCATAAATCTCATTGAATGACCAAATTATCATTTCACATTTAAATCATTTTACACATTTATTTTCCTAAAAATTGGTCAAATTTACAATTTGAAGTCACTTAGAAATTCTTCTTAATTTTTTAAAGGCATCTGGGGACCTTCACTCAGTGTCTCTGGACCCCCAAGGGGGTCCTGACTAGGGCTGGGAAATTAATCAAAACTAGATGAAATCATAATATGGCCTGCTGAAATTTTCAAATCGCAGAGATGCAATATATCTTTCACCTGAAATCTGTGTCAAAATAGCAGTTTAAAACTGTTTTCTCTCATTAGAAATGAGAATGACATGATAGTTATAACTCCCTTCAATACATCAATTCCTATCCAATTTGCAACACCAGTCCAAATCATCACAATTACCTATTTTTCAAAATTGTTCAGCTCTAGATGTATCTAATATTGTGCTACATATAACTGATTCATTCCTTGTGTTTGTTGGTTAAAAGACACAATATAAGGAACTAAAGTAATAATCACAAATCAAATCCCAGTTGCAATACTGCGGAAAAAAGTCGCAATTAGATTATTTTCCCAAATCGTTCAGCCCTAGTCCTGACCCCCGTTTTGAGAACCATTGCTGCAGAGTAACATAACGAAGGTTAATAAACACAATTAGATTGTGGATCCCTTTTACGCTTTATACGTAATAGTCCTGAATTCAGACTTTATCCTGGTTCTCTACCAGCCGTCCTGTGCCAGTATCGCCTTTAATAGTTAGTACTATTCTAATTCATGGAAGAAATGACTATGAAATACCATTGCTGTAGTATATGTATGTAGAATATATTTTCATTTGATTGATTTAGCGTTCTAGACTTCCTGTTCCCAGTCTCACTGTCAGCATCACAGAGGTCATGTGATTTCAAGCAACCTTTACATCATTACAACCTCAGATGAGCTTAGAGGCTGGGGTACCTGGAGAAGCGCCTTTTTATCCTGTAGGTTCACAAGCTTTGGAAAAGTACCCCGTCGTTTCTTAAAGACAATGCATTGGTCATATTGTCATCCCATAAAACTAAAACTACATGTCTTGTAAAAGTCAAAAGACATAAAGATATGTGGCAGTATTTATTTCTCATTGTTAGAAAAGAGGCAATGAATATTTTGCAGATCATATCTTGTCAACAATGTGCGGTTGATCCCATCAGAGAGCTGTCAGAGTTGGCATGTTGTCGGTGATGAAAACAACAAAGACTGTGTCTTTGACACGAGTAAACCAGACCAGCTGAAGGTTCAAACACATCTGTTCACGCTGTGAAGGCGCCAAGCATATAGCTGAAATATGTATGAAAACACAGGCGGTGACTTTTAAAACTGTTTTCCCACTAGAAGTGATGAAATCCAACCACTGGACACCAAATATGTTAGCTGAGAGGTTTTTTTTTAAAGAATCAGAGTTGATTAGCTTTGGTTTAGTGGTTAGCATTGGTCCCAATTGTCAGAATCATGATGCCAAATAAACTTACATTCTGTCTGTGTTTACTGAAACTCATAAAGTGTCAAGAATATTATGAGTTGAGGTTCATTTTCCCACCGTATAATCCTTCTCAGAGTGTGAAAACATCATGCCTCATTAATTTTGATGAATGCGCTTTACAGTTGAGCTTTGTTTAAGAGTAGACCGGATAAAAACTGTGAAACCTACATGCTTTGTGGCATCCGACAGCTGCTGTTCGATCCTCTCCACGACCTTCCTGAAGGGGGGTCTGTTGAAGGGGTCAGCATCCCAGCATGAACGCATAATCTGATACCTGCACAGCAGCACACAGACACATAAATCTCCATGTTTATTTTCTCCTTCTGTACATGCATTTATAAACTCTGCTAGTTGGACTTTTGTTGTGAATTGCACTGGTCAGTTTAAGGACAAATGAGAAGAAAAAATGCAAAAGAATACGAGTGAATGCCACATACGACACTCTCGTAATGGCTTACCACCTCCCTCTTCTAATCACACCATGGTGTGAGTAAGTAGTGTTTGGCAAGTCCCCCATCCTAAACTCAGGATGGGAATTCTGGCTCAGGAGTTATTCTGCTAGAGCTGATCTCAACCCCCCAAAAAACTATGTTTGAATGGTGCTTAGTCGAGACTGAGCTTAACACAGACAGTTGAGATTGTGACGAATCTTGGAGAGATGAGCTTGAGATAACCAGTGTCCAAAGATTTGAATGCTTTGATCCAAGATGCCAGGTCTGGATGCTGAGCATGCTGCACGGATGCAAAATGAATGAGCTGGATAGTTCTGAGGTGATGCCTGAGATCTGGATTGGTAGAGGTGCTTGTGAACCAGAATCAAGTAGACCATTTTTCTGATTTTGGCGAGGAAGAGTGGGTCGTGAGGTGATGCTCCAGTGGCATACCTAGAGCTGATGTATCTTGTTAGTGGCTCGTATGGGCTGAGATAAATTTGGGACGGAGGATGTGGACGGGAAAAGGAACTCCAAATAATCAGTTTTAACTCGTCAGAGTGTGAGTAAGAGAGACTCAGGGCCTACATATGTTGATGTCAGATAGCTTAGGATGCCAGGAAGGATTGAAGACAGATGAGATTGGAGGTAGGTAGGTCTAAATGGTGGCAGATTTCATTTATTGCATTTTTGTGGGCATCCATAAAGTTACGGATGGACATGATGTCCATGGAAGACTGTTCTGTTCCTGGCTGTTCAGGATTGCATCTTGTGAGGATTGAGAGAGAATCCTTAGTCCTGGAGCTAGAAAAAAACAGTGGACCTGAAATGGATGGGGATCTAATAAGGGCAAGAAAAACACTATGATATACGTCATGGTATCATATAATTCATTGTGTCAAGAAGAGGGCCTGAGGTGTTTTCTGTGGTCCAGATGTTGAGAGCAAGGGGTACCACGAGGCCTATAACCTTTACCCTTCGCTTTTGAACTCCTCAGTCAAAATAGTTCATCCTGAAGTATGAGTGTACATGCAAAGCTGGACTTTACTAACCTTTATTAGGGCAGGAGAAAGCTTAAGTTTGGGCTGAGTATCTAGTTGAGCAGTGTTACTCAACCCTGCTAAACCAAAGAGCCAAACTATTGAAAAAAAAAACTTTTGCAAGAGCCACAATCTTAATGGTGAAAAGTGGCAAAAAAAAATGGTTAGAGTGGCAATGAGAATAAGTTAAAGGTTGCAAAAATGTGTCAAAAAGCTACATTAAATGGCAAAAACTGGGTGAAGTTACAAAAATGGGGAGACGAAGGGCAAAAAAGGAAGAGAGTGAATGACAAACAATGAGTTACAGAGGGCAAAAATGGACAAAAATGGCAAAAACGTGGCAAAAAAATGAGCAAAAATGAACAAAATGGGCAAAAAGTTGGGAAAATGGGCAAAAAGCTGCAAAAGGTGGGAAAAAGTTGGCAAAAATGGGGGAAAAAGTAATGACTAAAGGCAGCTTCACTGGACAAAAAACGTACAAAAAGTGGGAAAAAAATTGCAAAAAGCAGGATAAAAGTGGTAAAAATGGCAAAAAGATTTTTAAAAAAGTGGCAAAAGTGGGATTAAGGCAGTAAAAATGGAAAAAGGGGCCAAAAATTGCAAACAAGGGCAATAAAAATCTATAGACAAAAAATAAAGGTTGACAATTAAAGCCAACTGTATAAGCTTGGGAAACAAGCATATGAAGGTTTTCTGGGGAGATAACACTTCAAATTAAGACAGAAAAGAACCACAAATCATCACAAATGAGCCACATGTGGCTCTAGAGCCTCGCCTTGAGTGTCACTGTTGTAGAGTGTACCCCATCTCTGCTTATAATTACCCTCAACTTACGGAAAAAAAAAAAAAGAACACTGAGACTTCCTTAAATCAGGGGTTCTTTTCAGCCTGTGACCCCAAAATAGAGATGCCAGGGGTCAGGGCCCCAACTGTACCTGAAGGTGGTTGAACACAGCCATGAACAATGAAGATTAGTCGTGTGCAGACAAGGCCGTCCATAAAGTCATAAAGTCACGCTGTGACACCTATACTTATATTCCTTATAATAACTACTCTTATCAAAGCAACAAAAAGCTTTGTTTTAATTTATTGTGTCATAGTATATTCCCATCTTCAGATTGTTAATCCCTTTTCTTAAGCAGATTAAAATGGGGTAATATTGGTGAAATTAAGATAAAAATGGCAAAACTGGGTTAAAGTGGAAAAATGGGCAAAATAAAGGGTAACAAGTGGTTAACAGTGGCAATATTAAGTAGGAAAGGGGTGAAATTAGATTAAAAAGTCATGGAAATAGGTTTAAAGTGACAAATATGGGCAGGAAAGGTGGTGAAATGGGATTTAAAAAGTGGAGAAAATTGGTCTAAACTGGCAAAAATGGGTAAAATGAGGCAGAAACAACAAGGCAGAAAGTGGCAGAAGTGGTTTAACTGGCAAAAAAAGGGCATAACAATTAGTGAATGTGGTTTAAATGGGCAAAAATGGGTGTAAAAAGTGGTGAATAAGGGTCAATCATGGCAATAATGGGTCAACAGAAGCAACAGTAGGTGAAAAGAGGAGACATTGTTTTGAGGTGGCAGAAACGGCCAGAAAATTGGTGGAAAGGGGTAAGAAGTGACAAAAAATGGCTTAAATTCTGATAAATGGGCATAAAAGGAGGTGAAATAGGATTTAAAAGTGGTAAAACTCTGTGCAAATTGTGCAAAATTGATGAAAAGTGGCAAAACTGTGAGGGAAAAGCAGTTAAAAAGTGTCACAAATAAATACTTTCAACATTAGAAGCCAAAGAATGGGAGGGCCCATTCTTGGATATGTCGGTGGCCAAATCTGTTAGCATGCCGGTGTGCAGACTCATTTTTTTACAGATTTTTTAAACATGAATATATGTCAGCATAAATCTCATCAAATGTTATGTTTTATTTTACATTTGACAAATTGTAGGCATATATTTTTTAGAAAAATTGATAAAAAATACACCTTGAAATAATTTAGAGAGTATTCTTATTTTTTTGTAAGGCATCTGGTGACCCCCTCTTCGTGTCTCGTGACCTTCCAGAGGGTCCTGACCCCATGTTGAGAGCCACTGCTTTAAATGACTCACATTTCACTGGGTGCAAACTCTGGAGCGTCCATCCTGTATCCCTCTTTTATCAGCTTGTAGAACTTGGCGTCCACAGGCATGCCGGGGTAGGGACTGTTTCCTACGATAAGCCAGAGATTACAATTACTTTTTGCCAGACAGTCAGACAAACAAAAACAGTCTCTGTGGATGCAGGAGCCATACCTAGTGAGAAGATTTCCCAAAGCAAGATGCCGTAGGACCACACGTCACTCTCAAACGTGTACACACACTCGAAGATGCTTTCTGGAGACATCCACTTCACGGGCAGACGAGCCTGAAAGAAAAGCACTCAGTGAGGAGGTGGAGGGAGTAACTTATCCAGACATGAAACCTTTCCCCAGAGGTGATGTTCTGGGTCAAATCAGTTGATGACTCAGGACTTTTACAGGAACAGAATGTACTAGGTGTCACATCTGATCACACCGTAAGCCTGAGGAGCTGAAAACACACTTCCCACACTAAAACTCTCATAAAAATATAAAAAGACACGTCATTGTGTGTGGAAGCTCATCCGCCATCATATCTCAACAGGTTTGTAATTTTAGAAATATTCCTTTGTTGCTGAACCTCAGTGAATGTTACATTAAATGCACACTACGTTGTGTCCTGAGGCTCTAATGTAAATTCATAATTACAGTTATAAAACAGATAAAACTGATGTAGCCTGGGCCTTGGAAAAGACAGGGAAGGTAAATCAGGTTAAAGGGAGCTACGTCCTTCAGGGAAAACTTCTTCCAATGCACAAAGAAAAAATGTAAGATAAGGTTGTTCTTTCTTGCACCAGCTTGATATTGACCTTTCCTGATGTAATGGAAGAATAAAGGGCGTGAACTTTATGTGATCACTAGATAAGCGCTGGTGCACCACTGCAATAGCTACCAGTGCATAATCCTCCACACTGTTTGGGGCTCTGGGCCAGCAGTGTTGGGCAACTTCAAAAAACACGCAGCGGCTCAAAAAGTGCAAATTTTGCAATAATACTAGGTATGAATACAAGAATGATGTGATGGCATTGATAGCATTCGTGGTAACAGAGTGGTTTATGACTATTTTGATCCATAAAATTGGCTATAAAGTTGAACAGAGATCCAACGGTTTATGGATCTTGATTGCACGGTGATAATCTGAGAAATAATCTCTAAAATCTAAAATATTTGAGGACTGATGAGGGCTATGCTGCGGCACAGGGGTTAGCGCTGTTGCCTCACAGCGAGGAGGTTCCTGGTTCACTTTTAGGTCAGGGCCTTTCTGTGTGGAGTTTACATGTTCTCCCCGTGCATACACGGGTTCTCCCTGGCTATTCCAGCTTTCTCCCACCACCAAAGACGTGCTCGTTTGGTTAATTAGTGGTTGGTTAACTGGTCATATCCATCACAGAATAATAGATTTAATGCAGCAATGCCAGAGAAGTTGAAGGCCATGGGAATTCAGTGTTGGTATTCAAGCCTTGCCACTTTAGTGTAGAGATATCCTCTAGATTCTCTGAGTCTATTGATGATTTTATTGACTGTCAATGGTGAAATCTCCTCATTCCTTCTAACTGTACATTGAGGACCACTGTCAGTTAACTGGTGGACTATTGAATTTCCCTTCAGGGATAAATAAAGTTC
The DNA here is from genome assembly GCF_018320785.1 of Cheilinus undulatus. Taxonomy (NCBI): domain Eukaryota; kingdom Metazoa; phylum Chordata; class Actinopteri; order Labriformes; family Labridae; genus Cheilinus; species Cheilinus undulatus. The sequence continues at coordinate 49,301,623 of NC_054871.1, read as the reverse complement.
TTGTCTTGTATTGTATTGTTTAACCTCACAGTCTTTCACCAGGTGGAGAACATCACATAGTGTTTTACTCAAGACCACACTAGAGCTGAACGATTTGCAAAAACAATCTAATTGCGATTTTTTTCCCCCCAGTATTGCGATTTCGATTCGATATGCGATTATTAAAAAGCTCTAAGCTATAAAGGAGCAGGCAGGGGTGGAGGAGGTGAAGCTTTGCCAGCAGCAGCATGATGCATCAGCATTGATGCAAGCAGGGATTAGTGAGAAGTACATCATATTTACATGACTGTGTTGAGAGAAAGAGCTGCAATTAGCTGTGGGAGCTGGGAGGCGATAATTGGTGTCAGCTGGCTATCAGCCAATCACAGCTAGAGGCATGATTTACGTGAACTTGATATTGCTTTATTGAATGGGGATTATTGTTTTAATGTCACTTGTTTTAACTTTGAAAAATGTACACAAAATGCAAAAAGGACAATTTTGTAAACTATTTAAGAAAAATTACATTTGAATGTTTGCAAAATGTCAATAAAATTTCTGCTGCTGCAAAAAATGAATGTATTAAACTGGTATTTTGACATACTTCAAGTCAAAGCAATATTGCAATATCTGAGGTTTGTAAACTGTAGTATGCTATATTGCAATCTGATCTCATTTGCCCAACCCTAAACCACACTATCAAGGACAAAGACTTGCCCAAGACCATGAGTGCACCGTCAAGACTGAGACTGAGACAAGCTGAGATCAAGACCATAAAAAACAATTTAAAAAAACACGACAAGGTTAAACAGTTAAAGAGCATTCTCTTTAATTTCATTTTTCTTTTTAATAGATTTGAAAGACTAAAAACACGGTGTCTGCAACTCTTTCAAAGCACAACATGCACAAATCTCAAATCTTAACAAATTAGTTTCAACTAACTTCTTGTAAAAAATAAATCCTTGTTTGTATTTAAAAGCCACTGACAAGTCTGGAACGATTTTAAATATCTGAAAATGAGATGTTTGTCTAGATTTTTCAGGTGAATGAGGTCTAAAATCAGTATTCAGAGGTATTTCTGACTAGAAGTAAGATGGACTGATGTCTGAGTTTTTGCAGGTGTGTCTATTTGTTTCTAGAAAGTGCTTCTCCTTATTATCACATAAATGAAGTCGAAGAAGATAAAATAAGATATTCCTTTATTAGTCCCACAAGGGGAAATTCCAAGAACAGCAGATCAGTTCTGGTCTTGACCAGGCCAAATGGAAAGCCAGAGTCCGGCCAGTCCGAGACCGAGACAAGACCAAGACATTCAAAATGTGGTCTTGAGACTAATCTCAAGACCAAGACTTTTCTTGAGTACTACAACACTACCATCATGCCACCATTGACTAAACAACTGAGGCTTTCAGGAGTGGCCCTTTTATACCCAATCATCGTTTTCCAGTTAACCTGTATACTTGTAGAAAATCTTTCAGATTGAACATTAAATATCCTGTCTTTCTGCAGTATTCAGTTGAATGTAGATTCAAAAGTATTTGCAAATCAATGCATTCTGTTTGTTTTTACCACATTTTTCAAAGTGTCCCATCTTTCTTTTTTTTATTTTTCAAAAACGCTCTCAACATGGTTAAAAAAGATCTAAGAAGTAAGCCCATGAAATATGGAAAAAGGACAAAAATGATAATTTTATACCCTAAATAGAAACTAAAATTCAGAACATACGTGATACACTGCTTTTTTTTTTTGCATTGTATTTATTTAGCCAAAATACATTAGAAAAAAGCAAGTGATTAATTTTATTTTGAAATTGTTAGATATTTTGTGAGATTTGTGAAACCTTTTTCTAATCAACATGATCAATAAAGTCCATAGAAACCTTCTGAATAAAACCTGATAAATTTGCAAAAACGCCCTCCAGTGAATTATCAATTGCAAGAAATGCCTGATGTCACACACACACAAATATATATTTATATATACAGTGCTTAACCAATTTATTAGACCACCTGTCATATTTGTCTTAAAGACTGTCCAGCATCATGAAGTGCCGGCTCACTGGGCTAACATTTAACCACTAAAACTCATTTTTCTCTTCAGGAATGCAAGTAAATAACTATAATTTGACATATTAATCAAGAAATAATAATGTGCTTTATTATTTTTTCAGTTTTTTTGTAAATCAGTACATTTGAAAACTCATGAATAACAATAATAATTCTATTTTAGCATTAAAAATATCATTTGGGTTAAAGAGCTTCTACATATTGGTATATTAACCATTGCAGAAACATAAAAAATGATTTTGGTAATTACCAATGCTGTTAATTTAGGGCAGCTGTGGCATAAACCTTACTTTGGTTAGGGTTAGGGTGGTCTGATAAATTTGTTAAGCACTGTATACGTGGAATTATGGCTATTTTTTTTTATTTTGGTGAAAGGTTAGATTAAATCTCAGTTCCTAAACAAGAGAATTTCCTGGCTATTATTTGAAGTATCGGCTTTAAGTGTTAAGCACAGACATTTGAAAATGAACCTGTAAGGACGAACGTAGGACGATGTTTCTGCTAACTTTAACCACATTCTGCTAACCAGTTTCATCTGATCCTGTCTTAAAGGAATAGTGCTAATTTTTAACTGTTTTCTAGACTCTAGACCAGGTGCTCTTATAATCTGCATAATGGAACATCAGTAGAAACGGAGATGAAGCCAGTTACTTATCAAAAGATGTTGAACAAAAACAAGAAAATCCTTCAGTAGCACCTTAGCTAGTACCGAGCTCCATATAAACACTGTAATTTGCTGAACTAAACTAACATTAAAGTTGGGTTTAAGCATTCATGCCAAATGATAAACTCAAACACAACTTTGCTTTTGTTTGTGATCGTTATATCATGAAGATACACCCAGTTTTTGTCGATTTAACAATCACGTAATTGTCAGGAGCATACGCTGCTACATCTTGCAAAACCACACCTGTGAAAGTGAAACGCCACCACAAATGCAACGCTGCAGTGTGGCATCACGAGGTGAAACGTTACTGCCAATATAAATAGCTGGAGAAAACAAAACTTTATTTCCAACTCCAGGCCTGATCCTTGGTAATTAAAGGTGTGACTTAGTTTGCCTGTATTGTTTTCCTATCAAGAAAAGTGTGTGTCAGCAGGGCGGCTCTGCACCAAAATTATCTAAGGCCGTGCAAATGATGCCAGGGCCCCGCCCTTTCCTTTACAGGCATGTTCACAACTTTAACGACATGTTCTTCCAGAGTAAACCTTTTAATTAAAAAAATTATCTAAACTTTAGTCAGCTCATCTCCATGTTTGATGTCTGCAAACAACGCTTAGGTGTTTTTATTAGTTTATACAAGTGTGCAGAGATGACCTCAGCGGGGAGCGTCTGAGGTGATAAATGTGTGTGAAGGAAACTTTCATTACCACGGTTCAAGATTAGATTTAACGCCACAATAATGCGTGACAGAAAGCAAAATCAAGGGTCATGAAGATGTGCATCTTCTAGGAGTGCATGATATTATTGACATGATGAAGGAATAGGAAGATGTTTGCCTAAATGTTGGTACAAGGACACTGGTTAGCTCAGTAAGTAAAGAAGGCTCTCTTATACAGACACCATACAGAGTTCTGAAGGCACAGGTCGCAGCATTGGTTCCTGGTCCCATTACTGTTTGGTGCATATCTTCCCCCACTCTCTAATAGAATTAAACATCATATTTTATCATGTCATTCTTAATCTATCACATTTGAGTGCTGATGAGTGCTAAAATAAACATTTTATCCTCTCATATCAGCACTCAAATGTTGGTCAGAGTGCTCTGGAATGTTCTTAGATCTTCTATGAACAAATCAGAGAAAACTTAGGCGAATGTCTGACTCTTCTTATAAACTGCTTGGGAGGCTTTTAAGAGTGAAGTTCTTCGTGTAAACGGTTGGTAAATGGAGCCCGGGCTTAAAATCTACACAGCTGCACAGAGACTGCACACTGAACACAATGAAAACCATCGCACAGGAAGGAAGTTTAAACCTTTGTTGTCATGGAGACCCTAAACACAGACAGACTAAAGTAACAGTGAGACTTACAGTATATTATGCCTTTGTAATGTTACAGCTTTCACAGTCATACAGTTTCAATAAATCTATTGCTTTTCGTGTTTCTTGCTCTGTTCTGTTTAGTTCTACTTATAGTTGGACTGACAGATGGGACGGGCTGTTTTAAAGGACGATGGCTGCAGTGGGAGTACTGGGGGTGTCAGGTGTGACTGTGACAGATGGTCAACATCATCTGAGGTCATGTTGGAAGTCCCATGAGCAGATTTTTACTCAGGGCCTCAGGAGGTCAGGTAGGAGTTTGTATTTTCATAAAGGTTTCAATGTAGAGAAAGGGTCCAGATTCTAGAACTCATATTCATTTTAACATCATTTTTTCCAACTTTCCATCCATCCAGCAAGTCAACCCAGACACCCTTCTCCTGATCAGATGCTCGAACCGCCTCAACTGGCTCCTTTGGATGCAAAAGGAGTAGCAGCTCTACTCTTAGTTACTATATTACTCACATTATTCCTGTGTTGTGATCAGTGCATGCAAAACTTAGGAAACTGTGCATATTAGCATATATAATAAGGTAAAGTTCAAGTAGCTTCATCCGACCCAAAGACACTAAAGTGCATGCAATAAGCAAACATCCAGTCTATGCACCAAGTCATGAAGGCACGGTCAGTTCAAGTCCATCATTTAACAACAAACTGACCTGTTTTTATGAGCAATGAAACCTCCAGTTAAAACCTCACACCCTGACCAAAGAGAGAACTTCCACACAGCTGCTGAATCACAATGCAGAGCTGTAGCAGAAGTCATGTAAGGTCAATATTTACCCAAAGAAGGAAGTTTAGGGCAGCTGCTCACCTGTGTGCTCTTGTAAAATATCTTTGTCTTTAACTTTAGATATCATATTACTCTCTGGGAATCATTTCTGAACACAAACGGAGCAAAATTTTCTTTCTGGAACTGTCTGTACGGAGGAAGAAAGTGGCGGTTTCAAACCAAGTGCTAAAAATGTAGGTGTTTGATTTGGTTTAGCTTTTTTCTTTTGATATCCAAGAGAGATTTTTCAGTATTATGAAATTTTTGATGCTTTATTTTCTTATGTTGGATGTAAATACAGTTTAAGATGTCTTTATTTTTATGATCAAGGTAAAGAAAACATGTGTCACACTTCCAGACAATTTCACAGACAGCTGTCACTAGGAGTCAGGAACTGTCTGCTGGGGAACAGGGATTTTATTGCCATGGTAACTTTGCCACATGTTGCAAATTTTGCTTATATTGATTTTGATACCGATAGAAACTGCACATATCTCTGCTTATAACCGTAATGCTTTACCTAATGACCAGTGTCGATCAAGGCTACTTTGCGTTTTAGTCAATAATTATATTTGGGAGCCATAAAAGTAACTGAAAGTAAAATAACAGCATTATCCTCCTTAACACTGAAGTCAGTGACTCTGTTCAGTGAGCTGGGTCACCCTGAGAGGATTACAGAGCAAAGCAGGGTCTCCTCAAACGCACACAGTAAGAGCAAAGCACAGAAAAGCCTGATGCTTCTGTAGCTGTGCTAATAAATACCTCTTTGTTTTAACTTCCATGTTTTCAAATGTCAAAATGTGCTCATCAGATCTGTTTTTAACAAAAAAAAAACAAGCCTTCTTTCTGTTTACTCAATGAGAGTAAACAGAAAGAAGGCTTCCAGGGTGGCCACGCCCCTGTTGGTGAAAACAAGCCCTAAGACTGAATGGTGGTAGATCACAACATCTCTGGTCACAGTCTAGTTTGATGGAAAGAGTCTGATCAGTAGTCAACCAAAAACTGGAAATACACTCACACACCGACTAATCGATTGGTACAGATAAAAAACCAAAAACAAATAAATATAAAATTAATAGCTCAATTAAGAGCTCAAGCGCTCTTGGGTTATACAGCAACAAAACAACAAGGAAACATACCAGCAAGTCCACCTCTGAATGGCTCAAGAAAAACAAAGTTAAGGTTTTGGACCGGCCAATCAAAGTCCGGACTTAAATCCAAATGAGATGTTGTGGTGTGACCTTAAACAGGCACTTCATGCTGGAAAACCCTCATATAGGGCTGAGTTAAAACAATTCTGTAAAGAAGAGTGGGCCAAAATTCCTCCACAGCGATGCAAAAGACTCATCACCAGTTATCACAAACGCTTGATTTCAGTTATTGCTGCCAAGGGTGGAACAACCAGTCATTAGGTTCAGTGGGCAGTTACTTTTTCACACAGTGGCAGATAGGTTTGGATTTTTTTTTCCACCCTTAGAAAATTAAATAAGCATTTAGAAACTGCGTTTTGTGTTTACTTGGGTTGTCTTTGTAAAATACAAAAATTGGTTTGATGATCTGAAACATTTAAGTGTGATAAACATGCAAAAAGATCAGGAATTTGAAGGGGGGTAAATACTTTTTCATGACACTGTTCTCATCCTAGGAAGGCCATGCAGGATTAAGGATGTTCATCATTGCGTTTGATTATTTAAAGCCAGGAAACTGAAGGACAAGCTTTCGTTAGAAAAGGTTGGCGTGTTGAAGGTTTGGGCTGTTCTTGACGGCCTCCACTTGACGTATCCTGTATCACCTCTTAAATAACTGCGTTTCATGCAGACTTACGTTGCCTTTGACGACATAGTTGGAGTCCGTGGTGATGTCTCGTGCCAGGCCGAAGTCACAGATCTTTGCCACTCTTCCCTGAGTCAGGAGGATATTCCTGGCAGCCAGGTCTCTGTGGATACACTGTGAAACAAATGCACCGCTGCTTTTAACACTGAATGATACGTGTGATACACAGACAATCAATAATACAGCACAGGTCATGGATAAAGAGCTTTTTTTTCCACACTTGAGTCCGTAACACTCAACCTCTGACACTGATACAGGAGCTCAGCGGCCACGCTATCTCACCTCCACAACTGATAAATATTTCAACGGAGCTCCAACATGCTTTTCAGATCCGCTTACTTACAACATGACCTGTGCTTTGAGTTGGAAAACTCTGAGCCATTTTCTATTGGTGTCAGCATGCCTAGGATAATAACCTTTTTTTATTTTAAAGGTTTAAGACTCCGCGGTCCACATGGATATGGATGGAGCCTTTTTATCCACACTCTGAGTTCGTCTCCTCTATCTTTCTAAACATTGCCTGGATGGACTGAGGGCAGAGTCAGTCCTGCAACTGTAAGGTCAAAGGTCAGCTGCCACAGTCACATGTTCATGTGACCTTGCGCAAGACACTTAACCCCTAGTTTGCTCTAACTGCTCCATCAGTGGTGTGTGAATGGGTATGGATGTGTATGGATGGGATTGGTTAATCCTGATGACCCCTCTGCCATCAGTGAGGAGATGTGGAGCGAATGGGTAGGTGTGACCTGTGGTGTAAGAGTGCTGTGAGTAGAGATGACTAAAAAAAGACCCCTCCTGTTTCCAAAGGGGAAAGTTAACATGCACCTGAAAATCCAAGGACGGCGGTGATAAAATGACTAATGTTGGCTACACTCAACTTTGCCCCAGTGTTAATTTCCACAACAAAAAAATGTTTGTCTATGGCAATGTTACTCAGCGCGTGGCTTTTGAGCCACATGTGGCTGTTTTGTGATGATTTGTGGCTCTTTAATATATATATATATCAATTTATAACATTATTCCCCCAGAAAACCTTGTATTTCCATTGCTCTTATATTTTCCCTATTTTTGCCACTCTTCACTGATTTTTCCTACCTTTTTGCTGCTTGTTGCCCATTTTAGTCACTTTTCATGCATTTTTTGCCAGCTTTTTGCAAGTTTATGACCCTTTTTGCCACCTAAAACTCCATTCTGGTCACCCACTTTTTCGTCCCATTTTTGCCCCTTTTCAGGCAGCTTTGCCACTTTTTGCCACTTTAACCCTTTTTGCCACTTTTCATGACTTAGATTGCGGCTCTTGCAGAGGTTTTTTTTCAACAGTTTGGCTCTTTGGTTGAGCAGAGTTTAGTATTGCTATTCTATGACCTTTTCCCCACAAGAAATACTCGACTAAAGGCCGGCTCAGACTACACGAATTCAGCCAGATTTCAGCCCGACTGCAACGTCGCAGCTCATCGTCAAAACTCAGGCCCGATTCAAAGCGACATGAACCCTATTGTCTAATAACAGGAGAACATTTGCTCATTATCTTTGCATCGTTTACAAGATTAACTACTTTTTATCCCCTTTTATTCCCTAAAACTGATGTGTAAATTTTATTTTATTTTACTTACGTCATCACATGCATACCTATAGTAATAATTTAAAATTTTACCTTACATTTTGCTCTTAAAAAACTCTTTTTTAAAAATTTCATCTCATATTTGACCTTTAAAACTCATGATTTTGAATTTTCCTCATATTTTGACCTTTAAAACTCACAACTTTTTATTTCATATTCTCATATTTCACCTTTTAAATTCACAGTTGTGATTTTTCTCTCATATTTTGTTCTTTTAGATTCATGATTTTGTCTTTCAGTCTCATATTTTGCATTGCATATTATTTTTTCTATTTTATTTTTCTTATAATTTTGTGTTTTGACCTTTTGAACTATTAAGTTTGCCTTTTTACTTCAGATTTTGAGCCTTTAAACTTATCAGTTTGACGTTTTTAAATCCAAAAATCCTTCATCATCAGAGCTAAGTTGTATTTTTACTTCCTATAATTCATCACTGGTGAAAATGAGGTTGACAGTTTTTGGTTAAATGTTGGCCCTGGTCGGCCCTCAGGTTAGATCTCCCCATGGGGACTGAGTCTGACACCCCTGGTCTAGGACAAACACCGTTTCGCCCCTGGTACAGAGGCATTTTATCAGTGGCAGGTTCAGTGGATTTGATTTGCAAAGTCAGGTTAATTTCATCCGTGACCATCAGTGTACCACACTAGGGCACTCAGGGGCGATCATGGGAACTGAAGCATGTTAAAGTTTTAAAGGAAGTTGCTTACATTTTTGGATGCTAAGAACTCCATGCCTTTGGCCACTTGGTACGAGAAGCTGAGGAGGTCTTCAGTGTCCAGAGACAAACCGTCCTCTTCGAACATCTCGCTCTGCGCGTCTGCCTCGACGTAGGGGCCACCTGTGTAGGCGAACAGAGATTCTGGTTGTATTGTGAAGCTGTGTGAGTCTTCAACAGTTTGCTCTGTATTTTAGGACTGAGAAATTTGATGAATGGCTGGCTGGCTTGCCTTTGCGTAGTGAGCGTCTCTTCTCTGAGAAGCCTGCCGGCAGGTTGCCAGCAGCAGAAGGCCTCATGGTCATGTAGCCGTTCAAGCTGTCGCTGTGAGGAGGAAAAAGAGCAGTCTGGTCTGAGCCGAGCACGAGCACACATAGGCACGCTGCTGTCCGAATACAATACTCCTACGCACGTTCTGTGTAGTAAATACTCCTCTCTACTCCATGCAAACTAAAACCAGCTCTAAATTCACAGATCCTCACCCAGCTGTGTCTCTCTGCGGCATGACGTTGCGGTAGTAGTAGTCTTCCTCCATCTTATAGCAAATGAAGGATTCCCTTTTCCTGCGGAGAAAGTTCAGAAGATCTCCAAAGCAGCAGTACTCTGTGATCACCAGTGTCGGCCCTGCAGGCACACACACAAACATTGCAGTTACATAATGATGAAGATTAAAAGCAAGCAAACACGCTTGAGACTTTTTAAATTCAGTTTGAGCCCTAGATCTTTCCATGCACACACATAAATGATTATTCCTAACAGCCAATCACAATGATGCAATTTTGGCTTTTAGAAAACAAAATTATTCTGTTGCTGTTTAAAAAAGGTAGCTAATAAATGTCGACACAAAAGCTACAGTGTTGCACTTTAACCAGACTTATCTGATGCCTTACAAGCACTTAATCAATCTGTTCTGGCTAACACATGGCTGTTTAATAAAAGAAGACTGAAAAGATTTGCTTTTTAACTTTGTAATTAAACAAAATGGCATCTCCAAAGGGTCAAAACTGGGTACTGTTTGATGTAATACATATTTTTTGCCATTCTTATATTTGTTTCAATTGGAAAACTTGGAAAATCTGTCTAAATCAAGACTCTATAGTCCGTGTATCATTCGTTCATTTAGTAATTGAATAACAAATAAATGAAAAATGGCTCATTGTTCACTTTTATGTTTTAAAAACCAAATCAAATAATGAATAAACTGTTCATTTTCTAGTTTATATTTCTGAAACAAAATCAAATAAACAGGAAATGATGCGTCTTTTTGACTTTCGCTGTTTATGTTGGGATCAAAGAATGTAATATGAAAAACAGGTGTAAGCAGTCAATTTGATTGCAGTGTTGATTTGCGTAACCCGGTGCAGGTGTTGTGTGTTGTGTTGAACTCCTCAGCGATGGGCATGTGATTCTCAGGATGCTTTTCTGAGCACAACACCTGCATCAGGTTACACAAATTAATACTGAAATCATACCAAATGCTTACGCCCGTTTTTTCATCACAAATTCATTGATCGCAAAATTAATAGCAAAAGTCAGAAAGACGCACCATTTCTTATTTAAATTCATTTCAGAAATGAAAACAAGAAAATGAACAATTTTTTCATTATTTGTTATTCAATTATCAATCAAATATTAAATGAACAAATTATACACGGATTCCCCATCACAGGAGATTTTAACATCTTATATGTAGGTATGTATAGTATGTTGGAATAACTAATTGCAGCTTTAAATTGGCTAAATATAAAATCTGATGCAAGATGTACTTTAAAAACATATTTATTCATTTAAAAAATGGTCCCAGAGGGAGTTTAACTGTTTCTCCCTTTGGTAGACTCCGATAAAGCGGCTGCAGCTGATGTACCTATGTGAGTTATACTCCGGACTTTAGGAAGCCATTAAGTGAAACACCTCAAATAACAAAAAATGGGTGACCCAAATTACCAAATAATGTAAAACAAAATGTCCGATTCCAGAGTTCATGCACCGATCTGATACCTTTTGGTTTAGCTTTATATTTTGCTTTGTTTAGCCATGCCAACTGTTAGCGCTACATATAAATTATTTATTAAAAATATGGGGGGAAAAAATGTAAATATACTTATAATATAACTTCTCTAGAAATAACCCTCCTCCTTCCTGAAAAAGTCAGTGATCTCTGAAGCTGCTGATCTGACTTGACAGTCTTGTATGATGGAGTAGTAGCTGCCACACCTCCAACAGTGCACGCGCCCAGCAGGTTGACGATATTTATGTGGTTTCCCAAGTAGCTGAGGACTTTGAGCTCGGACATCAGCGCCTCTTTCTCTGTGGCGTGAGCGCTCGCTGTGGGAAAGAAAAAAGATATTGGATCAAGATCAACATGTGCATAACCGTAAGCAGTAAATGAAGCCAAACTATGACAACATGTCCTGATCTGGCATGCATGATCACAAAAAAATAGCTTGTTGCTTGAGGCTAAAAGAAATAAAAAAGTGTTAATTACACGTATTGATTTGGCAGCAGAGCAAAAACCACCGAATACACACAATGCTCTTGAGAGCAGCATGAACACCTGAAGGCAAATGATTTATTATCCTATGATTGCAGATTGGTAAAAATAGCTCTGGAGTGCTTGAGCTGCTTGAAAAGTGCTTACATTTGAGCATCTTCACAGCCACCGTCATGACTGAATCTGCTTTGGAGAGGCCGTACGCAGTTGCCTCAACCACTTTTCCAAATGCACCAGATCCCAGCGTCTTCCCTGAAGACAAGAAGACAGACACAAAACTGTTACTCCCCATCCTGTTTCCCTCCCACTAGCTGGCCCCATGCCAGCGTTCCTAGGACAACACCAGTTTGAGCCCCCGGGCTGTGTACGCAGGCACCAGGACACGCAGGATCCTGTTTAAGGAGGTTTGTCAAAAACAACACCCATAATATGTCAACAAAATCCTGTTTGCAGTGCGGGAGTGGGGTTTCATCATTAATGAGCCGTGGAGCTGGTTAGCCACTGATGACCACAGACATGGCTAAAGCCTTAATGCTGTGTCCACACGCACAGAAAACAGAGAGAGCGTCTGTCAATCAGGGAGAAGTAGCCCCAGGCTGGCAGCGCTGATGTCATGCTGCCTGTTCTGTTTGGCTTTCTAACTGACACAAACCCCCGTTTATCTCCACATCACTCTGCTCCAACGCTGCTCTACACCTCAGTCATGGAAACCTGGGCTTCAGCGCTGCTGCAGAGTGTCAGACTGACAGATTAATGACACCTCAGAGGCCGACGGGAGTGCACGCTGCTTACCAAAGCGTAGGTTGTTTCGAGGAAACTCCCACTGGTGATCGTACGGTAGCTGGGTGGGGTCAATATACACATAGTTGTTTCCATGGATGCCGTCGATAACTTTCCACTGGATCTGGTATTTGGGTTTCTGGCATGAATACAGATAAGAGGATAACAAAACATCATTTACTGTTACAATTTAATTCTGGGGAATTCAATATTCCTTTTTTGACTTGGTCTGACTCAAAATTTGGAAAAAAAAAAAATAAGAGGGTGTGCCTGCATGTCGGTGAAATGCAGAGCTGTCCTACCTGCATGTACTTGTAGAAGAGCATGATAAGGATGAGACAGAGGATGCACACCGCTGACACCGAGCCAATCAGCAGAGGGGTGAAAAGGTCATGTAAATCGCTTCTCTCTGCAGGAACACAAACATTATATTGTGAGGTACAAGAGCAGTGACGTTTAGTAGGTTTATTTTCATGCACAAGGCTGAGTCCAAATAAAAAATCCCTTCAAAGTAAATGTTAGCATGTTAGCCCAGCTGAAACTGCACAAACATTTCTAGAAGTCAGACTCACACATTAGTATCATGTAATTAGGGATCAGTTAACTGGCATGACTTGTATTTATACCCCTCAACTGGAGCCAAACTTGCAGAGGCATTCCGTGCATGCTTCACATTTCACCCCCAGGCAATGACATGGAAATCAAACAGCTTTAAGAGCCTGTGTCTAATGTGATGGTTTTGAGCTGGCAGTGCCTTTAACCATAGTAACAGCGCATTTCTAACAAATGTTTATTGTTGCTAAGATGACAGTGGAATCCATAAAGTTGTTTTTGAATAGCTCCATGAGTTCATTTTTTTTTTTATTCAAGAAAATGAAACAAAAAAACCATTCCAAGTGATGTACATCCTGACTTTTGGAAACAACATAGTTCTGTCATGGCCGAAAAAAGTTCTTTAATGACTGTGGGTTAATAGAGTGTTAGACTTTCTTCAGACTTAAGGCAGCCTTGCACCTAACCAAGCATGCAAAGCAGATGGTTTTTTCAAACTTTGCCCTTTCCCAAACATTTATTATTGAAGGTTTTCCAGATGGGTGTGTGAAACACATCCATCTGGCGTGTCAGGTTAGCACCCAACGACTTTTCCTGCAATTCCAAAGTCAGAGTAAAATCATGGGGTCTTACTAAAGTCGCAGCTTGCTCCAGTTGTCTCAGTCATTCGGTGTAAGGTGGTCATAAGATTGATACTGTCATAAGTCTTTAGCCCGGTTGAATCTAAATTGTTTTTCTCAGTGATGCGAGGGTCGTCCACGACCAATGAGAGCCCATGTTGTGAACATAGATCATTCTAGAGTTGCTGAATGTACCGTCACAACTCTAGAGACTGAAAATTTCTCTGCTCAGAGCTGCTGTCAGATCTCTGCACCTGTGTGTTTGTGTGCCCTGTCTGTCAATTCATTCCAGACTGACATGACAGGTACAGCGGTTAACAAATTTATCAGACCACCCTAACCCTAACCAAAGTAAGGTTTATGCCACAGCTGCCCTTAATCAACAGCATTAGTAATTACCAAAATCATTTTTTATGGTTCTGCAATGATTAATACACCCAAATGATATTTTTAATGCTAAATATAATTATTATTGTTAGCCATGAATTTTCAAATGTACTGATTTACAAAAAAACTGAAAAAATAGTAAAGCACATTAATATTTCTTGATTAAAATGTCAAATTATAGTTATTTACTTGCATTACTGAAGAGAAAAATGAGTTTTAGTGGTTGAATGTTATGCTTGATTCATTTCTGACTTCTCAGAGAAGCCCAGTGAGCCGGCACAAATTTGGGTGAATTCAGTTTGAAATTCCTCATTCCTGATCAAAATGGTAAAACTCACTGAAAATGAGAGTCCGCATTAAAGCACTTCATGATGCTGGATGGTCTCTGAGACAAATATGACAGGTGGTCTACTAAATTTGTTAAGCACTGTACAGTAAACTGTTACTGGGATTTTCAAAGTAAAAGCTTGATCAGTTTGCTTCTATGGTAAGATGAATTGCACTTTCATGGTGCTTTTATTCTGAAGTTTCCAGGATAGTTCCTCTGTTGTTGCAGTAACATGCAAAGTTGCTTTGATGTTCAACTTTCCTTTCGTTTCTACTAGATGTAAATGATTTTAAAACATTGGATTTTAAAAGATATTAATCCAAATGCGATCTCTGGTTGTTTTCACACCTGATAGTCCAGGGTGACTTGGTCCATTTTGGAACAGAAACTGCAACATTGTTGCACTTTCTTTTGGTTTGGTTCGCATCCAGCCTCTGCCCGTTAGGGGTGCGGTGGTCACAAACAAATGGCGACCACCAAGAAAAGGTGTAGAAGAAGACGAAACCAGAAATCCATCTCCTTCTGTGGGTCTTTTTTTACATAAACATTGAAAAACAACAAATTTACACCGTCGTTGGATTTCAGCTTTTGCATTGGGGCATTACGAGAAGCCATCAAGGTGGTGAGCTGTTCAGCATGTTGTTCTTTACATGGGATGAATAAATCAGCACTGACTATGACATGTTGCTATGGCTACACTGACACCAAGTGAGGTACTGACATGTATTTGAATGCATTACATCACATATAGATATCATATATATCATTAAACTTTATGCCACTTCCTGCCTTTGGTTCACATGTTGGTCCCCTTTGCTTTCATACCTCAAACGAACCGCACCAGTTTGTTTGGAAGCAGACCAAGACCCCCTGTGTTCAAGCGGACCAGAATCCGCTTGTTTGGTCTGCAGCAACGAACCGAAAGATCTGGGAAAACAGACCAGAGTTCGTTTAAAGCGGACCAAACAGTTCTGGAGCGAATGCAGCCTCGATCTCATTCTTTATCTTGTTCTCTGCTCAAAAATAGACAATAATTACCAGTTTTTAGGTAGACCAATCAGATTGGTCTGAAATATTATTGGTACTGCTATTTGCTGCCATAACCCATCAGGGAGTTAGAAAATAAGATATCATTATTATTTTGGTTGCTAGTTTGTTTACCATATAGGGGGTTGTCTCAATTTAGCCACAAAAAACACATAAAAAAATTCCTCTTGTCAGAATGTTTGTTTAAAGAATTAGCATGGTGAAACTATGAAGTACAGTCAAGGGCATGCTCCATGTTCAAATGTGAGCCATTTTTCATTTTATTTCTAGAATTTGCTGCGGGCCAATCATAATTGAACTGCAAGCCACATTTGCCCCGTGGGCCATAGTTTGGGCATCCCTGGTGTAGAGCATTAAAGAAGAAAAAAAGACTATTTAATGGGTCTGATTGGCTTCCATTCATTTTTATAAAATGTTTTCTCTCAGAAAGGGGAGGGGCCAGCATCGTTTGGGCAAAGTACCAGGATGGGATGCTCTTATCTGTTGTTTGTAACTGAACTGGGACATATCGCCGCCTAATGCAGCAGAGACACTCATACCATCATTGCTTGTAGTCCAGTGAAATATTGTTAGCGAGCTTTAACCCTGACTCAACTCATATCTGTTTCAGTGGGCTGCCATGTTTACACTCTAAATGACATTGCAGAGGAGCATTAAGGTAAGCCAAGGAGGGCCAAGTCACACTGAAGCCCACTGTGCTCAAACCATCGAAAACTAATCCAATTAAACATGTAAACATGCGGTAAAGTCACTTGTTCTCCTCTCTTTGAGAAATTCTGCATTTTATTTTATGAAATTTCTTCTGATTTTGAAATAACCTTCATTATTTCTGTCACTTCTGCAGCTGTTTGTGTGTAATGATACTATCCTATCCTATCTGTGATGCCTTATTGTTTTGCTCCTCTGTATACCGGGGTGTAATAAGCTCTTTAGAGATAAGAAGCTTTCTCTCCACTTCAAATCAGAGAATGCAGAGTCTGCAGGAACTAATCCCCTGTAAACCTGTCAGTGCTTTCTAAAGCTTCTCTGTGTTTCTGTTCTGCCGCTCACGGACGCCTCCACAGCCTCCCACAGCCCCCCCGGACGCCCCGCACCGCCAGGACTCCCACTGAGCTCCACACACTCTGCCTCCGCCTGCTCTGCTGCTGCGCTGTAGAGCACAGAAATCCTGGGCACGTGGTCCCAGAGGTCTGGCTAAGAACACACTCCTCCTGCAATGATCTCGCCCACATACCCGCTGTAGTCACAGTTAGCCCCCTGATCATGCATTAACCCGGGTCTCCACACTCATGGACTGACAAGTTTCTGTGCAATTCAGCGGACATGTGCAGCAGATGGGGAAGCCGTTATAGCAGGCTGGATTCTGAGTCATAAAGTAAACAATGGACTGAAGCTAATTCCTCTCTGTTAGTGACAACATCTCATCCAGGCGAATCATATCAGAGGTATCTCAGCCTGCTCATGTTTACCTAACAGATCACAGACGACCAAACTGGAGTTGTAAAACCACATTTATGGGTTAATCCTCCACTGAATCATGCTTATCGTAAATATTTTGGGTCCAGGATTAAATCTTCGTGATAACGATGTTTTTTGTTCCTCAGAGCAGAGGGTCACTGGACTTTGAGTTCACGTTAAAATGAAACTAAAAACAAAGCTGAGAACGTTTCCTTATCTGGACAGAGGAGCCATCCCTGTCAGCGTGTCCTCAGGTTTTGTTGACTCTGTTGTGCTTAGTTCTAATCTGAAGGTGAGGACACGCAGAGGATTACATCAAGTTAGAAACAAAACATGAGACTGACAGGCGCCCCCTCCACCGTCACGTGGTGTTTGGACCGACTGACAATCTGCACCCTTCTTTATTTTCAGGAGAACCTGCATCGGCTCCCTGCACCTCTCATGGCCTACTTTTAAGGCCTAGCTTTGTAGCCCTAAATAGTTTGGGATCAGCCTAGATCTCTATAAAACCATTTCCAAAAAAGCTGGGGAATTATGTAAAATGTAGAACAGGGGTCATCAAATCCTTTTGCACAAGGGCCAGCTTTTTCCTAACAGATTCTGTGGGGCCAGACATTGAAATAAACTTTCAATAGACTATCGAATACTAAAATGAACAAAACATCTATAGAAAATCAATATTTGGTGTAGTTAGTTATATTCTTGTAAAAATGTTTCCATCAAAAATTATTGGCACTTACCCTCAACAGCGAGATCAGTCCCTATCACCTATACTGCAGCCAGCCACTAGGGGGCAATTAAGATATTTTAGCCACACATTTCTGGAGCCCTGGTGATGTCTATCACTGATTTGATGCTAATATGCTGTTGGCCACAGAGAAGACTCTCAGACAGGGAAATAGCTCTTTCAAAGAGGCTTGTGTGGAAAATTGATGAGATAAAACACGGCTTGAATCAAGATAAGACTGATACGTTTGCTTTTACCATGCCAAACTAATGAAATACTTTACTTGTGTGCCTTTTGTTTGATAAGTCACTAGGTTGAAGGTTTATTTTTAATGTAAACAATGGCATGCCATATTTTTCCTCCTCAAATTTTCTAGATTTAATAATCCTCTGGGGGCCAGACGGAAAGCTGTGGGGGGCCTGATGTGGCCCCCAGGCCACCAGTTGATGATCACTAATGTATACAAATAAAAGCAAAACACAGGGATCTACAAATAATTTTCAACTTATACCTTAATACAGCACACATTTAAAATATTTATGTTTTTGAGGAAAAATGAACATATTCTGAATTTGATGCCAACAATATGTTCAAAAAAGTTGGGACAGTAACAAGCATAGACTGGAAGATACCAACTCTAATTGGTAATAGATGATAGTAACATTAATGGGTATGGAAGAAGCACCCCTCAAAAGCCTCAACAGGTTCATAGAATCTGGAGAAATCTCTGCAAGTAAAGGGCACAGCTGAAAACCAACACTGAATCCCTGTGACCTCTGACCCCTCAGGCAGTGCTGCATTAGAAACCGACATCATTCTGTGATAGATATTACAAAGCTGGCTCAAGAACACTACTGCATCTATAAATGGAAGTTCAGACTCTGCCATGCAAGCACAAAGCTGTATATCAAGATCTCAACAAGCCCCGCCCACTTCTCTCAGCTTGAGCTCATCTGAAATGGACTGGGCTAAAGTGAAAAAGTGTGTTGTGGACTGATGAGTCAATATTTCAGGCTGTTTTTGGAAATAATGGCTGTCAGGCCTCGCAGGCTAAAGAGGAAAAAGATCCTCCACGTTGTTATTAATGCAAAGTTTAAAAGGCAGCATCTGTGATGATTCAGGGGTGTATTAGTGCCCACTGCATGGGTCACTTGAACATCTGTAAAGGTTCTATTAATACTGAAAGGTCTTGGAGCAAAATTTGCCTCCATTCAGACCTGTTTTTTTTTCCAAGGATGTCCCTGTGTGACAATGCCAAGGCACATTCTGCACCAGTTACAACAGTGTTGCTTCACAGTAAAAGAGGGCGGGGCCTAGACTGACATGCATGCAGTCCAGCAAGATGCATGCATGTCAAGAAAGAATGGGAAACAACAATCAATGTATTCAGTCCCAAGATGTTTACAGGGTGGGATTAAAAGAAAATCTGCTGTAGGACAGTGGTGTGCAGGCTCCTGTCCCAACTTTTTGGAAAATGTTGCAGGCATAAAATTCAGGGATGTCTGTCTATTTCCATAAAACAGTAAGTTTAAACATTAAATATCTTGTCTTTGAGATGCATTGAGCTGAACAAAGGTTGGAAAGGATTTTAAAATGATTGTATATCAGTGTGTATTTTACCACCTCTGTCTACGTGGCTATTTTCAAAGGAGTGGAAGCTGGATCAAAAACAACTGAACCTCAAATACTGGCATACCAAAGGATCTGCTATCACTGTCATTGTTAGCAATTAGCATGCATGCTAATAGGGTCCAGGACGGACACCAGACAAAGCCAGATGTGGGCAGATGTCTGTCTTAGCTGGTAAAGATTTAATCAAAATATTTGTGTCATTTAAAAAAAATGCAGAGCTGATCCTTTAGTTCTCATCAAAGCTAGTCATGCATCCCAAAAAATGGCGCCATCTTTTAAAAGAAAAAGAACACCCTGCAGCGGGTTAAACATCCACCATTAAAAATAGATCCCTGGCAGACTGGGCCTCTAACTTTATCCCTAATACTAAAATATATCCGCCCAAAATAAACAACCTGCGGTCAACACTCAAATTCCCCCTCTATCAAATAACAAACCAAAGAAGAAAAGCTGGCTAGGCACTGAAAAAGCTGCTATGACACTATTTTTAGGATTTATGTTAGAGATTTATAGAGATAAACATCTAAACACAGGAACACCCTGTTTCAAAATTCTTTAGGAAAGACAAAAAGCCCGGTGAAGTTTTAGATGTTATGAAAGAGTATTTTTGCCTCTAGATGAGCACAAAAACACAAAAGAACACCAGTGACATTGCAGAAATTTAAATTGCATGTAAACAATGTTGGTGTCAGATGAAATGATTGATTGCATCCTGCCAAAACAGCCATGGTTTACATTTGCATGGCAAACATTCACAGGGAGGGACGCCTTGGATTGTTTAAAGAAAGCTGGGTAAGATTTGTTTAAACGATACTTAAATGTTGACAGAACACTGAAGAAAAAGAGATGGTAACATTCAAGACTTTGGCATTGTTTAATGTTTATAAGAAGCCCATCTTTTATTAATATAAACCCTTAATTTCATCTTCTGAGTTCTTTTGTGGATTTGGCGGCTTTGACAAAAATACCACCCCCAGTTAGATTTTACCCTTTTTTTTTTACCCTTTTTAATTGTATTTTTTCCCTTAAAACCTTGCAAAGCTGGTGGATTGTCCAGATTCAATGACTGTCATCAGGCAGATCCATCCTCCAAAGCTTCAATCTGAAACTTTTGAGGCAGGTCTGAGAGGGGACGAACCTATCAGCATCATTTAAGGAAAAAAGGTGGCAGCTATGTGCGAGGTTTAGTTGTACTTAGTTGTACTGATGCATGGAAGCCTTTTGGATTCCCGATGTCAAGAAATGAGATGGAGACAAGGTGACAGGAAAACAGAAAACAATATGCAGTCACTGCCAGACTGTGATTACACACCTGATGGGGAATAAGAGTGACATAAGGAGCTATTTGGCAAATCATGACACTGAAAAGATGCTCAAAGTATAGAGGAGCAGAATCCAGTCAGGCAAAAAGACTCTTAAAGACCCTGTAAAGTGAAAATAAATCTGCATTTAGGTTTGCTGTATGAGAGGTCACTGTGTTATGAACCCTTACTTCAAATTTCAGTCGAAAAAAACATCTCTTAAATTTATAAAATCAAGCTTTAAAATCTTGAAAAATGAGTCAGTAAAATCTGCTCCAGGATCTTGTGGGCGTGTCTGTTGAATGAGCTGAAGCCACGCCCACTCAGGAGAAATATGATCCTCTGAGATTAAAAAAGAAAAAAAAAAAAAACAGTCTGATCAGAGCGCAGCTGCCTGTCCTTGCCTTACAACCTAATTTAAGGCTTGTTTCAATATAAATAGTATATTTTTGTGTCTTTGGTGAACAAACTCACCTCTGATTGAAAAGAGCGTGTAGGCCTGCTCTCCCTCTGCTGTCGCCACACACTCCAGAGTGTTAAACCGTCCTCTGCTGACGTTCACGCGGCTCTCCACCTCCGTCTTCCCAAACAAGGGGCTGAACAGGGTGACGGTGATGACGTTGTGCTCTTCCTGGGTGGCATTCACCTGTTGAGAGCACCTGAAGGCAGAAGATTACACCGTATTGACACAAGATCACTGAACTATTCATCTGTTATCTCCCTGCTCAGTCTCTGCAGGATACACATTCCTATCCTTAGGCTTTTGTGGAACATCTTGACCCAACAGAGTGAACCGAATGCCTGTGTGCTCATATTTCTGTGCATTTCCCGCTGTTTGTTTCAGGAGAAGTCATAATAGCAGCGGGGAGTTTGTTCTGTGCCCATGACATAAAGCTGAAGAGTGTAAAAGTCATCCAGTGCTTCATATTTCACAGCCATGCACCATGAAAAGTATGTGTTGTGTAGGCGCTCTCAGGCCACGTGGTTCTGTTTCTATAACGCCCATGTGCGTGTCTAGATGTAATGTCTATTCACTGGATTAAAGCATATTTAAAATGCTGGGATAAAGTTTGGATTATCGTGATTCACTTCCCGTGCGTCTTTGGGATTGGTGTCACCAGGTGCTCTTCACAGGACTACATTTATGTTTGACACACAATGAGCGGAGTCCATCGTGTGTCACGTGTATCCAGGCAGATGTCTTGATCCCCCCACCAATCACAAATCAATTCTGAGAAAATCCTCAGTCATCTCTTCAATGTCAACCAATCACAAATCAGAACCGCCACAATCCCACATTCCACCGCCATCATCATTCCCTGCTCAACCAAGACGTCTTTAGTGTGACCTTAAAGGGCCGGCGGATGCTTCAGATTCAGGCACGTTGGTGTACGGATGCAGCCACCTCAGATTTTACCCTCCGAGTCAGCTGCCTATATTCTGTTCAGTTTCTAGCCACTGGGAGTTCCCAGCATCCTCCTAGTCTGTCAATTTCAATTTCAATTTGCTTTATTGGCATGAACAGACCAGTTACTGCCAAAGCAGTGTAAAAACTAAAAATGCATTAAATATTTATACATAATATGGGGGTGCAGATGGTCAAGCGGTTTAAGGTGCTACCCATATACACGGGCGGCCTGGGTTTGAAGCCTGTGGCCCTTTACCGCATGTCTCTCCCCACTCTCTGCCCTGTTTCCAAGTCTATCCACTGTCCTTCCTCTATAAAATAAAGGCATAAAAAGGCCCAAAAAAAAGTCTTTAAAAAAATTTTTTACACATAATATACATTTGCATATTAAATAATTCCACAAATAATCAATATATAATGAAATAAATCTGATTAATTAGATGAAACAATAAGACTAAATAATAAAATAAAAACAAATAAAGGAAAGAAAAAAAAAGAAAAAATAAATTAAATAAATAAATCTGTCTTCCCCTTGAACCAATGTAAACAAACCCATTCATTCAACTGCAGGGCGCCGTCATAAGACGGCTCTTTTCTCGTAAGAAGACATAAATCTGAACCTTTATTTTAACATAAGTCCTAAAATAATAACCAGAGCCTCAGTGTTGAAGTACTCAAAAAGTAATCCATGAAACACTACTAGTTACTTTCTAAAAAATGTAATCAGCTACATTACTTAGTTACTCACGGCAGAAAGTAACTAGTTACACAATTTGTTACATTATTTTTGCTCTACTCTGTCACCTGAGATCTTCTGAAACTTCATTGCCATAAAAATGCAGTCCTCAACCTTCCATATTCCCACAATACACGTCAGTCTAATAAAGTTGTTCTCTAAACTACAAGTCTTGCTGGAGATTTCTGTACCTATTACAGAACATTTTCACACCAAATTATCCACAAAACTTGCATATGAAACAAAGGTGTAGCAAGAAATATCACAGAAAATGTTACTTTTCTCAGAGGTTTTTCCAGCTGTTTATAGTCATGGTAATCGTGCACGGTTGTACAAATTCCCAAGGCACACCCAGACTGCCACACCATTTAAGAACCACTGATTTAAATATATTACATAATCTAGAAATGTGCTTCGTGTCTAGCAAACTTCACTTTTTCTTCAAAGATAAATTCTACGCTATTAATTGGTAAAACTAACAAAATCAACGGCTACAGGTAGTTTCTATCAGGTGTCTATGCATTCCTAAAGAAGCACACTTCTTAATAGATGGATCACAAGGAGGCATCGTTGGTATATTGACATATGCAGACATCAGTGTATATGAGGGGATGAATTTGCCACAGTATACAACTTTCAGTCTTCTTCTCATAATCAAACTGTCTCCACTGTCGCTTACTTGCTCCGTTTATTCCCCAGTAAACTCTCCTGTCTGCTGAAAGGATTTGATTGGGTGATCAGCGTAATATGGGACAATCACTATGAAGTCTAGAAAAGCTGCACAGTTTCAGGCTGACTACTGTTTAAAAGCCTTAAAAGCTGCACACTATGATATCCAGGCTACCAAAGGGGGCCGGCCCTTTTTTGTGAGCGCTATGACCCCGGCTGTAAAACAGAGCCAGACACAAAATCATCACACGGCACCTTGAGGACAATAAAGCTTTATGAATTTGAATAGTGAAGTATAAATAAACAAGTGAAAGGGCGTCAAAAGTTATGTAACTTCCAACTTTAATGATTCTATTATTAGGACTGCTTTACAGCAATATATCTGTTAGATAACAGGGCCGCTCCTGATGCTTATCTGTGTTACTTTTGTTCATTCAGTGTGTGAAACAAATGACTAGTCTGCTTTAATCTGCCCAACCACCATAATGACTTCAGGATGTGGATCATAAGTTTAGATGGGAGTACCAGAGAGGATGTCTCTGCTACATGTGGCCTGGCCTGGATTCAGCTTCCTTCTCTTTTTCCGTTTTAATTTCCTGAAGTCTTCATCTGAAGCTCAATTTGCCATCAGACTTAAAACAATGGATACCAATGATAAGACAATCTTCAAAATGAATGTTGCATGGATCATTTTCAAATCATAAAACATGGATCTTTGCTTTTAAAAATGTTGAAAGCTAAGAAACTAAAGACTTCAGCCTTTTGTCCTTTTCTCTTTCTCAGAGTGAAGCTTTAACTGTTAAATCTAACATGTTTTAAGACTTTCTTACGTGAGTCTCTGGCAGTAAAGTGTGGGAAGTTTCTGCTGTCTGAGACCAACTGTATTATTCACCATTTCATGGGATGTCTCAACATTTTGGCGGTTGCCCTCAGAGCCTTTGCTGATCGTCAGATGATAGCTGATGGGCTCATAGATTGTGTGTAATCAGCTGATAGTTTGTAGATATTTCAGGCAGCTGATTTTTCTTCAAACTGGCCGGGTGACCTCACAGGGTTACATACAGGCAGACAACATCTCAGCTCAGTAGTTTTCATAATCAGAGATTCCTCTAGACTTTTTTGTCCCCGGCAGTCCTCAAGAACAACATTTAACATTTAGAACAACTACTGGACATTTTCTTTAATATTTTTTTGCTGCATTAACAGCAGCAAAACACATAAATCTGAAATTCTGTGATACATTGATACATACACGTCTGTATGGGGGCTGAGGACACATTTTTATTTCCAAACCTGACCCAAAACAGAGAAGTAGAAACCAAGCCGACAGTAAACCTGAGTAATTGTTACCCTGTTATTACAGACTGGTACACATACACATGATTAGACCCTGGAAATGACTGCACAAATGCTTTCTCTTACTTTTTGTGTAAGTGGTTCAAAGCTGGGGTGTCAAACCCAAGGCCTGGGGGCCAAAGCCGGCCTGCAGAACAGTTAAAATTTGGCCCGCAAGATTATATCATATTTCTGTTAAAACTGCCCCATCAGTCCGAGGTCTGCATAAGTATAAACAGGTAAACTTATCCTTGATTATTTAAGATTTTCTTGTTAAGTCACAAAATCTGAAAAAGTAAGGAGTAAAAATATTTAAATAAGAAGTCAGGAATGTGGGAAAAGAAATTCATTTGTGTTTTAATTTCACATTTTCAATTTTGCATCTCACAATTAGGACTGAAGCTTAGGATTCCGACTTTTTCTTTCGTACTTATATAATATTTTGAACTTTTAGATTGATAATTTTGATATTTAAATCACATTTTGACCTTTCTAACCAATTATTTGATATTTCATCTCATAATTTAAACTCCTAACTTTGACTTCATAATCCCATAGTTTGACATTTTAGACACTCAGTTTAAAAATATGAATCAATGAACTGTATGACAGCTAAAAAGGCAACTAAAGTGGAGCAGCTGGCCCGAGCTACATCTATTACACTGACCAGAGACCACTGGACATCAGTCAGCAACTCCAGCTACCTCGGGGTAACAGCACACCTGATCATTCACTTTACTTCACTTTATTTTCTACCTGATGTGTTTATCTGCTGGGCTTGTTTGCAGTATATAAATATTATTGCTCAGTGAATTAAGACACTTTGATTTACAAACCACAAGTACGTTTAAAAACTCTAGTTTGTTTAATATTTCTTCATTTAAACACCATACTTGTACCCATTTATCTCAAGCAAAAATACAAGTAAATGGTAATATTTTAAATGTTGATTTATAGATAATAATAATAATAATACATTTTTTAGTAAAAAGTGCTTTCAAAGTGCTGTACATAAAGTTAAAACAATGAAAATAATCACTTAATAAGAACATTTAAAAATCTAAAAATTACTAAAACTAAAGAAATGTTAATCATGATTAACTTGATTTTTTTTTTAATAAAGTGACAAAAGTTTAAAACAATGAAATTAGAGTTATTTAGTATCAGAAAGTGTAACAAAAACCTGTTTTTTTAATATGAGGAATAATTCCAAATGAAAGAGCTCTACACTTTCTACATTTCACTCACATGTCGGCAACATTTTGGAACAAAAATAAAGTGGATGTATAACACTGTCTTCTTACTTCAAAAGTGGGCATTTCCACTGGTGGCAGACATGAAAAAGCCTCTCTATCTAAAGTCTGGAGCTCATATGACCCGTTTCCACCAAGCGGTCTGGTTTGGTTCAGTACAGTTTGTCATGGTAGACCCTGATGCTTGTGTTTCCTCAGCTGATTCCTGTGCAGCCTCGCTTGTTGTCGTCACTTTTTAGAGATTTGGAGCATTTTGCTCAGATCAAGAAGAAGAGCTGGTCTCCTTTTTACCATATGCCGTGTGGTGAAAAGGAGTTAAAAAATGTTAAACAATTTCGCAATAGCCGATTTAACACACTTGCATTGACATCAACAATAAATCACTACTGGAGAGGACGCATTTACTGGGTGTTTCAGGGGCACAGTCAGTTCTGTGGGCCTGATTTCCATACAACTACTCTCACTGGTGCAGACATGAATGACTTCAAGTTGTCTTACAAAGAAAAGCATAAACTGAAACAAGCTTGCGTTTGAAGAAAAGTAACAGGGTTATATTTGAAAGGAGCTGTTTTCAAAGCAGGTAAGAAATCTGACCTGACATAAGGCTGCTCACAGTAGTACCAGGTGATCCGTGGAGCAGGGAAGCCCTCAGCCACACATCGGACCTGTCCATCCACCGGACCCTCGTGTGAGATGATTTCAGGTTTACCTAACAAACACAGATTAATGTCACAGTATGTCAGCGAGGGGAGAGAAACCTTTCTGAGGGTATGAGGGGGGCAGAGAGCTCTTTAAAGGTCAATGAAACCTTTCCCTAAACCTCAGTGAACAAAGGTTAATGAAATGTGTTGAAATGAAATTCATGACATAGCTTTAGGGAACAAAAAACCTTTAAAAAAATCAATGAAATAACTTACTGATCACAAAGATGGTGAAGGTTTGGTTTACTGAGGCGTCACGGTTGGAGGCTTTAAAGGTGTAGACTCCGCCCTCTGACATTTTCAGTCTCACCAGCCGGAGGTCGCTGCTATACCTAAAATTTAAAAGGAGTCACTTTTACAGGCTGATAAACACAGCATGTTTCAGTCAACTTTCTGTCTTGTATGTGCAAATGTTTAACAGGTATATGTGTTCATGGTGGGTTATGTTATTAGTGGGTTTCAGAGCTGGTCTCAGTGGGTCACACACATGATCTAAGAAAAAAAAGTGGCAAAAATACCGTACTTTATGGTGCATTCAGAAAGTATTCAGACCCCCTTCACTGCTTTCAATTTTTTTTATGTTGCAGCCACTTAAATTCATTTTTTATTCTCATTAATCTAGACTCACCACACCATGACAAAGTCAAAACAGAATTTTAGAATTTCTTTGCTTTTTTTTTAGTAAAAAAACTGACCTATCACACTGACAGAAGTATACAGACCCTTTGCAAAAACCCTGTCAATGTAGCTCAGGTTCCTCCCATCTCTCCCGATATTTACTGAGATGTTGCTAAGCCTTGACTAGAGTCCACCTGTGCTGGATCAAATTATTTGGACATGATTTGATCGGTACAGAAGGCCTCACAGGTGATAATGCATATCAGAGCAAAAACCAAAGCCATGAGGTCAAAGGAACTGCCTGCCGAGCTCAGAGACAGGATTGTCGACAGGCACAGATCTGGGGAAAGCTACACAAACTTTTCTTGCACCGAAGGTTCCCAAGAGCACAGTGGCCTCTAGAATTCTCCAATGAAAGAAGTTTGGCACAACCAGGACTCTTCCAAGAGCTGGTCGCCCAGTCAAACTGAGTGATCAGAGGAGAAGGGACTTAGTAAGAGACGTAATCAAGAGCCTGATGGTCCCTCTGACTGAGCTGCAGAGATCCTGTAACGATGGGACGAAGTTCCAAAAAGACAACCATCACTGCATCTCTCTGCCAATCTGGACTTTTGAGGCCTATATCCTCAGTGCTCAACACATGAAAACCTGCATACCCTTTGTATGGAGTTCAAAGCAGGCTGTCACGTGTGTCGTGTTTTTGCAAAGGGTCCTTATCAGATATTTTATCATCATATTTTTCAAATAAATTTGCAAATATTCCTAAAATCCTGTTTTGACTTTGT
Source organism: Cheilinus undulatus (assembly GCF_018320785.1). Lineage (NCBI taxonomy): Eukaryota > Metazoa > Chordata > Actinopteri > Labriformes > Labridae > Cheilinus > Cheilinus undulatus. Next base: position 49,273,769 of record NC_054871.1, on the reverse strand, counting down.
CATGATGAGGATAAAAATGAATTAAACAGCTGTAGCATAGCTTCATAAATAGATTACCATCTACACCTGCTCTCAGAGTCTAAAGATTACATTTATAATGAATTGGTGCTACGCAAGGATTGATTTATTGATTGAGCATGCAACTCATTGCATCTGTGTGTGTAATCTACTATTTAACTCTTTGGGCACCAGAGTTTTTCAAGAAAATATTTAATTTTGTTATCAAGATTTCAAAAGGCTGTAACTTGAAAGTGGTTAGAGGTAAAGGCATACTGTAAATAAGAAAAATCTTCAGTATGACCCAAAGTTTGTGATGGAAGTAAATTTACTCATCTAATTTGCATATTCTGACATCACAAGGCGGCCTCCACCGCCATTGGCTGTGCACTTTCTCCCACGGCTTCAAACATGGCTTCCCCTACCTCCGTGGTGTTTTTCATTCCCTACCTCTGTCACTATTCGTGGTGTTTTGACCTCCACCACGTCCCCTCCCTCCCAGGCCGCGGTGAGGCAAAGCATCGGCCTCAGTATGTGCTGCTTGTGGACTATCATGGTGCACGGACGGCTGTCTGTGCTCACAGACACACCGTCAGTCTCACCCATGGTTTCACCGGACGACTGAACGTCATGTCAGAGGGTGAATATTCCTCTATGTCTCTATGTATTCTCGCTACATTTCGCTCTCTTTCTCTCCGTTATGCTCTGACTACAAGCACCGCTTCCTCGTCTCTTCGACCGGGGGTGGGGTCTTTCAAAACTCTTTCTCTCCAAAACTTTGAATAAAAACATGCCCACAAATGCTGCTGGGATTGAAGTTACTCATGTCTGCCATCTCCTGGTGTAAAGTAGTAACAACATTAGGCACCATATTTGCAGCTAGAGCCTGTTTAATTCAGCAATGTTGCTTGTTGCAATTTTGCGACTTTGGTGCTTAAAGGGTTAAATAAAGTTTGACTTGATAAAAATGTGAATTTCTTCAGTAGATTTGTTTCACATATCCATTTGGAAAACCTTCAATCCTAAACGTTTTGGAAAGGGTGAGGGTGATTGGATGAATGTTCGGTCTGTCACATCTTTATGGGCCAATCAGAGCAACAAAACACGTGACGTAGCCGCTACTGAGGAGCAAACTCCATAGAGAACTGCATAACGTGAACCATGGTGACTATAGACATGTCAGTACACCACTTTTGTCATTTTTGAAAAGAAAACAACTCACTGCTGTTCTTTGTTCTTATTTTAACAAAAAAATGTCATCAGGTTCTGACAAACCTGGTGCTTTAGCAGCATCCACGCTTATCTCTTCCACCATAATTGCACTGGCCTCTTCTCGCTGCTTGCTAACGTCATGACTTCGCCACGCCCAAAAGTACTGCCCCTCGTCGCTGATTGGTCCTGTCATTTACTAACCAGGCCCATACTGTTCAGATGGGAGCTTTGCAAGATGGATTTGCCAGTGAGAAATACATAAATGGGCATATCAATCTGCTTTGCAAGGTCAACTGAACCAGCTTCATCAATGTGGCAAATGAGCTTGAGTAAAAGTGCTTAGTTTCTCCACTTATGTCTTCAGAAGAGACCCCATAGGTTTGAGAAGCAGCTGCTGCATTGCTCTGTAAATGTCGGCCTGGACAAAAACAGGAATTCCACATAGTAGTACACTGAGTTGCAGGCCTAATGTCGCCAAGGTGTGTTTGCAAGTTTGTGTCATGTTTAAATTCCATGATTAAAGTTGCTAGTTTGGTACCATCACAATGTTTGTAGGACATAGATGTAATTACTGTCAGATGCAGCTGGAAAACATCTCATGACATATGTGGAAAAAATAACATGACCATGGTGCCTTTAAAGAAAATGCATGACTGCGGCGTCTGATCTCCAACAAAGAATTTTCTTAAAGAAGTATACCCTTTAGGGCAGTGATTCCCAAAGAAGCTCCCATGTGACGCTACAATGGGGGCTCAACAAGGATAAATAAAAACAACACATGCCATTTGAACTGCAAGTAAAGCATGGCAAATTTCGCGGGAAAATTTTGTAGGGATAACAATGAGTCTACACCAGACATCACAACGACAAAATCAGCTTGATTACACCGGTTCCTGTTTTAGTATCTTGACAGCTCATTAGCAAGCCATACATCACAAAGCAATGTGACAAGATGTGAGGTATCCAAATCCTGTTTTCCTCTCTGTTAAGACAGAAGAAGAGCAGGGAAAGAAGGGGATGACAAGGCATCAGGAAGGCCGGACAGGAGTATTTCCTTGATTTTCTTCCATTTTTCTCACACAGAAGAGTTTGTTTACCAACTAGAGACAGTTGTGTATTAATAATATTCATATCTGTGTTTGAAATGTTACACAATGTCGTGTCAACATGGAGGGAAGACAATTTAGCTCAAATCTGTCCAGTATAAAGTGCTACACTTCCACTGGTCTGCATTCAAAATAAAAGTGCTGGACTGGTTACAAGGGGAGATTGTGCAATGCAATATCTGACACTTGCATGTTGTTAAGACACAAATGGACCAAAAAATACAAGTCATTTTTCATCCTCATTTTGTCTTTTCACCTTCCTGTGTGAGCTTGGCTTTCGTGTGTGTATTGATAAATGTTGTGTAAATGTGCTGGTGTTTATTTTGATGAGTGGGAGACCCAGTAGAAAAAGTTTGGGCTTCACTGGTGTAGGCGATGCACTAACCATGCTGTAGATTTCCACACCAGCAAATGCAAAACTTAGTCGGTAATACATGTGCACCTACTTAAAGTTATTGTTCCCCCAACAAACAGGCTCATACGGTTGTAAGTGTGAAGTAAAGGATTCTGACTGTTACAGAGCTTGTTAAGAGGAATATGACTTCTTAAAAGTAGAAACAGCTGGTGCATCACTAACTTCAAAGCCACCAGTCTCCATAGGCAAAAATGAGTCACTTTGCCTCACAAGTGTTCCCATGAATCCTCGTCTAATTTGGTCATTTCTAGCATTATTTTGTGGCTTCATTATTTTGAGAAGTTGGTTATGATTCAGCCCAATATTTGTGTAAAACACAACTTCATATACAAGCTAACTGATCAAGACAGGAGCAGACAAGCTATTCTAAAAATTAAACCACAGTTTGGTGGATTTGTAGAAATTATGGGTTGTTGTTTTTGGTTTAAAAATTCAAAGGATGTCAGTGTTTGCAGATAATGTTCAGTGCATTTAACTGGGTCATTGAGATAAAGTACAGTCACCAGCATAAAGCAGCAGAAAGAGGCTGTTGCCATGCGGAGGAGCAGAGGCAGCACTGGGCAGCCTTTCTGAGCTCCTCTTGAAACAGAAGCAGACCAACCTAAAGAGGTAGTTATCACACAAGCCTTAGGTGTAGAGAAGTGGTTCGCAACTGGTGTGTCGGGACCCAAAAGCAGTCAGGGAGCAGTTTTCAGTGGGTCATGACTAGGTGTCTGAAAAAAGTGGTAAAAGTCCTGAAGTCCTTATTGGACATGCATCAATAACTTTTATTTTACCTTGTTTTACTGTAAAATTGGGTAAATTTAAATGTTTGATCAATATTTCAACAAAATTATCTCCTCTTGTTGCAATAAATGGCTTCTTTTCCCATGACAGTGAAGTTACTTTACAAGTTCTCTGGAAAACTGGCAAAAACTGACACATAATGATGGGGAAAGAGGAAATAAAATTTGTCAGTTTTGTCCCTTTTCATTTTTATATCAGGTGTTTTGGTTCAATCATGCTCCAAACTGCAACATATTCAATTAACTAAACATATGTTGTTGAAAGTATTTTGGAAAATTGGGAAACTAAGGCTGGACTGGTTGAGAATCACGGGTGTAGAGTATTAAAGTAAGTATTATATTGGAAATTAGTGATATAATCATGCATCTCTGTAGGGATCCTGTCTGCAATGTTTTCAGATACTTCTGAGGAAAAAGCAATCCTATTAGTGGCAGAAAAAAGACTTTTTTTTTGGAGAAACATTTCCTTTTATAGAGCTATCATTTAGCATGGCTAAACCAAGCTAAACAAATGGTAATGGTGCAAAAACTTGTGTACTCGCCAGTACTAAAACCTTTGTTTTTAGCAGTATCAGACGTACTTCCAATACTGGAATTGGAATCGGAACAACCCTAAAATTAATCCCGCCCTTTTGTCTTGCTTACTATACAGGGATATCTCTCAAGATATAAATCCTCTTATCAACACACGAGAGGACAAAAAGGTTTTTTAAGGGAATGTTTGTCCATGGCATTGACCCTAAACAATGGCAAATGATGTCCAGAAATCCTCTGGATCAGTGTTACTCAACCCTGCTCAACCAAAGAGCCAAATTGTTAATAAAACCTTTGCAGGAGTCACAATCTAAGCAGTGAAAAGTGGCAAAAACGGGTTAGGGTGGCAATAAAATAGTTAAAGTGGTGAAATGGTCAAAAAGCGAAAAAGAAGTGGCAAAAAATTGGTGAAAGTTGGCAACAAGAGGGAGAAAACGTGACAAAATTTGATTAAAAAGGAAGTTATAGGTGGCAGAAAAATGTCAAAAAACAGTAAAATGTGGTAAAAATGAGCAATCAACATGGGCCAAAGTTGCATTTCATGGCAAAAGGCAGCTCAAATGGGTTAAGAAGGGGCAAAACATGGCAAAAAGGGGGAGAAAATGAAAATAACAAATAGCAAGCTGAACGAGGCAAAAAAATGTTGGAAAAAGGCAAAAATTGATAACAAAAAACAAGGTACAGGTGGCAAAAATGGTAAAAAAAACTGTAAAAATGTGGATAAAATTAATGAAAAGAGACTAAAACGGTAAAAAATGGCAAAAGAGAGGCAAAAAATGGGTAAAAAATCGAGAAAAACGAGGAGAATAAGTGCTGTAAATGATAAGAAAATGAGTTGCAGGTGGCAAAAATGGTAAAAGAGAGGTAAAAAATGGGTAAAAAATTGACAAAAGTGAGGAGAATAAGTGGCATAATTGATATGAAAATGAGTTACAGGTGGCAAAAATGGTCAAACACAGTAAAATGTGCCAAAAATTAATGAAAGAGGACTAAAATGGTCAAAAACTGGCAAAGGAGAGGCAAAATGGGTTAAAAATCGACAAAAGCGAGGAGAATAAGTGCCATAAATGATTAGAAAATGAGTTTCAGGTGGCAAAAATGGGGAAAAGAGACTAAAATGGACAAAACTGTCAAAAATGGAAAAAGTGGCATTCAATGGAAGAAGGCAGCTTAAAAAAGTGGAGTCAAAATTGCAAATAGCAAAAAGCAGGACAAAGAAGAAAAAACTGACTAAAAGAGGCAAAAGAAGTGGCAAACTTGGGCTTAAAAAGCTGTAAGAATAGATCCAAAATGGCAAAAAATGGAGAAAAATTGCAAATAAGGGCAATGGAAATATATAAACAAAAAAATAAAGGTTGACAATTTAAGCCAACTGTACAAGAGTGGAAAACAAACTGATTAATGTTACTTGCAATGTAAAATTTCTGAGGTTAAAGTTGACCTTTTATAAGGTTTTCTGGGGGAAAAATATTTCAAATAAAATCATAAAAGAGCCACAAATCATCAGAAAAGAGCCACGCGTTGAGTATCACTGCTCTAGATTAAGCTCAAAGATAGTGGATGCTGTAAAAACATGCTGAGACCATAACCTGGTAAACTCAAGCCCATGGAGAAAAGCCAGTGAAATGATGTTTTTCTCGGTTGTGTACAAACAGAAAAGTGTGCTTTTCTCTTACGTCAAAGCTGCTTCACAAAGAACCTGAAATACTCAAATATTTGCGTTAATGATTATAAACAGTCTTGTGTTTGTCTTCTCTTGTTTTTGTACATCTGTTCATTGACACAATGCAAATGCTAAACAAAGGTTAAGTCTTTGAAGTTCCCACTGAAGAATCTCTTTTTCCCACCGTTGGTATGGATTTATTGATTGTAAATAAAGGGGTTAAGAAATTCTTTCCTCATGCATGGCTCGCTTTGGGCCGTCATGCCTGCTTAAAGGTCAGACTTTCCTCTTCAGTTCTGATGGAAATGTTTGGAACAAGCAGCATGGAGCAGAGCTAGCTGGTGCTGGATAATATTATGTAATATTTCTATCTGCAGAACAGAGGATTTACTGCAGATATTTCATGGTTTCTTTTTCTGTGAGAGCCTTTTTTAAAATCTGTCACTTCCAGTTAGTGGAGAAACCTCAAGGCGTTTTCTGGAATTTCAGCCTCTTGTCTCAGGGAGCTGTGACGAGAGCGGCCGCAGCCGAACAGGAGGCGTTAAATTCCACTAACAGAGGGTAATGAGCTTTTTCGTCTACGTGGGACTATGTGTAGAAGCTGGGCACTGACAGCGGGTCTGTGTTGGTATGTTTACAGTGAGGTAATGTGCTCATCTGCTGTCCTTGCACCACAATATGAGCACCAGAATAGCATCTATTTATCAGGAGACATACGGGATGTCTGATTGCCCTATAGAAGGTTATGATAGGCCCCATTTCAGCCAATCATAGACGGACCTTCTGCTGGCAAGTTAAAGCGTCATAGACAGGTTGTAAGTTGAAAGTGAACTCTATATGTTGTACATATTCTACCCTTTCCATTTCTGCACAAATACAACGCATCTCTTGCCATCCTCGTGTTTATGGTGACACACTTGGAAAACAAAACAACTTCTGTGTTGCCTAGCATTGATGCAATTTCAACTTCCAGGTCAAAGTATGTTTGGGAACTCTGGAGAATCAGGGCTACAAACATTCACATGAATATGATGTCCAGTGTTGGTCAGGCTTCTCTCACCTGTACTCGTGACTCTGCGTGGTGATGACGTGGTCTGTCGTGTTCTTCAGCTCCTGGCCCATGAAGCTCCAGGAGAGGCTCTGCAGCTTTGGATATGCCTCCAAGTCAACGTTCAGGGTTAAACTCTCTCCCGAACGCACCTGGATGGTTCGGTTTTCTGTGGGTGCTAAGTTGATGAATCCTTTCTCTGCAAGACAGAATATCAAAAAGATACTTATAGGGATTTATAATGACTTTCCACGTAAGAAGAATTATGGTTTTGTCTTTGTAGTCCAAGCAGTATTGATCAGTGGGCTTTGATTATTGGCAGAATTGCATTTGTCATTGACTATCTTCTTAAATTTGTTTTATTTTACTCTCTATCAACACATGCACATGTACATATGCAAATGTGTATTTACATGTATATACACAGTTGCAATCAATTTTTTTCCGCTCCCGTAACAAATGAGATTAATCATGACAATGTGGTTCAGCTGTTTGCAATGAACAAATCAAACAGAGGCAGTTGAAATCGCTCCACACAACTAATGCTTTAAGTGGTTTCCCATATTCACCCGAAAATGCAACTTATAATGACTTCCCCAGTCTTGGAATTATTCCACCCCTGGACAGAATCCCTCACAACAGCTCAAATATGCAAAACCAGTGTTGTTTCAAACACACTGGATGCAACTAATCAAGGGCTTCATTAGCGTCCCCAGGTTTGCTTGAGCTGGAACTCGTATAATAGCCGAACTATGAGAGGTTTTGTTGAGTTTCATTGTCCTTCACAAACAAGGAACAGGATACAAAAATAAAGCAAAAGGCACTAGAAACACAGTTGGAGGCATAGTTCACAAGTTCAGAGTAACAGGAATCGTGGTGACACTACCTGGATGGGGCAGAGGAAGGAAGCTATCAACAGCTGCAACCAGATACAGTCATGGACGAAAGTATTGGCACCCCTGGAATTTTTCCAGAAAATACACCATTTCTCCCAGAAATTGTTGCAATCCCAAATGTTTTTGGTATACACATGTTTATTTCATTTATGTGCATTGGAACAACACAAAAAAGCAGAAGAAAAATCATCTTTACCTCAAAAGGTAAAGATGGCGCTGATTGACCGGCAGCTTTTTACAGCAGCTCTAAGGACTCTCTGGAGTTCTTCCTTCTCTATTCATGTTTATTTTATTTCTTTTTTCTCTACTTTGTTTGGTTGTGTTTTTAAAACTTCAGTTCACCTGAGATACCAAGCACAGCGCTTCTAGTGAAACTTTTAATCACTTTCTCAACTTTTCCTCCGTGGGTCCGTGAGCAGCAGTGGATCTCATTGTTTACAGCAGGGACCAGCTGTTGGCTCTGCGCAGCATAGCTGTGCGGCCGGAGGAGCGACCTGAGGTCCCCCGCAAGTTAAGGAGGAAGATGTGGGGGTGCCACGCCGGGATCAAACGCCGCGACGGGGACAGCTTACCGACCGACTCTCCCGTCCGTCATCATGGGAAACTCAAAATCTCTCCCCAGTAAGATGGACAAGCTGGTGGCGTTGACCCGGCATGATCGGGAGTTCCGGCGGTGCAGCATGCTGTTGTTTACAGAGACATGGCTGAACGCACAGCACACAGACGCGACCGCTGCGCTGCAAGGATTTTCCCTATTATGGGCGGACCGGGCAGAGAGGAGCGGTAAGAGGAAAGGAGGGGGGCTGGCGATGTTTGTGAATGATAGATGGTGTAACTCCAGGCACATCACTATCAAAGAGCAGCGCTGCTGCCCGGACATTGAGCTGTTGGCGGTTAGTTTGAGGCCTTACTATCTACCACGGGAGTTTTCACACACCATTATAGTGGCTGTGTACATTCCTCCTTCCGCTAACGCCGACGCAGCCTGTGATGTCATCACCAGCGTGGTAAACAGGCTGCAGACTCAGAACCCTCAGGCCCTCTTACTGATCTCCGGGGACTTTAATCCTGCCTCTCTGTCCTCCACTCTGCCCAAATTCATCCAGTATGTCACATGTGCCACCAGAGACAATAAAACACTGGACTTATTCTGCCAACACCAAAGAGGCATACACCTCATCCCCCCTCTGGGAAGAGCTGATCACAACCTGGTTTATCTCCTGCCTGTATACAAGCCCCTTGTTAACAGGCTACCAGCTGTGTCCCGTTCCGTGAAGAAGTGGTCTGAGGAGGCTGAAGAGGCTCTGAAGGACTGCTTTGAGACAACAGTGTGGGAACTATTCAGTGACTCTCATGAGGAGGACATTGACAGCATCACGTACAACATAAACTTCTGTGTGGAGAACACCATACCCACCAGGACTGTACGGTGTTTCTCCTGGTGTCGGGATATGCATCACATTTGCAGCAGGTTATTGAATGAAAAGGGTGCTGGACTAAGTACTAAAGATGCTCGCCATGAAGGGGCTGAATAATTCTAAGATTGGAGAAGTCATCATAAATTGCATTTTCAGGTACATTTGGGGAAAACATTTGAAGCATTAGTTTTGTTGAGCTATTTCAATTACTTTTGTTTGATTTGTTCATTGTAAAAAGCATAAAGAAAATTTTGATTGCAACTGTATTGTTCCCATTGCTCTTCATCCTTAGTTGTTGTTTTGACTGTCAATGCAGCAAGGGAAGACCCATCATATAGTGGCTACACCAGAGGCCATCATTGCCATCATTGTTAGACACGATGGATTCTGAGACAGCCACATTGTTTAACTTATTTGACCAAAAACACATTCAGTTAACTAAAAATGCAGTTTCATGCACTCACCGTAAACATCGAGCCACACCGACTGCGAGCTGACGCCCTTCTCATTCTGCGCCTCACATTGGTACCTCCCGGCGTCTCGAGCTCCCACCGCTGCGATGTTCAAGGTGGCGCTGCGCAGGTGCGTGAAGTGCTCCGTCGTTATGCGCGACGCACCGTCAACCTTAGCTGGTTGCTGTGGATACCAGACGGCACCCTGTCAACGCCCAGAGATCTCTAGAGATTAACCCCGTCTGCATGTCTATCCATGCTGACAGACACACAACCGCCAGCATGCGTTTACACACCACATACAGCTCACATACACACACACACACGTTACTCTACACACAGCCGAGAGCTTGAAGCATAGAAAGCAGGAAGTTTGGCCTGTGAGCAGAAGAAGAGGCAACCACTGAGATTTCTGCTGGTCGGGTTCTAAACTGGAAACAGCACTGATAAATGTGTCATATTATCAGGGTTTGTTTTTGGCTTCAGTTCAAACATTTTCTGGATTCAGGAATTAAAAACTTTTGTCTGAAACAAAGCAGCTGCTCCTTATCAACAGTGCATGAGTCTAGATGTGTCTGCTGTGTGAATGTAATTTTAAAGTCTGGTTTATATCAACATGAACTTTTCATAGGAAGGAGTGTACATATTTTAGTTCAGTTCTTTGATGCATAAAAATGCTTTGGAGGGTCGTAGTATGCATGAATTCTTCTCACAATCCACGTATGTTCCAAGGCAGCCTTACTCAACCCCGCTCAACTGAAGAGCCAAATTGTTGAAAAATGCCTTTGCAAGAGCCAAACTGTAAGTCAGGGGTGTCAAACTCAAGGCCCGGGGACCACATCTGGCCCTTGGCACAGTTACACCCAGCCCACAAGATCTTATCATATTCTTATTATAACTGGCCCAAAAATATGAGGTCTGCAGATTTCCTCCAGTGTAAACCTAACCTTGATGATATCAAAAATCCTTAAGCCATAAAAATGTGAAAAAATAAAAAGTAAAAATAATTACACAGAAAGCAATGTGTGAAATTTATTTCATATTTTTAATTTTGCATTGCATTACTATGACTTCAATTGTTTATCTGGGCTTTTATTTCATTTTTTGAACTTTTAAATTTATTATTTTGACTTTCATCTCAAATTTTGACCATTTTCAATTGATTATTTTGACTTTTTGTCTCATATTTTAACCATTTTAACTTATAATTTTGACTTTTCCTTCTAAATCTAAGCTTTGCCAATATATAATTTTGACTATTTATCTCATATTTTGACCTTTTCAACTGATTATTTTGACTTTTTATCTCATATTTTAACCTTTTTAACTTCAAATTTGGACTTTATCTTATAATTTTAGCTTTGCCAATATATTATTTTGACTTATTATCTCATATTGTGATCTTTCCAATTTATAATTCGGACTTTTTATCTCATATTTTGACCTTTTCAGTTTATTATTTCAACTTTTATCTCATATTTGGACCTTTTAGGTGCACCATTTTAAATTTTAAGTCATATTTTTGACTTAAAAACATGACTGTGACTTTCTTTTTTATATATTTGCCTTTTAAAAGCATTAATTTAACATCTAATTTTACATTTTGACCTTTCAAACTAAGTTTGATTTTTTTTATTTCTGATTTTATGCCTTGTAAGTTATCATTTTGACTTTTTAAATCTCAAAATCATTTATCATCGGTGCTAATTTTTCCCCTATAATTTATTAAAATGAGGTTAACAGATGGGTTAAATGTGGACCCTGTTAGGCCCTCAGAATCTGGCCCCTTCTGTGATTGAGTTTGACACACCTGGTGTAAGTGGTGAAAAGTTAAAAAAATTGCTTAAAGGGGCATTGAAAACAAGTTAAAGGTGGCAAAAAATGTTTAAAAAGTGGGAAAAAAGGGGCAAAAATGGGTGAAAAGGAGCAAAGTAGGCATAAAATGACAAAAACTGGGTAAAAAGTGAAAAAATGGGGAGAAAAAGTGACGAAAAAGGGTAGCAAGTGGCAACGATTGGTGAAAAGTTACCAAAAAATGAGTTCCAGGTGGCAAAAATGGTCAAAAAAACCAGCATAAGCATGAATGTAAAAGTGACTAAAAAGGCAAAAAGGTAGGAAAGATGGGTAAAAAGCAGCAAGGAGTAGCAAAAATGGGGACAGAGTGGCATTTAGGCAGCTTCAATGGGCAGAAAGTGGCAAACAAAAAAGACAAATAGCAAAAAGCATGGAAAAAAGGCAAAAAAAAAAAACTGCACTGTAAAATCCAATTAATTAACCTTACTAAAAAAAAATCATGCCTGGAAAAAACAAGTAACTTTAACTTTATGACCCTAGTTGAGTACAATAAAGATTTTTTTCATGCACTTAAAAAGGTTTTTAAGTAAAGAACTATTGCACTTCAGTTCAAGTAACTAAAAATACTTTTTGTCAAGTACTTACGTAAGGAAGTTATTAGTGCTCAAGATTTAGTACAGACTAGTAACTGCAAACAACTAAATCATTGTAAGTGTGGTGAAAAAGTTGTAAATATGGGATAAAAGTGGCAAAAATGGAACAATTTGGAAACGGGCTCCAGAGTCACCCCCCGTCTCTGCCTCCGTGTAAACATGGTAAACGAGAGTTTCTGAAAACGCATATGCACGCTGGGGTTGCAGTCAGTCGTAGCTCGAGCGTGGCAGCACTCTGAACCGAGCCGTGGGATACCGACCTAATCCTTCTGGTGTAGTTACCTCTGATCAAGCTGTCACAGACAGCTGGATTTTGAAAAAGGGGACACATTATTTTCATTTGGAGGGCTACCAGTGCCAGTTTCTTTATAAAAAGTCATGCTATTAATTACATCTACCTGTCAGTCATCATGAAAATCACCATCATCACCACCGTAGAGCAGAAGAGAAATCTCACAGCTCATATAAACACAAAAAATGGTTTGCAAGATCAGTCTTGTTAAAACTAGATATCCACTAAAAACAATAAATTTTCCACAGACTAATTCAACTCCTAATTTCTCCCACATTTTCCCAGAAAGCGCAGCACTGCTCGTGAGCACAACTGGAGCTTTTTCAGAATGACATTTCCATTTTCCTATATATCTGCTGCTTTTAAATGATTTAGACTTTATCTTTTTCTCTTAAAAATTACAGAAACTTCAGCCTGTAGACTCTCCCATCTCCTCCTCCATCAGCTACACACCAGCGCTCAATTCATGGAGGAGACAGGATTGAAGCTTCAGCGTTAAGGTTAAAAAAGACTACTGTAATCATGCCCAAGAAGCAGATAAAATTGAAAAAGGGGAAATAGAAATATTGCTCTGAATACCTTTTTCCTGCTGCACTTTAAGCAGGAAGCGCTGCACTTTCTGAGAAATTCCACGAGAAATTAAAGGCTGTAGGAGAAAAATGTGTGCTTAGAAAATTAAACGGATTTAGCGGATATCTTCGTTGTAACAAGACTGGTCCAGAAAAGCATTTTTGTGTTTATATGTGTGTTGAAAATTTACCGCGCTACAATGGAGGATTAAGTGATGAATTACTATCGTGCACCAGCATGTGATAACAATGTTAAATATGATCAAAAACACACGAAAAACTGTGACTGTGCAGTTCTGTCCTTGTTGTAGAGACAGATTTATTGTGCAGTAAATCACTCTACTACAGCACTTTGTGTTTCCTGTGCTCTCCTGTAGACGGAGATTAATTTCAAAACATCGCCATCTAAACATAAACCTCCCATTAGTGCTGGGCGATACTGCAAAATCTAATATCAAGCCGATACCAAGTAAATACAGGACCAGTACCACCAATACCGATACTTTTTACTTATAAAAGCAGCAGTATACATAGTTATTAAACTGATATGAATAAGGCCGATAAAAAGTCAAAAAACATAATGTATCATTTATTTATCAGTCTTAATAAATAGAGCTAATTGTTTCCGAGTTATCTTTAACTATCTAAGTATTCAGGGTAAAACATATTACAAAGCAGGATTCTAACTTATATATTTTTTGTAATATGGGACTTGTTTTTATCTGTTTTGTTTACTCATTGTACTTATTGATTAGACTGTTTAAATTAGTTGATCTGTGAACTATTCAATGTGTGATTTGAGAAAATGCTGCAAACAACTTTCTAAGCTTTTGTAAAAGGCAGTCAAATTATAGGGGAAAAACTAGTAAATAGTAATAAAGAGGAACAGATTTATAAGTACTCTCTCAAAGTCAATGAAAATCAATCGCACATGCATCAGAGTCAGCTACAGAACTTATTTCTTTTCTGGTTTTTATGACTAACAGCCCTAGCCGTGGCTTTGGCTCAGTAAAAAACACCATCTTTATTCTGAAAGTGAGCGGTGCAGATTAGACATGACTTTAACATCCTCTTCATGCATCAGCTTTTATAACTTTGAGATAGAAACTTGTTAAAAGCTGGAAATTCTGCCTCACTTTTGCATTTTTGTGGAAAGTTATTCCACAAAGCTGCAGCAGTTTATTTCTGCCGTTTCACCAGCTTGATAAAGACATGAGGACTCTGAATAACCGTGTGTGTGCTGATGCCTTGAGTGTATATGTGCGCGTTTGCTTTATCTGATTGGTCACCAAAGTCACGTGACACAGAAAACAGTGCAGCTGTGGACTTTTGGCACAACAGACAGGCGAGAGCGACTGCAGACAAACGGACGGGGTGCATGGTTAGACGTTTTTTTTCAGTATTCATTTAATACCGATACTTTCAAACAGTACTGGATACCAAATGAGTACTTTGTAAATATCGAAATATCGATACTTTAGGAGCGATTTGCCAACCACTAACTCCCATAGACGGCATTTGGGAAAGGGCAGAGCCTTTGACAAAAACTCGGAGGGTGACTGGATGAACATTGTGTCACATCACTACGGGCGAATCAGAGCAACAAAACATGGGACGTAGCTGCTACCAAGGTATAAACTCCATAGAAAACTGCATAATGTGAACCATGCCGACTGTAGATGTCAGTACACGACTTTTGTCGTTATGAAAAGAAAACAACTCACTGCTGTTCTTTGTTTTTCTTTTAACGAAGAAATGTCGCCAAGTTCTGATAAAAATGGTGCTTTAACAGCATCCACGCTAATCTCTTCCGCCATAATTGCACTGGCCTCTTGCTTACGTCACGACTCCGTAACCATTGGTCCTGTCACTTTCTACCCGGGCCCAAACGGTTCAGATGGGAGCTTAACAAGATGGATTCACCAGTGAGAAAGACGGAAACAGGCGTATCCATCTGCTTTGCAGGGTGAGTCTAAATTTGGAACTATTTGAAAATGGAAAACAAAGCAGAACATTGCCGTGCAAACAAGACCTCATAATAACCTCATTCCACTACTCTATGTTGCTGCTTTTCTCTTTTTAAAAATCTATATATGTATATTTGGAGGCATTTCTGCATGTTAATGTCTCTGATTGTTGGGATGTGTGTATAGATGGCATTCACATTTGACTGGCATGGATGTTTTTGTACTTAGAAACATTTTACGTTTTAACCTCTTGAGACTTTGCATGCACATATGAGGATAACACATTGTGGCTTTCCTAGAACTAAGTAATTTCTGCTGTTATAATGTTTTAGATAATCACCGGTATGTCCATTGAAGTTTAAGTAATTAGCTTGAAATGTTGGGAGAATTTTCTGTGTGGATAATCTGGGAAAATTGCTTGGAAATTTTCAAGCATCGGGACGTGTATATTTAGAGAGTTTTCATTGGAAGGTTTGGGAAAATTGCTTTGAATCTTTTGTCACTTTCATGGGAATTTGGGACAGTCATATGCAAATTGTGGAATTGGATCAGCAGTTTGGAATTAGGGATGGTCTTATGTGGATATTTCAGGGACTTTTGTTTGAATGTTGGAAAATATATTGCTAAGAAATTTTAGGGGAAATTTGCTCTAAAAAAATCATTTGCATGAAATTTTAATTTGGATGTTTAGGGTTCATGATAACATTTCACTGAAAGTTTTGGGGTACTTTTTATGGGATACTTTAGAAATATGTTTCAGAATTTTCACAGATATTTTAGGTTAGTTCTTTGAATATGTCAAGAATTTATATGGATTTTGGAAAGCAAAATTTACAAGAAAGACAAGGCTGATGTTTTAACTTCTCAAACCCTACTAATCCCAAAGAAGCTGGAGAAACTAAAATTGTTTTTCCAAAAAAAAAAAAAAAAAAATCAGGTTTCAGGAGGTTAATCATAAGGCAAAACAGTGGACATTTCTATGCACTGTTGTTAAATATGGGTGCAGGAGTGGATCATTGGTAGTGGTTGACTCTTCCCGACTTTAAAACAGTTTGAAGTGACAGCAGACATCGATCAGAACTCGGGGTCGATTCACAAAGAATGGACTGTTGCTGTTTAGACACTCATTTTCCAGCACTCATTATCTCAAAGTCTGATTCAGGACGAAATGCACATAGTTATCTTGCAAAAAAATAAGCCACATGTTTAGCAGTTTTGTTATGTTTGCAAAAATTTGCATCTGAGAAAAGTGTCAAATTAAATGGTGCATGCACTTTAGCTATAGAGTAGTAGTAACTAAACCCTTTCATATGCATTTATATACTTTTACACACCACTGGCAGAGCAGTGGGAGCTATTTGGGGTTAACTGTTCTGCCCAGAGACACATTTACATGCAACTGCAGGAAATGGGAATTAAACACCCGACCTTTCTGTTGCAAGAAAACCAACTCTACTGCTGAGAGTCATCGTTCAAACGTGCTTTCCATCTTTCATGCAGAGCTGTATCTAAGCCTCACCTCCATTATTTTATAATGATCAACATCTCTTTCACTCATGCTCATTGCCTCTACACTGATGCTGCAGCTTGCACTCTTAAATAAACTCACCAAATGACTGAACTTTACAGTTTGCAGATGTCAAACAGACATCATGCGTCTTTGCAAGAGCATATTTGAAGTCAAGTGCCTCAAGACAAATAAAAATGTGACTACAGGAGCAGAACTCCCGACCTCTCTGTTCACATAAGAGGTGGAAAAAATACCAGACAATTTAACTCGAGTCAAAGTACAGTTACTTTTATTAAAATTTCCTTAGTTAAGTTGGTTAGAATCTATGCAAGTAAACGTAAAAGGTAAATCATTCAAAGTTTACCAAAGTACTGAGTACTGAGTGGCCACTTTTGATACCTCAGGGGATTTCACAGTAAAACAAGATATTTTCTTAATGTGCAATAACTACACAGTCAAGCACAGAAAAACCACTCAACTACAGTAGTTAGAGTAAATGTACTAGTTACTTTTCTGATCTATCTGGACATCTCTAGCTGTGACTGTCAAATGGTCTAAGCCAGTGTTACTCAACCCTGCCTAACCAAAGAGCCAAATTAGTGGAAATTACCTTTGCAAGAGCCACAAGCTAAGTGGTGCAAAGTGGTAAATAATGATTGGAAAGGTATTAAATTGCAAAAATTGGGGGCAAAGTGGCAGAAATGGGAAGAAAAAGTGGTAAAGATGGGTGAGGAGGGTAAAAAAAATGAGTTAAGGCCCATTTATGAACAACGTTAAATAGGAATCCTGATACGGACGCAGCCTTCTGTCCGTGCGCCGCGTTCATTTCATCTGTATTTCTGCACATTTCCATAAAGCTTACGGATACGGGCCAAACAGAGCAGTCCCACTGGAAACCGTGGGGGTAGTGTTGCTGTCACTACCCGATATGTAGCTCTAGTGAGCCATGAAGAAGAAATGACAAAGGCTGCCTCCGTTTTTGTCTTTTATGCAAGAGGTACATAATCAATACCTCCTCCACAGTCGCCATGTTTGTTTTTGAGTTTGTTGGTGTCATTAACTTTTGACTCTGGGCTGGGCTGGGCAAAAAACGAACGTAAGGGCAATGGATATATACAGACAGAAAATAAAGGTTGACAATTAAAGCCTCCTATATAAGTGTGGGGATCAACCTGACTTGTGACTTGCTATGGATGATTTCAGAGGTCAAAATTTTCCTTTTTAAAGTATTGTAAATGAAGACACAAAAGAGTCACAAATCATCACAAAACAGCCTCACGTTGAGTAACACTGGGCAAAGCTCAACAGCTGGTACCAAACAATATTCAAAGCTTTCATTGAGCAAAAATGTCTTCCTACTGCTGTACACGATGGGGAAGTTGATAGTTCTGGTTGCCACCACTTCTGCAGAACTCACCGAGGGGAAAACACAGAGAAGAGTTAAAGATGGAACAATGCTGTTAGAAGCTCTACTGTCTCTGTAGCAGGATTCTTCTCTTCTGAACACCATGTTCCTAATTAGTATGCAAGTTGGATTTTAGGGTCATAAACATTCAGTTTTTTGTTTTACAGTTAAACTGATGGATGGTATTGTGTCTCAGGGCTCTTTGGATCACTGAAATCAATCTCAGACACCTGTGATCATTAGTTTGCCAGGTGAGCCCGATTAAAGGAAAACTACTTAAGAAGGACGTTCCACATTATTAAGCACTCCACAGGTTTCAGCAATATGGGAAAGAAAAATAATCTCTGCTGCTGAACAGCCTCAAATAGCGCAACGCCTTGGACAAGGAATAAAAGCATTAGATATTTCAGGAAAAAATAAGGGTGATCATCGTACTGTGAAGAAATGTGTGGCTGATTCAGAGCACAGGCAGGTTCCTGCAGATTAAAACATAATGAGGAAGGTTTCTGCTAGAAAAAATCATCAGATTAAGAGAGCAGCTGCTAAAATGCATTACAAAGCAGCAAACAGGTATTTGAAGCTGCTGGTGCCTCTGGAGTCCCACCAACCTTAAGGTGTAGGATCCTCCAGAGGCTTGCAGTCGTGCATAAACCTTCTATTCAGCCACCCCTAACCAATGCTCACAAGCAGAAATGGTTGCAGTGGGCCCAGAAATACATGAAGACTCATTTTCAAACAGTCTTGTTTACTGATGAGTGCCGTGCAACCCTGGATGGTCCAGATGGAGGAGTAGTGGATGGTTGGTGGATGGCCACCATGTCCCAATGAGGCTGTGACATCAGCAAGGAGGGGGCGGAATCATTTTTTGGCCAGAATCATGGAGAGAGAGCTGGTAGGTCCCTTTAGGATCCCTGAAGGTGTGAAAATGACCTCAGCAAAGTATATAGAGTTTCTGACTGACCACTTTCTTCCATGGTACAAAAAGAAGAACAGTGCCTTCTGTCGCAACATTATCTTCATGCATGACAATGCACCATCTCATGCTGCAGAGAATCCCTCTGTGTCATTGGCTGCTATGGGCATAAAAGGAGAGAAGCTCATGGTGTGGCCCCCATCCTCCCCTGACCTCAACCCTACTGAGAACCTTTGGAGCATCCTCAAGCTAAAGATCTCTGAGGGTGGGAGGCAGTTCACATCAAAACTTCAGTTCTGGGAGGATACCGTAAAACACCAATTAACTGCCGGGTGTGGCAGTACATTTTGACAAATAAACGCCTTTTCCAAACAAATGCTGGTGTAATTTATTTACAGCTCTGATATGTGACTGAGATGAGATGAGAACTGTATAGAATCAACTCCCAATTCCCCCTCCCTGCCTGTTCTTCTCCCTGTTTGAGTTCTGTAGCTCCGCCCCTCTCTTTACGTGCCTCCTCGCGGGTGAGAATGTCCGCTGAATTGAATACTGACGGTGGCAAAGCACTCGTGGAGTGATTCTGCTCTGTTTTTCCACTGAAATCAACGGCCGAATCACAGGCAAGAAAACACTTCATCTCATCATGAACAAACTCTAGACAGGACCGAACACCGCCGTGATTCCACCATTGAATCAACTTCTCACTGAGCTGAGACACGGAAGCTACAGCGGCCAATAGGAACGCTCCCTCTGACCTGAGCCTGATTGGCTGCGAGCACTAGCCTCCTCATTGGCTGGGGCAACCCCATCCCTTGCTGGTTTTCTCAAGATAGATAGCAGCGCCATGGCCCAGTGCAGCCAAAAAATTAAAATTACGACATTAACTTTAAACTGTCTGTTGTCAACTTAGTTCCTTACCAGTATTTAAAGTGTTTAGAGAGTGTTGAGTTGACAGTAAAAAACAAAAGTATAACTATGGTACTGTAATCTTGTCTTAAAAATGTAATGGTGATATTCATACTGGTGTAAATAAATACTTTGATTAAATTTACCATACTTTTCCAATTTTTGCTACGCAAGATTTTTGTGAGAAAGGGATTAAACGCCTGTTCCAAATAGCCGCCTGGTCTCAAATTAACGCCTGGTCTGCTCAGTGATTGAGACAAATAAACGCCCCGGCTATTATTTGGTGTTTTACGGTATTCTGACATCCTGCAAAGAAATTCAAGCAAAAACTCTCCAAAAACTCACAAGTTAAATGGATGCAAGAATGAAGGTGATATCAAAGAAGTGCTCCTATGTTAACATGGAACTTGGCCTGTTAAGATGTTTTTGATTGAAATAGCTTTGATTTCAGTAAGTATGACCTCATAATGCTGCAAAATCAACAAATGACCATTTTCAGTTCTTTACAAACTCTAAAATGTTTTAAAACTCTGTTGTGCTTAATAATGTGGAACAGTGCATTTTGACTTTTTTATTTTTGAAAAAAAAAAATTATTCTGTCATTTGCATCATGGCTGAAGCTGATTTTAATGATATAATTAACTGTTTAAGACTCTAATTAAATATCTCCATATTCAGGTGTTGTTTTAAACAGATTGAGGGTAAATTGCTAATGCTGCAGTAGGGCTTTTTGGCCCTCCAGGCCTCCATATGGTCATGTGACTGGAAGTTATGATTTGTTTAAGCTCAATCGGAACAAAAATAGAAGTTATAGCCATCAACATTTGGTTACTTCTCGTTTTTCATTATCACAAAGTGCAAGCAGACTCCAGCACACTGCATTTCAGCAGCTAAAACAGTTGTTTCCTTTTGACCTGCAGCAGCTTTTAGTTAAAAATAAGAATGAAGATCTTTTTTTTTTTTTTTAATGTGTCAATGCTTTTTGAGAGAAATAATCATTAAATAACAAACTCTGTTTTCAAAAGTAGTAAAAACTTTGAGAAGGGAGCATCTGCATCTCTGAAAGGTTCATGTGTTTTTGCTGATAGGGCTCATTTGAACCTCTGTGCACCAGTTTTAATCTGTTCCTCCCTGCAGCTGGCAAAATGAAGTAAAAGTCTTATACTGAGTGACACGTCAAGCAGAACCAGGGCATCTGGATTCAAGAGTCTAGGTTGAAGTGCTTTAAGAAAAATGTGGTCTCTTTGTGCTTTATTTGTTTAAAAGACCCTGCAAGAGCAATCTGGTCTTTGTGAGTCGCCCCCGCTGTGAAGTATTTCTATCACAATAAAGAGAATGCAGATGAGCCTCACCGAGCCGGGCGGGGTGACCCACTTCACTGAGATCTCTCCGTTCACATTAGAAGTGTTACAGGTGAGGGTTAGGCTCTCGTCCCGGGTGAGGATGACCCGTTTTGGCGCCAGCAGCTCGATCACAGGAGGGGCAACTGGTACTGAGAGGAAAGACACAGAGAGGGTCTGAGATCTTTGCTTCAACCTAAGCCGAATGTGCAGCTGAAGATGCGTTAAGAGCTCTTTACCTGGTCTAACAGTCAGGATGTAATCATTAGACCTAACAGGCTCTTCTCCAAGCAGTCCTGTGCACACATAACAGCCTTCGTAAGCCTTCTGCGTGTTGTGGATGATGACGCCTTGCTCCAGGCTTGCAGAAAACTGGAGACCAGAGGCCAGAGCATTGCCGGAACACGTTTCCAGGCCCAGGCTGTCCAGACTCGGATCCGTTGCCAGGCAGGGGATGGAAGCAGCGTCTCCCACACGAGTGAGGATGTTGTACACCTTCGATTTTCTGAAGGGATTGTCAGGATCTGCCAAAAACACAGAAATCAACAATCACACTTCAAAAGCTGAGAGCGAGACTGCAAAGTGAGCTGCTGAAGCTTTGTTTTGTGACATGGTGAATAATACGATGTTTATCTGTTAAACACAAATCGATTTGTTATGTTGACCTGCTTCCACATCATTACCAGGCTTTGTTTGTCTCCTAAAAACTGTTACTGCACAGCTGGAGCCAGTATCACTGCCAGGGTTAAATATTATAGTACCTAAACGTGGCGGGACCACAAAATATTGCCTATCATCTTATTCTGAGGCAACAAAGCCAGCATGCTAGAAAAAAATATGAAAAATCAAGCTCTTTGAAGAGAAGAATGACTCAAAGCTGACACATCCTAATGTTTGAGCATGTCTCTGAGCCAGGAGGAACATATAGAAATAATAAAACTGAAATGTTTATTTCACTTCCTAATGAAATCCAAAAAACTTCACATTTCGATAAAATTATATATATATATACAGTGCTTAACAATTGTATTAGACCACCTGTCATATTTGTCTCAGAGACCATCCAGCATCATGAAGTGCTTTAATGCAGACTCTTTCATTTTCAGTCAGCTCTCCACGTTTTACCATTTTGAACAGGAATGAGTGATTTCAAACTGAATTCACCCAAATTTGAGCCGGCTCACTGGGCTTCTCTGAGAAGTCAGAAATTAATCAAGCATAAAATTCAACCACTAAAACTCATTTTTCTCTTCAGGAGTGCAAGTAAATAACTATAATTTGGCATTTTAATCAAGAAATATTAATGTGCGTTACTATTTTTTCAGTTTTTTTGTATATCAGTAAATTTGCAAATTCATGGCTAACAATAAAAATTATATTTTAGTATTAAAAATATCATTTGCACTTCATGATGCTGGTCGGTCTCTGAGACAAATATGACAGGTGGTCTTATAAATTTTAAATTTGTTAATCACTGAATATATATATATATATATATATATAGATCTCATTTGGTGTTTTTGGTAACTGATAATCGGCTTGAGGGCGTTTTTATCATTTAGCAGATTGTATTCAGACGTTTTTTTTAGTCATCTATGATCATATTGATGAGATAGAGGTATTATAAAAGTATGTATCAAACATGATACAACAGGCTTTAAGGAGTTAATTTTTAAAACTCATGAATTTTACATTTAACCTTATTTTATGACATTTTAAACTCATGATTTTGATGTTTATCTCATATTTTGACTGTTAAATTTCATGATTTTGAATTTTATCTCAGTTTTGCTGACTGTCACTTTAATCTCATATTTTGACCTTTAAAATTCATATGTTAACTTTTAAAACTCATGAATTTGACATTTTATTTCATTTTTTTGACTGTTAAAAATCATGGTTTCAGTATTCTATCTCATATTTTGCCTTTTAAAACATTATTTTGACTTTAAATGCCATGTTTTAACCTTTAAATCTTGTAAGTTTGACTTTTTATCTCAGATTTTGAGTTTGTAACTTATCATGTTGACTTTTAATCTCAAAATCATTTAGGTTGACACTCAATGGTTAAATATCGACCCTGTTAGGCCGTCAGGTTAGACCTGAATTCAGAATCCGACCCCTGCTGTCATTGAGTTTGACACCCCTGGTCCATAGGCATCTACATTGACTTGACATAAATTTTGGGACTTTTGCAAGGAACTTTTTGAAGAGTCAAACATCTATTTTTCTAAATTTTTATCCACTCTTGGCTCCGTAATTAACATTTAAAATACAGTAAATCTGTGCTATTCTTACATGGAAATGCCTACATTAATTAAATAAGCGACCATTCCTGTGCTGGATTGTTTTTTATATTTCCAGTAGTTGTCAATTCCAGAGAAATTCTTAATTTTCATTAAGGTTGCACAAAAGCAGGGGTGTAACATCAATATTTGGCCAACAGTGGCTCTGTTTGCAAGCATTGGCCACCAGTCAAATCATGTTGCAAGAACAGACATCAGTGTTTATCTGTGTTTAATCAATTTT
This sequence comes from Cheilinus undulatus, assembly GCF_018320785.1. Classification (NCBI taxonomy): domain Eukaryota; kingdom Metazoa; phylum Chordata; class Actinopteri; order Labriformes; family Labridae; genus Cheilinus; species Cheilinus undulatus. Next base: position 49,250,365 of record NC_054871.1, on the reverse strand, counting down.
GCGTTGAAGCGGGTATTTCTGGCCCAACCTCACCAACTTCCAAGGAGCATGGAGGATGAAGAAAGTCAGGGTCAGCCCTGATGAAGGCTACCAGCCCGAACGCGTCAGTCTAATAAAGCTGTTCTCCGAACTACAAGTATTGCCGGAGATTTCTGTTCTCTTCAGGTTAATTTTATGCCAAATCAATGAACTAATCTTTTATGGGGCAGAAAAAATTGACCTGTTGGAAAAACTCTCATCTGATTTTAAATAAGAGAGGCAGTGTTGTAGTCGAGTCCCCAAACCTTGAGTCCGAGTTGAGTCCCGAGTCGGAGCAGCTGATGGAGATTTTCCACGATTCAAAGGTAGGCGAACTGCATTTTAGTTTAAGCTACCTATCAAGTTATCAGCCCTTCTCTCTGTCACCTAGCCTCCCCCGTTCCTCCTTTCTCTCTCCTCTGGTTGTTTTAACAGAAAGCAGGTTAGACATGTGACCTCGCATGCAGGTGAACGCACACAGCGGGCACTGCATGAACACTGATCCGTTATGAAGGGTTTTCTCACACAAAAACAACAGAATAAAACAGATTTAAGAAAAAAGTCCTCATTTTCATCCTCGAATCCTGATGCAGTTCAAGTTCGAGTCCAAGTCGAAGTCTGAGTCATCAGCGCTCAAGTCAAGTCCACCAAATCAGGACTCGAGTCTGAGTCCGGGACTTCAGGACTACAACGCTGGTTAGAGGACATGCTGACATAGGAGGATTACACTGAAAGAAGTGATGATGAAGGAAAACCTGAATGGACGCTGGCCCACATGTTCACAATCAGTGCATTTCAACTTTAAAAGTAATAGGATGTACGTCACGGCAGCTTCTAAAACAGACACAGAGTTTTCACTGTTGACATGTAAACACTGAATGTATCACAGAGACTGCTACATATGGAAGTATGAACTGCTGCAGAATGCCTCTGTTCTGATGTTCTTGCATGTTTTGTGCTGCTTCCACTATGTCCTAGCAGAATGTGAGCATCAGAAACTGCATTACATTGTATTGTAATGCAAATGTATGCTCACTGTCCACTCTGCACAAAAAATGTGAATTTTGAAAAAAACCCAACTTTTAGGCCTCTCTTTTGAAAATAGTTTTGCCTCCATATCAACTCAAGTCAGAGCATGAAATTTCAACCACAGCAACACTTTATTGCCAAAAGTATTCACTCACCCATCCAAATAATAGAAATCAGGTGTTCCAATCACTTCCATGGCCACAGGTGTATAAAATCAAGCACCTAGGCATGCAGACTGTTTCTATAAACATTTGTGAAAGAATGGCTCGCTCTCTGGAGCTCAGTGAATTCCAGCGTGGTGCTGTGATAGGATGCCACCTGTGCAACAAGTCCAGTGGTGAAATTTCCTCGCTCCTAATTATTCCACAGTCAATTGTCAGTGGTATTATAACAAAGTGGAAGCCACTGGGAATGACAGCAACTCAGCCACCAAGTGGTAGGCCACGTAAAATGACAGAGCGGGGTCAGTGGATGCTGAAGCATATAGTGCACACAGGTCGCTGACTTTCTGCAGAGTCAATGCTACAGACCTCCAAACTTCATGTGGCCTTCAGATTAGCTCAAGAACAGTGCGTAGAGAGCTTCATGGAATGGGTTTCCATGGCCGAGCAGCTGCATCCAAGCCATACATCACCAAGTGCAAAGCAAATTGTAAGATGCAGTGGTGTAAAGCACGCCGCCACTGGACTCTAGAGCAGTGGAGACGCGTTCTCTGGAGTGACGAATCACACTTCTCCATCTGGAAATCTGATGGATGAGTCTGGGTTTGGTGCTTGCAAGGAGAACTGTACTTGTCTGACTGCATTGTGCCAAGTGTAAAGTTTGGTGGAGGGGGAATTATGGTGTGGGGTTGTTTTTCAGAAGCTGGGCTTGGCCCCTTAGTTCCAGTGAAAGGAACTCTGAATGCTTCAGCATACCAAGAGATTTTGGACAATTCCATGCTCCCAACTTTGTGGGAACAGTTTGGGGATGGCCCCTTCCTGTTCCAACATGACTGTGCACCAGTGCACAAAGCAAGGTCCATAAAGACATGGATGAGAGAGTTTGGTGTGGATCAACTTGACTGGCCTGCACAGAGTCCTGACCTCAACCTGATAGAACACCTTTGGGATGAATTAGAGTGGAGACTGAGAGCCAGGCCTTCTCATCCAACATCAGTGTGTGACCTCACAAATGCACTTCTGGAAGAATGGTCAAAAATTCCCATAAACACACTCCTAAACCTTGTAGAAAGCCTTCCCAGAGTTGAAGCTGTTACAGCTGTAAAGGGTGGACCCACGTCATATTAAACCCTATGGATTAAGAATGGGTTGTCACTTAAGTTCATGTGCGAATCAAGGCAGGTGAGTGAATACTTTTGGCAACATAGCGTATGTTTTTAATGCCCAACTGTCTCTACTTTGTAAAACAAGCTAACAAGTTCAGTTGAGTAAGAAATGTGACAGAAAATCAAGAAATATTCCTGTAAGACACTCCTGGTACCTAGTCATCTCCTCTGTACTTGTTCTTGTCCTCGCCCATCTCAACATGAGTGACAGAGAGGAAACAGTTTTTGGGTTATGGGGGTAACACCTCACGCTGTACCGCTTGCACACTGTCGGGATCTTATATTCATCCATTTTCTATACCGCTCATCCCACTGGGGATCACAGGGGGGCTGGAGCCTATTCCAGCTGTCATTGGTCGCCAGTCAATCACAGGGCTGACATATAGAGACCAGGCATGCTCACATACGGCCAATTTAGAGTCACCAATTAACCTAACAAGCATGTCTTTAGTGGTGGGAGGAAGCGGGAGTACCCAGAGAGAACCATGCATGCACGGGGAGAACATGCAAACTCTGCACAGAAAGACATCATTAATAAAACCGAGGAGTGGTATATATCTGCACCAGTCATATAATCAGTTAATCACTTTTTATTATCAATATTCATTCTTTGATGGCAGAGTCAGCTATTCCAAATTCAAATCACCTTAAACAATAAACAATAAAAGCACCAAACCCAGCCAGGTGTTCACTTGGAAATTCAACAGAAACGAGCAAAGGAGGATTAATGTGCCATTACACCCACTTCCTTTATTCCAATATTCCTGCAGAAGTTTGCTGCATGGCGATGAACAGTTGGTGCTTCTAATTCTCCAGTTGGTGCTGTTACACCATTACAGAAGGAGGAGGTCAAAACGAGCTAATTCAACCCAAAGTTTGCTTTAAAACACTTCTGCAGAGTTTATCTTTCTAATCTTCAAAGGCAACTTGTGGCATTTTTTCATGTCAAGACAAACTGAAGCTGTTTATCTGCAAAACATCCTTGTTGTGTTTGTCTCATTCAAATTCATGCAGATTCCCCAAGATGACCACACCATGTTCTCACACACAGAACCACAAATGACGGTAATGCGCCAAAAACACACCAGCGTGCTAACAAAGACAGAGCTGGAGATCAATGCTAGCTAGTTATCTTGGATGTAAACAACGTCTGCTTAAACAGCCTTTGAGCTTGTGAGATCTCCTCAGAAGAGCTTCACGCTTCATGTACGTCATGAAGAAGAAGTCTGTTTACATTTAGTTTTCATCCACTCTGTCTGAAATCTTCAACACTTTAGCTCAGCCAACAAATAAAAAAACAACTTTTCGGCAACATTTCCAGAAGGATCTTTCTTTTTTGGCATTTCTGCTCAGACATTCTCTGCACAAATTGAAATTTCACACAAAACATTTGGATCACTGATAACAGCCTCTCTGTTTACTGTTCACTATCAGTCTGACTATGTTTGAGCCATGCAAATTGAACATTTCCCACTCTCACATGCAGTCTTTGACTGGTCAAACACGAGGAATGCAGCATGTCTGTAACCCTTTATGTGTATGGCTGCAAATTAAACACACAACAGCTGCTTTCTGCCTCTTTTTCTGTCCAGTGTTATCTGGGATTTGTTGTATTTAACTACTTTCTGATTTTTGCTTGTCATGATCTACAGCAGAGGTGTAAAACTCAAGGCCCGGGGGCCAAATGCGGCCCATGGAACAGTTTAATCCGGCCGACAAGATGATCTCATATTTCTGTTCTAACTGGCCCATCAGTCTGAGGTCTGCAGATTTCTTCAAGTATAAAAATGTGAACTTATCCTTGATGATTTAAGATTTCCTTGTTAAGTCACAAAATCTGAAAAAAGTAAGGAGTAAAAATATTTGAATAAGAAGTCAGGAATGTGGGGAAAAAAATAATTTGTGTTTTAATTTCACATTTTCAATCTAGCATCTCACAATTAGGACTCAAACTTAGAATTTTAGCTTTTAATTTCAGGCTTTGAGCATTTCAACTCATAATTTTGGCTTCTCATATAATATTTTGAGCTTTAAGATTCATAATTTTAATTTTTAAGTGATATTTTGACCTTTTTAACCAATTATTTTGTATTTTATCTCACATATTCTCCAAACTTTGACTTCATAATCCCATAGTTTGACCTTTTAGACTCACAATTTAAAACTTTGCAATATATTTTGACTTTTAATTTCATGATTACAAATTTTATTTCATATTTTGACCTTTTAAACTCATGATTTCAGCTTCTTTCTAATATATTTGCCATTAAAAAAAACATTATTTTTCAATTGCAATTTCATGTTTTGACCTTTTTGCACTAATAGATGTAGTTTTCTTAGATTGTGAGCCTTTAAACTCATCTTTTTAACTTTTTAAATGTCAAAATCGTTCATCACCAGTACTTAGTTTTATTTTCTTCATATTTTATCACCAGGTGAAACAAGGTTGAAAGTTTCTGGTTAAAAAGGTGACCCTGTTAGGCCCTCAGGTTAGTCCTGAATCCAGAATCCAGCCCCCGCTGTGACTGAGTTTGACACCCCTGATCTAGATAAACAAAATCGTGATGATTAAACTGTGTCAGTGCTGCAGTGCTAGCCTGTCATGCTAATATGCTTGATTTCCCACATCCATAGCATGGGATATTTTTAGGGATGGATATCAAATCTGGTACCAACACATCCAATACCTGCTGCATCATACTACAAGACAGATTTTCATACTTCAGTATCTCGCCACCCTAACTGGATCTCCCACTGCTCCAAAGGACAGGCACAAAAATGTTATGAGACAAAGTTACACCTTTCACCTTAATCTGTATGTTCTACTGGCTTCTTATCACTCATGAAAGTGGTTCTCACATGGTGTGGTGAGGCTCACTGGTATGGCTTGAAGCAAGTTTAGGTGTGCTGTGGGAATCTGTACAACCATCAGTGATTACTGTGACTATAAAACAACTAAGGATACTTTTACATGTGTTGCACTTGAGATGAGATGACCATTGTGACAATTAAATTGTTTTAAAACTTGCAATATCATAAAGTTTAGGATGGTTTCAGCATAGGGACCCAGACCTGGATGCAAGCACACTTTGCCAAGAAGTGTGGCGCATTTGATCAGTTTGATCAGCCCAGACTTGGGCTTGAAGAGGTAGCATGATTCAGGTGTACTCGAGCACAGTTCAAGGGACGTAAATGGAACTGTGCTCAAACTAGGAAGTAGGCTAGGCGGCCTTTATTGCATGGTTTTATCTTTGCAGTATTTAATCCTCTGAGCTGTGCGGATGATGAGCAGGATGAACTTCCCTGTCTGCACCAAAAAACAGCAATGGAGCCATGCTACTATTGTGAAACTGATGGTATGGGGAGGGAAGCAATCATGCTTGAGCACATTAGGAAACAATTTTGCCTCACTTGAAAATGCTGTTGATGTAAATGAGGAGCAGAGGGAGAAAGGGCATGTACTCTGGTTAATGTGATAACGGAGATAGCTTTAAATTGTCATAGAAAGGCAGTAAAAGGGAAACAACAAAGATAAAAAGGTCTGTCATTTGGAACCACTCTTTTTTGGCAGAGTCAGACTTGGAGCAATGCAAAATAACTTGCTGACCTTGTTACACAGTAGTGGTTGCCCCTGAAGGCAGCTCTCTGTATCAATAAAAATAATTATGAAATTAAGTTTTGCCACAGTTGAGCAGCCTTCCTTACTGATGCTGTGGTAAACTGAGTGTTGCCAGAACAAATTCAACAGGATTAAAACATGAAATTTAATAATTCCTCTATTTTGAATCCAAATTTGCAGAATAAACAAGCAGGAAAAGAGATCTATTATCAAGCTTTGGCTATCCAAACACAGAGATCCACCCTGCAGAGACAAAGCTTTCACTGTTTACCTGTACAAGAGTCAATATTTTTTGATAATACTACATCTGAGTCTCCAAAGTAGTTAGTGTTCACAGCCTCAGAGGTGGATGTTGAAGAGAGGAGTGAGTGATCAGCACATGATATCAGCCTGCAGGGATGGCAGCGCGCCAAGGGGATGTAGAGTCACAGAGAGAAGGAAATACAGTAGAAGTCAAGTCATGCACTCGATAAACAGATTCAGTATCTACTGTACCTGTCCGGGTCAGAGCTACAAACACCTTCTTTCTACAAACACACCCACACACTCTGATCTCAGTGCACAGAGAAGCAGCACATTTCTGCGGCTGTAACCTGCAGTCTGTTTCTCCATCGCTCACATTTCGCTTCTTCCTCTTCTTTATTTCAACAACATCACACAATCTAAATCAGAGGTGGGAAACTGGCAGCCTGAGGGCCAAATACGGCCCCCTTCCTCAATCATTGTGGCCTGGAGTCAATCTCAAATATCAATAAACAGTAAACATAAAGAGAATGCACTGACAGGACAATCCAGAGCACAAAGTATCAGAGAAAGACAAACAGAAATGCTTTTAAAAGAACCTTCACTGGTCCTTGTAAGAAATTAGCCAATTTAATTGAAAGCATTTGGACAAAAATATTAATTAATCAACTTTATTTGATGATGTGAATCATAGAAGTGATTCCCTGCTACTCTACCCACTCACCCATAGTTACTATGAGGACTAGACATTCTCAACTCAAGTAGTTCAGCATGCCTAGCTCCGCCTGACTCTGCTGCTGACTTTTTCATAATAGAGACGCCTTTTCAGTAACATTTGCTCTCCATAAGATGTATTTATTAAGCAGAAAACTGTTGTTTTTGGTTTCAAGGATGAATTTTAGTAACGAGGGAGAAAAGCTGTTAAAAGTGGCACAACCATCCTGCTTTGCACTGCAAGGAGTCAGAGGATGCTTTGGAGGCAGACCTCTGTGTAAACCAGGAAGATGTCGCCTTAAACAGCCTCACTGTTTTATAAATACACTTTGGTTTTAGGCCCCGTTTACACCACAATGTTTTCGGGTGAAAACGCAAAAGTTTTGTAGTGTTTTGGCTGTCCATTTACACGGCAACAGCGTTTTGGTGCCTGAAAACTGAACTTTTCGGAAACTGGCTCCCGAGTAGAAGTTTTTCAAAACGCCCCAGTCTCCGTGTAAACAGGGAAACCGGCGCCTTCTGAAAACTGACATGCGCACTGCAGCTGCAGTAAACAAACATGCGCGAGTAGGCTTATAATGCATGCGCAGATGGGAAGCCCAGAACAAAACAAAGATGGCCGACAGTAGTGTACTGTTCGTGCTCCTCACTCTTTTGAATTTAACTGTACTTCACCATCACTTGGATCAGCGGAGACGATTCTGGCTCGGCCCATACGCCGTCAAAGGGCAGCCCGACATTGCAAAATCACACCGGCATCTACTGGCCTGGCGTGTACACTACATCGTTTTTGGTGTTTCCCGCAGTCTCGTGTGAATGGAGATCATTTTGAAACGTTGCTGTCTGAAGGTGGAACTTTTTGGAAATGAAAACGGAAAACGAAGCAAAAAAGTTGTAAACAGGGTGTGTCACCCAATCTCCGGTTTACCATAGATCGCTTTTCTACACTCCCCTCCAAAAGTATTGGAACGGTGGGCCCAATTCCTTTATTTTCACTGTAGACTAAAAACATTTGGGTTTGACACTAAAAGCTGAATATGAGACAAGAGATCAACATTTCAGCTTTTATTTCCAGGTATTTACATCTGGATCTGCTAACCCACTTAGGAGATAGCTTTATTTGTCATGGAACACCACATTTTTAGGTGAGCAAAGTATTAGAACAGAGAGACTCGAAACAGATTAGAATGATAAGATTTAATATTAAGTTGCAAATCATTTGCTTGTGATACCTGCATCAAGTCTGACTCACTGACAACTTTAGCATTCTTCTTCTTGTGTGGCTTTTCCAGGCTTTCACTGCAGCCTCTTTCAGTTGTTTGTTTTAGGGGGTGCCTCCCTTCAAACTCCTCTTCAGCAGGACAAATGCATGCTCTACAGCACAGGTGTCAAACTCAAGGCCCGGGGGCCAAATCCGGCCCATGAAACAGTTTAATCCGGCCGACAAGATGATCTCATATTTCTGTTCTAACTGGCCCATCAGTCTGAGGTCTGCAGATTTGCTCAGGTATAAAAATGTGAACTCATCCTTGATGATTTAAGATTTCCTTGTTAAGTCACAAAATCTGAAAAAGTAAGGAGTAAAAATATTTAGATAAGAAGTCAGGAATGTAGGGGAAAATTAATTTGTGTTTTAATTTCACATTTTCAATATAGCATCTCACAATTAGGACTCCAACTTAGGATTCTGACTTTTAATTTCCTACTTTGAGCATTTCAACTCATAATTTTGACTTCTCATATCATATGTTAAGCTTTAAGATTCATAATTTTAATTTTTAAGTGATATTTTGACCTTTTTAACCAATTATTTTGTATTTTAGCTCACATTTTCAACTGTTAACTCTGACTTCATAACCCCATAGTTTGACCGTTTGAATCATATTTAGACTTTTAATTTCATGATTAAAAAATTTTATTTCATATTTTGACCTTTTAAAGCCATGATTTTGACTTTCTTTCTAATATATTTGCCATAGAAAAAAAAATTTCAATTTCAATTTCATGTTTTGACTTTTTACACTAATAAGTTTACTTTTCTCAGATTTTAACCCTTTAATTTTTTTTTTTTTTTTACTTTTTAAATGTCAAAATCGTTTATCATCAGTGCTAAGTTTATTTTTTCATATTTATTACGAGTGAAACAAAGTTGAAAGTTTCTGGTTAAAAAGGTGACCCTGTTAGGCCCTCAGGTTAGTCCTGAATCCAGAATCCGGCCCCTGCTGTGATTGAGTTTGACACCCCTGACCTATAGGGTTTAGGTCTGAACACTGACTTGGCCAGTCTAAAACCACCTCTTGCCCCTGATGAACTCCTTTGTTGTTCTGGCAGTGTGTTCTGGGTCATTATCTTGCTGCATAACAAAGGAACTGGCCTCACCGTACCAGTACTTTTGGAGGGGAGTGTACATTGCATGTTTTCTTGATGATTGCAAGGAAGACAATTAATACTAATTAAATGGAGCCTACTCTTGTACCCTTATCAGTCAAATTTGATTGAAGTGATTCTATTATATGTGTGTGTGTTTTATTTATCTATTTGTATACAATTTCAGACGCTGTTTACCTCTGCGAATAGCAAATGTGTTCTTTATCCAGACAGTGTTATTGATACATGATGAATGAATCCCAAACCCCAGATATTTTTATTTTCCTTTGTGATGTTTATTGCCTGCACAAATAAAGGCAATAAAGTTAAAAAAAAAAAAAAAAAAAAAAACAACTTAGGAGTGCAGTTTTTTTTTTCAATAGAGTCCTCACCTCTGATGGGCGGAGCTAAGCTGCTCATCACATCATACCCATTTGGGTGAAAACAGGCCATGAGATTAGAAGGCGGTGAATTAGAAAAAAACAATGCAATTGAATATTATCGCGTGCTGCAAACAATTTAAAGAACAATTGATTCTGTTTTTTCATCCTTAAACTGAGTCACTATGGCATTGGCTGAAACCAGAGAGCAGTGGAATGGTCAGATGTTGGGCTGGTGTTGTGTCCCTCCTGACTTTAAGCCAGTGATGTCTCTGTGACAGCAGGAGCTGTACTCTGCCTGCCTGTTAACTCTTTACACAGTCATAAATTATTAAAATTGTTTTAAAAGTCAAGATCCAACCCAGCTAATGTGGTTAAAAAGGTTCAGGATGTAGCTAATGATATCTCTGGTCACATGTGGGGACATTTGTCCAGTTTGATGGTCGAGACAACTTTTTATGACACCAGTCTGTGTTTTGAAAAGTGATCTATCACTACAGATCTCATCTTTCCCATCTACCACCCTTCGTTTCGATGGGATGTTTTCACTCAGAAAGGGACAGGCTGGCAACATTTAGGCAAAGCACCTAGATAGATCTTATCAATGTCTAGTGGGACCACACTGTTGCAACAACAACAAAAAAGGGGTGGAGTTATCGTGCTACATGGGGAACTTGGGTGGGAAGTCATAGCTGATAGCAGAAAATAATTAACCTTGCAAAGCAGATGGATACACCCGTTTCCTTGTTTTTCACTAGCGGATCCATCTTGCAAAGCCCCCATCTGAACCATTTGGGCCCGGTTAGAAAGCGACAGGACCAATCAGGGACGAGGGGCAGTACTTTCAGTCGTGACGTAAACAAGCAGCAGCAAGAGCTGGAGAGGTTATGGAGGAAGAGCTTAGCGTGGCTGTTGCTAAAGCGCCAGTTTTATCAGAACTTGGGGACATTTCTTCGTCAAAAGAAGAACAAAGATCAGCAGTGAGTTGTTTTCTTTTCAGAAACAACAAAAGTCGAGTACTTACATGTCTATAGTCGCCATGGTTCACGTTATTCCTCAGCAGCTGCGAATGCGCAGCTTGCTAGCAGCTACGTCACGTGCTTTGTTGCTCTGATTGGCCCGTAGAGATGTGACTGACTGAACGTTCACCCAATCATACTCCGAGGATTTTTGAAAGCCTCTGCCTTTTCTCAAATGTTAAAGCTTTTCCAGTAATTCCAATAATCCCGGTCCATCACAAGTAAGCAGTACAAAAGCATGAATGACATACAGCAACAGAGCGGCAGCTCTCAGCTGCAGTCTCCACTTTCTGATGACTTTGGAAGAACATCCAGTGTGTCCACGGCAACAGTTAACATGGCAAGACATGCCAGTGCAACCACATAGACAGGATTTATCTGCCTTTAAAACCATGTAAATATTTGATCTTCTACAGCCATTTTACATTAAGTTAGACATTTTAAAATTTAGCATGGCACTGCATGGCGGTGCAGGGGTTAGGTCTGTTGCCTCACAGCAAGAAGGTTCCTGGTTCGCTTCCCAGTCAGGGCCTTTCTGTTTGCACGCTCTTCCCATGCATGTGTGGACTCTCTCCGGCTTTCTCCCACTTCCAAAGACATGCTCGTTAGGTTGTGTTTCTGTGTTTCTGGTTGTCTGTCTCTATGGCTACGTTCACACTGCAGGCCTTAAAGCTCAGTTCTGATTTTTTTCTCAGATCTGATTTTATTTTGTTTGCATGTTCACACTGCAGTCAACTTCCAAAAGATCAGATATGTATCTGATTCAGATCCACGTACGAAAGCGGCCTGAATCTGATTCGAAGAGGCCAGATTCAGCGTGACTTGCGCTGTTCACACTGTCAGAACAAAATCAGATACGAGCCACATGTGGGCAAAAAAAACAGATTCAGGTCACTTTTAACTGCAGTGTGAACGAAGCCTATTTCCCCCTACGATTGACTGGCGATTGACTGGCGATTAGTCCAGGGTGTACCTCGCCTCTCGCCCAATGCAAGCTAGGACAGGCTCCAGACCCTATGACACTAACGGGATGAGCAGTAAAGAAAATGGATGGATGGATGGAAAATTTAGCATATTAACTCACTGCATGGAGTGTTATCCTTTGTATAAAAGCTTAAAGATATAAATGTGGGTGTGATCAATTCTGACTGAAGGTATATTTCTGCTCTCGTGGTTCAATTATAAGTCATCTAACTGGGAGTAAACATCAAAATAAAGCAATGTTGCCCCCTATCATCAGTGCTAAAGTTAATACGGCCCTCTTGGTGACTAAAACCACACATCCCTGATCTAAATGCATCAAAACACCTAAAAACCCTCAACCATGGCACCCATCTACCTTTGACGTAGACGTAGATGGACGTAGATGTCCCAGAGCTCTCCTCCAGGCAGATGTAGCGCCCCATATGAACCACCTGAGCCCTGGGGATGTGCAGGGTGGACATCCCATCGATCTTTTTCTCCCCTCGCACCTTGAGCCGGTCCTCCCGCTGCCACTGCATGGCCTTCTCGCCCTGACAGCGCAGCTCGAAGGGTTTGTTGAGCATGACAACGATGTGGGGGTCAGCGGGGGTGATGGTGGGCTTTGAGTCGCCTGTTAGTGGACAGAAAGAGAAATATTCTGTTTAACTAACAAACTGAAACCATCACAGGCCACTTTTATTGCAGCTATCAAAGCTACACATTAGAGGAAATAATTATGCATGTTGTCACTTCAATGCTTAAAAAATGCATTTAAAAGCTTTTGAATGTCGGAAACACATAGTTATTGGAAAACCTCAAAGTTGTATGAAAAGGATACAAATGTTAAAGTCATTTTCACACAATCCAGATGTGTTAACAGCTGCAGGACACCAAGATCCCAAGTTACAACAGGAGGAAAGAGTTGGACCGTTCACCCAGCACAAGCAGGAAACGTCAGAATTTAATTATTTTGATACAATACCAGAGTCTTAATGTTGTCTATAAATGACCATAAAGATAGTCAGAAATGCTCAGAACCACCACACTCCCCTTTATGCAACAAGGATGGAAAATCTTTAAACTTTATGAGGCACAACCTGTGACAATTCTACATTTGTTTTTACTTAATAATGACAGAAACAGATGAATGAATCCCATCACGTTTGCAGTAAATATTTGAAGCTGCTCTAGTAAAAATCTGTATCAATTTAAAAAGTGACCATTCCTATTTTATTTAATTTTTTTTTATCTCAGATATTTCCTTAACCTTAATCTCTGTTCTAGTTCTGAGCATTGCTCCTTTAACGCAGGATTTACTGGTTGTACAGGCCAGGAAGCTAGGCTATATCCTCTTGGGACCCTGCATGCACACACAAGGACATTACATTTTTGCTTTCTTACAACAAAGAAATAAATCCTGCTATAGTAATTTTTTAGATAACTGTCCAGAATTTTCAGAGCAGTTTCAGTAATTGGGATAGAATTTTTGGAGGGGGATATTGCTTTAAAAATGTCGGGAATTCTCATGGAACTGTTGGAGATATGTTTGTGTATTTTTCAGCATTTTATAACAGGTACTGGAGGAATCTGATTTTGAGGTTTAAGGTATTTTCATAGGAAATTGAGGGATTTATTTGTAGGTGTTTGGAAATTAGATTAGAATTTTTGGGGGAGGGAATATCTTTGACATTTCTAAATTTTAATGGAGATTTCTGGGAATTTATTCATAAATTCTTGGCAAATTATATGAGAATTTTGCATTAAAATTGCTTTGAAATTTTGGGGAAATTTGGTGGATTTTTTGGGTGAAATCTGCATTTCAATTTTCCTGATGTTTTTGGGAGGAAATTTGGGAAATATTTTAGAATATTCTTTTATTTGTGGAATTTTAAAAAATGTTTAAGAATTTTCACAGAATTCTTGGCAATGTCTTTGGAAGTTGGGGGAAATTGGGACCATTTTTACGTTTTAGAAATCTCTAGTAATCTTTAAACCTATTCTTTGTGAGACTGACTTCCAAGCAAAGAAATAATATTTTTGTTTTGTGTTATACTTATCAGGTCCCTCTTATCTCAAGTAAGTGGGTGAAACTAAAAACGCATTTCAAACAAAAGCTTGGGTCTCAGGAGGATATAGTGTAACAGAGGGGTTCAGTTTCTCTTTTGGTAAAAAATGGGCCACAAAAAAATGTTGCCTCAAATAAACACACTACCAAGTTTTTTGAAGTATCAACCCAGAAAGCCTCTGTATTTTTGTCACTATTTTACATTGCAAGAGCACACAGCCAGTAGCCAATGCATGCTGGGAAACCCTCCAATGTGACTGGTTTAAAACAATTCTGCAAAGAAGAGTGGGCCAAAATTCCTCCACAGTGATGTGAAAGACTTATTGACATTTATCACAAATGCTTACTGGCGATTGCTGCCACCAAAGGTGGAACAACCAGTTATTAAGACTGGGGAGCAATGACTTTTTCCCCAAAAGTTAGGACGGGGGTGAATACTTGTTCATAGCATCATGCAATGTCTCTCAGGCCCTTCTTATAGATGCTTCTTCAGGAAGTGGCCCCCATTCCAAACTAACTGAACAGCCCTGCCGTAGACAATCTTTTGGAAACAATTCATAATGAGGACAAAATTGGTTCATGAGGTCATGAATGAAAAATTGACTGTTGGTTTACAGGTAGTCAACATGTAGATGGTGAGAAATTCCCCCCCTTAAATGGATAAATAATGATTAATTTAAACATGTTACAGTAGTTATTTATACGTAAAAGCGCATTAAGTTCTCAGGGAATAAATAAGGACCAATGTTGACCTTTAGTGTGCAGATAGTTAGAAACTCCTCATCACATTTGATGAGGCAGCTGATACTTCCATCATGCTGGTTGTTACTCATTCATTCCATGATTAAACAGCAAATAGAGCAGAACGATTTACAGAAAAGTTCTAACTGCAAGTTTTCCCCCAAATATTGTGATAACAATTTAATATACTTTTATAATGAGGTTCCTCATCTTATGTAAAATCAGCAATAAATCATTCTGTATTATAGCCTACACTATATTGCCAAAAGTATTCGCTCACATGCCTTGACTCACATATGTACTCAAGTGACATCCCATTCTTAATCCATAGGGTTTAATATGACTTCTTCATTCTTCCAGAAGCACATTTGTGAGTTCACACACTGATGTTGGATGAGAAGGCCTGGCTCTCAGTCTCCGCTCTAATTCATCCCAAAGGTGTTCTGTTGGGTTGAGGTCAGGACTCTGTGCAGGCCAGCCAAGTTCATCCACACCAAACTCTCTCATCCATGTCTTTATGGACCTTGCTTTGTGCACTGGTGCACAGTCATTCTGGAACAGGAAGGGGCCATCCCCAAACTGTTCCCACAAAGTTGGGAGCATGGAATTGTCCAAAATCTCTTGGTATGCTGAAGCATTCAGAGTTCCTTTGACTGGAACTAAGGGGCCAAGCCCAGCTCCTGAAAAACAAGCCCACACCATAATCCCCCCTCCACCAAACTTTACACCTGGCACAATGCAGTCAGACAAGTACAGTTCTCCTGGCAACCGCCAAACCCAGACTTGTCCATCAGATTGCCAGATGGAGAAGTGTGATTCGTCACTCCAGAGAACGTGTCTCCTCTGCTCTAGAGTCCGCTTTGCATTGCACTTGGTGATGTATGGCTTGGATGCAGCTGCTCTGCCATGGAAACCCATTCCATGAAGCTCTCTACGCACTGTTCTTGAGCTAATCTGAAGGCCACATGAAGTTTGGAGGTCTGTAGTGACTGACTCTGCAGAAAGTCGGCGACCTCTGCGCACTATGCGCCTCAGCATCCACTGACCTGCTCCATCATTTTACGTGGCCTACCACTTGGTGGCTGAGTTTCTGTTGTTCCCAATGGCTTCCACTTTGTTATAATAGCACTGACAGTTGACTGTGGAATATTTAGGAGAGAGGAAATTTCACCACTGGACTTGTTGCACAGGTGGCATCCTGAGCTCCAGAGAGCGAGCCATT
Organism: Cheilinus undulatus; assembly: GCF_018320785.1. NCBI lineage: Eukaryota > Metazoa > Chordata > Actinopteri > Labriformes > Labridae > Cheilinus > Cheilinus undulatus. The sequence continues at coordinate 49,234,658 of NC_054871.1, read as the reverse complement.
CTTTCACAAATGTTTGTAGAAACAGTCTAATTTAGTTTAATCACAAAAGGACTATGCATGTTTACTAGGTGGAGAATACGCTGCTCAGAAGATGCTCCCTGGGTTAGTTAAGCAACATGCTTTGATTTAAGCTTGAAGCCAGGGGTGTCAAACTCAATCCCAGCAGGGGCCGGATTCTGAATTGAGGTCAAACCTGAGGGCCTAGGCCCCAGGGTCAACATTTAACCAGAAACTGTCATCCTCGTTTTCACCAGCAATTAATTACAGGGGGAAAAAACTCTGCACTGATGATAAATCATTTTGAGATAAAAGAAGAAGTCAAAATGACAAGTTTAAAAGATCAAAATGTGAGATAAAAAGTCAAACTAATTTGATCAGAATTCCAAAACACAAAATAAAAAGTCAAACTGTTTTAAAAGGCAACTGTTTGAGAGGGAAAGTTGAAATCATGAGTTTTAGAGGTCAAAAATAAATAAATATAAAAAGTCAACATCATCAAGTCTAAAAGGTCAAATTATGACCTAAATTTTAACACTGTGAATCTTAAAGGTCAATTTTTTTAATTAAAAGTCACAATCATAAGCTTAAGTCATAACTGTAAGATGCAAAATTGAAAATGTGACATGAAAACACAAATTAATTTCGTTTGGCACATTTCTGACTTTTCCTTATTTTTTGTGCTCTTTACACTTTAAAACTTTAATGACTTAACAAGGATATTTTGATTCATCAGGGTTAAGTTTACATTTTTATACTGCAGGAAATCTGCAGACCTTACACCGCTGGACCAGTTTTAATAAAAATATGATATGATCTCGTGGGCCAGGTGTAACTGTAACATGGGCCGGATTAGGCCCCCGGGCCGGGAGTTTGACACCCGTGCTTTCAGCTATAAAGGAGGTGGCTGGGGTGGGGGAGGTGAATCTTTACCAGCACCAACATGGTGCATCTGCATTACTGCAAGCAGGGAAGTGAGAAACACGTCAAATTTAAATGGACCGCTGTGCTGAGAGAATGAAATGTGATTGGCCATGGGAGCTGGAGGCAAGAATTGGTATCAGCTAGCTGTCAGCTGATCACGGCTGACGCTATGCTTCATCAGTATTAGATAGAATGAACTAGGGCAGTATGATTATAAAAACATATCTAGTTGCATTTACTTTTTCTCATATTGCAAATTTGTTATCATTTACTTTGTTGAAGGGGATTATCATTTTATGTTTCCTTTGAGAAAAACACATAAAACAAGAAAAGGCAATTTTTGCAAATATTAAAAATGGCACTTGAATCTTTTCATAATGTGCATAAAATCTCTGCTGCTACAAAAATAAAAGTATTGTTATGGTATTGCCACACATTTCAAATTGAAGAAATATGGCAACTCGTCATATTGCAATTTAATCTAATTTGCAGCTAATTGCTCAGTCCTACTATCTATAATTTACAGTGTCATTCCTGGGTCAATTTGCAATGACTTACCTCTTTATTTCTCAATAAGTAAGCCCATTTAAGTCTAGGTTAACAAGCATTCAGTCATTGAGTCATCTTCTTGTTTACTCACTCACTCATCTCCTAATACCAATGCTAGGTTAACTAACAGTAGGTTATTACAAAGTTACTGTGCTTATTTCGATCTAGATTGACCAGCAGTTAAACCTGAAGTATACCAGCACCACAGTGGTCCATTACTTCATATGGTGCACCTCAGTTGTCACCCCTTCTACACACCAGCAGCAGTGTATTAATGGTCGAACCCCCCCAGAACCCACCACTGGGCCAGGGGCTTGATACCAGCGTCCACTCAGGGCTCACCTCCTTGCTTTACCAGGTGAAATAATAAGAGCAGTGGCATCTCTCTGACAACAGAGGCCACCCATTTACTCTACTCCACAATGGAAGAAGGAACTACATTTCCTCTGTGCATTCAAACAGAGCTGCTACGGGGTAGCTGAGATGCATAGCTCGGCTGTGCTCCCAGGAAAAGACTCTGTCAGCCATGGTGGGAAAAGAGCAGGGCTGTAAATTACTGTGGCACATTGCATTGTCACCTAACCTTGCATAGCAGATGGATACACCCGATTCCGTGTTTTTCACTGGTGAATCCATCTTGCAAAGCTCCCGTCTGAACCATTTGGGCCCGGTTAACCAACCAACCACTAACCAGCAGTTAGTCACACATTCCTCGCCTTGTCAACTGGCAGGTAGTTTCTCAATCATTCCAGGATTAACTTAACCCACCAACAGCAGAGCATCAACAGTTCAACTCCCCACCAGCTGCTGCATGGTGCTTGATACCAGAGCTAAACATCTGTAAGTGCCACAAATAGGTCATTTCCACCAAGCGGTCCGGCTCAGTTCGGTGCAGAACGGCACGCATTTTTTGTGTTTCCATAAAGCAAAAGTTGGAAGGAGTCCCAAAAAAACCGACCCCTATCCTGAATAACTGGCAGGTTCTTTCTCTGTTGTTCCCTGTTTAACATAGAAGTAACTTGTGTTTTCTCTGGATGACTTACTGTTAGGTCCTCATTAGTTTCCTGGAAACTATACCAACCATACTGTCATTTTACTGTGATGTGTTCTCTTCTCTGATTTATCTCTGAATGTCTTGAAAATCCAAACTTCTGCTTGAAACTTGTGTATAAGTTTTATCCCCATAAGTGAAGAGCAAATACACCACGTTCCAAATTATTATGCAAATGAAGAATGTCCCTGATTTTCCTAAATAGTTGATGCAAATGACAGTCAGCATAATTTTCAAGTCATAAACCATTAGCGCATAATTCAGATTTTATTGAACAAACCTCCCAGTGAAAACGATTTTTTTCAAGTTTCAAAACATTTTAAAGGCCATAAAGAACTGAAAATGGTCATTTGTTGAGTTTGCAGCATTAGGAGGTCATATTTACTGAAATCAAAGCTATTTCAATCAAAAACATCTTAACAGGCCAAGTTCCATGTTAACATAGGAGCCTTTCTTTTAAATCACCTTCACTATTCTTGCATCCATTGAACTTGTGAGTTTTTGGAGAGTTTCTGCTTGAATTTCTTTGCAGGATGTCAGAATATCCTCCCAGAGCTGCTGTTTTGATGTGAACTGCCTCCCACCCTCATAGATCTTTAGCTTGAGGATGCTCCAAAGGTTCTCAGTAGGGTTGAGGTCAGGGGAGGATGGGGGCCACACCATGAGTTTCTCTCCTTTTATGCCCATAGCAGCCAATGACACAGAGGGATTCTTTGCAGCATGAGATGGTGCATTGTCGTGCATGAAGATAATGTTGCGACAGAAGGCACTGTTCTTCTTTTGGAACCATAGAAGAAAGTGGTCCAACTGAAACTCTATATGTTGCCGAGGTCATTTTCACACCCTCAGGGACCCTAAAGAGACCTAACAGCTCTTTCCACATAATTCCAGCCCAAAACATGACTCCGCCCCCTCCTTGCTGACGTCACAGCCTTATTGGGACATGGTGGCCATCCACCAACCATCCACTACTCCTCCATCCGGACCATCCAGGGTTGCACGGCACTCATCAGTAAACAAGACTGTTTGAAAATGAGTCTTCATGTATTTCTGCACCCACTGCAACCGTCTCTGCTTGTGAGCATTGGTTAGGGGGCGCTGAATAGTAGGTTACGCACAACTGCAAGCCTCTGGAGGATCCTACACCTTGATGTTTGTGGGACTCCACAAAAGAGGCACCATCAGCTTCAAATACCTGTTTGCTGCTTTGTAATGACATTTTAGCAGCTGCTCTCTTAGGGCGCATTCACACCAGAGCTGTTTGGTCCACTTTAAACAAACTCTGGTCCGTTTTCCCGGGTGGTCCGATTCGTTTGTAGTGGTGTGAAAGCTCACATGAACTCTGGTGCGGACCAAACAAGTGGAAACCTGTGGCCTGCTTAATAATGTGAAACGTCCTTCTTAAGTAGTTTTCCTTTAATTGGGCTCACTATGGGATCACAGGTGTCTGAGATTGATTTCAGTGATCCAAAGAGCCCTGAGACACAACACCATCCATGAGTTTAACTGGAAAACAAAAAACTGAATGTTTATGACACTAAAATCCAATTTGCAATAAAATTTGGAGCATGGTGTAATCAATAATTCTGATAATTTCACTACAGGGTTATCCTTTACCAGGTCTTACAGTAACTCTACTGTGCCAACTCTGAAGACTGTCACAGAAATAACAGCCCAATAAATTCGATCTCTCATCATCCTTTAACAGCAGGGATTCAACCTCAATCTCTCACATCTGAGGAAGGAATAAAAAGAAAATAAAATCTGTCTAAAAACAACATTTTATTGAGAGGGTGAGCTTGGTTAGGGGCAGAACAGTCCAAGTCTAATCTGCAGCAGTGACAGAAAGCAGATGGAGAAGGAAATGAACATGTTTTTGACCCGAGGAGGCATTTAACCTTTGTGTTTCTCCAAAAACCATTGGTGACAAAGCAGCTGCCTCTGACAAAGAGCCTCCATCAGTCATTCCCTCATTCTTCAATATAAAAACAAAGACTTTTCCCTAATCCCTCTGTCTGAGCTCTGCTGTATTTACAGGGTGTGGTGGTGGGCTGGATGCATCTAAAATGCTGAAACTGGTAGAATCACAGAACAGCAAACATGAGTGTATCATTACACAAAGATGGGTCTATTTAGAGACTGTTAATGATGCTGATGGCCCCCGTGTTTGCTCAGCCTCTGTGCTGATGCGTAAATATTTGGCTAACAACTGTGGAATTAAATGTAAAGATCAGGCTGACAGGGGGGAGCTAAAAACATGTTTTACAGCTTATCCACGTGTGCCACAATGGTGTTTACTTCAAAATATGTTCATTTATCCATGTGATTATCACCGAGAAGAAAAGTTAATGAGGTCTGGAGCATTAAAGGAGAATTTTATTGACTGTTTAACTCTATCACATGTGGATGAGGTGTGAAAGCCATTCAGAGTCAGTGATGTACGGCGGCCCTGAGGGCCAACTGCAAAAATATTTAATGAAATATAAAATTTAATAAGATGCAAACATAATTCTGGAAACAGTGAAATATATTGTGGAATGAATAAAAAAAATGCAAAAATATATGATTAAAATCAAACTAAAATAATGAGATAAAGAAACATTTTGTGAAATGCAAAAAATATCAATGAAAAGCAAAAACATTTGTTGATATGCAAAAAAACTTTCCAAGCATACAAACATTTTGAGACTTACATATTTTTCTGTGACCATGAAAACATTGATTTTAAAGATTTTGTGAGGTGCAAGATCTTCTCGTCAAACACAATAAGTCAGATAGATTAAATGTAAAAACATTAAGATGAATGCAAGAATGTTTTGTCGCACTTAAATTTTTTGTGCCTGTAAAAAAAAAAAAAAAAAAAAAAAATCTTAAATACAAGAACTTTTTGTGATTTTCAAAAATATCCTAAGAAAAGTTCAAAATAAAACCTTGCCAAGTGTGAAAATACTTTTAACCCTTTAAGCGCTAGCAGGACCAATCCCATCCTGCTTGCCTTGATCCAAACAAACTTGCTGTGTGCACTCTAGTTTTGTACAAAAATAGTCATGTTGCACATCAAATTAAACGCAAGAAGCCCAGCTTCAAGCTCAAATAAACCAATTTTACCTACACCACATTCAACTCAAGAAGGACTCAAATCAGTGACCACATATAGCGGCCGTAGCGTTACCTGGCCAGACACTTCCGCCCCCTATGGGATGGTGCCTGGTACTACAGACACAAACATGGTCTCAATTGAAAGCCCAGCCTTTACTGAAAATTCTAGTCATGTTTGTGCAGTTTCCATTTGTTTCAACAGTTTCTTTTAGTTTCTGAACTTTATTTTGTGTTGTGTTTTTTGTGCCATTGAAGATAAATCTGCTCCTCTTGGTGTCAAACTTTAGTTCCTTTGTCAGACTTCCTTTGAAAGGGAACTGTATGGAGGTCTGGGTGATTTGAGCGGGAAAAAAGAATTCCATGAAGCAGTGACCACCTATAATAGCATATGAGTAAATAAAAATGAGTGATACCTGAGATTTTTCAAATGGCAGAATTAGTGCCAAATTGGATCAAATTGTGCCCAAAAGGCACATGAGGGGACTTTGCCTGGATATTTTTTTACTAAAATCTCTCTTATTTTGTCCTAATAACCCTCTAGTACAGGGGTTCTCAACCTTTTCAGCATGGGACTCCTAAAATAAAGGTGCCAGAGACCGGGGACCCCCACTGTACCTGAAGGCGGCTGAACAGCCATGCACAATCAAGAGCCATGTGGAGACAAGGCCGTCTATAAGGGGGGATAAAGGGGAGAGCTTTTTGGGGCCCAGCCAAACTGGGGGCCCATGGAGGTCAGCAAAACCCTGGTCCATTGTGAAGTTAAGCTGCGAAAACCATATTTTATATTTGACCTAAATAATAACCACTCTGATCGAAGGAACAAATATCTCTTTCTATTCATTTATGTAACAGCCTTCTTAAAATGAAAATAACTTTTGTTAAACACAAACTAAAAATGTGTGAAAAATTGATTAAATTAATGAATAATGGAAAAAATGGTGGAAAAGATACAACTGGATTTTTAAAGAACATAAATGGGTTAAAAGTGGCAAAGATTAGATAAAAGTGGCCAAAAAATAACTAAACATGGATTAAATTGGCAAGAATTGGCACAAAAGTGGTAAAAGTGGATTACGAAGTGGCTGAAATCACTTTTAAGTGCAAAAAATTGAGGGAAATTAAGTGGGCTGGGATGAAAAATTGATACAAATGGGCAAAAATGGGATAACTGTGGTAAAAATGGGCAAATAGGGGTGTAAAAAATGGCTATTAGTGGCAATAATGAGGCAAAAACAGTCAAAAAGTGGCAATAATTGGTTTACAAGTAACAAAAACAGGCAGAAAAAAGTGGTGGAAGGTATAAAATCGACACAAATGGGTTTTAAATGGCAAAAATGTGCCAAAATGGTGTTAAAAAGTGATGAAAAAGGATTAAAATTTGATAAAATTCATGTCAAGTGGTAACAGTGTCATTTAAAAAGTATTCTTGTTTTTTTTTAAGGCATCTGGAGACCCCCTCTTAGTGTCTCGTGACCCCAAATGGGGTCCTGACCCCAAGATTGAGAACCACTGCTCTAGTGGAATGAAAGTTAAAAGAGGTAATGCCAAAATGTGGTGCTTTGGCCTACTGGAGATGTCTGGACTTCAACTGCATTATTTCTATGGGATATACGCTAAAATTCGGCGAAAATGAAATCTGCCAACTTGATTCTGTCTGATCCAGTAACATACACACACATATTTACACTCCTTGATCATTCAAATAGAACTTACAGAGTTTAGTTAAAGATGGGCTGGTAATTTAGAGAAGTTTAAGTTACATTGGTATTGAACATGTCACACTCCCACGGAGAGGAGGAGATTTTAACAACATCCTCCTTCAACGTGAAGTATTCTGGATATATTCTCTCAAGCCGTTACCACCCAAAGGCCTCAGTGAAGAGATGGATATCCACCCCTTTTTATAATGTGCATGCTGTGGTTCACCTCGGCCACTATTACTCAGTCATCCTACAGATTTATGAATTTGTACTCTGATCTGCGAGTTGTGAAAGTCATGTCATACTGTCTATAAACTGGTCTGTTTTGCTTTTTATTACTATGCTTTATCAATTACCTGGTTTCTTAAGATTATTCAGAGTAATAGCTTCACAGAATGACAGGATCAGATGTACAATACCCCTATTTACCTCTCATGATAGGATGATGGATCATCTCTGATTCATCAATAGCACCCACAGTACTTAAATGCACCTCTAAGAGAAGGTCTGATGAAGAGCTACTCTGCTCGAAACGTCACGTTGGTGCAATAAATAATTATATTTTTGGAGCCCTGCAGTGTGCAAATCATCTTTCTGTTCTCTAATTTTGAGAAGTAGCCTGATAAAAGAGGCTAGGGCTTAACAGGTAGCACCAAAATATTAGAAATTATTTCATAAGAAATAGAAACGTTTTCTGAAATGCATAAAAACTGTATAAAACAATAAAAAATGTTCAATTTAAAAACATTTAGAGAAATGCAATAACCGTAAGTGACACATATGTATTTTTAAATGTGAAGACATTTTGTGCAGAGTATTAATCAGGTGAAGTGCAGCAAAACTTTGCCACGTGTTGAAAGTTTTATCTGTTAAATGTTTTTAGGTAAAGTTGACTGATTTCTATAGTGAGATGTTTGTATTCAGCTAACTGTTTTTGCAGTTGACCCTCAGGGCCACCGTACTGATTATATCAACATGATCAACATGGACTTGTTCTTCAGATGTAACAAAGTACCAGGGCTGGGCGATATATCGAGTTTATAAGATATATCGATATAGTTTTGAACGAGATATGAAGTAAGACAATATCGTTTATATGGATATAATCTGTTTTTCGTTAAAATACCCTCCTCCTCCGAGACCTCACGAAACAAGGATGCAACTGGTTCAGTTAAAGACAGTTATTCAGTTCATGTGGATTTGACTCAAAACTGAGTCTGTTTTTATTCGTTCTTCACAGGCAAATATATCGATATGTATATTGAATATCAAGATATAGCTAAAATACATCAAGATATACATTTTGGTCCACATCGCCCAGCCCTACAAGGTAGAGAAAACTGAATCCACCTGCTGCGCTGAGCTGCAGCTCTGCAGACACACACACACCCCCGCTCAGCGTGTGTTACGAGTTCGTTCGCTCTGCCAGAACAGTTGCATCTCTGTAAAATCACCAAACTCTGATTCCTAAAGAGATAAAAACCCAACTTGAGGCCTCATAAAAGGCAGAAAGTGAGAAATTTTCCACTAGAGGTGTTTACAACCGTGACGGCCGAAGATGCTGCAACGCCTCAACGGTCAGGAAATTATGAGCACTTAGAGTCACTAATGTATGGAAGCCCATTAGTGCGCATTTATCTAAAAAAGTCTGACTGTTAAACATGAGGAGAGTCCACGTTATTACATAAAACCTCATAATTATGGGGTAAATAGATCACCTATGATCTGATTGGCTGCTCTTATTCTGTCATATTTGGACTGTTTTTTTGACTCTCATGGTTTCATCATTTTATCTCACACTTTTTTCACTTTTATTATGAAATCATACTTGTTTTCACTGTTGTAACTTTTTATCTCATATTTATGACTTTCTTTCATATTGCTGATGATTGATCTAAGTTATGCCTATTCAGCTCAGATTTTTTTACTGCCTATCCCATGAGTGTGTCTTATAATTTAGAATTTTATGTCATTATCGTGACCTCTTCTACCGTTATGACTTTGGGCTAATGATTTTGAAGGTTTACCACAAAATGTTGACCAACTATGGCATAACCCCTGCTTTCTAGTCCAAAAATATGACTGTTGCAATATTTTAAAGGTCATAATTTTTGCTTACTATCTTAAAAAACAGACTATCTTTAACACAAGTTTGGCTTTTTATTGCATAATGTTGGTTTACCATTTCACTTTGTCGCCTTATATCTCAGATTGTAGCTTAAAAGTAGTTTTTTTTATAGCTTAATATCTCATTATTACGCTTTATATCTCATAATTATGACGTTTTGTGTTGTTTTAGACTTTTTACTCCCCTGCCTATGACTGACTCCTCATTATTTCCACTTTTCATGCGTGTTTTTGACTTTTTGTGCCATGTGGATGACTAATAGATCATAGTTTCACTTTTTATTAGACTTGTCTCATAAACTGACTTTTTTTTATTTCTTATTTTTGTATTTTCTCTCCATCAGTGCTTAGTTTGCATACATATTCTTGCCTTTAACTGAAGGAAACGGGCTTCCAATCAGGTGTGACAGCATTTATCCTCCTAGTGGGGAATTACGCTCAACATACAGCTCGTTTGCATGCTTCCAAGGAATGAGTAGGGGACATTTCCATACGGACGGTTACGCGATTTATCTCGCTTCCAGGGAGCCGTGATAAAGTCTCCTCTGTTCAGCATCCCACTTCCCCTCCACCGTGTTAGAGCTGTGTTGTTGATGGAGACCCGAATTAAGCATGAATTATTAAAGTTGCATCCAGATCATGAGCAGAGGGATCCGCTTTCCTCATCAGGTTTCAGAGTTCTCTTATCTCTAACTGCACCACCTCCCAGAACAAAGTGCACAAACTCACAATAAAACCCACGCAGAGAGAAACGAGCGACCACTTCACCAGACCGTGGATTAACTTTACCGTACAGAGCTGTAGGGAGATGAATACCTGCACTCATGAACACGTAAACGTGCCTCTGGTTGTCGCGGAGAGCAACAAGTTCGGTGCGTAAAAGCGCCGAAGTCTTACCTGGACGGAAGGTGAACTGTAGAAAGACCGAGAGCAGTATCCAGAGATATTCCATAGTTATAATTCCATGGGTCTAGCTGTGAAGGTGAGCCAGGTCCTGAATGGGTAAACGTAGCTCTGCTGCGTTCGCAGTTGAGGGACGTTGACTGCGGGCTCGGAGAGAGACGCGCTCACAAGTGTTTAAAGGCACAGATGCGCAGTGGAGCTCGCGGCAGCAGCAGCAGCAGCAGCAGGCTTGGTCTTTCTGCAAACATGCTGAGCTCTTCAGGAACGGAGGCAGGACAGGTACCTCTGACTGACTGAGGCGTCAACAACATGTTCTCAGGAGCCAGTGGTGGAGCTTATTACGCACAGAGTGCGCGAGGAGAGGGAGGCGACAACCACACCGCGCACGCTCACACACTGACAGCGAGACAAAGAGGCACGCTCCCTTTGGCACGAGCTCCTCAGAGGATCACTCCTGATCATTTGGTGACAACTTGAAATGGAAACAGAATAAAAAACTCTTCAGAGTAAAGTTAACAGAAACGGACATACTAGTTCACAAAAGAGCACCTAAAGGCGCGTTTTAACCAAAATGTAGTTCCAGTACTTCCCTTCAAGGAACTAAGTGGTTCTTACTTAGAAAAACGTAGGTATCCAGACTAATCTTTGTAAAAATGACTACTCTGTTTTAGTTCAAGAACAAAAAAATCAAAGTGAAATTTACTTACATTTTCAAGTAGATTCAACAAGACTGATCTTTGTTGAACCTGATGTTTTCTTTGAAATGCATGTCATTTCAACATCTCAGAATAAAGGAGTCAAACGTGACTCATGCTTTCAATGCAGTCTAACACAATCATGTGAGTAGTATAATTTAGGATTCCCTCCCAATAGTGGTATTCGTTAGTCACAGCTGCAACCGTGCTTGCAGAGGAAGTACCTGTATTTGTTTCCACTCCTTCTTTAATTTCCCTCATTAATGCAATGAACAGAAAATGATTAAATTTTGAACGACAGAAGTAAGGCGGGCAGTCGAACTCATTTTCAGGAAGTACTCTTTTCACTCATGGTGCTAAAGTGTTGACATCCAAACCAACAATAATCCATCAGAGAGATGAACAAATCTAAACTTCAGACAGAAGTAAGGACATTTGTGTTAGGTGCATTATTTCTTTGTTGCAAAAATGCCTCTTGGTAATAAATCTTATACACTGGAAAAAGTAAAACATTGGTTGAACTTAAAAAAAAATGAAGTAATCAATCAAACGAAACATTTTGAGTTGAATCTTTTTTTTATAGTAGGTAAATGTAAATTTTTTAAGTTCATAGAAACTGTGTTTAAATGTTTAGCAAACCTAATTATTTAAGATTGTCCTAAACTAAAAATAAAAATTTCCCTTAATTAACTGATATAAATATTCCACTTAAAATGTTTAAGTTCGTACAACCATTTTACAAAGGTTGGTGGGGGCTGGAGCCTATCCCAGCAATTTAGAGTCACCATAACCTAATGAGCTTTTTTTTTTGGAGGTGGGAGGAGGCCAGAGTACCTGGAGAGAAATCCACGCGTGCACGGGGGGAATATAAAATAACTCTACACAGAAAGGCCCAGACTGGGAAGCAAACCAGCGACCTTCTTGCAGTGAGGCAACAACGCTAACCCCGGCACCACCATGCCTCCCACAACACTTAAAAGTCAACTCAACACTTTTTTCCTGAAAACTCCTGCGACTTTGGCCCGATGGGAGAGCAGAACTGTATTAAAGGGGACATATTTTAAGTTTATATTAGTCTCAGAGGTCCCCAAAACATGCCTGTGAAGTTTATTGCTGAAAAAACAGTAGTATAGGAAGTAGGAGATTTGTTTTTTTTTGTTTTTTTTTTAACAAGGGGGATGCACAATAGTCCAATGAGGTTCATTTGGTCCACTGATAACTTATTCTAAGTGATTCTTTTTAACAGACCAGAGTCTTTTTTCAAACCTGACAGTTTCGACTGCTCACTTGCAGTCTTCCTCAGAGTCACATCACGTGACCACTCTGAGAGAGAGAGAGAGAGAGAGAGAGAGAGAGAGAGAGAGAGAGAACAGCAAGGTGAGGCTAGACTGTTTCACAAAAGAGGGGCACAGAGGTTAGAGTCCAGGAGTTGGTGATCTGATATACTGGTGGAACTATTCAAAATGTTCAGGGCTCATGACGGCGCCACGCTGAGGACCAATATCGCCTATGCCCAGAAACGGCGCTGCAACTAAGCATCCCTGCTCTGCCCTGACAGAGGATCCACCTACAGGATGTTGTTACGAATGTGCATGCGCACAGCAGGCTTAATGCAATAAAAATTCATTGATCCAATTTAATTTGGTGTCAGGCTGCCAGTTTAAATAAAAAATAAAGGTTCAACCATTAAGATAATTTAGAACATTTAGATTTAATGAACAAATCAATCATTTTAGGCTGTTATAGAGCAAAAAATCACATCAATCCTACAAGAGCATGTTTTACTTTTTTCAGTGTACCGTTGAAAAGCCTGTTTATACCATTTTCAGTGGTGCCACATTTGTAAGGATCATGGGATGAGCAGCAGAGCTGGGTATGTGGGTTACGCCCATAAAAAATGTGCCAAATCTTCTCTGCCAATGCCAAACAGCTGATTCTGCCATTGACTCTTGTTTGGTGTTTGGTGGATTGGATGACTGAAGTTTGAAGAAACAAGACATATTGACAATTTAACAATTTATTCATTTAACAAACAGGAGCTTCAGTAGCCTGTGGAAGCACCATACACAGCCACAACAGCCTGCCTCCTCCTCCTCATGCTGGTCACCAGCCTGGTCACACACTGCTGTGGGATGGCATCCCATTCTTCAACCAGGATTTGACTCAAGTCAGTCAACAAGGTTGTGTTGGTCACTCTGGCACCAACAGCACGCCCAAGCTGATCCCACAAGAGTTCAGTGGGTTTGAGGTCAGGACTGCTGGCAAGCCATTCAATCCTCTCCACTCCCAAATTCTAGAGGTAGTCTCTGATAGACCCCGCTCTGTGGGGGCGAGTGTTGTCATCTTGGAGGATAGAGTTCTTGCTGACAGGGTGAGAAAACAGTATTCTTGGGGTGTCGTCTTCTTCCCACTTCACGGCCTGTCTCTGACATTCCCCGTTATTTGGAACTTGGCCTTCAGTTTGGAGATGGTACTAGGGTTCACTCCAAACAATGCTGCAACTTGGTTTTGCAGAACACCAGCTTGAGGTTGCCCAACCGACGGGCCCTATCCAGATCAGTCAAACGTGGCATGTTGATTCTTGAAACAGACATCTGCTGACCGCTGGAGCAGGGCCCATGCTCACAGGTGCTGCCAATCAGGCACCTGATTGGCAGCACCTGAGGGTACCAGAAGCTCAAAACAAGAGTCAGTAGCAACAGCAGAATCAGCTGTTTGGCATTGGCAGAGAAATTTGGCACATTTTTCATGGGCACAACCCACATACTCAGCTCTGCTGCTCATCCCACAAATGCATGATCCTTACAAATGTGGCACCATTTAAAAGGGTAATAAACAGGCTTTCCAACAGTATAAGATTTATTACCAAGAAGCATTGTTACAACAAAGAAATAATCTACCAAACACACATTTTCTTACTTTTTGTTTTAAGTTTATATGTACAACATTCAACATCTAAACTCACCTGATCACATTTAAACATTTCTAAACACATAGAAACATTCTGCACCAGGGCATCATGGGAAAATTCTGCCTACATAGCTCCAGATTTGAATCCTACCAATCTGATCTATCGTCACTACCATGTCTCCAGTCAGCAGTTCATCTAATCCTGATTGTTAGAAAAGCCATTTATCACTATTTGAAATACCCACAATGCATCACAGAAAGCATTTATACATGGATAATGTAGTTTTTAGTAGTTCTGAAACAGAATAAAACAGAGTTAAAGAAACAAAGTCAGGATTAGTTACGTGGATAAACTTTGGAAGATTGGCTTACATTATCTAAATTATTTTTGTTTAGGAGAAAAATCTTGTATTTTTAACAAAGGAGACTGAAACAAAATTAGATGTACTTATGTCAAGCTAGAAACTTGAATTTTTATCATTAATATCGAAGATGAAATTAAATGAAACCCACTTTTGCCCAGATTCATTTTTCTCAGTGTGTATGGTCCATTGTTGTCTGTATTAACACATGGCTTTAGGGTGATGCAAATCTGGAAAACACACCAACAGTCCAGTGGGTGGAGGTTAAATTAAGACAAAACACAGACAATAAGAATGAACCCAAATAATGCAAGAACATTTCTGCAGGAAAATGAAGGTCTCTGGGAGCTGGTCTCCTTTAAAAGTAGACTGAGGCGTTGGAGGAAGATGCATCAGGCTGTAGATGTATTAACTGATGACTTTCTGATCTGTGACTCAGGATTGGTTGATCTGTTTTGTCGTGTTTTTAATGTTAAATTCTTCATATCTGCACCTGTTAATTGTGGCACTGCCAGGACGCTTGTAAATGAGATTCTTCATCTCAGCGAGGCTGTCCTGGTTTAATAAATCTAAATAAAATAATACATAATCGTGCAGCAGGATGGTGTAGGTACCATATTTGCTGGAGGAGCCAGTTAGAGTTGAATTTATAATTTTGTTACGATACTGGTCAAAATCAAACAATATCAGCACCTGCTTCAAAATCATTAAAAAAAAATGATCTCATAGAAACCCAAAAATGTTGAATAGTTTTTTCTGCTCTCCAACTGCACAGAAGAAAGTTTGTTTAAACCAGTGCTTCCTCAAGTGTGGGCTGGGGCCCTCTAGTGGACCCCAGAGGTACCTCAGGTGGGCCACACAGTGTTTACAACTATTTAAGACCATAGAGAGTTTATATAACTATGTACACTGGAGATCAAAGTTAGAGAACAATTTATTAACACTTGATTTTTTCTGAAATAATGTGATCTTCTTTGCTCAACATTTGAAGGATTTTCTGTTGTGGCAATGCCGTGCTACTGGAACATTGTTTTAAAACAGGGAAAGGAACTTTAACAGAAAACAATTATTTTGTGGAAAATACTGTGAAAATGAAAGAACAGCAATGCCTGTAGCACAAGGAAAGATTAAAGCAAAATTTTCTGAAGGTTACAGCAGTCAAAATGAGTAGGAAGTGTACAGGCCTTTGCTTTGAATGACTTGAGCACATCTACACAGGACGTCACCAGTCTCCCGCTCTGGTGGGATTTTGGTCCACTCTTCTGCCAGTCTCTTCCACAGTTCAGTGACTGTCGTGGGTTTATTGGCCATAACTTTGTCACGAAGAATTTTCCATAGGTTTTCTCTTGGGTTTAGGTTAGGACTCTGGGCTGGCCATTTCAATATTTCAGTGTTTTCAGTTTCAAGGAAGTGCTTTACACATTTTGCTGTTTGACAATGGGCATTGTCCTGCATGAAAATTACTGTCTGATTAGGTGATGAACGCAGGGAAGGAATCATATGTTGTCAAAGAAGGTTCTAATAAACATTTGCATTCACTTTGCAGAAAACATTCCCCAAACCATGACACTTCCTCCTCAGTCTTTCCCCAGTGTGACGACAGTTTTTTTTACATGATGTTCTCCATTGGACCCAAATAAATTAAACTTGCTTTCATCACTGAAGTGAACTTTGGAGCAGTTTTCTTCTGTCCACAGGTTCCTCAGCAAAGGTTAGTCTAGCTGTTTGATTCTTTCTGGTAATGAGAGGTTTAGTCACTGCAGAGTGGGCCTTCAGTCCAAATGCTCTTAAACATCAAGACACTGTATGATGAGACAGAGTCTTACCCTGTTCAGTGATGAACTGGCGAGCATTTCCAGCTGCAGTGTTAAACCAGTTGTCCATAGAGGTTCTCCATATTCTGTCCTCTCTTTTAGTTGTCTTTCATGGGCAACCGGCCTTCTTGGTGGACTTGAATGAGTTTGTGATTTTCTAAAGATGTAATATTATTGAAATCACAGATTCAGAATGGCCAGCTTCTCTTGCTACGGCTGACAGGGTCATCCCTTTGGCCTTCATCTGGACAGCCTGCTGCCGGAGGGTTTCGGTCACTTTAGAACGGCTCACTATCTTGTGAAGTCAGTCAAATCTGGAAGTGAGACTGCCAGTTAAACAGGGTTTGTCAGATTAGTAAGGAAATTAGCACCAGGTGACCGATTACTGGGAAGGTATCTGAAAGTGTTCTGTAATTCTGATCAGTGTTCTTTTTAAATATTTCATTTAAGTTTTTTATACTGCGCTTCACAATATATGTAACACATGCAATATGCTAAAAATTCTGCTCTTTACTCGTGTCTGGACCATGTTAAAACAGGGCAATTCAGAGAACTTGAAATGTAGGAAATTGTGGATTGTTCTCTAATTTTGATCTCCAGTGTGTTTATAAGGTTAAAGGAGTTTATTTGACAGCAGCAATATTGCAAACGATGGCGAGAGTACTGGCTGGTGTGCAGAAGCACACTGCAAAAATAGAGGACAAATGGAGTTATGCTATGGAACGTCTCTCCAAGTCGTATTTACAACTCGGGAACTCGGTCTTACACAGAACACCCGACCTCGACGCCCCAACATGGTAGCACAAAGTATTAAGTGTAGTAAAAACTTTGATTTTGTTTTCAGAACCTTTTGCTGTTTCTCAGTGCATTTTTAGAAATTGTGGACACAGCACTACCCTGCAGTTATATGTCATGTGCAACTGCAGTCTTTTAATACATGAAGTACTGCGCAATGTGCTGTTTTAAAGGTTTATCAGCTAGCAACTGATACATGTTGCTGAAAACATCGACAGGCTAATGCAAGAACAGCATCTGACTTTTTTATTGATATGTGTGAATCACATACATGCATACTTACAAACATTATTTAAATCAGTCACTGATGTATATATGAATTAATACACTGTATGCATGGGGTACCTAGAAATTAAACAAACACATTCAGTGTTGTATGGATACAATATTTATCAAACAATACAAGTAAATTCAAAATATAAAGCTTTTGACACTTTACATTTCCTGTCATAATAAAAAATTGCTGGTTTGTACATCATAGAGTTGCTCTTCATCCAACCAAAATAAGCAACTATGGAGACAGCCATTTTCTCCCAGCTCCTAGTGGTTATGATAAATGGAACGCAAACAACTGGGAAATCTGTATTTGCAGACAAATGTGATGTTATTCCCAGTTCCGACTTCTGACCTCCGAGGTAAATGGAACGCAGCATTAGAAGAGGCAGAATCCCGAGAGTCAAAGGTTGAAGAGGAGCCAGGCTGCCTGACTAGAAGCTGTAGCACACAGGTGTCTGAAAGTTCATCACTGGGTGGAGGAGATCCTGATTGCCAATTATCTACAGCCGTGACTGTCCATGAGCGATGGCGGCTGAGTTCTAACTTGAGTGGATGTGGTTCAAGTTTTATTCCAGCAAAACTGCAAGTGTGTTTTTACTCCAACTCTGGTGACAAATACACTCAAAAATATTTTAACTCTGGAAAAATGACCCCCCAGATTTTTCTGTGCAAGAATGCAGAGATTAGATTACATTAGATTGCAGAGAGAGAGAGAGAGAGAGAGAGAGAGAGAGAGAGAGAGAGAGAGAAAGAGAGAGAGAGAGAGAGAGAGAGAGAGCTGCATGCATGTATATAATTGCATGGAAACTGTTATTCTGTTATAAACATTCTTTAAAAAAGATTGAGGTCTGGACCTCTCGGACATCATTGCCTCTCTCTGTTAAATAAAGACCCTGATAATGATACTAAAAAAAAAATATATATATATATATATATATATATACAATTATTATATAAAATAAAATGAAATAAAATAAAATAATAATAAATAAATAAATAATAAATAAAAATAAAATAAGATAATCTAAAATAAAATTATTATATATATATTAGACCAACACCCAAAGTAAGGTTTATGCCACAGCTGCCCTAAATCAACAGCATTGGTAATTACCAAAATCATTTTTATGTTTCCACAATGGTAAATGCACCAATATGTAGAAGCTCTTTAACACAAATGATACTTTTAATGCTAAAATATAATTATTATTGTTAGCCATGAATTTTCTGACTGATTTACAAAAAAAGAAAAAAAATTACTATTTCTTGATTAATATGTCAAATTATAGTTATTTACTTGCATTCCTGAACAGAAAAATGAGTTTTAGTGGTTGAATGTTATGCTTGATTCATATCTGACTTCTCAGAGAAGCCCAGTGAGCCGGCTCAAATTTGGGTGAATTCAGTTTGAAATTCCTCATTCCTGTTCAAAATGGTAAAACATGGAGAGCTGACTGAAAATGAAAGAGTCTGCATTAAAGCACTTCATGATGCTGGATGGTCTCTGAGACAAACAGGGAAAGACATAAAGTGTTCTCACAGTGTGCTCGAGTATGCTTTGGAGTCAACTGGCCAGACTGATTCTTGCAAAATCTGCCAAGGAAGAAGCAGGAAACCAAAGTTAACTGAAGCAGATGTCAGACACCTCAAGATCTGAACTACTAGAGACAGAAGGAAGAGCACTGCTGATCTTCAGGCAGAGATGAATGCTTCTAGATCAGAGTCTGAGAAAGTCTCAACAATGACCAGACGACTGACAGAACAAGGCTTAAAGGGAAGAATGGCTGCTAAGAGTCCGTTATGGTATGGGTTTCCATTTGTGGATACGGCAAGGGCAAATGAGTGAAAATCCACAGTATCATAAACAAGAACGTCTACCACAACATCTTAGTGCATCATGGGATCCCTTCTGGACTGAATCTGATTGGTCGTGGGTTCATAGACCAACAAGACAATGACTCCAAGCAGACTTCAAAGCTGTGCAGAGACTATTTGAGCAAGAAATAGGAATCTGGAGTACTGGAACTGATGGACTGGCCAAGTCAAAGTCTGGATTTGAATCCCACAGAACAAATTTGGGATTTAGTAGATTCAAAGATTGATGGCACAAAAGTTTAATCTAAAGCCAGTCTGTGGGAACAGCTAGAAACTATTTGGAACTCAATAACAAAAGAGACTGTGGAAAAGTTCAGAAAAACAATGGCAGCAAATAAATAACAATAACATTTTTAGTTTTAAACAAGTTTTTGAAAGATTTCTAAAATATTTATGTTTTCTTGTTTTTCTGACAGGTGACCAATTTGTTGAATTTGCTAAGCACTGTACATAAAGGATGTATATATTATATATCAAAATTCTATTATCCTTATTCTGTTTTCCTGGTTAAGGCTTAAGCGGAGATGCGGAGATGCACCAATGAAAGAGCAGAATAATAGTAGCAATAATCCTGCAGCTGCTGTACTCTCTCCTCTGCTGACTGTCTGATCCCTCTCTCTGACTCTCAGGATGCTGACATTTGCAGACTTTGTGCAGGCTGTTCACTGAGTTTAGTTTTGTTTACATTTTCAGTCTGAAAGCAGAAGGAGAGGAGAGGGGTGAGTGAACAAAGACGTACAATAAGAATGCATTTCTACGATTTCTCAGCTTTAACAGAGTGTTTATATTTTCTATTTCTAAGGCTGTCCCACTGCACACTCCTATTTCACAGTGACGGTGAAACATAAAAGTCACAGCTTTAAACTGGGCTCAAGAGACTCATGTCAGCTCTTGTTCTGAACCGACAGAAAAATCAGACTAAATTTGATAACATCTTTGAAACAAGCCTTCTACGAACTCCAATCACATTACAGTCATAAAAACTCCCCTCTGCAACTTAAACTCACATACCTTATTTCATTCCACTCGCTGAGTTTTTATTGGATCTGTTTTTAAAACTAACACTTGGAGTCATTTTAACTGAAATAAAAACCAGCAAAATCAAGTCAGGAACATCAAATAACACGGTCTTTGTCCTCGTCCTCTCCTGCTCATTTTTTGAACCCTGGCACGCACTCACAGGCTCCACAGCTGGCCTGATTCTCTGCCATGGTGTCGACTTCTAATGCTGCATCGCTGCAATAAATAAGAGATTGCATTTATTCTCATAAGAGCTGCCCATCTTAACACCAACTCTGACCATGAAGTGATTCATGTAGATGTCAGTAATCAGCCTCTTGTTTATGCACTTGTACTTTGACACCTCTCTTTGAGGACAAATAAACTGTCTAATGTCAAACTTAATCACAGCAAGGGCCCAATTCTGAATTTGGATCCAACCTGAGGGCCGAACAGGGTCCACATTTAACCATTTAAACTGTCAACCTCATTTTCACCAGCAATGAATTATTGGAGGGGGGGGCTTAGCACTGATATGTATGGTTTTAGATTGAAAAAGTAAAAATGATGAGTTTAAAGGCTTAATTTCTGAGATAAAATTCTAACCTATTAGCTTAAAAGGTCAAAACATGGCACCTATTGTCAAATAAAGTTTTTCAAAGGAAAAAATATGAAATAGAAATGTAAAAATCATTATTTTTAATGGCCAAAATGTGAGACAAAAATTTGAAATCATGATTTTTAAAGGTAAAAATATGAGATAAAATTAAATACCAATCGTTTAAACCATTAAAAGAATGAGAAAAGAAATGCTTTGTGTTTTAAAGGTCAAAATATTACTTAAAATCTAAAATTGAGGATCTTAAAGGTCAAATTCAAAGGTAAAAGTCAAAGTAAGGAGCTAAAAGAAAAATCATGAGTTTAAAAGGTCAAAACAGTACTTAAAGATTTAAAATTGATGATCTAAAAGGTAAAAAATAAAATAAAAGCAATATTGTGAATTGAAAAGGTCAACATAATAGTTTGACCTTTTCAATCCACTTTCAATCCACTTTTTATTTCATATTATGAAATAAAAAGTCAAAACCATAACTTTGAGTCATAACTGTGTGATGCAAGTTAAGAATATGAAATGAAAACAGAAATGTATTTCCCCACATTCCTGACTTTTTTTCAAATTATTTTAACTTTTTACTTTTTTAAATTTTTTTTGACTTAACAAGGATATTTTTAATCATCAAGGCAAGATTTCCATTTTTTAACTGGAGGAAATCTGCAGACTGCAAACCAGTGGGCCAGTTATAAACATATGATGTTATCTGGCGGGCCGAGTATAACTGTGCCACGGGCCGGATTTGGCCTTGAGTTTGACACCCCTGGTCTGATGGATTTGTGCACATACACAATGCATTTAAGTTTATTTTAAAGCAACATTCTGAAGAAATTTGGTCTGGTGGATGGATGGATGGATGGATAAGTGCTTTGGTGCCCAGTGGTTAAAAACACAAATAACGCCTTGCCCCTCACAGACAACGTTAAGTTGTTGTCAAACAGAGGTTTGAGAAGTTGGCAAAGATGCATGGATGTAGCTATAGCAGCAGTTTTATCAGAATTAGATCCCATTTCTTGATTAAATAAAGAGCAGAGAGCCTTGCTGAAAGCTCCTCTTGGTGGAGAACATGTTTTTGCACTTCTGACCAGCCTCAGCATGAGTCTAACCTTCAATTTCCACATTTAGTGGAAAAGATATGAAATAATAACATATAATTATGTAACATTACGACACATGAAGCAAACAATTGGAACTATTTCTTGAGTGAACCACCGGGCAGAGTGACATAGTGCAGCAGCCATGTCTGGAGTGTAGTTCTGGCTTTGCATTTAACTTTAAAACATCTCTGTCTTGTAATGTTCCATGATTATTTCATAGCCTGGTGAATGTACAGGTCACAACTTTTCCACGAGAGCGTTTTGGAGTTGTTGGATTGTGTATTTGATGAGTTTGAGGAGGGAGGCTGCAATACCGTCTGTTTACATTGAATTAGCACAGCAGCTCCGAACTCGGCAGCGCCAATCTAAAAATAGCTTGCACCGACAACTAAAGGTAACGAACCTATTACTAAGACTACAGGAATTATGGCAATGGGCGAGTTTGCCAGAATGTTGAATTATCCCTTGAAGCAGTGCCTAAAATGCAACATTGAAATAAAAGAGTAACCAAAATTCATCAGTAGCATTATGAGCTACCAATCTTTAGAGGCTACATTATAAAATAACCAGGATGCAAAAGCAGCAATATAAAAATATGGAAAGGCAATAGATATGTCATGACCAATACACAATGGCAGCATTACATAGTGCCTAAAATACGACAGTTAAATGAAAGAGTAACCCAAATTCATCAGTTGCATTATGAGCTACTAAGATTTATGAGGTACATTACAAAATGACCAAGATGCAGTAGCAGCATTATGACGTCATTAAGCTATAATAACTGCATGACTAAGTAAGCAGGAGAGGACTTGATACTAATGCAGATTCCTTGCTCTGCACATCTGAGGCAGTAGGTGCTAAGAGAAACTCGCTTTGAGAAGCTCAGAATCCAGTTTTTAATGCCGTGGGTGAAACTTTAAAAGCTTGTTATACTTTTCAAGTCATGTGGAAGTTTATTCTGTTCTTTAACTGCCTGAAAAGGCTGACTGAGAGAGGGCAGAACTATGTTTTTGGATGTTACAGTCACCTCTAGAGGTGGAGCGTGAGGCTCTACCCAGTGACTCAGAGCGAGGCTGCACAAAAGTTTTTAAGGGTGGAGGAGCAGTGTTGTTTATTATTTTATGTACTAATCTGATATCTGATGAAGTTATCAAAGCTCAGCGATTTGTGTTTCTCAGGTAGTTAGCAGTGATGGTACCGCCTCGGTTTCTTATCCAATATTTTCAAAGCTTGGTTATAAAGTGATCTCGGTGGATTCAGAGCAGTCTGGTTAGCCTGTGAGCAGGAGGTTAAACAATATGAAATATGGGAAAAAATCATGGCATACAGATAGGATTTAGACGCTTCCATGGACAGAGAATTTCTTATATGACGAAAGTTTGAAATGTTCATTTTCAAAATTTTAGTCACCTTTTTGACATTTTTTTAAAGGTCAAAGAGCAGTCAAGGAGGACACCTATTTGAACTCTTCAACATTTTGTATTAACTGTCCACCTACATAGACACTGCATGCTCGGCACGGGGAGAACATGCAAACTCCCCACAGAAAGGCCCTGACCAGGAAGAGAACCAGGGACTGTGAGGCAACAGCGCTAACCCCTGCACCACGGTGCAGCCCAGAATATGATTACATTATATAATATCATAAGATTAATGATATTATCATATATACAGTGCTTAACAAATTTATTAGACCACCTGTCGTATTTGTCTCAGAGACCATCCAGCATCATGAAGTGCTTTAATGCGGACTCTTTCATTTTCAGTCAGCTCTCCGGGTTTTACCATTTTGAACAGGAATGAGGAATTTCAAACTGAATTCACCAAAATTTGAGCCGGCTCACTGGGCTTCTCTGAGGAGTCAAAAATGAATCAAGCATAACATTCAACCACTAAAACTCATTTTTCTCTTCAGGAATGCAAGTAAATAACTATAATTTGACATATCAATCAAGAAATAGTAATGTTTTTTTCGTTTTTTTGTAAATCAGTCAATTTAAAAATTCATGGCTGACAATAATAATTATATTTTAGCATTAAAAATATCATTTGGGTTAAAGAGCTTCTACATATTGGTGTATTAACCACTGCAGAAACAGAAAAAATGATTTTGGTAATTACCAATGCTGTTAATTTAGGGCAGCTGTGGCATAAACCTTACTTTGGTTAGGGTTAGGGTGGTTTAATAAATTTGTTAAGCACTGTTTATATAACGATTATAGGATAATATGTTAGTATAATGGACAGGGCTGGTCCTCCTATTTTGATTTCTACTGACCCACAGCTACTGACCCACTCACACACACTCAACACTCCAGGGGAGGATTCAAAGCTGCACATTTGTAGTCAAACAGAAATATAAAACTATGACCCAGGGTCATTACAAAATGTTCCTAAAAAGGACGTGTGTAGTTATGTAAGTTCTGAGGTTTTCACCTCCAAAATGAACTTGTGGCTTGTGTCACCGGTTGTTACATTATGCGTCGGTTTTACAATCATAACTCAATCATTGTTGTATTTTAAAAATTGGATGCTCTGCATGTTCTAGCTCCTTTTTGGTCGATCTGCTCTTTGTGGAGTGACGTGCTTTGGCAGCACGCTCAGCTAGAAAATAGACTTGACGTTTAACTCATGTAGAGCAGAGTGGAGTAGCGTTTCTAAGCAGGGCCAGACCAGAGAGTCTGCAACCACAGCTACATCCTGCTGAAAGCAGGCCACTGAGGTGCTCTGTAGACGCCATTTACCTTGTTGAAAGTGATTACACTAGACCAGGGGTGTCAAACTCAAGGCCCGGGGGCCAGATCCGGCCCATGGAATGGTTATACCCGGCCCGCAAGATCATATTTCTATTATAACTGGCCCACCAGTATGAGGTCTGCAGACTTACTCCAGAATGAAAATGTGAACTAAACCTTGATTATTCAAAATATCCTTGTAAAGCCATAAAAACCTGAAAAGTAAAGAGTAAGAAAAATTAGATAAGTCAGAATTTGCATCTCAATATTATGACTTAAACTGAGATTTTGGCTTTTTATTTCAAACTCTGACCATTTTAAACTTCAAATTTGGACTTTATATGTCATATTTTTATCTTTAAGGATCACAATCTTAAATTTTAAGTCATATTTTTACCATTTCAACTCATTATTTTGGCTTTATAATCCCTATTTTGTCCTTTTAAACTCATGATTTCTATTTTTTCTCATATTTTGACCTTTTAAATTCATAATTTTGATGTTTTATATTATATTTTGACCTTTTAGATTCAAAATTTTAAATTTTAAGTCATATACTTACCTTTTTAACTCATTATTTTGGCTTTATAATCACTATTTTGTCCTTTTTAACCCATTTCTTTTTTTCAATATTTTGACTTTTTAAATTCATGATTTTGACATTTTTTATCATGTTTTTTACCTTTTAAATTCATAATTTTACATTTTAAGTCATATTTTCACATTTTTAACTCATTACTTTGGCTTTATGATCTTATTTTGTCTTTTTAACTCATTTTTTTTCATATTTTGACCTTTTAAATTGATAATTTTGATGTTTTATATTATATTTTGACCTTTTAGATTCACAATTTTAAATTTTAAGTCATATTTTTAACTTTTTAAGTCATTTTTTCTAACTTTAAGTCATATTTTGACATTTACAACCCCTGAATTTGGCTTTTACAGCCCATATTATATCAGACTTATTATTATTTTGACTTTAGAGTTATGATTTCAAATTTTATCTAATATTTTTGACCTTCCAAACTTATGATTTCAACTTTCTACTCACATATTTGCTCTTTAAAAACATTATTTTTCTATCTTTAATATTGTGTTGTGACCTTTAGGACTTTTTTTATCTCAGAGTTTGAGTTTTTAAACTTATCATTTTTACTTTTTTTAAATTTTTAAATGATTTATCATCAGTGCTGTTTATTCATATTCTGTTACTGCTGAAAATGAGTTGACAGTTTATGGTGAATGTTGACCCTAGCAGGCTCCCAGATTCGACGTAAATCCAGAATCCAGCCCCTGCTGTGATTGAGTTTGACACCCCTGCACTAGACTAAGTCTTGCTTTTTCTCGTAGTTTCCACCACTCTTACATAAAAACAACTGCCACTACTGACTGGACAAGTAAATATTCCCTCCTCATGAGGAAAATCGTTTTGATTTGAATGTATTTCGGAGTAATTTCACTGTGTCAGTGTTGTGATCTTTGTTGGCATTTATGGCTTGGAATAAACCACACAGAACCCACTCTGGAAGTTTGATGTCCTTTTCATTGGCTTAATAAATGTCATGCTCTTTAGTCATGATGATTTTTTCTGTCTGTTCTGGCGCTCTCTGACTACTGCTTGAGATTTTTTTTCCCAGAAATGTTTTGTCAACAATGAGTTCCTGAAAATCAAAGAACACTACAAATGCTGCAGGCCTCTTTTGTCACTGAGCACACTGCTTCTGCAGAACGGTCCTCAGTAACACTGGAATATACTGTAGCTGAAAGTTCTGGAAATGATTATTTATATATCATATTTATATATCATTCCTTAATGAATAAAAACCAACTTCAACACATAGAGAAGCATTGTCATTATCACTTTAGGTGTATCATGTTTTTGTTTCTTTAAGACTTATTTAGGGATTTTTGTCTTTATTAAAAGAGACAGGACAGTGGAGAGAGCTGGAAACAGGGATGAGAGAGAAGAGAATGACATTCTGTGAAAGAGCCAGAGGCCAGATTTGAACCAGCATATCTCTGTGCCCCACTTTGTGTGGTTAAACACAGCCATGCACATTCAAGCATAGTCATGTGCAGACAAGGCCGTCCATGGGGGGCGGGGGGTTCTGGATTAAAGTGGCAAAATAGGTTAAGGGTAAAAAATGAGCATAGAAAGTGGTTAAGAGTGGCAATTTCAGCTTTAAGGTGGCAGAATTTGGTAGAAAAAGTGGTGAAATTAGATTAAAAGTGGCTTACATGGGCTTAAAGGGGCAAAAATGGGTGGAAAGGATAATGAAATGGTATTCAAAAAGTGGGAAATTGGTCTAAATTGGCAAAAATGGATTAATCAAGGAAAAATAAAAGTAGAAAGTGGCAGAAATGGTTAAAACTGGCAAAAAGGAGAATAACAAATAGTAATTGTGGTTAAAATAGATTACAGTAGGCGTTTAAAAGGGTGAAGCAGGGTTGATCGTGGCAATAATGGATCAACAAAGGCAACAATACAAGACAAGACAATACTAGAGCTTTATTTATTTATCCCCAAAGGGAAATTCAATGGTCTGGGATTCTCATCTGTTTACTTTAGAATTATACAGTCTAATAGCTGATGGTATAAAAGATTTTCTAAATCATTTTGTCCTGCAGCGCAGGGATAGGAGCCGTCCACCACCGTTGTTTCTTTGCTCACTGAGGGAGATATGAAGTGGATGATCCATGTTTCTCAGAATGGCCTCCACCTCATCCTCCAATAAATTCAATTTGATTCCGACAATAAATGGAAAGAGCAAAAAAACATGCAGAAAAGTAGCAGAAGTGTGTTAAAAGTGATGAAAACAGGTTTAGATGTGGAAAATTGGTGTAAAATAGGTAAAAAGAGGCTAAATCTGTTCAAATTGCGTGAAATTGATGAAAAGTTCCGAACAGTGGAAAAATTGGGTGGGAAAAGTGGTTAAAAAGTGGCCAAAATAAATACAACATCCAACCATCTTCTTCTGCTTATCCAGAGCCGGGTCACAGGGGTGGCAGGCTAAGCAAGTCCATCCAGACATCCCTGTCCCCAGCAACAATTTCCAACTACTGCTGAGGGATCCTGAGGCGTTCCCAGACCAGACAGGATATGTAATCCCTCCAGTGCATTCTGGGTCTTCCCCAGCCAGAAGTGCCCTGAACACCTCCATGAGGAGGCGGCCAGGAGGCGGCCAGATCAGATGCCTGAACCACCTCAAATGGCTCCTTTCGATGCGAAGGAGCAGCGGCTCTACTCCTGGCCCCCCTTAGAGTGTCTGAGCCACTTACCCTGTCCCTTAGGCTTGGCCCAGCCACCCTCTGGAGGAAACTCATTTCGACCGCTTTTATCTGCGATCTAGATTGAGAGCTTTGCCTCTTAGCTCAGCTTCCTCTTCACCACAACAGTCCGGCATAACGCCTGCAGTACTACCAATGCTGCGCCAATCCGCCTGTCAACCTCACGCCCCCTTTTACCCTCACTCGTGAACAAGACCCCAAAACACTTCCACTCCTTCACTTGGGGCTTTGATTTCAGCATAAATCTCATCAAATAACCGTGTTTTGTTTTACATTTAACTAATTTTATGCTTATATTTTCATAAAATGCTAATATAAAATTGATGAAATATACAATTTGATATCATAAAAAAAAAATGTTGTCTTTTTAGGACTTCTGGCGACCCCATCAGTGTCTCAAGACCCCCACGTTGAGAACCACTGCCTTTAATAGTCCATCATCAGGATAATTACTCTAAAGTGATTTTTTTAGATCCGTCATGTTAAAACTGAGTTTACCCCTTTGGGGCTCGTTGTGGAGCATGTTTTACAAACAGTCGTGTTAAGGCCCATTTATACTCCCTTTACGTACGAAAACGTATACGTCCTTTTCAAACGATAATACTTCCACATACGCCCACATACTTCCATGTGTCTTTTATGTTGACATGGATGTTAACCAATACATCCACCGGGGGGTCCAGAGTCAAAGGTTTATGACAACAACAAACTCAAAAACAAACATGGCGACTGTGGAGGAGGTATTGATGATGTACCTCTTGCATAAAAGACAAAAATAGAGGCAGCGTTGTAGGAGGCCAACTCGCACAACTTTTCCTCAAAAAGTTCCGTCATTGTTATTTCTTCTTTGTGTCTCACTAGAGCTACGTATCAGGTAGTGACAGCAACACTGCCCTACGGTTTCCGGTTGTTCTGCTCCGTTTGGTCTGTATCCGTAAGCTTTATGGAAATGTGAAGAAATATGGACGAAATGAATGCGGAGCGCGGACAGAAGGCTCCGTCTGTATCCGTATTTAACATTGAGCATAAATGGGCCTTTATCCTCCTCTGAAACTCTGAAAAACAAACACAAATCCATCTGGCGTGCCAGGTTAGGTAATCCCTACTTTTCTTTTCTCCAGGGAACTAATGAGTACATTTGATTTAATTTACGTTATCACATGCTATACCAGAGTCCTATCGTCCTCCAATTGATAGAGCCATGATCCAATCCATGATGGCTTCTATCATTTCCTTTAATTACAAGTAAAAGACCGCTACGATTACACAGAGCGGTTCTGTTGTAGAGTGACCGTAACTATTTGAACCCCCTTCTTGACAACCTGTAAACACACACAGTGGCCACTCATTGTGCCTGCAGGGATCTGAACCCCCAGTCTGAGTCAAAGTCAGGGGTAACGCCACTGAGCTATACGTATATCGTGGTTAGTCCGTTGGACCAGGTGGAATGAATGTTTTGTTGCATAGTCTGACATGGTGCTGTGTCGTCTGAGCCGGCCTTAAAGGTACAGATGGCCTCTCTCTATACTCAGACAAAAACAAGAGCAAACAGCACTGAGAAGGATGGCTCTATAGACATGTTTACAACTAAATATCATTAGAACTATATATAAACAGGTTTGTAGATTAGGATGGAGTGTTAGGGGAGCAATGATGCAGCATTTTTGGAGCTATCTGCTGTTGCGGTTTATTCCGATGTAATCAGGGCCTCTACTCTGATTCCTATCAGGTGGTATTTTTCCATCCAGTCCCTGTGTAACCACCTATTCTTTCTATCATTTACATATCATATTTTAGCCCGCAGATACTTGCTTAAAAATGTCAGCCACATGCAAATATGGGTGCGGCCTGAAATCACATACCTCAAAGCCAATCATGCCGGCTGTGACTAGTGATACCTGGCCCACGTGTGCCTATTGGTTGCAGCAAATGACAACAAATGATTTACCTGTGGAATTTCTCCACCCGAGGCCTTAAACGTCTCTGAGCACCATTTTAAACAAATGCCATGAAATGTGATACGCATGCTTTAGAGTCAGCGAATCAATCAAAATCTTGAGATGGGGCTGAAATAACATTTCAGGGGCCCGTGCAAACGTCAGCGGGCTCAGGAGACTGAAAGGCAGACTGCTGGCAGCTGTACTGGAGACTTCTTTCTGAGAGTTCATCAGAGCAGAGTTTGAAATAAAAAAGCTTTGTTTGCAGAGAATTCTTCACAGATTTTGCCCGAGAGCAGAATGACTCTAAAGATCTGCTTGTTATGAAGGCATTTCAGCGCTATCAGAGGTATGGATCACAACCTCAATGCTGAAAAGATTCCTTGTGTCATTTAATATCTGGCAGAATGATTTCTCTGAACGTGAGCACCGCAGACCTCTCTTAAAGCCTCTAATGGCCTAAACACTGAAACCAAATCTCTAATTTGACTTCCTACAACCATTAAGTCGTGTAAAACAGCCATCAATTATCAATTTTCCTTTCAAATGGATGTCTACTGGGAGAAGCCAATATGATTTCTGTCTGAGAAACCTGCCAGCATCACTGAGTGTTGTCAGATAAACCAAAGCCAGCATTTGGTCAGAGTTCTTTTTGTTTGTTTGGTTGTTATTGGACTGTTTGTATCAGCTTTTTATATCAAAAAGGCCTATCTGTGCACCTTTTCTGTCTTGAATGACTATGATTACCCAAAAAAGTGCAATAAGGTAAATATCTAAACCAGTGGTTCTTAATGTTGGGGTCAGGACCCCATTGGGGGTCGCAAGACACTGAGAGGGGGTCACCAGATGCAGGTGGAAGTAGCTGAAAAGAGATTATGAAGTGCCCCTTAATTAAGCCATTTTGGGTTGAACTACAGAAACCTATGGAACAGGTATGAAAAGTCTTTTATTGAAAGTATTTTATTTGGGAAAAATAAACACTGAGCTAAAGGCTACTGCACACAAATACATGTGGAGGATCGTGCTTATTTCAAGCGAAAGGCTGTAACAAGGAACTGTCTAAGGCAAAGGTGTCAAACTCCGGCCCGTGGTACAGTTACACCCAACCTGCAAAATCACATCCTATTCTTATTATAACTGACCCTAAAATATAAGGTCTGCAGATTTCCTCTAGTATAAAAATATGATATCAAATATCCTTAAGTCATAAAAATGTGAAAAAATAAAAAGTAAAAAAAAAAATAGATACAAAGAAATGTGGAAAAAGAAATTAATTTGTGTTTTCATCTCAAATTTTCAATTTTGCATTGCACAATTATGACTTTAATCTATTATTTGGACTTTTATTACATATTTTGACCATTTACATTTTTTTTGTTACTTTTTATCTCATATTTTAATTTATTATTATGAATTTTTTGTCTCATATTTTGACTTCGTCAGTTAATTATTTTCACTTTTTTATCTCATATTCTGACCTTTTCAATTTATAATTTTGGCTTTATGTTATGATTTTGGCCTGTTTTTGTTTTAAAATTCACTTTTTATCTCATATTTTGTCCTTTCCAATTTATAATTTCGACTTTATGTTATGATTTTGGCCTGTTTTTATTTTAAAATTCACTTTTCATCTCATATTCTGACCTTTTCAATTCATTATTTTGACTTTACATCTTGTGTTTTGAGTTGGTTGATTTATTACTTTCACTTTTTATCTCATATTTTGACCTTTTCAATTTATAATTTTGACTTTATGTTATGATTTTGGCCTGTTTTTATTTTAAAATTCACTTTTCATCTCATATTTTGACCTTTTCAATTTATAATTTTGACTTTTTATCTAATCATTTGAACTTTTCAATTC
Source organism: Cheilinus undulatus (assembly GCF_018320785.1). Lineage (NCBI taxonomy): Eukaryota > Metazoa > Chordata > Actinopteri > Labriformes > Labridae > Cheilinus > Cheilinus undulatus. The sequence continues at coordinate 49,203,042 of NC_054871.1, read as the reverse complement.
ATTGTTTGCACGATTTTAAAAAACATGATTGTGACTTTCTATTTATATATTTGCCTTTTTTATTTTAACATCTAATTTTGTGTTTTGACCTTTTGAACTAATATGTTGAACTTTTTTATCTCAGATCATGAAGCTTTTAACTAAACATTTTGACTTTTAAATCTCAAAATCATTTTTCATCAGTGCTAGTTTTCTGTCTCCATAATTCATTACTGGAGAAAATGAGGTTAACAGTTTGCTTAAATGTGGACCCTGTTAGTTCTCAGGTAATACCTTAATTCAGAACCCGGCCCCTTCTGTGATTGAGTTTGACACCCCCGGTCTAAGGACTGAGGCACCCAGGGTGGAAGCCTGCCAGACTGTCATATCTACATTACAGAGAAGACGACCTTTTCTCTTAGACTGATGCGGGACAAGTTTGAGGTTGTGTAGAAAAACTGGATTGAGTTTATATAACACAGTAGACCTGATTTTAACTGAGTAAAGATGACAACAAAATGTACCTCTTGAAGATCCCCTTGGTTCACAGCTACAATATTGAAATTATTACTGTGTGCTCATGTAGTTTTGTTCCTTTTTATTATAATTACTTACAGTCATGGATGAAAATATTGGCACCCCTGGAATTTTTCCAGAAAATACACCATTTCTCCCAGAAATTGTTGCAATTACAAATGTTTTTGGTATACACATGTTTATTTCCTTTATGTGCATTGGAACAACACAAAAAATCTGAAGAAAAAAGACAAAATTGACATAATTTTACACAAAACTCAAAAAATGGGCCGGACAAAATTATTGTTACCCTTTGAAAACTTTGGCTAAATCATTTTATTTCCAGCATGTGATGCTCATTTAAACTCACCTGTGGCAGTAACAGGTGCTGGCAATCTAGAAATCACACCTGAAGCCAGTTAGAATGTCTAAAAGTTGACTCAACCTTTGTGTTGTGTGCCTGTGTGTGTCACACCAAGCATGGAGAAGAGAAAGAAGAGCCAGGAATTGTCTGAGGACTTAAGACGCAAAATTATGGAAAAATATGAAAAATCTCAAGGTTACAGACCATCTCCAGAGATCTGGAAATTCCTTTGTCCACTGAGTGTAATATAATGAAGAAGTTTATAACCCATGGCACTGTGGCTGATCTCCCTGGACGTGGATGGAAGAGGAAAAATTGACAAATGAATGCAACACAGGATAGTTGGAATGGTGGATAAACATCCTCAGTCAACTTCCACACAAATTCAGACTGTCCTGCAGACTCAGGGTGCAAAAGTGTCAGCTGGGACCATACGTGGTCGTCTGAATGAGATGAAGCGCTATGGCAGGAGACTGAGGAGAACCCCACTGTAAGAAGCTTGTTGATGGTTATAGGAAGTGACTGATTTCAGTTATTTTTTTCCAAGGTTGTGCAACCAAATATTAAGTTGAGGGTGCCAATAATTTTGTCTGGCCCATTTTTTGAGTTTTGTGTAAAATTATGTCAATTTTGTCTTTTTCTGTCAGATTTTTTGTGTTGCTCCAATGCACATAAAGACAATAAACACATGTATACCAAAAACTATTGTAATAGTAACAATTTCTGGGAGAAATGGTGTGTTTTCTGGAAAAAATCCAGGGGTGCCAACATTTTCGTCCATGACTGTACATGTTACATTTTCAGGACAAATTTTTGGTGATTCACTGAAAGTTGTGTTGGGAGAAGTTATTTTCTTTTTCATGGTCACTTCATGTGTACTTGCTATATGTTTAAATAAACATTTGAACTCATCTGATTTTGTTTGTTTTTCGTATTAAAGAGAAAAAGTTGGCACAACTTTATTGTCTAGAGTTCTCATTGTGTCACGTGAAAAGATGAATTATCCAAACAGAAAAACAATAAGTTGCCACAAATTTCCCGGTGTGGAATTTAAAGTTTGTAGAACTTAAAATTCCAAGTTTGATCACACAGGAAATGTAAGTTACCTCAACTAAGGATTATTTGTCTGCTCAACTACAGGCAGTTTTCTTCAAAACCTCAAAGTTTGAGTTGGTCTCAAAACTCAAAAATCTACAAAAGGTTGCTTTGAGATTTTGAGTTTTCAGGATGCTTTTATTTTACAGTGTGTCTTTCCACCTAATGTTGCCTCTGATGACCCATTATTGCCATGATTTAACCTGATTCCCCACTATCTACTCCCACCTTTGTCTATTTTAACCACATTCACTAATTGTTATGCCCTTTTTTGCCAGTTTAAACTGTTTATGCCACTTTCTTTTTTCTGCCTCATTTATCCCATTATTGCCAGTTTAAATCAATTTGCACCACTTTTCAAGTCCTTTTTCAGCACGTTTTTTACTCCCAGACATTTCTTTTCCCCTTAAATCACTATAAAGTCAGAACTGCCTATAACCAATTTTATGCTCATTTTTGCCATTTTGTCATCTAAATTTCACCACTTTAAACCAGTTTTATTGTTTAAGAAAAGGGATTTTCATTTTTAAGATGGCTAAAATGCCACAAACAAATAAAAAAAGAGACTTTTGTTGTTTCTCAAAAAACAGTATAGATATCACAGCACAGCAACAGCAGCAGCAACTTGAACAAATCAACTGACAAACTTTTGCTCGGTGGATCACATTGTTCGGTCAACTTCCATCTGATATGAGAACAAATTAGTGAAGATCTAGAGCAGCCCGGAGTGCTCTGTTCTGGTGACTGAACAGGCGCCTGTTTTCTCCTCAGTTTGCCTGTTTGTTTAGCGGTTCACTTCCATATTTTAGCCCGTTTAGGCATCCTGCAGCACTTTAATTATTTGCAGTGCTTCCTTTCTTTTGTTTTCATTTTTGGACTATGACTTCGTCCTCTTAGGCTGCAGCACCATTAAAGATGTGCGAGCTGTGATGCTTTTTATGTCCACCAATCCAGACCATTTTTGCGAGCATGACAACCAAACAGTGCTGCATATCCTCTCATGACAATCCCCTTCAACATAAGGATGAACAGACTTCATTTTGAAGGTCAAAGGTCAAGGTCATTGGCCTCATGTTCATGCTTTGCTCAGATTCCACAGAAACCAAACCAAGCTTCCCAGCAGTAGTGCTGTGCTGTTTGCTGTCACATGACCCCCATCACACACAAAAGTCAGATGAGGAGCGGGAAGTGTGAACAACAGTTGGGAGTTGTTTATCAAAGCAGTTGTTATAATCCCCACATTTTCTAGTTATTTTTATCATCAATGACCAATTTGCCCATATGAGTCTCAGTCCAGTGCCAAAAGGAGGTAAATAGAAGTTCTGAGGCATCAGTGACAACACTAGATAAGGAAAAGAATACCTTACAATGACAGCAAGCTGTGGCAGCACGCTAGCAATGCTAAAAACAAAGGGCTTCATCCCCCGACACTTCCTGAAGACTTTCTTTAAAATTGTCCCCACTAAAATGCCTCAGAGATCTTCATCAGATTTGTTCTTAAGCTGCTGTTTTTTCTGATGATGAATGCCATGTCAGCATAAGCTGGAAGCTGGTGCATAAACACTACATTGCCAAAAGTATTTGCTCACCTGCCTTGACTCACATAACAAGCTCTGATCTTTGAGATAGGAAGGGAGAAGCTACTTGGTAAGAGGAATCTGCTTTGGGTTGTTTCAGTTGGAAGTAGGTTGTTGGCAGTTTTGCTTAGGCTGAACGTGTTAGTTTCACTCTCTCTGCAACAATAGGTGAGGCAGTTGACGCGTGTGGCTCCCTCTATTGATTGCTAAAGTGAAAACAGCCGGGGCAGAGTTTCACTGTAGTCCAAGCTTTAAGAGAGTTTGAATCTAAATTTGCCAGCTGGGGCGGTTAGCGGCTGTGCACAATCAACTAAATTGTGCACATCTGTGGCATATCTCTCTATATAAGTACACAGACTGCGCTGAAGCATCAGTGTAAGCGTCAGCCCTTGTGGAAGCCCAATTGTGAGGGTAAAGACCAGCGAGTCTACCTGTGCGAGTCCACCGAGCAAGGCCACCGACAGGCAGCACTGCCTCACAACAGTCTAACGCACCTCAGCAGTCTAACGCAACATGTGCAACCAAAAAGTACAAGTCATATATGGGAACAGAAAGAAGCACAATAGTTACAGAAAACGAAACCTGCATAATCTATCCACTTTGCAGAAAGCTTCTTTTCCACAACCTTTTATCACAGTTGGCCTCTGGAACTGCCAGTCTGCAGTTAACAAAGCAGAATTCATCCATTCCCTCACTAAACTGTCTGACATTCAGGTCCTAGCCCTGACAGAAACTTGGGTCCGTCCTGAGAACACTGTAACACCAACTGCTCTATCAGTTGATGCAGTTTTCTCTCATACACCTCGCTCTTCTGGCCGAGGAGGTGGCACAGGCATTATTCTTTCTCATAGCTGGAACTTCAGCCAGTTCAAACCCTTGGACAATAACACCTCATTTGAATATCATGCAGTACAGGTCACTGCACCGATAAAGGCTTACATGGTTGTGGTATACCGCCCACCTGGGGGTCACCTAGACAACTTTATTGTGGAACTGGACATGTTACTCTCAGACATCCCTGATGATGGCACACCATTGGTTGTCATGGGTGACATGAACATCCACTTGGATAGAGCCCAGGCTACTGATTTTATTTCACTACTGTCCTCCTTTGACTTGAAACTGGTTCAAACGCCTCCTACACAAAAGGCTGGTAATATACTGGATTTGATTGTAACTCGCAATTGCTCCACGGCTAATTTGAGTGTAACACCACTTACCTCTCTGACCACTATTTCATTCAGTTCTCACTTGGCTTACCTGAACTTCAACAATCTACTACTGAGTTAAGATCATACCGCAGAAACCTTCGGTCACTTGACCCAACACAGCTGTCTGACGAGGTCTCAGCTGCACTAGCCTCATGTAACGAGTCCTTCACACTCACTGTTAACGAGGCCACAGACACATTCTGCTCCTCACTGACCTCCTCTCTGGACAAACTCTGCCCTCTGGTGTCTAAGCCTATTCGAAATACTCCACCTTGTCCCTGGCTCACTGAGGTCATCAGAACCCAAAGGGCAGGGCTCAGGGCGGCAGAGAGAAAATGGCGTAAATCCAAACAAACCACTGATTTGAGTGCTTATCAGCAAAAACTGTCCTGTTTTACCTCTGCTCTAAAATCTGCTAAGAAGGCGTTCTATCAATCAAAGATCTGTGCTGCCACTGATGCACGCAAACTCTTCTCTGCTTTTAACTCGCTCCTCTCTCCTTCAAACCCACAACCCTCCAGTATGTTGACTCCAGACATGTTCGCCTCCTACTTCACTGACAAGGTTTCTACCATCAGCAACCAATTCTCTGAGCCTGTCCAACTCAGTTTTCTGCCACCAGCTAGTGTTGCATCACTTAGCTCATTCTCTCCACTAAGTGAGAGCGAGGTCACCAGGCTTCTGCTTGACTCTAAGCCCACAACCTGTCCCCTCGATCCGATACCATCACATCTCTTGCAGGCGATTGAGCCCACAATCAGCCCTGCTGTGAGTTGTATCATTAACTCCTCTCTGTCCACAGGTGTTTTCCCAGCTGCTTTCAAGCAAGCGCGGGTTACACCACTGCTCAAAAAACCCACTCTCAACCCAGCCCTGGTTGAAAATTACAGGCCGGTCTCACTTCTCCCATTCCTATCAAAAATACTGGAGCGCACAGTCTTCAACCAGCTCTCAGAACACTTGCAGAACAATGACCTACTTGATCAGAATCAGTCTGGCTTTAGGCGGGGCCACTCTACTGAAACTGCACTTTTGTTGGTAACGGATTCACTTCGCTTGGCCAGAGCAGCTGGCCAGTCCTCAGTTCTCTTACTGCTGGATCTGTCTGCTGCCTTTGACACAGTAAACCACCAAATCCTCCTCTCCACACTCTCTTCACTTGTATCTCAGGATCTGCCCTACAGTGGTTTAAGTCCTACCTCACAGGGAGATCTTTTAGAGTATCATGGAAGAGAGGAGTGTCTAAACTGCATGGCTTATCAACAGGGGTGCCTCAAGGGTCTGTGCTTGGTCCCCTACTTTTCTCAATATACACCACCTCACTTGGTGCAACCATCCGCTCCCATGGCTTTTCTTATCACTGCTATGCAGACGATACACAGCTATTCCTGTCCTTTCCACCAGATGACACGACTGTCTCAGCTCGGATCTCATCCTGCCTTGCTGATATTTCTAAATGGATGAGGGAACGTCACCTTCAGCTCAACCTGCCCAAAACTGAGCTCATTATCATCCCAGCCAGTCCCACTGTGGAACCGCAGATCAGTATCCAGCTTGGATCAAATAATCTCTTGCCCACTAAGTCAGCCCGGAATCTGGGTGTCATGATTGATGACCAGCTAACCTTCAAGCTCCATGTGGCCTCGATTGCTCGGTCCTGCCGTTTCGCCCTCTACAACATCAAGAGGATCAGACCCTACTTGACAGAGCATGCTACACAACTCCTGGTACAGGCTCTTATAATATCACGTATTGACTACTGTAACTCATTACTGGCAGGCCTACCTGCATGCACAGTTATACCTCTGCAGTTGATCCAGAACGCAGCAGCACGTCTGGTCTTCAACCAACTCAAGAGAGCTCATGTCACGCCTCTTTTAATCTCTCTACACTGGCTTCCAGTTGCAGCTCGCATTAAATTCAAAACTTTAATCATTGCTTACAAAGCAGTAACTAAAACTGCTCCTGTTTACCTGGAGTCCCTCATCCAGGTCTACACCCCTTCTCGCCCACTACGCTCAGCCAGCGAAAGGCGCCTGGTACTTCCAGCATATCATGCTCCTACGTCACTAGCTCGACTCTTCTCCTCTGTTGTCCTTAAATGGTGGAATGAATTACCCAACTCCATTCGATCTACAGACTCCCTCTCTACTTTCAAGAGAAGGCTAAAGACCCAGCTCTTCAGAGAACACTATGCACTTAGCTAGGCAATTCTCTACTGTTGTCCCCAGTAGTAGATTGAGTCTCAGCCAGACTATTCTCCACTGCTGCCCCCAGTGGTTGAATGAGTTTCCCAACTATAGTTAGCTCGCACTGTCCTGCTCTACTTCTGGGATTTCTTTGCCCAGCTCTTTGGGAATGATCCAGCACTTGGTACTTGGTAATTAGTTGTTGTGAAGTCTAATGGATGGCGATTAGTGATCCCACATTTTGCTTGATTCATTGTTGCTGTCTAATAACAAAAAAAAAACAACAAAAAAAAAAAAAAAAAAAACAAACAAACAAACAAACAAACAAAAAAAAATACACAAAAACAACAACGTATATTTTAGGTGCTCTGCCTTAAACTCTACATGGCAGCACTTGCGTCCAATTGGACCTGAAGCACTTGATGGCACTTACTGATGATGTTTCTTCATGTCTAGATCGTTGCTTGTGTTGTTCTTGCTCTCAAATGTACGTCGCTTTGGAGAAAAGCGTCTGCTAAATGACATTGTAACATTGTAACATTGTAACATATGTACTTAAGTGACATCTCATTCTTAATCCATAGGGTTTAATATGACGTCGCTCTACCCTTTGCAGCTATAACAGCTTCAACTTTTCTGGGAAGGCTTTCCACAAGCTTTAGGAGTGTGTATATGCTCCGTCATTTTACGTGGCCTACCACTTTGTGGCTGAGTTGCTGTCATTCCCAATTGCTTCCACTTTGTTATAATACCACTGACAGTTGACTGTGGAATATTTAGGAGCCAGGAAATTTCTCGACTGGACTTGTTGCACAGGTGGCATCCTATCACAGTACCACGTTGGAATTCACTGAGCTCCTGAGAGCGAGCCATTCTTTCAAAAAATTTTTTAGAAACAGTCTGCATGCCTAGGTGCTTGATTTTATACACCTGTGGCCATGGAAGTGATTGGAACATCTGATTTCAATTTTTTGGATGGGTGAGTGAATACTTTTGGCAATATAGTGTATATCAATTTCATCTCCATGTGGACAAGGCCTAAATTTATAGAAACATGGGAAGACGCGTGGTTGAGTTGTGGTCCGGTTCCTGAATCTTTGCTACGTAGCATCCCTTCTTCTCTCCTCTCAGCTTTTTTTTTTACAAGTCAGGAGTCTTCTAGTGTTTATTGTTCAGAAGGTGTTTAATGTTTTAATTGGGAGCAGACTTATCTGAAAATCAGTGAGTTCTCTCTAAACAAGGACATGTTTAAAAACAAAATTAAAATGGCTTTACCCTTTAGCTACGGCAACTTGTCTATCAACAAAAACTTTGTTGTTGTCTTGCAACAACATTTTACTGTTTGGTGTTCAGGTCCAGGAGGCTCACAGATAATCAAAGATAATTTTATAATTCCTGGTACTAGGTGGAAAATGAGCAGGGATTATTGGAAGCAACATCAGCTATAATTAGACCGCAAAAAAATTGAGATAAGTCAGAAGGTTAAACCAGAGTGGCTTAGGGGCCAACTGCAACCTGTCTCCTCATTTAAAGTGGCCCTTAAGTCAAATATTGACAAATTTGATACACTCTAACAAACTTGGAAACCCATACACAAACAGGTCAGAGAGAATTTAGGCTGACTGAAGTAATGCTTTGCTCTGTTTTAGCTTTCTTAACACCAACTGTGGTCTGGAAATATTATTCCCTTAAGGATCTCATTTAAACGTACCTGTTAATGCTGGTTTCATAGAAAGAGAGCAGAGAGACACAGCCATGTCTCCTGGTCCCTGAAAGCTTTTCTTTATGTCCTGACCTGCTGACTTGGTTTCAGTAATTATTGTTTTATATTACACTTTTAAAAACAAGGGTTTACAAAGATGTTGACACGCAGAAAACAAAGCAGCAGAACCCAACAAGAGATAAAGACAGCAGAACATTAACACAAGAGAGCACTCAAGGCAAGAGAACCTGAACAAGGCTACATGAAGACTACATGTTCAGCCCAAACAACATTATCTAGACATTATTAGACCCTGAGACGTCATTGGAACAAAGGCATCCTAAGATTTCATAACTAAGATATCACGGGACATCATAAGAACCCACGAGTACCTGGCCAACACAGGAACCCAACCACAAACCTGAGACCAAGGGGACTGATGTTCTGAAAGGTAAGTAAAAGAGAAGCAATAAGAACTAAAAACATTAAGAGGTAAAATTGTAATGGAAAAATGAATGTAAAAGAAGAATTCTGAGGAAGGAAAACCACATGTGAACTTAAATGACATCCCATTCTTAATCCACAGGGTTTAATATGACGTCGCTCTACCCTTTGCAGCTATAACAGCTTCAACTATTCTGGGAAGGCTTTCCACAAGGTTTAGGAGTGTGTTTATGGGAATTTTTGACCGTTCTTCCAGAAGCGCATTTGTGAGGTCACACACTGATGTTGGACGAGAAGGCTTGGCTCTCTGCTCTAATTCGTCCCAAAGGTGTCCTATTGGGGTGAGGTCAGGACTCTGTGCAGGCCAGTCAAGTTGATCCACACCAAACTCTCTCATCCATGTCTTTATGGACCTTGCTTTGTGCACTGGTGCACAGTCATGTTGGAACAGGAAGGGGCCATCCCCAAACTGTTCCCACAAAGTTGGGAGCATGGAATTGTCCAAAATCTCTTGGTATGCTGAAGCATTCAGAGTTCCTTTCACTGGAACTAAGAGGCCAAGCCCAGCTCCTGAAAAACAAGCCCACACCATAATCCCCCCTCCACCAAACTTTACACTTGGCACAATGCAGTCAGACAAGTACCGTTCTCCTGGCAACCACCAAACCCAGACTCGTCCATCAGATTGCCAGATGGAGAAGTGCAATTCGTCACTCCAGAGAACGCGTCTCCACTGCTCTAGAGTCCAGTGGCAGCGTGCCGCATCCGACACTTTGCACTGCACTTAGTGATGTATGGCTTGGATGCAGCTGCTCAGTCATGGAAACCCATTCCATGAAGCTCTCTACGCACTGTTCTTGAGCTAATCTGAGGGCCACATGAAGTTTGGAGGTCTGTAGCCATTGACTCTGCAGAAAGTTGGCGACCTGTGTGCACTATGCGCCTCAGCATCAGCTGACCCCGCTCCGTCACTTTACGTGGCCTACCACTTTATGGCTGAGTTGTTATAATTACATTAAATTAATATTTTCTGTCTCGTGTGTTATACATCCCAGCCAGTGAGCAGATTTCATCTGACCGACAAGGTGTTTTGGGGAGACAGTGGATTTTGAAAAATTACATATTTTCATCAGTTTTAAAAAGCCAGCATAGTTGGAGTAAAATACCTGCCAAAATAATGGTGTTATGATATTGCTAAAATTGGCAGGTGAAATAAAGCCAAACTGCTACCTAATTGAAGAGCTGTGTGGGAGCCAAAAGAGCTGACTCTTTTAGCTGAGCCAAGCCAAATGGGCCAGATCGCTGAAAAGAGCTGAAATTCCCATCACTACAGAAGGCCCCCACCCGTGGGTCTCAGGATGCAGCCTGGCTCATAGTGGCAGACTCAAAATCTTAAAATCAACTCTAAAACTAACTGGAAGTAAACGTAAAGATGCTAAAATGAGGGTGACGTTATGTCATCTGTTGTGGGTTTATATAATCCAGTTGATAAGCCACTCTTTTTTACACCTATTCATAGAGCTGGCAAAAGGTTTAAACTTTAAATTAATCTCAGAATTAAAATCAATTGAATTAATCCCATCCAATTTTAACACATTTTAAAATTCACCTAGTGATGTCACACTAGCAGTGCAGACCAAAACATGGTGACCTCCTGGTGAGTTTATGAGCTCAAATTTACTCAAAATGGGGCTCACAGGCTACAGCCCACTTTGGGAACCACTGATCTAAAGTATCTTAATGTTCACAAGCAAAACTATAAAAAAAAAAAACGTAATTGTTTAAGGTGACAGCTGAATTAGTTCTGGCTCTGACAGGGGAAACCCGAGACCCTTTGATCATGCCCCTAAAATAGAGTTTTAACTATGCCTGTATTCTTTTGAAGTATTTGGTGGAAAATTTTAATGGCAGGATAAGGGGGACTAACAATACAATACTGTTTTAATGTTAATAATGGTATTCTAAATAAGCACATGCCTGCAGGTTATTGAAACCAGTTTTATGCACAGTGCTTCAGAGGTGTATGCATGTGCATGCAAACTATGACTGCAGTGAGGCAAAGGTACAGCAGATGATGCATGGCAAAGGAGCTGCGAGAGGAGCCATGGCTTGTTTAAACTTGTGTATGTCTTTTATCAACAAAGAGAGACTGACACAGAACAACTGTTCCATTGTTCTGGCCTTTTTCCTCAGATGAATGTAAACAGTGAAAATGAATAATACAGGCTATTACTTATGATCAAACTTTAAAATTAAATGTCAAGATGGTTTGATACATTCTTAAGACTTGTGTCACGGGGTAAAACCCTGTTTTTGATCTACTTAGTTCTGATGAGGAGCACTCAGTTCAGGGACCCCAGTTAAAGTCTCTTTTTTTTTTCTAAAACCAGTGTCCAAGTCTTCTTGCAAGGGGGTCCCAAGAGAGGCTGAGTCCAGGGAATGGCCGATGCGGAGCCTAATGCAGAAGGGCACGTTAAGGATTGGGTTTCCATGCTTTCAGTGACTACAACAGTCCTGTACACATAGACTACATAAAAAGGCTACAAGTCCATCAGCTCTGGGTCTTCATTAAGTTATAATAAAAAATACAGCAAACTAGCTGTTAAACAAAGCAAGCCAACTCGAATTTAAAAAGCACAACACTAAAAAGAAATGACCCAGGCTTGTAGTTCCTCTGAATAAAAACAGGTCTCAAATGCAGTCTTCATGTATAGCAGATGTTCTTTAAAGCCAGGAAGAATAAGGAGAGGTACTTAGCTGACAGGAGAGGCCAAGCGTACTTCACCTCTCCATGTGTCCCACGGCGGCTCCTCTCCATGTCGCTCTCTCACTCCAGGGTCGATTCCCTGCTGAGGTACTGTCGTCGTGAGTCGCCAGGTCCCGCAGGCGTCTCCCTCCCTGCCGTCCTCCTCACCCAGGCTGCGTGCTGTCGTCTGCGCCCTCCTCTGTCACTGGCTGCTGCTTGAACCTTGTGGTCCTCTCCTGCTGGCTGCACCCGCGTCTTTAATGTCTCTCTCTCTGGCCACGTTTCTCTCCTCTCTGGCGTCTTCTCCCTGAGCTTTCTTGCACACCTGTGCTCAATCACCCAGAGAGAGAGTCCACACCCCTTAAGTGCCCACAGCTGATGCACTCTCCCAGCACAGACAGGTGTTTTAAATAATGACTTAGGCCAGCCACACACTGGACAATTGTTTTTAATCTGGAATGATTTTTAAACTGTGAGAGACCACAGACTTCAGGACAATTTCCAAAAAATTTTCATCTTTAATCCTCTGAATGCACACACTAGACAACTCAGCCAGACTGTCAGATCACTGGACCACACACCTGCCGACCTGCCTACGACCTTGCGTGATCACGTGACTTCAGAAAAAGAACAAAACACGGATGTCTGTCAATACCGTCTTACTGTCTCTCCACAACAGGCTGTCCTGGCATGCTTGCAGGTGAAGCAAAAATCATAATACAAGGAAAAGACCCAGGATGAAATCATGGCTAAAATTAAGTTAAAGTTAAATGTTTGTGGTTGTGAGCGGTGAAAGTACGTATGATCTGGCTGTGACGCTACCCAAAGGCCACAACGTGATTTGGAGCAGTAAAACAATTGTGTTGACACCACACACCTGCAGACTACTCAGACAAACAGTCATCTGCGACAAGGCTCCTCTTGGGATATGCCCCCACAATCGTCGGGGGAGGCAAATCTTGCCCCAAATCGGGCTTAAAATCCTGTAGTGTGTGGCCGGCCTTAGACTGTGCACACAGAAGACAAGAGGATTCACTCATGCAGGAAAAAAATACAGTCTCACACACACCCTGTGACACTTGGCTCCTTATGGAGTTGAGTTTTTTAATAAGAAGAATCCTCAATTCAAAAAAGATAGTTGGAAAAGATAGTGGGCAAAGCAGGGAGCTCCATCAGATTGTTTGAGTGGCAGTGGTCAAACTGATCAATATACTTGCTGTGTAAAGTTTATCACTGTCACACATAAGTTCTAAGTAAAATAGTTAGAAACTAACCTTCCAAAGCAGATGGATTCGCCCGTTTCCATGTTTCTCACTGGCAAATCCATCTTGCAAAACTGCCGTCTGAACCGTTTGGGCCCGGTTAGAAAGTGACAGGACCAATCAGCGACAAGCGGCAGTACTTTCGGGCGCGGCGTGGTCGTGACGTATGCAAGCAGCGACAAGAGGCCGTTATGACATTAGCGTGGATGCTGCTCAAATGCCCAGCATCCACGCTGCTGCTCAGCCCTTTCCCAAACGCTGGATATCGAAGGTTTCCCAAATGGATGAGTGAAACAAATCCATCTGGCATGTCAGGTTAGGAGGAGGCAGGTCACATCAAAACAGCAGCTCTGGGAGGCTATTCTGACATTTCACAAAGAAATTCAAGCAGAAACTCTCCAAAAACTCACAAGTTCAATGGATGCAAGAATTGTGAAGGTGATATCAAAGAAGGGCTCCTATGTTAACATGGGACTTGGCCTGTTAAGATGTTTTTGATTGAAATAGCTTTTGTTTTCGGTAAATATGACCTCCTAATCCTGCATATTCAACAAATGACCATTTTCAGTTCTTGACAACCTATAAAACGTTTTAAAACTCTAACCCTTGTGCATAATAATGTGGAACAGTGCATTTTGAGTTTTTTATTTTTGAAAAAAAAAAAAAAAAGCTCAAAGCTCATCATTGGGAAGTTTGTTCGATAAAATTTGAATCATGCTCTAATGGTTGATGCCTTGAAAATCATATTGACTGTCATCTGCATTAATATTTAGGAAAATCGGAGAAAAATATCATTTGCATAATAATTTGGAACACGGTTTAATTTCAGACATGTGCAACCCATGTCTGTTAGTATGCACAAAATAGGCCACAGGTGCCTTGTGTGAAATCAAACCCCAAATAATGATTGCAGCTGACATGACCTCTTTTTTTTTTTTTTTTTTTTTTTGAATGATTGGTGGCAGCTTTAATCTGATAAGACCAGAATACTCTTTGTTCTCTGCTTTTCAATATTTTCTTGCACTTTTCATCCACAACCTTGTCATGCCCTAAACCCATAATTATTAATTATTGGAGCTGATTTTGTACATTTTGTTCTATTTGTACCAAAACAAACACTTACAACAGACTATTCTGTGCTCTATAATCATGTGACCCTCTATAATCATCACTGTGTGTCAGTCACTCAACATCTTAACAGAGGTGTTGACACTGACAATCACAGTAACTTATGTGGTTGTATAATTTACATTCCTTTCATTGCTGTTGTCACAGAGCTGCAGATGTAAAAGAGTGTGAGGGTGATTTTTCATTTTAACACTCCGATCTGAAATCCCAAAGAGAGGTGACTTGAAATGATGACAGCAGCTTTCTGGTGTAATGGAAAAAGAACAAGTGATCATGTGCCTGGTGACAGGAAGTTGGCTGCTTCACATTCGAAACAACACAAACACATTTTATTTCCTGTTAAGAGGAAGCAGATGTGTCTGCCACATTCTGTAATTCTTAATCCTGCAATTTCGCCAAAATACACTCAGAGAACGGAGCGATAATATCCTTCATCTACTGCCTGCAGCATCTTCACTATTATAGTGAGCCTCATTGAACCGCTGCTACCCTCAGACTTCTGGCACGTTTTGGTCTCGTTTCCCAATAATCCTCAGCCTGGCATCGACAGACCAATTCTCAAATGGGAATTAAACTGAAACCGCTCATGTAAATTTTAATTTCTGAGCCTCATAATCAGAGTGAATCAGAATCAAAGAGTGAACTCTGTAACAAACCAGTTGGCTGTGAGGTATCAGGTTCTAATAGCAAACATGTAGGGATGCACTGATTGTGAAATTAGAGTCAGTATGATACCAATGTTTGAACGTAGTTTTGCTGAGTACTGGTGCCAGAGTTTTAATATTCAGTTTCTCCTCTTGGTGTAACCCTTCCTCAGCGCCAACACTGTCTCTCATATTTGACCATGGTACAGATTAGACTCATCCTGCAGGTCACTTCTCTGAGCCATCTGTTAAGTGTACTGGATGAAAGCATTGAACAGGTTGCAAACTACAGATAAACATCAGACATTATTTGCCATTGGAACAGAAGCTGCATTTCCATTACAGTCTTTTGCAGAATAAAAGCGATATTTCTAAAATTTCGATTGAAGGGATATTTCGGGATTTTTGAAGTTGGGCCGTGTGAGGTACTTGGCTAGTAGTGGCATTAGCCTCCAGTGATTTCAGTGAAAGCTGTAGTTATTACGAGCTCAGAGAGATCTGGGGCATAATGGCTGTAGATGGGAACGTACTGTAGATGATATCCTCTGCTGTGTCAGCCTGCGGGCTTCTAAAGGCATTTTCCACACAAACACCACCAGGTAACTCGGGATCTCTCCTGTTCAAAACTCTAAAATGAAGTTTCTCTGCTCTCTCTTTCAGCCTGCTGACTCTCCAGCTATATAAATCCTTCTTTGGTGTACTCCAGTTCATACAAATTTCTTCTCGTATCCACAGTAAACGGCACATCCTCATCACTCGAGTCAAAATCACTTATCTTTGTTTTAGCCTGGTGTGGTGATTGTACCTGTAGAAGCCCACACAGCTGATCAGAGGATATCATTGCATGACGGAAGGAGACAAAATGCCAAAAGCTGCATCGTAAGTTAGTGCCTGACATAGAGGGGTTTTTTGGGGGGAGAAATGAATCACTTTGTACATTTTCGACACAGCGTACAGGTGAGCCAACAAAATTTTGTTGGACTATTTTACTTAAAACACGTTAAGCGTGGATGATTGTTCCCATTTCTAACCATTCTGCACCAGATTTCTTTGAGCCACTTTCAGAGAAATCACTCGAAGCTAATGCCACTACTATAGCCAAGCACTTCACACCTTTACCAGCTGTCAAAAGTAACCTTGCAAAGCAGATGGATACGCCAGTTTCCATGTTTCTCACTGGCAAATCCATCTTGCAAAGCTCCTGTCTGAACCGTTTGGGCTCGGTTAGAAAATGACGGGACCAACCAGCAACGAGGGGCAGTACTTTTGATTCTTCACATGAGCAACAAGAGACTGGTGCAATTATGGCGGAAGACTTTAGCATAGATGCTGCTAAAGCACCAGTTTTATCAGAACTCGACAACATTTCTTCATTGTTTTCTTTTCAAAGACAACAAAAGTCCATAGTTGTGTTGGTTCACATTATGCAGTGAGGGGCGCACCTTGGTAGCGGCTATGTCACGTGTTTTGTTGCTCACCCACAAAGTTTTTTTTCAAAGGATCTTCCCTTTCCCAGGCACTGTCTATGAGTGGTTTACCAGATGTCATGTCAGGTTATCAGCATCACACATCAGGTAAATTTATTTACAAGAGTGCTCAGGTGAAACTGGCTGGTTGACCCAAATATTTTTTGCAACATACAAAGGGGTATTTTTTAATTGATTGAAACTTAATTGCGATATAAAGACCTAATTTGTCTGAAAAGGACACTTTTTGTCTTTAAACTGGCTTTGATTCTTTTCTTTTTGAAATTAGAGCTTGTGCCTTTGTTGTTTGTGTTTATGTTTATTTGTCAGCAGCAAGACAAGGTACTTTATGAGGATTAACCAGAGGATTAACACCAGCTGATTGGTTTTGATGATCAGTGACTTTAAGTATTAATTCTGATTAAAATGATCAGTTCCAATAAACTGAGGAAACCGAGGTTAAGAGCTACAACTTGTGCTAGCTTTTAAGGAGTGTACAAGATTACCCATTACTTAAAAAATATTGACTTAAATAAACTGTCTGATACATACGTGCATGACTGGCATTTGTTGCCCTCGGGTACTCAATGTCAATACTGCGGCGCTCTGCCATTCTCTTCTTGGCTGCCAGAGAGTGTCGGTAGGACCATCTAGACATGTATGAGGGATTGATTAAAAGGTTCTTAAAATTTTAAGACATTAAAAAGTGCTGTGACAGCTGTCTGATTTATCAGACTTTGTAAATGATAAACAATTTTAAATTACAAATTTTTTTTTTCGAACATTTTAAATGTTAGGAATGCATGACTAAATTCATGGCACATCTTCTCATCACTAAATGTGGGAATTCAAATTAATGTAGTGAAAACAGTGACTGGAAAGGCATAAAACCATTTAAACCCAGAAATGTGCAAAATGCTGATCAGATCTCTGGAACAATTTGGAAATAAAAACAAAGCTAGAAAGAACTAAAATCTGTAAATAATTAACTAATCATAATAAAGACAGCTTAGTGCCCCTTTTTGAGATCATAAAGCCTGTTTCAGACTGGGAGCGTGACGCGCGTCTCAACCGTGACACGCGTGGATTTTCAGTTTGATTGCATGTTAACAAGTCAGGGCCTTCAGACTGCCTGCATGTGTGCCACGTCTCGCGCGGAGGGTTGAGAGATTTGAAGTCTTGCCTATTTTTTCCACACACCGTGTGTGGCTCTGGACCACATTAGACAGGAAAATGTTAAATGGACAGCCATATTTACGTCGTTGTGGCAAATATGCACATAAAATATGTTTACAATAGTTGGGTTTACATGCAGACTTTTTTTCATTCTGATTGAAATCATTCCGATCGAAGATCTCAGGTCAGCTGTTTACATGTGACGTGATCTACTCCGATCTGGTGTTTACATGTGCCACTACATTTAATAAGAACAGCCGTTTTACAGACGTGTGACATGCGCAGATCTATGAAAACATCATGTGATTTATCAAAGATGGAGGTCTATTGTCTATTTAGCACAGTAGTTGCAATTGTTTTTGCACTTTAATTCAAGCAACAGCTTGATACTAGCGCGCTCCTACTGAAAGCACTGAAGAGGAGAAGGCGTAGAGAAGAGGGTCTTTTTGTTGGTGCTTTGTGTTGTTTGGCCGTTCTGCCCATGCCCCCTCCTAAGACCAGAAAGCTGTGGATGAAGGTCAAAGACTGGTGGGAGCCAGTTGTACTTCTGGAGTTGTCCAACCTTGAATGGAAGCAAAACTTTCGGATGACGTGCTCCTCATTCACAAAGTTGTGTGGAGTGGTAGATGGATTTATGGCTCCAGATGCAGATACAACTGTTTTGTATAGACTTGGTAGCTGTGTAGAGTACCGCCTCGTCTCCAACTAATTCGGCATTCACAAAAGCACAGTAAAAAAGTTCACACACACAGAAATTGTCAGGCGATTTGAGGCAACACATTTCATCCCTCAAATCATGGGATTGATTGATGGGACACACATCCCCATCCTCCCTCCACCAGATGGCTTCAAAGACTTTGTCAACAGAAAAGGATGGACTTCTTTTGTCCTCCAGGCTGTAGTGGATGACAGATGCTGGTAAGATATTTCTTAAACCTGTACACTGCACATCTTTTCCAGCGGCTTAAATATATAAGTAATCAGGCAAAAAAAGAAGGCTTATGGGGAGCATGAGAGGGGGGATCCCTCTCAACAGTTTTCCTCTGTTTACAAAATGTTCCAATTAAACTCTTATTGAATGTGACTAGATCTAGTGAGCTAACATGCTGAGAAAAAAATCTCTGTCTGTGAATTATGAACTGATAAAGTTATGATGGACTCTACATAATTATATGCAAATAGTACTGGAGCCCTCTGTTGACCCTGATCTACAATAACAGCAGCTACTTCATGACATAAATCAGGGGTGTCAAACTCAATCACAGCAGGGGCTGAAATCTGAATTTATAATAATAATAATAATAAACTTTATTTGTATAGCACCTTTAAAAACAGAGGTTAACAAAGCAGAATCACAATTACAAAGCATCAAACACAATGGCAAAACATCACAAGAAAGACGAAACCCCAACAACAAGCCAACAGTGCAACTCCAACATCACAAAAACTAGCTGAACACTCTAAGCACAAAAAATGATGATGTCAGTTTAGGAGGAAATCATAAAAAACCCAGATATGAAACATTTTTCTTGGTCCTCACAAAGTGAGGACCAAGAATAAAAATGAAATAAAAAGAAAAAGAAAAGAAAAACCCAGAATAACCTAGACCGATCCAGGCAACACAGGAACCAACTACATAAAAGAGACCTAAGGACCAGAAATGTAAAAGTGTTCAAAATATTAGGAAGAGACGGAAAGGAATATAAATCAGAAGGTAAGGAGGAGAATAAAAGCAGTTAAAATGTGTAGAGATTAATAAGTCAGCACACATAATTAAAATTCTGGACTGTAAAAGATGTTAATTATGGTAATGATAATAATCTGGTAAAACCGATAGAGCTGTAAAAAGAGGGGGACACAATAAAAGCAGTAAAAGCAGGGGGGCTCTAAAAACCAAGTAAGAGAAGTGGACATATCACATAACATTCAATAAGCATAAAATACAAAGCCGAGAAGAGCAGATATGGGGGCTTTAAGGACAGGTTTGACAGAGAATTAGAGAAAGGTGAAAAAGATGGGACACAGTTAAGACAGAAGACAACATCACATAAAAGCAAGTCTATAAATATGACTTTTAAGAAGTGATTTAAAAGATGTCACTGATTCTGCATGCCTTATCTCCTCAGGCAGGTCGTTCCAAAGTCGAGGCGCCCTGACAGAGAAGGCCCTGTCTCCTTTAGTCTTAAGCCTCGACCTTGGACCAACCAGGAGGCCCCCACCCTAGAATCTAAGGCTGCGGCCTGGCTCATAGGGGGTTAAAAGTTCTGTTAGGTAGTTTGGAGCCAGGCCCTTCAGTGCTTTAAAAGTGATAAATAAAATCTTAAAATCAATTCTAAGACTTACAGGGAGCCAGTGTAAGGATGCTAAAATGGGGGTGATGTGATGTTGTCTGTTAAAACCAGTTAGAAGCCTAGGTGCTGAATTCTGGACTTAAGTGGAGGTGGGAGAGGGATTTTTGACTGATGCCGGAGAGAAGATGAGTGCATGGATGACTTTCAAGGTCTGAGTGGCTGAGTACTGATTTTATTTTGGCAATAGTTCTGATGTGGAAGAAACATGACTGGACAACTTTATTGATATGGGTGAGCTCTGAATCAAATATTACACCTAGATTTCTGGCTGTGGGTCTGATGTTTTCTGAGAGGGAACTGAGGTTGGACTGTATGAACTGGGTGGAGTTTTGAATGTTGAAAAGTAATATTTCTGATTTTGAGTTATTGAGTTGAAGAAAGTTCTGAGCCAACCAGCAGGTGATATCATTTAAACAATCTGTAACAGCAGCTAGGCTTCTCGGGTCCTCAGGTCTCAGGGGCAGGTATATCTGTGTGTCGTCTGCATAGCAGTGAAAGGAGACCCTATGATTCTGAATGATTTGGCCAAGGGGCAGTGTCCCTGATGCCCACCCATTTTCTAAGACGTTCTATTAAAATAGCATGATCAACGGTATCAAAAGCTGCACTGAGATCTAAAAGGATTAAAATGGCTCCCTCCCCTCTATCTGCTGCTAAAAACAAATCATTGGTCACCTTGAGGAGGGCCGTCTCAGTGCTGTGACCCGCTCTAAAACCAGACTGGAATTTCTCAAAGACGTTATTGTGAGACATAAAAGATAAAGCTGAGTAGAAACCACCTTCTCTAAAACCTTGGACAAAAATGGAAGCTTTGAAATAGGTCTAAAATTATTTAAATCAGAGAGGTCGAGGTTAGGTTTCTTTACAAGAGGTTGGACCACAGCGTGTTTAAAAAAAAGGGGGAACTACACCTTCTGCCAAAGAACTATTGATTATTGATAAAATACTGGGCCCAACCGTGGTAAAAACCTCTTTGAGAAATTCGGAGGGAATAAAATCAAGGCTGCACATAGCTGTTTTCGTCTGGGCAAAAATTTCAGATAGAAAGGACAAGGACACCGGCTCAAAACTTCTAAAACACTTAAAAATGTCTCTACTTGTGTTTAAAATACAGGCTGGGGGGGGGGGGGGGGTATTATCCCTGATATCCTTTGTCATTAAAAGAAAGTAAAAACTTCTCACATAAATCGGGAGAAGCATCACTAAGAAGGGAAGGGGAGGGGGTGGTGACTGAGTCTATAACCTTAAATAAAACTCTAGGATTAGAATGATTCACTAAAATTAGATTAGAATAAAATGCTGCCCTTGCGTCTTTAACTGCCCTTTGGTAGTTTTCCATCGCTTCCTTCCAAATGTCTTTAAAAACTTGCAAACCTGACTTTTTCCATTTTCTTCCTTTTCTCCTACAATCCCTCTTCAGTTCATTTGTGGATTCTGTCAGCCACGGCTGGGGTGTCCTGTTTGACCTTTTTTCTTTAAAAGGGGCAACAGAGTCCAGGGCAGATTTACAAGTATGGTTAAAAACAGAGACAAGCTCTTCTGTGTTAAAATTTGGGTTAAAGGCAGTCAAAGACGCAGAATCAAAGATCTCCTTAAACCTACTAGCAGACTCTGAATTAAAAACCCTTCTAAGAACAGGTGCATTTTTAATAAAAGCTGGCTGGGATAAAACCATGTTAAATAAAACCAGTTTGTGGTCTGACACACAGATATCCTTAGTAATAAAACCATCAGGATTGAGACCACTGGAAAACATTACGGGGAAAAAAATGTTTAAAAAGTAGCTGATGAGGCCAAAAATACTTAAGCATATCATGCAGCTGTAGCTCATAATGAACATAGCATAAGTCTATCCGAATGGTGATCGCTACCCAACTCCGTTGCCAGCGACTTTTGCCAGTGGTCGTCCTCCCATAATTTTGTCCATCGGCTCGTAAAACTGAAAGCTGGTGGAGTCATATCCACTTTCGTTGTTGTGCTGTTTAGCCCTATAGTAGCTAGTCTTCAGAGTTTTCCAGCGGTTCCTTATTTATTCAATAAAACTGGCGCTTTAGCAGCATCCACGCTAATCTCTTCCTCCATGACTGCACCAGCTCTTGCTGCTGCTTGTTGACATCACGACTCTGCCTTAAAGTACTGCCCCTCATTGCTGATTGGTCTTTCTAACCGAGCCCAAATGATTCAGATGGGAGCTTTGCCAGTGAAAAACAAGGAAACGGGTGTATCCATCTGCTTTGCAGGGTTACCAAAGAGCCAAACTGTTGAAAATACCTTTGCAAGAGCCACAATCTAAGTGGGGAAAAGTGGCAATAAAAATAAGTTAAAGGTGATAAAAGTGGCAAACAATGGGAGAAAAGTGGTGAAAAAGGGCAAAATGTGGCTAAAATGGGTGGGAAAGGACCACAAATAAGTTAAAGGTGGCAAATAATTGTCAAAAAGTGGCAAAAATGTGAAAAAAAAGTGGGAAAATGGGTAAAAAAGTGGCATTAAAATGCAGAAGGCAGCTTAAATGGGTGATGAGTGGCAAAAATAGGCAAAAAGGGGCAAACAATGGGGGGAAAGTTGCAAAAATGGACCAAAAGTGTCAAAACATGACCAAAAAACGAGTGAAAGAGACTCAACTGGGCAAAAATCAGCAAAAAGGTGGGAAATAGGGAATTAAGTGGAATTTAACTGCAAAAGGCAGGTTAAACTGGCGAGAAGTGGCGAAAAATGGTCAAAAATGGGCAAAAAATTGCATAAAGGATAAAAGGGTCAAAAATACATTGAAAAGTGAAAACAGAAGTGGCAAAAATGGGCCCAAAGCAGTAAACACTGGGAGAAAAGTGACAAAATGAGGAAAAAAAGGGCAGAAAGTGGCAAAAATGGGTGAGAAGTGGTGATAAAATGAGTTACAGGTGGCAAAAATGGGCCAAAAGTAGCAAAAAAAAAAAAAGAAGGAAAAGTTAAAAATTTGAAAAAAGTGGCAAAAAAGTGCAAAAATCTGGTTAAAAGTGTCAAATTGGCAACAATGAGAATAATATTTCAAATGAAGACATAATAGAGCCACTCACACATGAGTATCACTGTTTTAAATTAAATTTAAATGTACTTAAACAGTCTGACTGTACGATTATTCCTGCCCTTTCAAAATAAAAGCCCCAGATGTGCAAAGAACAGTCAGATGTGGTGTAGACAGTGAGAGTGCTGTTTTAAACACAAACAGCTGATTTACCCATTATAACCAGCCTCCCCGTATGATAGATGCTAACGCTAATCTTTAGCATCGGTTTGAGGACGATTCCAGAAAACAGCTCCGGTTCATAACTGTGAAGAGAAATCAGGAAGGGGTCAAACACTTTTTCATACCACTGTACATTCCAACTCGGCTTGTTCCTCCAGCCTGGCCACCTTCTTTCTCCAGTTCTCGATGTCTCTCTCCAACTGTTTAATCCGGCACTGGGCTGCCCTGTGCCTCCTCCAGAAAACCTATCATCATATTCGGGCCACGTGCTCCAATCTGGCAGGTGCAGGAAAAAAGGGTCTGCCTTGCCACGTGGGCATCCTGACATTCATACTGGAATCAGAAAACATACGTGTGTGTGAACACAAGTAAAGATTTAAATATGAATACTGCTGAGAACTTTAACCAAGATAATTTATAGTTTCATCAACTATAAATTTAAACATGTTAATATTTTCATTGCTTGCTATCATATATGCCACCAGTCAGTTTAGTTTAATCACATTTTTTAAAATAGTTACTATTTATTGCCATGGTATGTTCACAAAGTTATATTCTTTAATCCTATATGTCAAGTTGCACTGAATAACCATGAAGTAACTGAAATTTATTTAAATATAAGGCTGACATGAAATAATGAAAACTTACAGTGAAGGTGTACAGCTCCTGCCTGTACCCCTGTAAACCAGCCTGGAAACTGGGCCGGAGACATAACCTGTGGATTCTAAATAAGGACAGAAAGAAAAAAACACATTCAATATTTTTTTCATTTCATTGCATCTTCTTAAACATTTACTACAATAATTCCATTTGAAAACTTAAATACTGACAGTGTATCAAAACACCAAAAGTCTCTTTGTTGCTTTATCTAATTTTTGTTCACATATTGATTGTAATAGCCATAAAATTTGCTCTGAATAGCCTCTAAATGCTTGAGTTAACAGGACTGTATGTAACTGCTCTATATCCTTGTTACGGCTGTGGCCGTATTTTGTTGAGTTTTTGTATCGCTGTGTTTTGTAGTTTGTTCTGTTTTTTTGTGTAGGAGTGAGTGCTCTGTTGCTGTGTGGATCTTTGTCTTGTTTCGTGTGAGAGTGAGTCTTCCGTTCGCCCCATGTGTTCGTGAGTGTGTGGTCTGTCGTGTGAGTGGATCTTTGTTGTCTACAGGTGGTGATGCGTAATTGGTCGCTAGGGTGGCGGTAAAGAGACGCGGCGCCGATTGGCTCTCCACTCTTTAAAATACGGCGGCCTGCAGCTGACGAGGAGCCTGACTGACAGCAGCATCCCCTTGTTTGCTCCCAGCCTCCAAAACCTTGGTGTTAACTGTGTTTTTGCATTTCAGAATAGTTTAGCAGTAGCTTTGATTGTGTTTTGTATTCTTAGTTAGTTCTTTCTGGTAACTGTGTTATTTTTTTTTTTGGATACATTTTACTTCTGAGTGCTAGATCGCCTCCTTAGTTTGAATCCAGTCTTTTGTTTGAATTTATAGCCTATTGAGTGGCCTGTTTAATTTAAAATATTGTAAATAAACGTTGTAAAACTTCTTTAGATTCTGACTGTTAGTTTGGGGACTGGGAAGAAACATTTACTTTTTCTAGTTGAATTATGTTAGGTACCTTCCCCCTAGACGGGTGCGTAACGTAATTTGGGGGCTCGTCCCATTTATTTATTTATTTATTTTTTTCGCGTGCGATCGTGGTGAGTATTTTTCCGGAGTGTTTGGTGAGTATTTTGTTTGGTTGGCAATTTTTCTCTGTGTGTGGGGGTAAAAATGGAAGTAGACTTGGATGAGTTTGCACAAAATCCCACCCTTGAAAAGTTAAATAGGTGCACCAAAGCAGATTTATTGCTGATTGCTAATTTATTCAATGTGTCTTTGCCCTTAAATGCCAAAAAGGCAGAGATTAAAGCACAGCTGGCAAAGAGTTTGGTGGAGGAGGGCATAGTAAAATCAGAGCTTAAATATGTCAGTGCTTCTGAGGATGTGCCACGGCCGATGGAAGCGGAGGCGACCACGGCCAAGCCAATCCTCAGCGGCCTGGTGGATGTGGGGGCGGAGGCTGCCACACCCGCTCAAGTCTCCACTGATCCTGTCGCTCTCCTACAGGCTGGGGTGGATACGGAGGACCTGAAACTGGCCCTTCGCATGAAAGAGGTGGAGCTTCAAACAAAAACCCGCGAGGTTGAGCTTATGCATCTCCGTATTGGAGCTAAACAAAGCTTCTCCCTTGTCTAGCCCTTTAAATCCTCCCACTGCTGCCACTGAAAAGTTTGACGTTAGTAGGCATATTGCTCTGGTGCCAGCGTTCAGAGAAACAGAGGTGGATTCTTATTTTAACGCCTTTGAGCGCATCGCGGCAACTCTTAGTTGGCCCAAAGATGTTTGGAGTTTGCTGCTTCAGTGCAAATTAGTAGGGAAAGCCCAGGAGGTTTGTGCAACTTTATCCATAGATGAAAGTTTGAATTATGATGTGGTTAAAGCTACTGTGTTGCGGGCCTACGAATTGGTGCCGGAGGCTTATCGCCAGAAATTTCGCACCTGTGAAAAAATCTGCCAACCAAACTTATGTGGTTGCCTGCTTTATTCAATCATAATAAATCTGAAATTCTCTACATGTGACTCCTTATTACCCGATCACAACCACGTGATGACACAGTCTTTCACAAGCTAAAAAAAAGTGTTTTTTTTTTACTCAAGACCAATGACTATATTTTAACATAACCTTTGATGCCATACATATTTTATACAAATTAAAAGTAAAAATAATCTTCTGAAACATAAAAATCTACCCAATCAGTGAACCTACTAATATGCTATCATTATCAGAAGACATCATATCCTTTTTTTTCTTCAGTCAGAGACCTTGCGGTCCACCTGGGCCCGGGACGAGTTAATATTAGACGGGCCCTCCCCACGCCTGGATCTCTCCTTTCCTCTGCTCTTCCTCTCCTGTCCCTCTCATCTGTCTCTGCAAAAGACAAGTGACGGGCATTGACAATAATGGTTAACATTAACAAACACACTCTTCATATGTGTTGGAATTCTGACACTAGCAGGAAATAAATGACTGTGGTATGAATATGGTAGGCAAAATAAGGCCTTTTTTGAGCTGCTATATTATCCAGTCCCTATTGATTTTTTCCTGTCCATTGTCGGATGTGGAATACGTCAGATAGTTTGGGAATTCCCTGCCCTCTGCATCTGCTGGCAATTCCTTTGCCCTCTCTGAGAAAAGCATTTGTTTTGCCATCACACTTATGAAATTCACTCAATCAGAGTCGGTCATTTTAGTTGGCCATAATGCAGGATCACTGAAATTAAGTGATCAGTCTGATGCATCCTGCTCAGACTCTCTGATGGGGCAGCAGGCCCCTCCCACTCCACTGTGACTCTCTCTCTCCTCTCTCTCATCGGCAGCCTGACTCTGTCCCTCTGGTCCGGGGCAGCGGGCCCCTCCCCCATCACTCTCTCTGTCGCCTGACAGCAGCTGGATCTTTTGGCTCTCTGTCTCATCCTCTCTGACGGAGCTACCAAACTCAACAGTTTCTTTCAAAGGTAATGTGATGTGTCAGGCTTTTATACAACCAAAGGACGTTAACATTTAGGTTATGTTACAAGGCTGGTAAACGTTGGCTGCGCTGTTTTTTACCCAAACGGCAACCTCCGGTCCTGAAAAAATGAAGCCAATGTGGAAGTGCAAAAAATTGCTATACCGCGAGTGGCTGCGGGAACATCGGACGTCTTGTCTGCACACGTTAAAATGCCGGTTTTGACACACGCAATAAACTGGTTTACAGCCTGGTTCAAAACACCAAACGTGTCTCATTAGCTAGTGTCTTATTGTGCTCCCACTGTACGAGAGCCTATCCGCGGGCATGTGTAGAAACATTATAACATTAAGGTCACTATCAATGTCTTTGCTACATGACGGTCTCCTTAGCATCATAGCATAATTGCTTAAGTCATATTTTAAGGTTCTCAAAACGTAAGGTACAATGAATCAGCAGTGTTAGGAGAACAGAGTTAGGCAGACATCACAATCTGGCCAACAAATGACATAGGGAATTATGCTATAAGGCTAACCATTAACATTAGACTATATAGCCTTTTTTTTTTTTCAAAATTCTTTATCAAATTGTATAATTTTTTCCAAAAATGTAACATTGAAAGATAAACCATATTGAAATTACATGTATTTTAATAAAAAAACAAGAATATCTCATTCTCAAACTTGTTCATTCTGAAATCGTCGTCCACCTACCACTGCCATCGTTGTCTTCTTTGTTGTTCGTTTGTAAAACGAACTTCAACACCGAACTCAACAGCACCAATAATTAGAGCTTAAGTGGTATCTGGTACACAGTGAACTACTGTATGGTAAGCAAAGTTTAATTTGATTGATATTAATGTCATTTTTAACAAACTAGATCTATTTACAGTTGTTAACACAGGTTAAGCTAGTCGTGTGTTATATCCAAAAAGAAAGTTAGCAAGATACATGTCTGGCATCTAGTTTAATGGTGATGTTAAGGATGCACGGCAGTAAATAAAACAGCATTCCTAGTCACATCCAGATAATGAACTCTTTTGTTAATACAGCTTGACAGTAGTGGACTTAATGACATGTACGTCTTTACACTTGTTAGTCAAGAAGCAGACACTAGAACCAGTGGAAGCAACACAAAGCTCCATGTCAGAACGGAAAAGTCAGAACATAACTTGAGTTTTTACATAATTTTATGACACACATGCTCATACTACACATTTACATCTTTCATTAACTAAGGGAAAATACAGTAACTTAGGCCCAATCATGCTAATATTGTGTATCAGCTACTTTAGTTGAAGACACAGGGCTAAAAATTAGTCTTTCAAACCATTAAAATTATTTTGACTCTCAACTAGCTGAAAAGAATAATGCCTCAGTGAACTGAAATATCCAATAGTGCATTTTTTAGATGAGGGGCCAAACACCAAATTCAGTGTTCCATAAAACATTGCTAACTAGTGCTCATTTCACTAAATTCTTGCTTGATTTATCAGGCATCATTACAATAAAAACAATATTAACAAGCTTGACATTTTGCTCTCTTTTCTGGTGCTGATTGTATTGTTTAAGGGATTGTTCATTTTTTCTTATACTTGTTCCTGTTCATTGTGTTTCAAGCCTGGGTCAAATGAGGATGTTTAAGTGTGCTATAAAAATAAACTTTGACCTACAGCCTCTTGCAAAGAATGTTGTTGTGCAACATTTGTTGGTTGGGAAAACTGAAAAAAGAATTACAAGTCAATATGCATTGACTTTTTTAGGCATGCAGGTGCAAAGGAATAAGATGCCTTATCTAGCTCTGCTGTGAACAAGATAAGGGAGGCTTTGGGTCATTTTTAGAAGTCTGTTTTTCCAAAGGTCACCACATAGAAGCAGAGGGACTGAGCACCCAGCACCCAGGCTGACAAAGAGTTAATTTTCAGGACCGCTAGGCCAATAAAATTCCTTGTTTTTTCAAACCAGAGGTCAAGAATAGATCGTGAATTGTTGCGTTTTGACAGAAAAGACAAACAAGGCCATGGAAATGAAACATATTTGGTGCTCAACATTGTTGGGGAAAAACAAAGAAAATGAGATGGAGAGCTATGTGGGAACATGCCTGGGAGCAAAAAGTTACACTTTGATAGACTTCGATCCAAAATGTGGCGAAAGCTTGGCTTAAACTGAGAGGACAAGGAGATCTCATCCAGAAATCACTCCCAAATACGTCGACGTGCAGAACTGTAATTGAAAAGGAGAATCGATGATGTAAAAGAGCAAATCGAACATTACACAAGACAATACGTTTATCAGAGCCGGGAGTTGCGGCTGCCAGTCCCAAGAGGACTTATAAATGTGTGGGAAAAGGATCAGAGGGTTTGGAGGCGAATGTTCTGGATGCACCATGAAAAACTTTTGAAAGTTTGGTGATATAAGAAGTTAAAAAACAGTCCATGCCTCCAGGTTAAACAGTGAGTGGATAGGCCGAATAATCATGAAACCACAATAACAAGTATGACAGAAGAAGTCAAAAAAGATTATTTCTAAGTAATGTACTTGACATCATCATCTTTAATACAACTTCACTTCTTTTTACACCCAAATTAGACATTTCCATCCTATTAGACCTGACCAAAGCTCTGATTGGCCCCTAGAGATGTGACAGACAGAACGTTCGTCCAATCACACTCCAAGTTATTTTCAAAGCCTCTGCCTTTTCTCAAACGTTTCCTATTGAAGCTTTCCCAGATGGTTTTGTGAAACAAATCCATCTGGCGTGTCAGGTTAGATGCATGGATGATTTTGGAAAAAAAACTGAACAGATTATACGTCACATGATAGGTTTAAAGGGTTCATGTTTTGGGCTAAAGTAGTCCTTCAGTGTTGACCAAAGACTGTAGAGAGAAATGGGCAAAGCCTGTGTGACGGCTTCCAAATTGAAATTGCGGTTTAGACCGAACTTTGGATCAACCTAACGGCCCACCCACTAACTCAACTTCCTGTCAGCTTGCTAGCTAGCATTCTGTTTGACAGAAAGGTAGCTTCTGCCCCTCAAGCTGTCAATCAAATGAGATGCACCTATCAGTGTGCAGTGAGGTTTTTTCTCAATGTAATTTAACCCACTTTGGTACAAATATAAAGCATTTGTAGACTGTTTAAAAGGTCGAAAATAGATGTACTCTATTGACAGACCACAGATTAAATCCCAGCTGCTCTCTGTCTTTCTGCACAACATTCCTCTCTCTTCTTATCTGTTTTTTCTCATCATTTCTCTGAAGGCAGTGAACTCTACAGCTTTTATCAGCGTGTCTTTAACAACATACCTTGCTATCAGTCTGTTTAGTGCTTCCTTGGTGACACACTCTGCAGCTGGTGCTGATTTACCGAACCGGATGTTTCCTAACCTTTATCATCCAGTTGTCAGCTGTAAAAGTAACGAGGAACAACTGATTAAAATTCTCTGTAACTGTAACGGTGTTAATGATTTTAAAAAGAAAGGCATTACGAAACTAGTTACCATAAAAATTTACTTTGTTACTGTAACGTGTTACTCCTAAAACTTATAGGTGCTAAGTTCCTAAAAATAACAGACAGGTCTTGGTCAAACCAGTCCATAGGAACCTAACCTGCAAATTTCACATACTCTGCATACGCAGCATTTTGTGCAAACTTCAGTTTTGCCTTGACTGACAGTGCACACCCTCACTGGCCAGATCTGTTTCTGTAGTACAGCACTGGCTGAGCAGCTGGAGACCAGAGATTACAAGATCACAGGAGAACTTCAAGTCCATGCAGAATTTTTGAGATAATGTGAGTCCAGTGGACGGTAGCTTGTAAACATCATGTCACTCTCTTCCGCCATAATTGCACCAGCCTCTTGTTGCTGCTTGCTTACATCACAACTCCGCCACGCCTGAAAGTACTGCCCCTCATCGCTGATTGGTCCTGTCACTTTTTAACCTGGTCCAAATGGTTCAGGCGGGAGCTACCATCTGCTTTGCAAGGTTTTCCCTGATTGGCAATGGATGTTTTTTTGTTTTGTTTTGTTTTGTTTTGTTTTTTTAAAAAAGGGAGATTAAGTCTTGCAGTCTCCTGAAATGAGTCTCTTGGGAATTTATTTCCCTGATCCAGCATCTGAATAGAAAATCTTTTAGAGGCTATAGCCTGCTTCAGGCTGAATGTGTGTCTGGGCTGTGACACGACTTGAGTTTCATTTTTTTTTCTGTGCTAACAAGTCAGATACGTGTGGCTCAGTCACAGGGAATTTAGAGAATCGAATGCTTGCATATTTTTCCACATGCCGTGTGTAGGGTGGCCATATATCCAGCTTTTGGTCGGACAGTCTGGAATTTAAATGCCTTGTCTGGTGTCCGGCGCAGCCTTCAATTTTTCAGATACAGCGAACACACCATCGTACTGCAGAGCACATCGCTCCCTCTCTAGTCTAGCAGAGCATTTCCACAGCCGGCGCTCCAATCCAGCAATCAGAAAGCTCCAGAAGAGGAAGTCACATGCGTAGAATATGCGGTTCTTTCAAAATATAACACAATGCACAGACACCCGATCATAAATCATCATCATATCAATATTAGGTCTCATCCAGGAGTGAGAGCAAAGGGTCACCTAAAGGTCAGTGGGTCACAGAGCAACAAAGGTGCCACTGATGACAAATAGTTAACTTTTGGGGATATTTAGCTAAAGAATTTGCATAAAACCACGGATCCTTCAAGCAAAAATTAACCTTTTAGCTTCCTAATGTACTCAGCCAATGGTGGAAGCAATAATATCATGGACTTAAACTGGAATGGATGATAAATTAAGCCCCAAAGGTAAAATTTTCCGCTGTTGACATACTTTTACTGTGTGAACTTGCTGTTCTCCCATGATCTCTTCTTGCTGATCAGGACTGCGTGCCACGGTGCAGTGCAGCGATCTAGACTCATTTCCAGTGGGCGAGGTTGCTCTCCTTCAGTCAGAGCAAACCCGCGGCGCTTCAGTGCGCGGTGCAGTCATCCTGGAAATTGCAGGTTATTTGTCCTCCTTTTGGAGTCACACCTGAATGTAACACAGCATATTGTCCATTGCCCTCTTTCTCTGCACATCAGTCTGGTGTTTGTATGTTAAATATGATCTAGGTCATGCATATACAATGTTGACCAAACATAAACTTTACCCGGCGGTCACACATTGGTAAATTAACCCTAAAGATATCTATTTTTGGAGATCAGTGCCATCCATGATCAATGAAGTATCTGCTTGCTCTCCCTCCCTCTTTCTCTCCTGATACTCGCTGCACAGAAACTTTTGTCACTTCTGTCCTGTAAATTCACCCGTTATTCTGCAGCCTCTCTTGTCAAACGTCAACTTTTACCATTGATAGTTTGGGAATTTATGATAAAACTCTGTGAAGTTCCCACGCTGGTTCTGATCAGGAATGAATTGACATTGTCAAACTTGCACGGATCGACTGTTTATTTTGAGGTGATTTAACAAAAGATGATAACAATGAAGCAGACACATAGAGAGGAAGAGAAAGAAGCAAAATGGATGAGCTGCTGTGTGTGAGGGAGGGGGAGGGGTGCAGGGGTGAGTGTGGGGGGTGTAAGGGGGGCAAGATCAGCTGGTTTACATTAGTTTGACTTTGCAGAGAGGACCCCCAAAAAAACAATTAATAAAGCGGGATTAAAGTGAAGACGACAAAAATTAACCCAGAGTGACCAATTTTTTTAAACAGATGGAAATTAAAAGTATCCTTATTATTGCAACAAGGAATATGATCTTTAAAATCATGATAATTTTACTAAGAACTGTGAGTATGTTGGGGCGATAGTGGCGGCGGTGTTGGGGGGCCTCATATCAGAGTCTGCTTAGAACCTCACTTTGGCCAGGGCGGTCCTGGATCAACATGTCCTTCAATGAATGGAGTATCTCAGGATCACTGTCTCATTATACCATAGGGATCATGGATAAAGTTGTACAGTAGGGGAATACACTAGAGTCCTATTTGTTGCGATTATTCTTGCTTCACTTAGTGCTCTAAAGCTGTAAAGTGCCGCTAGGGTTCTTAACCTTTTTGACCTCTGGGCCCAACCTTTCCAGTACAGAGGGGCCCGGGGCCCATTCAAATTAACACTGAATTGGAATTCATACTCTTGATTTGAATTGTATTCAGTAACTATATCTAATGTACCTACAGGTGATCAGATTGAAGAGAAAGAGAGACATGAGCGCTGCTGTGCTCCTGTTAATGTATAAGTATTTAAGACAGTAACAGAGAATCGTGTCTGTCTCTACAGCCTTATACCTCATATCAGTGAATATGTGAATTTATACCTCATTAATGGATTTAACAACAAAGAGATTCCTTCTTCTTTGCCACATAAACATACAGCATCTATGATCCGCTGTTAATAATAACAAGTTTCCACTTTTTTCTCATCATTTCGACTTTAATCTCAAAATTGTGTTTCAACTTTATTCTTGAAATTTTGACTTTATTCTTGTCGTTTCGACTTTAATCTCGACTTGCCCAAAATTTTTTTATCCATCAAAAATGGCCCTAATCCGCTTCCATACTTTCACCATCATTTTCTTCGCTTAACAAACTCATTCATGACTTCTGCTCCAGACTCGCGGTTGTCTTATTCTGCTTGTTTGAGCTTTTTAGTCAACTGACTGACGCATTACTGCCACCAAGTGGCGGGGAGACAACTGAGCATCTAGCAGCCAATACTTACCCCTCGCAGCCCTCACGGCCCACAGGTGAAAAAAAAAAAAAGATTTTTTTGGCGGCCCACTAGCAGGCGCTGGCCGCGGCCCCATGGTTGAGAATCATTGCTGTAAAGTGTCCTTTTTTTTTGGTGCTGTGGGAATGGCCACCCTAGCCGTGCGTGGTTAAGGACCAAGACAGGAAAATGATCAATTGAGAGCTGTTTTTACCATGTACACTTGCAAGAAAAAGTATGTGAACCCTTTGGGTTCTCTTGGATTTCGGCATAAATTGCTCATAAAATGTGTCCTGATCTTAATCTAAGTCACAACAATAGACAAACACAGTCTGCTTAAATACTGCACAAAAAATTATATGTTTTCATGTTTTTTTTTAATGAACCATGTAAACATTCACAGTGCAGGGTGGCAAAAGCATGTGAACCCCTAAGCTAATGACTTCTCCAAGAGCCAATTGGAGCCAGGAGTCAGCCAACCTGGAGTGCAATCGATGTGATGAGATTGGATGTGTTGGTTAAAGCAGCCCTGCCCTATTAAAAACACACACCAGTTTTGAGTTTGCTGTTCTCAAGAAGCATTGCCTGATGTGAACCATGCCTGGCACAAAAGAGCTTTCAGAAGACCTACGATTAAGAATTGTTGACTTGCATGAAGCTGGAAAGGGTTACAAAAGTATCACTAAAAGCCTTGATGTCCATTTGTCCACAGTAAGACAGACTGTCTACAAATGGAGAAGGTTCAGCACTGTTGCTACTCTCCCTAGGCGTGGTCGTCCTGTAAAGATGACTGCAAGAGCACAGCACAGAATGCTCACTGAGGTGAAGGAGAATCCTAGAGTGTCAGATAAAGACTTACAGAAGTCTCTGGCACATGCCAACATTTGTGTTGACAAATCTACAAGAAGTAAAACATTAAACAAGAATGGAGTTCATGGGAGGACACCACAGAGGAAGCCACTTCTGTCCAAAAAACATTGCTGCACATTTGAAGTTTACAAAAGAGCACCTGGATGTTTCACAGCACTACTGGCAAAATATTCTGTGGACAGATGAAACCAAAATTGAGTTGTTTGGAAGGAACACACAACGCTATGTGTGGAGAGAAAAAGGCACAGCACACCAACATCAAAACCTCATCCCAACTGTGTAATATAGTGGAGGGGTGTAATTTGTTTACAGTCTGGTTCTTGACGAACCAGATGAAGGCCAAAAGCATAAATGCCTCATGGACGGCCTTGTCTACACATGACTAGGCTGTGTTCAACCACCCTCAGGTACACTGGGGGTCCCTGGTCTCTGGCACCTTTATTTCGGGTGTCGCAGGCTGAAAATGTTGAGAACCACCGACGTAGATAAGAAAACAAACGTGGATCATTATGTGAATTTTGTTTGCAAGCGTAGCATTAGAGAAGCTAGATATTCCCAGGGCTATAAAATCAGACTACTGCTGCTTCTGAATGAGGCCATATTGATAAATGAACTCTTGTACTTCTCTGTTGTGTGAACTGTCAACTCTAAACTTCCTTCAATTTATACCCATCACATGGTCTGGCTGCAATCTTGCTCTGTTTTATGAGCAGTAAACCTATCAACATGATGTTAACAGTGTGAAAACTGTGGGACTCACAGCAGAGGAAGTTCAACAATACAGTAGAGCAATGATGTCTCTACTTTGAGCCCTACTGTGGGGAGACCTGGCCGTCAGTCTTTCATCACTGTGGATATTAAAAAAAGCATTTTCCCAGAGAGGGTGACGGCTGTTTGGCATGAATATAGACATATTTATGATGTAGATATAGCTGGATTACATTCAAGTGGAGACATTTATATTTACACTGGACTATTTATGACACCAGCTCTGATTCGATCCTTGCCCTGCAGAGTTTGCATGGATAAACAACAATTAGAAATCTCCTCCATGGACACAGGATTAAAAAAAAAAAAAAAAAAAAAAACAGTCAATGAGAGTAAACCCCATCAGCTCTCCTGCAGCATTCCCTGCAGTCCTCTTCTGTTTAAACCATTGTTGACATAGCTGATGAGTGTATATTGCAACAGCATGGTACTAAAATAATGTAGCAACCTCTGTGGAGCAGCTACAGTAAAAATAAATGTGATGACCAACATATTAACATTTCACGAAGTCAATAAAAGGTAAAGCAGTTTCAAGTCCTGCAAAGTAGTGGTTCTCAAACTTTTCAGCCTGCACCCCCCAAAATAAAGGTGCAAGAGACCAGGGACCCCCAGTGTACCTGAAGGTGGTTGGACACAGCCATGCACATTAACCCATATCATCAATTTAAGCTTTATATGCTGTTCATGTCCACAAGCATGGAAGCAGGCTAAAATTATCCCACTACCAAAAAACAGGAAGCTGCCTTTCTCTGGATCAAATAGTCGTCCTTTAGGCATTTTACCTGTTTTAGGAAAAATGATGGAGTCTATTGTGTACGAACAAATTGATAACTATTTTTCTATGAATAACTTAATCAGTAATTTTCAACATGCATACAGACAGAGTCACTGCACTGCCACGGCGCTGACTCACGACTGATGATTGGCTCAGAGAGATTGAAAAGAAAAATAGAGTTGGTGTACCATTTCTCGACTGCTCTGCTGCATTTGATATCACTGACCACGATCTATCACTAAAGAAACTTTCCTGTTATGGCTTTGAATCAGCGCTCACCTGGATTTATAGTTATCTATCAAACAGAACACAGACAGTGTTTTTCATGGCAGCTTCTCAGAGATCAGAACTACGACATCTGGAGTGCCGCAAGGGAGTTGTCTTGGTCCTTTTCACTATTTTCACAAATGATTTACCATCCGTCTTAGAGAAAGCTAACAGTAATGTACGCTGATGATTCTACAATTTACACATCAGCACCGACAAACAATAACTTACAAATAGTTTTAAATAATGAATTGAAAGCTGTAGCTGAATGCGTGAGAACAAATAAGCTTGTGCTGAATATATCTAAAACTAACTGCATGATTCTTGGAACAAATTATATTATTGTGAAAATACTGTGTTAAATATTAAAATTAATGACATCACTGTAAATCAAGAACATGAGACCAAACTTCTGGGCGTAACAGTTGATAATAAATTCTCATGGAAAAAACACATCAATAATGTAATCGCGAAAATGTCAGAAGTCACTTGAACTTAACGTCTTTGTCGTTTTCTTCGTGCATCGCCGCAATATTAATATAGGCAGGTCTGCCACATAAGGAAATACAAGCAGACGAAAAACATGAGTTTTCAGACTAACAAGCACAGTGATTACATAACATTAATTTAAATAAATCAATTTATGATCCATATTCAAGTATCACTTTACACAGACATAATATGCAATCGGAGATTGACTGGCTGGCTGGATGCTGCCATGTTGCCAGAGGCAAGTCTGCTACGGCATTTCAAACAGTAGACAAGGATTGTGCACTTCTTAACAATAAAAAGCTAAAAAAAGTTGATTTTATGTGAAATCAGAGATGATATTACATTAAGATGTTTATCCTTCAAATCAGGCCATGAGGTAAAGCAGCAGCTGTTTGGGAGGGATTAAGATGTTGTTGGAGAGAGGCTCATCATGGCAAAATCTGAAAACTGTATGTGCATGAATTTACAGCCTAAACATACACTATATTGCCAAAAGTATTTGCTCATCTGCCGTGACTCACATATAAACTTAAGTGACATCCCATTCTTAATCCATAGGGTTTAATATGACGTCGATCCACACTTTGCAGCTACAACAGCTTCAACTCTTCTGGGAAGGCTTTCCACAAGGTTTAGGAGTGTGTTTATGGGAATTTTTGACCATTCCTCCAGAAGTGCATTTGTGAGGTCACACACTGGTGTTGGACTAGAAGGCCTGGCTCTCAGTCTCCACTCTAATTCATCCCAAAGGTGTTCTATCAGGATGAGGTCAGGACTCTGTGCAGGCCAGTAAAGTTGATCCACACCAAACTCTCTCATCCATGTCTTTATGAACCTTGCTTTTTGCACTGGTGCACAGTCATGTTGGAACAGGAAGGGGTCATCACCCAACTGTTCCCACAAAGTTGGGAACATGGAATTGTCCAAAATCTCTTGGTATGCTGAAGCATTCAGAGTTCCTTTGACTGGAAATAAAGGGCCAAGCCCAGCTCCTGAAAAACAAGCCCACACCATAATCCCCCCTCCACCAAACTTTACACTTGGCACAGTGCAGTCAGACAAGTACAGTTCTCCTGGCAACCGGCAAACCCAGACTCATCCATCAGTTTGTCAGATGGAGAAGCACCATTCGTCACTCCAGAGAACGCGTCTCCACTGCTCTAGAGTCCAGTGGCGGCGTGCTTTACACCACTGCATTTGACGCTTTGCATTGCACTTGGTGATGTATGGCTTGTATGCAGCTGCTCGGCCATGGAAACCCATTCCATGAAGCTCTCTACGCACTGTTCTTGAGCTAATCTGAAGGCCACATGAAGTTTGGAGGTCTGTAGGTACTGACTCTGCAGAAAGTTGGCGACCTGTGTGCACTGTATGCTTCAGCATCTACTGATCCCGCTACGTCACTTTACGTGGCCTACCACTTTGTGGCTGAGTTGCTGTCTTTCCCAATCGCTTCCACTTTGATATAATACCACTGACAGTTGACTGCGGAATATTTAGAAGTGGGGAAATTTCATCATTGGACTTGTTGCACAGGTGGCATCCTATCACAGTACCACGCTAGAATTCACTGAGCTCCTGAGAGTGAGCCATTCTTTCACAAATGTTTGTAGAAACAGTCTGCATGCCTAGGTGCTTGATTTTATACACCTGTGGACATGGAAGTGACTGGAACAGCTGATTTCAGTTATTTGGATGGGTGAGTGAATACTTTTGGCAATATAGTGTAAGTGGATGTGTCAGCCTTACACTTTAAAACATAATCCATTCCCAGAATTTGAGTTTCTTTGTTCACTGTTTCCTTTTCTGAGAAAAGAAATTTAAGGAAATCCAAGTACAGCTTACTACATCCTAACCACACACATTATCCACGCACATTTAACAGTCATGCAGAGAGCAGGTGTTATGTAATACTTATGTAAATTTTGTAATAGACTTGTTTTGACCTAAAACTACTAAAAGTAAGTAGTCTTACAGTTGTTTAATTGAAAGCTTTCATGTCTGCAGAAACTAACCAGACTAAGTCTACAAACAGTTTTCATCATTCTGAACAGGTTAGGTGTGAAAGCGTCCTAACTGGCATGAAAATAGAGGGATTAGATAGAATTATGGTATATCTTTGGGTAAAGGTGCTTCTTTAAAATAACAAAGAGGACCTATACGAACTGCAGTTTCCATGCAGTAGGCTCACCTGACCTCTTTCTGTTTTTCCACCTGATAAGACTCTCTGCGTGCTGTAAGGATTTCTGACTTTTTTATTCATTTGATTAATTTATTCTCTTCCAGCTGTTTCCCTTTGGTGATTTTGTTTCTTATATTTAATAAACTCATAATGAATTAGTCCACCAAGCTTCTCCATAAGCCTGCTGACATGATAAACTACTGGCAAGTAAAAATCACAACATGGCTTGAACGATTTCACGGCTTCATTTACTGTAGCAGAAACATTCTGATGGCTTCAGGCGGTTGTAGATCTTTGAATTCAGCTTTGTAAGGAAACATATGGAGCATAAATGCTCACATGGATGATGCTTATGATGTTCACAGACATGAATCAGCAACCTGCTGAACTCCAGTTCAACAGCTCTGGTTGCTGAGGTATATTTTGTAATAATTAAGTCAAACCAAAGTTGTCTTTTTTTAGCCACAGTGGTTCTGAGTGTTTAGCAGCTGATCAACAAATTGAAACCAACGTCAGATAACATCTTCATCCTGGACAAACATGCTCCACAGAAGGAAAGATGAACCAAACACAGAGTCGTTGTCTCATTCATACATCATACATCAGGCAAACTTTACGTCAAACACTCTGACTCTCATGGGAGCAGTCTCCTGGGGGCAGCCTTTGAGACTGAGTTTGTGTCAATGTTTCTCTAACCCTGATTCTAAGGTTTATTTATATCACGCTGTACTCAACATGTGATTGTCACAACAACAGAAAAAGAAGGAGAAGAAGAAAGGGAAAATTAAGGCTTACTTAATAGCAGTGTTGAAGAAACCTTTGCCATGTTGCATTGTGAGTGGACGATTCTTCATCAGTGCAGAGGCAGTTCATAATCAGTGCCAGTGCTATTTCTAGCTTTGTGCGGACCCTATGCAAAGATGATGTTTGGGGTCAAACAGAGATTTAACCTGGCAAGCCAGATGGATTTGTTTCACACATCCATCTGGAAAACCACTCATACACAGTGTTTGGGAAAGGGCAGAGCCTTTGAAAATAAACTCAGACAGTGATTGGATAGACGTTCTGTCTGTCACATCTTTATGGGCCAATCAGAGCAACAAAACACGTGACATCGTAGTCACTGCCGAGGAGTAAACTCTATAAAGTGCTGCATAACAAGAACCATAGCGTCTGTAGACATGTCAGTAAATGACTTTTGTCGTTTTTGAAAAGAAAACAACTCACTGCTGTTCTTTGTTCTTCTTTTAATAAAGAAATGTCGTCAAATTCTGATAAAAACTGGCGCTTTAGCAGCATCCGGGCTAATGTCTTCCACCATAATTGAACCGACCACTTGTCACTGCTTGCTTACGTCACGACTCTGCCCCTTGCCTCTTGACGCTGATTGGTCCTGTCACTTTCTAACCTGGCCCAAACAGTCCAGTTGCGAGCTTTGCAAGGTGGATTCACCAGTTAGAAACACGGGTAAATCCATCTGTTTTGCAAGGTTACCCCCCTATTTTATCTAAGAATACTTGAGACCCCTCAGGACCAATGCAGAAAAAAAAGATAATTATGTATTTTACCCAACAGCCATTGTAGGAATTATTCATAAGTATTACACCATGACATCTAATTTTAACAACCTCAGGGCAAACAGGAAATTTTGGGCAAAATTATGAATGATCTTGAACACACCTTGCACCAAACTGTACAAAATTTTACATCTACTGTTGTTGGGGTCTTCTTAAAGGAGCATATTCAAATCCATGAATAATTCTGCACACCAAGAGAACCTAAAGGCCAAAGGCTTGAGAGAAAAGCAGCATTTTAAGGCGATATTTGAAGGAACTGTTTCAGCAGATCTGGGTCAGCACCATAGTGACTAAATGCACTTTCACCAGATTTAGTTTTAATTTTAGGTACACTGAGGAGACACATGCCTGATGATCAGAGAGGTCTGATGGGATGGTAGTCAGTGAGAAGGTCAGAAAGACACTGGGGTGCCATAGCATTCAGAGATTTATAGACAAAAAGTAGTATTTTGAAATAAATTCTGTACTGAACAGTAAAGATTTTGCAGTACAGGTGTAAATGTTCTGTTTTCCTAGTCCTTGTAAGCACTCTGGCCGCAGTGTTTTGGAAAAGTGGAGCCTTCCGATTGACTTTTTAGGAAGTCCAGCAAAAGGGGCATTACAGTAATCCAGCCTGCTGCATATAAATGCTTGAAAAAATGCAAGAACTTCAGATTTACACATTCCATTATGTCAACGTCATACCCACACGTCAGTAAAGCACATAGTTTTTAATACTCCACAGCAAAAGGGGGCAGTGATGAGTGACAAATCACCAAAGCCCACTTGTGCAGACTGGTAAGCAGAAAAGGGATAAACATCTAAGTTTTGTTTTTTAACACTAAGGGTGTCCTTTTAACTCCATTTAGAGTAAATGTCCTTCAGTATTGGAGTTACTGTATTTGACAGTGTTAATCCATTCAGTAGAGAGTCAGCTGATCCAAGCTCCGCCCACTGCAGAGTTTTCTCATCATGCCTTTGTGCAGAGTGTTTAGCTACACCTCGCGTTCCAACTTATTATGCAAATGATATTTTCCTCTGATTTTCCTTGTTGATGTGAACTGCCTCCCACCCTCATAGATCTTTAGCTTGAGGATGCTCCAAAGGTTCTCAGTAGGGTTGAGGTCAGGGGAGGATGGGGGCCACACCATGAGTTTCTCTTCTTTTATGCCCATAGCTGCCAATGACACAGAGGGATTCTTTGCAGCATGAGATGGTGCATTGTCGTGCATGAAGATAATTTTGCTACAGAAGGCACAGTTCTTCTTTTTGTACCATGGAAGAAAGTGGTCAGTCAGAAACTCTTTGCTGAGGTCATTTTCAGACCTTCACGGACCCTAAAGGGGCCTACCAGCTCTCTCCACATGATTTTGACTCAAAACATGACTCCGCCCCCTCCTTGTTGACGTCCCGGCCTCATTGAAACATGGTGGCCATCCACCAACCATCCACTACTCCTCCATCTGGACCATCCAGGGTTGCACGGCACTCATCAGTAAACAAGACTGTTTGAAAATGAGTCTTCATGTTTTTCTGGGCCCACTGCAACCATTTCTGCTTGTGAGCATTGGTTAGGGGGGGCTGAATAGAAGGTTTATGCACAGCTGCAAGCCTCCGGAGGATCCTACACCTTGATGTTTGTGGGACTCCACAAAAGAGGCACCAGCAGCTTCAGATACCTGTTTGCTGCTTTGTAATGGCATTTTAGCAGCTGCTCTCTTAATGTGATGAATTTGTCTGGCAGAAACCTTCCTCATTATGTCTTTATCTGCACGAACCTGTCTGTGTTCTGAATCAGCCACACATTTCTTCACAGTACGATGATCACGCTTAAGTTTTCGTGAAATATCTAATGTTTTTATTCCTTGTCCAAGGCATTGCACTATTTGACACAACTATCCCAGTCACTAGCGAGCATTTAGAGCCTTTAGTCTGCAATATTCACCTTGTTTTTTTAATCTTTATTTAGAAAAAAAACAAT
The DNA here is from genome assembly GCF_018320785.1 of Cheilinus undulatus. Lineage (NCBI taxonomy): Eukaryota > Metazoa > Chordata > Actinopteri > Labriformes > Labridae > Cheilinus > Cheilinus undulatus. The sequence continues at coordinate 49,160,823 of NC_054871.1, read as the reverse complement.
TCAGTGGTGTTCTTTTGACTCGTTGCATTTTTTTTTTTTTTTTGCATATAATAATGTTGACTTGTTGCTCATTTTAAAATTAACCAAAATAAATTACGTTTGAGCGCCAATCCTGTCTCTGTCTCTGATTTACCTACCAAACTTTTACAAATTTGCTTCCTTGTGTCTTTGGTAAAATAGTGCTTTTGCAGTAATTTAAAAGTGTCATTTCCTTGACCTAATTACAGTAATTTGGTCTGACCTGGTCGATGGCCACATATGTTTAAGTTAAATGAAACTACTGCTTGATATGACCAGTGACACGGTCATCCTCTGACCAACCAGGTGTTTTGGCGGAAGTCATCATATCCTTACATGAACAGGATGGGAATAGTGAGAGACAAAAAAAAATGTTAAAGCTGTTCAGTTTTACTGGTTGAGATTTTTTCGTTTAGAAAAATTAACAATTAAAGAATTAATGCAACCAAACTAAAAAGTTTAATTCTAATTTAGCCGTTTTCAAAAACTGTCTGGTAGACTATTATATATCCAAATAACATACAGTCGACTCTACTTGCAACAAAAAATAATGTATTTGGATATTTTATATGTATTTTTATTAGATTTATCACCTGCTTTGTATTGTTTTCAGTGTTTTTATGATCTGGACTGAATTATGTCCCAGGTTAGATGAAATCATTCACCACCTTCACTGAACCTCAGGGAATTTTAAAAAATGACCCTTTTGCTAGAAGAAAATTTTTAACGTCCTCCAGTCTCACATTGGTTTTGTGTTTTATTTGAAAGTCTGCCACCTTCTTTCTTTCGTCTTTTTAACTGGAGCCAGTCTGAACCTTCTCCTCTGAATCTGGTCTAACAAATGTGTGCAGTCATGAGAGTGTGAATATGTGCTGCTTCACACCACGTGTTGGCCCTATCAGCACAATGATATCTCAAACACTTTGGTGACTTATTTCTATTTTAAGTTGTTTTATGAAGTGTATATCTCCCCCTCTTTGGCCCGGGGCTCCTGCCAACATGGCCCTCTGTCCCTGATCACATGAACGGGTGGGTGTCATCCTCAGGGCAAGGCCACAAGTCAAAAAAGCACATGACTACTACAGTGGCTCAGCAACACACAAGCAAACATGATGCTAGACGTCTGCTCTCCTAAAAAAACAGGGGAAAGGGTACAAAATGAGGAAAACAAAACCAAGAAGGGGTGGAGTTTTCTGGGAAAAGCAAGAACATGTCAAAGGAATAACCAGCTTAAAGAATCCTGTGTCAAAGATTCAGCAGAGACCTACAAAGTAGCATTTCTGGAAGGACTTAAACATTTTTACATGAAGAAAATGGTTCAAAATATTTACCACAGTGTGTTGGCAGCTGTACAAAGTTTTAATATTCAATTTTACCACTATGACCCTAAACTTTAGGAGAGATTTGAACAGTGTATCAGAAATGCCTGACAGACCCTTACACCAGCAGGAACCGTAATGACCTTGTATTCAAAAGCATGGACTTAATATGGAGCTGCCCTTGTTGTGCAGCTATAACAGCCTCCACTCTTCATGGAATCCTTCCTTGAGGTTTTGGAGTGTTTCTGTGGGAATTTGTGCCCACTCATTCTGCAGAGCAGGGGTCATCAAGTACATTTTTACAAGGGCCAGGTTATGTCTATGCAGACACTCTGAGGGTCAATGCATTCTAGCCTTCAGTAGTGAACTCAGTCCCTATTTACACAGTTAAATATCTATACCACCACAAGCCTCAAGGGGGCGAGATATTTAAGCCACATATTTGTTGGGTTGCTATGTACCGCCGTTTCAAATTATTATGCAAATCCAATTTTAGTGTCATAAAAATGACATTTTTTGTGTTTCAACTAAACTCATAGATGGTATTGTGTCTCAGGGCTCTTTGGATCACTGAAATCAGTCTCAGACACCTGTGATCATTACTTTGTCAGGTGAGCCCAATTGAAGGAAAACTACTTAAGAAGGACGTACCACATTATTAAGCAGGCCACAGGCTTCAGCAATATGGGAAAGAAAAAGGATCTCTGCCTTGAATAGTGTAATGCCTTGGACAAGAAATGAAAACATTAGATATTTCACGAAAACTTGAGTGTGATCATCGTACTGTGAAGAAATGTGTGGCTGATTCAGAACACAGATGGGTTCCTGCAGATAAAGACATAATGAGGAAGGTTTCTGCCAGACAAATTCATCAGATTAAGAGAGCAGCTGCTAAAATGCCATTACAAAGCAGCAAACAGGTATCTGAAGCTGCTGGTGCCTCTTTTGTGGAGTCCCACAAACATCAAGGTGTAGGATCCTCCAGAGGCTTGCAGTCGTGCATAAACCTACTATTCAGCCCCCCCTAACCAATGCTCACAAGCAGAAATGGTTGCAGTGGGCCCAGAAATACATGAAGACTCTTTTTCAAACAGTCTTGTTTACTGATGAGTGCCGTGCAACCCTGGATGGTCCAGATGGAGGAGTAGTGGATGGTTGGTGGATGGCCACCATGTCCCAACAAGGCTGTGATGTCAGCAAGGAGGGGGCGGAGTCATGTTCTGGGCCTCGGCAAAGCATATAGAGTTTCTGACTGACCACTTTCTTCCATGATACAAAAAGAAGAACTGTGCCTTCTGTAGCTGCAAAGAATGCCTCTATGTCATTGGCTGCTATGGGCATAAAATAAGAGAAACTCATGTGTGACCCCCATCCTCCTCTGACCTCAACCCTATTGAGAACCTTTGAAGCATCCTCAAGCTAAAGATCTGTGAGGGTGGGAGGCAGTTCACATCAAACCAGCAGCTCTGGGAGGATATTCTGACATCTTTTAAAGAAATTCAAGCAGAAACTCTCCAAAAACTCACAAGTTCAATGGATGCAAGAATAGTGAAGGTGATATCAAAGAAGGGCTCTTGTGTTTTCATGTAACTTCTGATGATTGCTCTTCACTGGAGATAAGGGGCATGTCTGTTTTATACTTAATACAGAATGTGCACTTAGATAAAGGAATATTCAAAAGGTTTTTTGCAAAACAACCAAAAAAAGCTCTCACAGTTTAAAAAAAGCCTCACTTTCTGTCTGCTGCTTTGAGAAAACGTTCCATTCGGGTCATCCCCTCTGAAACAACAACAGGCTCAATGTTTTAAAGCTATAAAATGAAGACATACGGAGGGGGTGTGAGATAAAGAATGATGACAAATACAACAATCATCCCTCTGTCTTATATTTCCATGTTGGCTCTGAGGACAAGAAGGGTGGAGAGGGGGTGATGAAGGCCAGAGTCAGAGACAGTTTGCTTTTGCCAAAGACAAATAATAGACAGAAGCCAGCAAGTGAACTTGTATGGAAGGGCAGATTTGGTGAAGAACTTTTGGTCCGTGTGGTTTTGCAGAATAGAGCGCTCACTGTAATCTGAGTCAGAGCGGGGACATAAATGTTTAAAGGTCCAACATGGCTGCAATGCAACTGAATATCAGGTGTCTGGTGTCTTCAACCATCTCGGCTATAGTCTAAGATCAAGTGGTGCTTGTCAAACCTCCTGTCATTCTCTCAGATTAACTTCCCTTTCATGGATTATTTACGTCATGTTGAAATCTGCAGACATGTATGCAGTGTTTGTGTGAGGCCGTGCTCTATAAGCTTGGATGGATTGATTGTTATGGTTGTATGACTGTAAAAAACCCAATTTGCAACATACAAATCTGAAAACATGCTTAAAAAATCAGGAATGTTTCACACTGATTTACCACTAAATATTCAACTTAAAGCTGGGCATTAAGAAACATACACTCGTCTTGTGGCTGAAATAGGAATAGTTTTCCCTCCATAAAATACACAATCACTCAGGAAAAGCTAATTTAGACCGGCAGCTGACTGTGACATCCTCATAGATAGAAAGATAGATAGATGGGCTATATTGCCATAAGTATTAGCTCAGCTGCCTTGACTCGCACATGAACTTAAGTGACATCCCATTCTTAATCCATAGGGTTTAATATGATGTCGCGCCACCCGTTGCAGCTATAACAGCTTCAACTCTTCTGGGAAGGCTTTCCACAAGGTTTAGGAGTGTGTTTATGGGAATTTTTTGACCATTCTTCCAGAAGCGCATTTCTGGTCACACGCTGATGTTGGACGAGAAGGTCTGGCTCTCAGTCTCTGCTCTAATTCATCCCAAAGGTGTTCTATCAGGTTGAGGTCAGGACTCTGTGCAGGCCAGTCAAGTTGATCCACACCAAACTCTCTCATCCATGTCTTTATGGACCTTGCTTTGTCCACCAAAGTTTCTAGCTTGTTATCCATCAGCATTTCCCGGTATTTATAGGTATGTCCCACTTCAATCCTGTCCCTAGACGGTGAGCGGAGGATGGGGTGGCTCAGACCTCCTAAAATCCACCACCATCTTCTTTGTTTTGGCAGTGTTGAGGTGGAGCAGCTACATATTGCACCAGTCCCTGAACGCCTCCACAAGGTCCCTGTACTCCCGATCCTGTCCACTCCTGATACAAGCCACAATTGCTGTGCCATCAGAGGACTTCTGGCAGGACTGTGAGCTGTATTGAAAGTCTGTTATGTATGCTGTGAACAGGAACAGTTCTAGAACAATCCCCTTGGGGCGCCTGTGCTATTCCTGACCGTCCCAGACATACTGTTCCCCAGCCTGACGAACTGAGGTCACTCTGTCACATAGTTTGTTATCCTGGAGGTAAGGAACGCTCACACACTCCATCCGGACCCGCTGCTTTCCCTGGATGCAGAGCTCCGCTCTCACGTCATTGGCTGTGAAGGATGGGGGGGTTGTGGCAGGGTGTGTGCCCTGTTCTTCTGTGGATCCATCAGTACATGTCCCTGACAGAACCACTGGCATCTGGGACTATTTTCTGGATGAACAGGTAGAGTTTGTACACAGGGTGTGTAAGTGGGCTGCAGAAAGACTTCATTGTGATCTGACCTGCCCAGAGGTGGTAAGGCAGAGGCACTGTATGCACCTTTAACTTTTGTATAAAACAGATCTAGTGTCCTAGCTTCCCTGGTGGGACAGTCCACATACTGAACAAACTGAGTCAGATGGGAGGTGAGGGTCGTCCTGTTGAAATTTCCAGTTCCTGCGATAAAAGCATGTGGTTGCTGTGTCTGCGAGAATTGGACATGCCTGTGTGACGTCAGCCGTTTCATTACAATAGACAGACTCAAACAGCTTTTGAAGCCCATCCATGGCGGTCTACACAAATCGCTGTCTCACCCGAACTTTGGATCAACCTTACGGCAGACAGGAGTCTGCACACTGAGCTCCACTTTCTGTCAGCTAAGCTAGCTAGCAGTCTGGTTGACAAATAGGTAGCGTCTGCATGTCAAGCGATCTCTCAGTCAAATGAGATGCATCAATCAGTGCGCAGCGAGGTTTTTCCTAAATATAATCAAATGATTGTGGTAGAAGAAAATTCACCCGCTAATGAGACACATTCTGTTTCTGAACCAGGCTGTAAACCAGGCAAAAACCTGCTTTTTAACATTTGTACGGGACTTCCAGTCTTCCTGAAGCCAGCTTCAAGTGGACACTCAAGATATATTGCAATTTTGAGCATTTGCGCATTGGTACCAGTAGAGAAATATCATGGATTTTAAATGGCCAGCGAAAAACTGCATTTCATTTTAGTCTAGTTTTAGTCATCCTGACAAAAACTAAACTTACTTTTTGTCAGTTTTAGTCATGACGGATCTATTTTTGTTAGTCTTAGTCTAGTTTTTGTCATGGAGAAAAGGCTGTTGACAAACGTTTTTACTCAGTTTTTAGTTCGACGAAATTAACACAGCACTGCTGCGATATCGCTGATGAGCGGTACTTTGGAAACTTGCATTGAAAGCTAGAAATAAGCCCAGACGGTGAGGTGGTTCTTGAAGATGGATGAAACCAAGTGGAATTAAATGCCATCAACCAGCGTTTTTCTCTGTATCATCAACGTGCGTGTCAATTTTCTAGTGAGTTAGCCAACTAGCCAAAATCTGCATTGCAGCACTGCTAGTTATAAGCAGTTCAGTAACTCTGGCTTGGATTTAGTTTAATTTAAAAAAACAGTCAGGAAGAGCTAAAACGTGACTACATTTTGAGTGAAGAGTAAAATAGCTGTTTGATGTGAAGGTTTTGTTGAGGTTTCATCAGCCAAAAAAGTGTTTATACTGAGGTAAGCTAACAAAGCTAGCAGGTTTTCTCTCATGCTGTGTAGTCTTATTTATAGTCTTCTGTGTACGTTTTTGTAACCTGATACGTCAGATGGATAATAGGAAACGTTTGGAAGAAGGCAGAGACTTTGAAAAAAACTAGAAGTGTGATAAGATGAATGTTCTGTCTATCACATCTCTACGGGCCAATCAGAGCAACAAAACATGTGACGTAGCAGCTATCGAGCTGCACGTGCACAGCTACGGGAAATAACGTGAAACATGGCGACTTTAGACATGTAAGTACCAAGCGGCAACCTCCGGTCCTAAAAAATGAAGCCGATGCAAAAGTGCCAAAAATCGCTATACCGCAAGTGTCCACTTGAGGCTGGCTGCAGAAAAACCGGAAGTCCCGTCTGCACACGTGTTAAACAGCCGGTTTTGACACACAAAATAAACTGGTTTACAGCCTGGTTCAAAATACCAAACGTGTCTCATTAGCTAGTGTCTTATTGTGCTCCCACTGTACGGGGGGTGAATTTTTTTGTACCACGATCATTTGGATTATATTTAGGATAAACTTTACTTCACGGTGAATCGTCTTATTTGACTGACAGATAGCTCGGCAGGCAGAGGCTCCGTTCCTGTCAACCGGGATGCTAGCTAGCAGGCTGACAGGAAGTCGCGCTTAGTGGGCGGGCCGATAGGTTGATCCAAAGTTTGGTTGAGACCGCGATTTCAATATGGAAGAATCCACAGATTGGCTTCAAAAGCCGTTTTACTCCGCCTATTGTAAGCAGACGACTGACGTCACACGGAGTTTGTCCAATTCTTTCTACAGTCTATGGTAAGTACTCGACTTTGGTTGTTTTTGGAAAGAAAACAACTCACTGCTGTTCTTTGTTCTTCTTTTAACGAAGAAATGTCATCAAGTTCAGTAAAACTGGTGCTTTAGCAGCATCCACGCCAAGCTCTTCCGTCATAATTGCTGCTGCTTGTTTACGTCACGTCTCTGCTGTGCCTGAGAGTACTGCCCCTCATCGCTGATTGGTCCTGTCACTTTCTAACCGGCCCAAACGGTTCAGATGGGAGCGTTGCAAGATGGATTCGCCAGTGAAAAACAAGGAAATGGGCGTATCCATCTGCTTCGCAAGGTTAACCTTTTTGAGCATAACTGTTAAAAGCTGACATGTTAAAATGTGCTTTGTTGCATTATTAATGTATTTCATGGTTAAAAAATGTCATGGGTTGCAGAATTCATCTCGCTTAAAAAGACAGAAATTGAAGAAAACTTTTAAAATTGTTGTCGTAAAACTTGAAAGGAAATAGTCAGATGTAGTTGAAAAGTGACATTTTAAGTGAATTTCCAGCACATTTTGTGTCCCTGCCATTGGACTAGCCCTGGTTGTGATCTCCATCGACTCATGGCTTCATTCTGTATCTGGTCTGCAATCACCATTATCCTCTCATCTCCCAGGAAGCCAGGATGGACAGTCACCTGGGATAATAGTGGGGTAAGAACTTAAACTTAAACAAACAAAGAAAGAAGAACTCAAACAAAGAAAAGAGATTTTTTTTTTAAGTTAAGACAGACACGGTCCAGTTTTTGCTTTCCTTTGAGGTCTATGTTGAAAAGGCCATGTTGTTGTGACTGTGAAAAAAAAATATTATTCTCATCAGAACTGAACAGAAAAAAAAAAAAATGGAAAAAAAAAAAAGTAATACAGACCAGTTCAACACTAAAGACATCTGTGTTGTTGTGAATTATATAAGGGAGGCCTTATATAATAAGGAGTATTTCTACCTCCTCAAAGAACCAAGATCTTCAGATCTAAATGTGTGGACTGCTGCAGAGCACCTGAGAGGGTTACAGAGTCATGACTGCAGAGACGGCTCTGGGCTATGACCTTTTTTTTTTTTTTTTCTTTTTAACATAAAGAAGTAGCAAGTAGAATACAATGTTCTTCACATTTTTATCTGATAAACAAATTCCCTGAGAACTATCACTAACAGAATCGGATTTGTAAAAAAAAAAAACCTGATTAGACAGAAAATAAATCAGCCTTGGTTACAAGCTGTAACTCTTAACATTTTAAGCACTGACAAAAAAATAAACTAAATATAAAAAAAAATTAGTTAGGACAGTTTTTCACTACACATCCTGAGGCTTCGCTAGAACTACCACGTGGGCATTCATACTCCTTCATTTGTTTGCAAAGTTCATGAATCCCCGGCCGGTGAAAGTTCAGTGATGGGCCACAAGGAGAGGCTGGGGTGGACCATGCAGCAGACTGATTGGTAGAAAGCTTATTTCATTAATGGTGTAGGTGCATGTTTGGTGGATTACAGAGCTAGTTAAATGTATGGAGGTAAAATTAACACAAAATGAGCTTTTACTTACAAAATCTCAGTTCATCATTAAACAAAGTTACTTTGCACCAAATTTGACAGAAATCCCTCATTACATTCTTGTAAAACTACGCTCACAAGGTACGTCAAAGTGGTCTCTACCTTGTACCTCAAAACGCATAAGGTTTATCATCATACCAGTGTTGTAGTCGAGTCACCAAACCTCGAGTCAGAGTCAAGTCCCTAGTGTTAAAGTCCAAGTTAAGTCCTCTATATCTTAGTCCAAGTCAAAGTCGAGTCCCCTTTACCTGAGTTGATTCCTAGACGAGTCCCCTGACCTAAAACCTAGAGCCAAATTAAATTAGATTATAAATTTCTAAGCCGTTACAGCGTTCAAGGTGGGCCATGTTGATGTGTTTTATTAATGTATGAATTTCTTCAACTTTTTTATTTAAAAGGAAAACTGCATGATCAGACAAATTCATCTTGTTGGATAGATAAATGTATATTTAACTTAAAAAACTCACCAGATATCTTAGATATCTGCATTTTGATTTAATTTGAGCTTGTGTGTGTATTTTCCATCATGCATCTGGTGGAAATTCACCACATTTTTTTAGCAAAGCACAAGATGTAGAAGGAGATGGAGGTCACATGTTAGTTATCTCTTATAATCAGATGTTTTAAATCATTTACATCGAGTAGAAACGGAAATAAAGTTCAACACCAAGGCAACAAATGAGGAACTATCCCCGAAACACTTCAGAATAAAAGCACAGTATAAAACATAAGTCGTCTTACCACAGAAACAAACTGATCAGGATTTTACTTTGAAAATCCCAAACTTTGAAAAGTTTATCAGTCTCTAGAGTTGTGAGCGGACACTCAGTGGCTCTAGATTGATCTACACTCCTGTTCATATTCTGAAGCATGAAATGATATTTTGTAACCTTGCAAAGCAGATGGATATGCCAGTTTCTGTGTTTCTCACTGGCAAATCCATCTTGCGAGGCAGGTTAGAAAGTGACAGGATCAATCAGAGACGAGGGGCAGTGCTTTTGGAGGCACCGGAGTCATGGCGTATGCAAGCAGCAACAAAAGGCCGGTGTAGATATGGTGGAAAACATTAGCGTGGATGCTGCTAAAGCGCCACTTTTATCAGAAGTTGACGACATTTCTTCATTAAAAGAAGAACAAAGAACAGCAGTGAGTTGTTTTCTATCCAAAAACGACAAAAGTCGTGTCCTGACATGTCTGCAGTCGCCATGGTTCACGTTATGCAGTTCTCTATGGATTTACTCCTCAATAGCGGCTATGTCACGTGTTTTGTTGCTCTGATTGGCCCATAAGGATGAGTTTTTTTTCAAAGACTCTGCCCTTTCCCAAACGCTGTCTATGAGAGGTTTTCCAGATGGATGTGTAAGGTTAGATTTTTTGTGGTTATACACAACACCGGCTCCCTTTGGTCGTGGACAGCGGTCGCATCACTGAGAAACATAATTTGCATATGACCAGACTTAAGACTTACGACAGTATGAAACGTGGTACGCCAAGACTGAAGAGAGACAGCTAAAATTGAGTCTTATGACCACCTTACCCCCAATGACTGAGACAACGGGAGCGAGCTGCAACTTTAGCAAGACTCCCGTGATTTTACTCTGACTTTGGAGTTTTGTCTGTGACTTTGAAATCGGAGGAAAAGTCGGTAGTTGTAAGGCCACTGCAAGATTTCCAGTCTTTTCCTCTGCTCTGCATCAGCACTGTGCTCTGGCTTTCAACTAGGGGTGGGGGAAAAAAATTGATACAGCATAGTATCATGATATTTTGTCTGGTGATATATCATTTGTCTCGTCCACCAAGTATCAACTTTTTCAAATCAATTGCTAATATGAACTGGACTCTATGATACTGGGAAAAAAATCTATTGCTTGGAGAATTGTTTGGCCTGTGAGGTCCGCAGAGGTGACGTCATAGAGCAATAGAAAGTTAGTACAACAAACATGGCAGCACCAGGGGAGGACATTAGGTATACAAGCAGGGCACGAATAAGATGGACATGACACATGAGGTTTGCAAGGAGTGCTACATGAAAATAAAATACCGCAGAAATACGACAAACATGAAGGCAAGACTAATGTGAAATCAGCTTAACAGTTGAAAAACTTGTATAAATCACAATATATGGTATCACAATACTCATTGTATCACAAAATGTTTAAAATCGCAATACCATCGAATCGAGACCCAAGTATCGTGATGATATGGTATCGTGGGGCCGCTAGTGATTCCCAACCCTACTTTCAATCCACCTCCACCCAAGCATCCACCTGGTGGCTCCTACAGGGGCATTGAAGTGGAAGCCTGACACCAAACAGATGCTATGCTGCCATAATAGATGCTTAATCAAATTTCAAACGTGACATGACTGAAATGCATCTATAATATGGCCTCACAGTCTCAAGATCTCAAACCAGAACCTTTGGATGTGGTGCAACAGGAGATTCACATCATGGATGTGCAGTCAACGAATCTGCAGCAGCTGCATTTTGCCGTCATGTCAACATGGATCAAAATCTTTGAGAAAAGTTTGCTGAATCTATGCTGTAAGAATTAAACAACTGTAGGTTGAAGAGGGCCCACACAGTTTTAGCAAAGTGTGCCAGTTGTAAACAAGCCAAAGGCCAATAATGTGGTGCATCTATTTAATGCTTTGTGGATCAAACGGTAGATTGGATTTGGAACGACGAATAAAGATCTTCTAACATCACGGAAAGACTCGTGGAGACCTGTGGAGATCATCAGTCATGAGAGGGACTGAAGGAAATTGGATTGTATCACTTTGCAACAGTGAGACAGAATCTGATTTTGATATATTTGGCTGCACGAGTAAGTGTGAGACAATTGGATTAGTGATTCTCTTTGGTTTGTTTGATATGTAACATCAGTCTCCTTCATGAAACTCAATGCCTGGTTGCCCTCCGTGCAGTCTCTATCCTCAGCTCCTCTGGGACAGCAGGTCCACAGGGTTTGAACGCTGCTGCTGCAGGATAGATTGGTCTTCTGGTCGCTGTGTGTGCTCTCCAGGCCGGTGTCCCATTTCCTGGTTTTCTCTAAGGGGCCGACTTTTGCTTTGTTTAACAGGAGGCATCAAATCCAGATTAAAACCCCATCTCTGTAAAAGATACTGCCATCGATTTATCACACAAGGAGGCAGAATAAACAGCACACATTATATAAACAGGGGCTTTACCTTCTGGAAGGCCACACATACACATTAATGCACACATACATATGTACTCAGCACATACATTCTGCAAGAGACCACCAAGCCATTGATCTCCTGCTGTAATTTATAGCTGCTTTCACATAGTCCTTGTTGGGAATTTGCTGCAAGCCAGGAAAACATGCTAACTCATGATTCTGAACACAGTTTGTGTTCAGGAATCATATGAGACAGCTCGGGGGTCAGAGGATGCCCACCAGATTTTTCAAGAGTTCTTTCTGTTCTCTTCTGGTACTAACCCACTCACACTAGGTCAAAGTGAACAACTTTACAACACAAAATTAAGGCCTGAGGCAAGGCAGTTTTATTTACAGAGCACAAAGCAATTCACAAAGCTTTACAGAATCCAAAACAGAACCGTTTAGAAATAAAAAGCATTCAAGACAGCAAAAAAAAAAAAAAACTCAATGTATGGAATATAGGGTAAAAAGCAGGACACATTTTATTTTAGCTGTAGGGACATAGTATTGCCTTTGTGATAAGACAGTCCATGAAGTTTAATCTCTGCTGAATATTCCACGGTTAAATGTAAGTGATATAAGCAAGTGGAAGCATTTAGGAACAACAGAAACTCAGCCAAGAAGTGAAAGACCAGACAAAATCAGAGTGGGGTCAATGACTGGTTGGAAGGTGCACATGGAAAGTGGAAGTGATTGGGAATGACAGCAACTCAGCCACAAAGTGGTAGGCCATGTAAAATGATGGAGCGGGGTCAGTGGATGCTGAGGCACGTAGTGTGCAGAGGTCGACAACTTTCTGCAGAGTCAATCACTACAGACCTCCAAACTTCATGTGGCCTTCAGATCAGCTCAAGAACAGTGTGTAGAGAGCTTCATGGAATGGGTTTTCATGGCCGAACAGCTGCATCCAAGCCATACATCAACAAGTGCAATGCAAAGCGTGGGATGCAGTGGTGTAAAGCACGCCGCCACTGGACTTTAGAGCAGTGGAGCCAAGTTCTCTGGAGTGACGAATCACGCTTCTCCATCTGGCAATCTGATGGACTAGTCTGGGTTTGGTGGTTGCCAGGAGAACGGTACATGTCTGACTGCATTGTGCCAAGTGTAAAGTTTGGTGGAGGGGGGATTATGGTGTGGGCTTGTTTTTCAGGAGCTGGGCTTGGCCCCTTAGTTCCAGTGAAAGAAACTCTGAATGCTTCAGCATACCAAGAGATTTTGGACAATTCCATGCTCCCAACTTTGTGGGAACAGTTTGGGGATGGCCCCTTCCTGTTCCAACATGACTGTGCACCAGTGCACAAAGCAAGGTCCATAAAGACATGGATGAGCACATTTGGTTTGGATCAACTTGACTGGCCTGCACAGAGTCCTGACCTCAACCCGATAGAACACCTTTGGGATGAATTAGAGCGGAGACTGAGAGCCAGGCCTTCTCTTCCAACATCAGTGTGTGACCTCACAAATGTGCTTCTGGCAGAATGGTCAAAAATTCCCATAAACACACTCCTAAACCTTGGGGAAAGTCTTCCCAGAATAGTTGAAGCTATTACAGCTGCAAAGGGTGGACCGATGTCATATTAAACCCTTGGATTAAGGCCTCGTTTACACGATAATGTTTTGTTTTGTTTTCTGTTTTCGTTTCCAAAAAGTTCCATGTTCAGACGGCAACGTTTTCAAAACAATCTCCATTCACACAAGACTGCGGGAAACACCACCAAAAACAATGCAGTATACATGCCAGGCCAGTAGATGGCAGTGTGATTTTCATGCCTGCACCAGATTCTGACTCGACCCTTAAGCCTTTCGACGGCGTATGGGTCGAGTTAGAATGTGGTGCAGGAACAAAAATCGTCTCTGCTGATCCAAGTGATGGTGAAGTAAATCAACACTTTGTTGGAGAAGTACAGGTAAACTGAAAAGAGTAAGGAGCACGAACAGTACACTGGTGTCGGCCATCTTTGTTTTGTTTTTTGCTTCCCATCCATGCATGCGTTATAAGCCTACTTGTGCATGGATATTTACTGCAGCCGCAGTGCTCATGTCCATTTTCAGAAAGTGCTGGTTTCCCTGTTTACATGGAGATGGGGGCATTTTGAAAAACTTCCACTCTGGGCCTGTCTCCGAAAAGTTCCATTTTCAGGCACCAAAACGCCATTGCCGTGTAAAACACTACAAAACTGTTGCGTTTTCACTCAAAAATGTCATGTAAACAGGGCATAAGAATGGGATGCCACTTAACTTCAAATGCGAGCCATGGCAGGAGCGCCAATACTTTTGGTAATATAGTGTATGTAACTTACTGACTGCTTGGTAAGCATGATGTAATCTGTAGTTATACTGATACAGTTCTCTATTTGTGGAGCTCCTCTCCTACAATTCTGTGTTCTGTGCACACTTTGAATAAGTTGCACTGACTTTGAGATCCTCATTGTGAGTGTGGTGATTCTTCTTCATCCCACACATAGCAAGGACTATAAACATATGGTGACATTAGTTTACTGTGGAAGAACTTGACTGGCCCACACAGAGCCCTGACCTCAACCCCATGGAGCACCTTGGGGATGAACTGGAACAGAGACAAAAATCTTGTGGACAGCCTTCCAAGAGGACTGTAAAGGTCAGGCAGCTGAATACTTTGTAGATAAAGAGTATTTCAGTGAGTTTTTATATGATTATGTATTTGACCATGCTTGCATCTTCTCAGTGCCTTAAATACAGAGTTTTTGTGTTCTTACAATAGGGGTGCAATCAAAACAATAACAAAATACAGCATTAAGGGGAAGCAGGGAACCAGGGGAGCAAAACTCTGGTGAACCCACTATCTCCTTGGTTCCCAGCCTGGGGTCCAGGCCCCCATTCCGGGGGGGGGGCACCAGAGATTTCAGGGGGGGCATGAGGGTCTGTCTACTCTGAGGTTGTTAAAATAATACTGAAACTACTAAAATATTAATAAAACACATGAATTATTCATACAAAAATCTTTTGGTTATCACACTTGTGTTTCTGGCTATTTTGTTTTGCTTAAAGTGATGAAAATAATTCAATTTGATGTGTGTTTTGACAGCAAAATGGCACTGTCTTTTTGTGTTTATGGCATGGATCCTGGGGGGGGCGCAGCTCTTCTTCTGATTGCAAAGTAGTCAAGATGCATGGACAAAACAGACCTGATAGTGATGAGTCGTTCGTGAACGAGCCTTGTCAAAGAGCTGGCTCTTTAATGTGAACGATAAGAGCCAGATCCCATTCCGCTTTATATCATCATTCTTATTATTGCTATTATTGTTTTATGCATATTGTGTGTGTGTGTGTGTGTGTGATTGATTTTCAGGAATGATCTTTTCTCCACAGTTCTCTACAACAGGCACACAACACATTAGGGATTCAAGGTGTAACAATGTTTTATATCCAATGTTTTATATCTCATTGCTAAGCGCTGTCATGAGCTGTGGAGGGTTCAGTGCCTTGCTCAAGGGCACTTCGGCAGTGCTCAGGACATGATGGCACCTCTCAAGCTACCACTTTTTTGCATAAACAATGTTTTTGCACTTCTCTCAACCAGATTCGGCAAGAATCTAATTGTCACGTGTTTTGTTGCTCTGATTGGCCCCTAAAGATGGACATGACATTGATTTTTTTCATCAATTTAAAACAAATGAGCATAGTTGGAGTAGAATATCAGCACAGATATCAAATATATGTCATACATTGCTAAATTTGGCAGGTTAAATGAAGCCAAACTGGTACCAGATGAAGAGCTGTTCAGGAGCTGAAAGAGCCGAACCAAATGACCCACATCACTGAAAGCAGCTGAAACTCCCATCACTAAGACCTGAAGAGGAATGGTCATGATCCAGCACAAGTACAGCCGCGCATGCACTGCTTTTAAATAGATAACAGATTTAGAAAATGTGAGATCCCACACAGAATGACAAATTAAACGGATTTTGTTTTTATACTAAGTGGTGTGCAACAAGATGACCAACACACTAAAGGCAGGTGAACACTGTGCACTACTTTATTCTGATCCTTGGGGTCCAGGACCCCCCAGGGGTGGGGGCGCCATAGTTCTCAGGCTGTGTTTGCTCCCATCATTGTCATGCTTTCATGCATGCTATGCTGTCCTCTGTGTTTCCCCTACACAACAGGATTTCTGAGTTAAAATATTGAAAATGTTTGGGGTTTTTTAAATCATTTTTCATTGTAGCATCTCTTAACATCTGTAGGGCACCTTACTACTTTATTCTGCTGCTCAGTTTGAACTACATCTATGTCTGCATGCCTGAATGCAGCAATCCCTGCCCTGTGATAGGCTTGTTGGATATTTGCATTAACAAGCAGTTGAAGTGATGCAGCTAATAAAGTGTTGTTGAGTGTTTTAGTTTGTAAAAACTCAAAGACTTGTACTGTTGTGAAAAAGCAAGGTCATGTAGAATCCAGTCACATGTTTTGTGTCTGATATCTGAGTCATCTTCTCCAACAGTTGTTTTCTGTGCGCCACCTTCGTTCGACTGTTAGGCTCTATTCATGTTGACGGCAACCAAGAGCCTGTGGGGCGCAAACTGTCCTTTTTTTTGTGAATAGCCTGAGAAACCGAGCAAAGGTGTGAAGTTTATCAGCAGAATGTAAACTTGTTGACACAGTAAATAAAACTGTCTTTTCTGACCCCTCTGACCCTCCAGCCTGATCATGATCTGTACTCGATAGTTGGATCAGCTGATTTTCTGTCCTTCACTCTGCATGTGTCCGTCTGCCAGTGAAGACCTTTCAACACTTTGATTCAGACTTCAACATTTCAGATGGATGACTGTGAGATTCTGTCCTGACACTTAAGACGCCCTGAGGACAAATCCTGCAGACTGTGGAGATCCCCTTCATTTTCCACATGCATCACCAGAACATAGACTCTCAACATAGACCATAACATAGACTCTGATTTGTGAAACACAGGGCTGAACAGTCAAATACTGGCTTCATTTAGAAGACCCATCTGACCGCCTATCATACAGCCAAACACCTGGGTACCAGACAGGGATCATTCCTGGGTGGTTTTTGTTATGTAGCCGCCCCAGGTAAAGACAATATGAGCCTTTCTCCAAATAGCAATTTCAGCAAGTGGATTAAATGTTTTAAAGAATCTCTTTTTAGATAAGAAACCAGAAACTATAAGACATACCCAAATCTGTAATTATATATAACCCAAATACCTAAGAGCATCATAACGTAAACCCATCACACTGTAATGTTTTAACATAAAATTGGTTAAAGATAAATTAAAACAGTCATTAGATGAGATAAATGCTGAAAAGTAATGTTTAAAAAAATCTATCAAAAAGGAGGTCTGCATGACAGCATGCTAGCAGATTTGGCCCCTGAAGACTGGACCCTCCCACTCTATAATTTTGACACTTTTTTTCCCTCTTTTATCACTTTTGTGCAATTTGTGCTTATTTTGCCTCTTTTTGTGCCATTTTACACCAATTTAATCAACTTAAACCTGTTTTGATCACTTTTTCCCACCAATTTTGCCATATTAAACATACTCCTGCCAATCTTTAATCCCATTCCCCCCCTTTATGCCCATTTCTTAAAATGTAAGCCATTTTAGTCATTTCTAAACCCTTTCCACTAATATTCTGCACGTTTCTGCTATTTAAAAACTGATTCTTTCCCATTATTGCCATGATTAAACCTTATTCACCACTTTTTACCCCCATTTTTGCCCATTTTCAACCACATTCACTATTTATTATGGCCTTTTATGCCATTTGAAACCATTTTGACCACTTTCTGCCTTTATTCTGCCCCAGTTAACCCATTTTTGCCAGTTTATACCAATTCTTTCTACTTTTTAATCCCATTTCATCACCAAAAGTTGTCACTTAGTGACAAGTGGGTGGCCTTTTTTGCCCCTTTAAACCCATTTCCACCACTTTTTAATCTAATCCCACTTTTTCTACCAAATTTGACCACTTCTTTAAGCCAATACTTGTTGGACTATGGTGATGTTCTCTGCATGCAAGCTTTGTCTCAGAGTGTACATGCTCTAGACACAGTGCATCATGGATCCCTGAGGTTCATCACTAACTTTAAATCTCTCACTCATCACTGTTTGTTGTTCGATCGTGTGGAATGGTCTCCTTTTTTTACACGTAGACTAAACACTGGTATGTTCCTATCTACAAGGCTATTCTTGGCCTTATCCCTTGCCTTCAGACCTACATCAGTCAGAAGAGTACAGGAACTTATAATCTTTGTTCCCAGGATCTTTACTTGCTGCTGTCTAAACTGGGAAAAAGGTCATTTAAATTTACTGCTCCCTCTGCCTGGAATGATTTACAAAAAGAGATGAAACTCAGTGAGCTGATCTCACTGGACTCTTTTATGTTACACCAAACCAAACAAAGGACTCAAATGCAAGACTTGGAGATCAGAGGCAAATTCAAAGTCCGTTTAATCAGGCAAAGGTCGGTACACAAAAATCCAGAAACACAGGCAAAGGTATCCAAAGGCTAAAGACTAGGTCAAAAAAAAAAAAAACAATCTGGGTCAGGATCTAACGAGGAAACACGAGGAATATGAGTAAGCTTACACAGAGGAAAAGACAAACTGGCGGGGAAGGAAAGGACTGGAGAAGACTAAGGGTGCGTTTGAAAAGTCCAGAAAATCACTTTCTAAGTCCTTTCCTATTCACTTTTCTTTAACCCTGTGGAAAAACGTCACAGCGTCACAGGAAGAGTGGGAGTAAGAGGATAGGAAGAGAGAACAGCGGTGATTGACCGCTCTTTCCCTAGGTGGATGTTGCGTACGTGACGTGTGTTATTTGTGTAAAAACTACAATTTAACGTTGATGGACTACAAAATTCGCATTCACCACTCGCTGGGTTCTCCGTGTGAACATATAACATATAACATAACTCTCTGCAAAGTCAATACGACCAGATGAATAATGTTCAAGTCCTTTTATTTCACAACAATGTTAAATTGTTTTGTTTTATTCCCTACCTATCCTTTTTCTTTAATGTTCTCATCTCTGTTAATTTCATTAGTCTAATCTGGTTCCTTCTTTCAGCTCGTTCTGTGAAAAGCTCTATAAACTGTGTCTTACTTGCGTAATTATGATGGTAGATATAATAATCACAGTATGGCAACACGCCAACTTTATTGCTTTAATTGGTGGTAAATAACTTTTATCACATTTACTTTAATATTTCAAAATAGAAAAACAAATACAGTTTAAAATACTAACTGATTGGTTTCCTATTTGAATAAAATGGAAATGAGAAGAAATGAAATCGTTTTCATAAGTTAAATGATATAGTTTTCATGTCTGTAATATTCCTCTGTTCATCCCTATTTCCTTCCTTTTATCACATGAATTATAAGTTTGACAGGGATTTTTACTATTTAAATTGGGGCTAGTAAAGCTACAGTCAGTTCACTTGTTCTGATTAGCGGTCAACAGGCTCGTCACTTTAAATGAAGTTTACGCAAAGAATTGTGGGTCATCTTTTCATCTCTCCTTAGTAAAGGATGGTCCAGTGTTTCCTTGGCTAAAGGAGAGAATAAAGGAAATAATGAAGCTCCTTTCCTTTTCAGCTGGAGAATTTGAACGGCCTTTATCATGGCCAAACAACTTCTGGGTTGTTTCACTCAATTAGGAACCTTCCTAAGCAAAATGGACTGTTCGAACGGACCCCAAATTCTCTGGGGGAAGGGAGACAATTACACGCAGGTGAAACACATGAGGTAATCACAGACGTGGGAGACAGGTAGGGATGGGCAGGAAGTGGCAATCTGAAAAGAGACACAAGGTAAGTATCACAAAATAAAACAGGAAGCAAGAGACAAGAAACCCAAGGATGAAAGAATTCTAAAATAAGACACTAAATAAACCTGCAGACATGACATTTTATAAGAAAGTTGAAAGATTTAGAGGCATCTGGCAGCAGCTGCTCTGATTAATCCACAAAGATGGCCGATTCCAGTGAGTATTTGCTGCTTAAATTGTTATCGTGTGCCTGTTATTTGTGTATGACTGCTCTTTGCTTGTTTGGAAATCTGTTAAGTGCTGCTGTCTTGGCCTGGACGCGCTTGAAAAAGAGATTTTTAATCTCAATGAGGTTTTCCCTGGTTAAATAAAATAAATAAAATATTGCCACTGTTAACCACTTTTCCCACTTTTCCTCCTTTAGCCTCTTTTTTCTAATTTTCACCTCTTTAACCCATTTTTATTCTGTTTAGGAAAACAAATTTACATTTTTAAGATGGATATATACTATGGCATATATGTTTTTTTAAAAAGGTTTTTGGTGAGAGTTGTTATTAAAACTTTTTTTTTTTTTTTAAGGTGAAGATATTACGGTGTAACAGGCATGGAGGGACACCTGCTAGCAGCTTAAAGACTGTCTGTAAAGACAAAGAAAGCAGACTGAGTCGGCCGTGCTCGTTAACCTTCCTCTTGCTTCTGCGAGACTGAAGCACAGAGCGCAACACAGACTGTTCTCAGCCAGCTCAGCAGGGAGGCGCTGCCCCCTAGTGGCACTTTCAGGAATCTAATTTCTCATTCATTGTATATGCATTTTTTCTAACATTTGTGCAAAATCCATACAAAATAAACAAATAAAAATTATAGAATGTGACTGCAAATTACTGTGTGTTACAACAGAGTAACTTTATAATGACTCCTTGGTCCCCCAGTCTGCTGGGCCCCAGAAAGCTCTCCCCTTTCACCCCCCCTCATGGTCAGCCCTGTCTGCATATGACTGTTTTTGAATGTGCATGGCTGTGTTCAACCACCTTCAGGTACAGTGGGGGTCCCTGGTCTCTGGCACCTTTTTGGGGGGTGGGGGGCTGAAAAGGTTGAGAACCTCTGAGTAATTCTTCAGTATGCCTTGTTTTTGGTACATACCATACCGTACCAAATAAGGGGCATAATACTTTGAATGGTGCATGACCTTATTTTAGTTTCAGACCTCAATTCCCAAAAAGTTGGAATCCCATAAACCCCATATTTAGTGTGAGATTTCAGATTTCTTGGGGAGGACCCCAGACCCTCTGTGCTGAGTGCTACTTTCATCACTGCAGGCCTTTCGTCTTCTCAGTCAGCGCTCTTTTAGTTTCTTAAGTAATCTTTCTTTTATTTTGTCTCATAGTCTTTAAATGCATATTTCATTTCTTTAAGCTTGAGCAGCCCTTTAGCTTGGGAAAGTACAGAGAAAGATGTAACAACATCAGATGAATTTCTCTGGAAGAAATTTCCATAAATGCAACATTTATGACAGACCTACAGTTACTCTGTTGCTCAATATTTTGCATACAGTGTCAGTGTGCAGCAGAGTTCAGTGAATTGTAATGCTGTCATTGTTATCAGGGGATCTTTTGTCTATAACGGACCTAATTTTCCTTGGAAACCGAATCATCTGTCAGCTCATCCTTGGCATGGTTTTTGTGTGCAATGCTAACATTTTTAAACAACACTTTTGCGACAAATTTGAGCTGTTTATGACAAACATGCTGCTTAAAGAATGTCTGATATCCTAAAAGTGTTGGTCACAAAGATGTGGCCTATTTCTGCTGTGAGAAAACCTACATGCAAACCCCTCAACTGTTGATTCTTTGTACACTTGTATGTTTACCAGGAGCCTGGAGCATATTTTTAATGAGTGCTGCTTCTTGTCCGTCCAGTTCTTAGCAGGATCCTCTGGGCTTCAGAGCAACAGCTGCAGTTTGGAGCCAATATTGGGACCCATTTGCATGAGTGCTGGTCTGCCTGAAGGCTTCAAAACTTTGAGCAAGCAAATAAAAACCAGTACAACAACACTGGATTGGTCAGTAAATAATGGATAGTTGTTGTTGTCAAAGATGTGCAGAAGTAGGTAAAGTTACAAACTGAAAAACACATTTAAAAACAAATATTTGCTCTCTTTAACCTGATGTAACGTGTTTGTTTGTATACATCTAACAGCTACAGGATCAGACCTTACTGGGAGCTTATAAGGCTCTAAAACTTCCTCTGAGTAAGAAACAGACCATTAAATGTCTAATAGAGCTCAGTAAAGGATGTCTAATCTCATTACAAGCCTTTTAGTTAATTCACAGATGTGCACAGCTGTGGTCTGATGGAGCATAAAGCTGCCAACAGGTCAGACGGTCATGTTGAAGCTCTTCCACCGCTGCTGCAGCTCCTCTACACACCTGAGGATTCTTTAGACGCTACCTCTCTCTAGTGGAAGACAGCTGTAATAACATGTGACTCTGTTAGATTTAGAGGATGCATGAGACTTTTCTGAAGGATTTATTAGATCATTTCAAAACATCTCAAACAGCCAAAGTTGAAACACAAGAGAACTGGGCAGTATGCTTCAACTTACATCAGCTTTATTTCTGCCTGTTTTCATGCTGTTCTGCAGACCTGAAGAGAGATTATCGCCCTCTACTGGCTGTACATCAGTTGGCATGTATTTAACTGGGACATCTTGATAAAGTCCAAAAATATTGGTGATTTCTCGAGATATTTCACTGTTTTAAAATACTTTTTTGACAACACTTTGGCAGGGGTGTAGAAAGTACAATACAATGCAATACTGTGCACAAGAAAAAGTGAGGTTACTTTGATTGAAATGTTGGGTTACAGGAAAATTTCTTCTTAAGTAAAAGTAAAAAGAGTTGAAATCAATTTTGGTCAAAGTACTGGGTTGTAAATTTTGACACCTAAAGGGGTTAAAATTAAAATGTGATTTTCCCTCAATGTAAAAACAAACAAACATATTGTTTAATCATTGTGTATATTTTATGACAAATTGCAGTGCAACCAAAAATTTAGGAAGCAATTTGGAAACCTGAGCTTAGTCCCATCTCTACCTACCCCTTGCTTTTGAGCGCCACCTGCCCCTTAAAACAGAATTACGAGGTATGGTGGTTTAAATCTTCCCCGATGAAATGGGATGGCCCTCCAAGTTCCTGATTGGTTATCACTCGTCATTAACACAGATTCAACAACAATACAGGACATTTCTCAACTTTCTGAAATGCTTATTTGGAATAAAAAGACAATAAAAATTACTTTATCTATATTATAAATAAGTGTACATTATAAAATTAAATTATTATATTGGGTAACTTAACTGACCTAAATAGATTGCTGTAAAATATAAATGTTATGGTCATTACGGAATTTTACAAGAAAAAAATAATCATGGTTAAAAAAAAAAAAAAATTAAAAAAGAGAGATTAAAACATAAAAGCTTAAAGTGCAATTACTATTAATTTAAAGATAAATAAGTGAACCAAAGGAATATGAGCAAAAATAATGATAATAATAATAATAGTAATAATGATAATAATAACAATAATAATAATAATATTAATAATATAAATAGTAATAATAATAATAATAATGATAAAAAATAATAATAGTAATAATAATGATAATAATAAATATTAATAATATAAATAATAGTAATAATAATAATGATAATAATGATATAGTAATAATAATGATAATAATAATAATAATAATATTAATAATATTAATAATATAAACAGTAGTAATAATAATAATGATAATGATAATTATAGTAATCATGATATAATAATAATAATATTAATAATATAAACAGTAGTAATAATAATAATGATAATGATAATAATAGTAATCATGATATAATAATAATAATATTAATAATATAAATAGTAGTAGTAATGATAATAATGATAATAATAATGATAGTAATAATAATGATAATAATAATATTAATAATATAAATAGTAATATAATATTAGTACTAGAAGTTCTAATAATAACAACAATGATAATTGTTGTTGTTGTTATTATTATTATTATTATTGTTGTTGTTGTTGTTGTTGTTGTTTTTATTATAGTGATGATGATGATGATAATAATAATAATTATTATAATAATAATAACTAGAAAAGCACTTAGAGAGCACAGACTTCTGTCATTAGCCTTATCTCCCAATAGTGAAAAATCCTTTAAAAATTCCTGAATCCAGACGGTGATCCGGTTGACTCCCAAAATCTAATTTGCCGATTACTCCCTCCCCGGTGGGGTGGAGACACGGTGAGGCAAAGGCAAAGCATTGGCTTTGCTACGTTTGGACTGTCATGGCGGAAGCACCCATGGTCTCACCGGACAACTGAAAGTCATGGCAGATGGTGAATATTCCTCTGTTCCTCCCAGCATTGTGAGTACTCTCACTACTATTACTGTCTTTCTCTTTGTTACGCTCCCACTCGTCTCCTCAACCAGGCGTGTGTCTTACAAAGTCTATACACTCCAAAACTTTGAATAAGTTACTCATGTCTGCCATCTCCTGGTGTAAAGTGGTAACAGCACAGACCTCCACCATTAGCCCTATCTTCCAATAGTATAGAATCCTTTATAAAAAATTCCTGGATCCAGACGGTGATCTGGATCAGTCCCAAAATCTAATCAGTTCTTCCATATGCCATTTCTGACATTTCCTGAAAATTTCATCCAAATCCGTCCATGACTTTTTGAGTTAAGCTGCAAAAAGGCAATCCAAGACACCCTATAAAAGTTGTATACACCGCGTTCCACATTATTATGCAAACAACATTTTTCTCTGATTTTCCTAAATATTAATGCAAATGACAGTCAGAATATTTTTCAAGTCATCAGCCATTAGAGCATAATTCAAATGTTTTTGAACAAACTTCATAATGACAAAAAATATGTAAAAAAAAAATAAAAACCTCAAAATGCACTGTTCCACATTATCAAGCACAACAGCTTTTTAAAACATTTTATAGGTTGTAAAGAACTGAAAATGGTCATTTGTAGAAATTGCAACATCAGGGGGTCATATTTACTGAAATCAAAGCTATTTCAATCAAAAACATCTTAACAGGACAAGTTCCATGTTAACATAGGAGCCCTTCTTTGATATCACCTTCACTATTCTTGCATCCATTGAACTTGTGAGTTTTTGGAGAGTTTCTGCTTGAATTTTTTTGCAGGATGTCAGAATATCCTCCCAGAGCTGCTGGTTTGATGTGAACTGCCTCCCACCCTCATAGATCTTTAGCTTGAGGATGCTCCAAAGGTTCTCAGTAGGGTTGAGGTCAAGGGAGGATGGGGGCCACACCATGAGTTTCTCTCCTTTTATGCCCATAGCAGCCAATGACACAGAGGGATTCTTTGCAACATGAGATGGAGCATTGTTATGCTTGAAGAAAATTTTGCTACTGAAGGCACGATTCTCTTTTTGTACCATGGAAGAAAGTGGTCAGTCAGAAACTCTATATACTTTGTCGAGGTCATTTTCACACCTTCAGGGACCCTAAAGGGGCCTATCAGCTCTCTCCTCATGATTCCGGCCCAAACATGACTCCGCCCCCTCCTTGTTGACGTCCCGGCCTCACTGGGACATGGTGGCCATCCACCAACCATCCACTACTCCTCCATCTGGACCATCCAGGGTTGCACGGCACTCATCAGTAAACAAGACTGTTTGAAAATGAGTCTTCATGTATTTCTGGGCCCACTGCAACCGTTTCTGCTTGTGAGCATTGGTTAGGGGGGGGCTGAATAGTAGTTTTATGCACGACTGCAAGCCTCTGGAGGATCCTACACCTTGAGGTTGCTGGGACTCCAGAGGCACCATCAGCTTCAAATACCTGTTTGCTGCTTTGTAATGACATTTTAGCAGCTGCTCTCTTAATCTGATGTATTTGTCGGTCAGAAACCGTCCTCATTATGTCTTTATCTGCATGAACCCGTCTGTGCTCTGAATCAGCCACAAATTTCTTCACAGTACAATGATCATGCTTAATTTTTCCTGAAATATCGAATGTTTTCATTCCTTGTCCAAGGCATTACACTATTTGACACTTTTCAGCAGCAGAGAGATCCTTTTTCTTTCCCATATTGCTGAAACCTGTGGCCTGCTTAATAATGTGGAACATGTGGAAAAGTGCATTTTGAGGTTTTTATTTAAAAAAAAAAAAATAGTTATCATTATGAAGTTTGTTCAAAAACATTCAAATTAAACTCTAACTGTGGATAACTTGAAAAATATTATGACTGTCATTTGCATTGATATTTAGAAAATCAGAGAAAAACGTCGTTTGCATAATAATGTGGAACGCGATGTAAAACCCCATTTAAGGTGCCTTTTTTTACATGGCAATATATATTTGAAAAAGTGGACCTAAATTTCTACATTCAGATCCCTGAAGTACACATGCTACCTCTGAGTAATGATCTAGTATAAATATGCAGCTTCAGCACTATTGCAGTAAAAATCTAAGCTAATGTCAGATAAAGATTTAAAATCATGTTCATGAGATTTCTTATTGCTTGTGAAGCTGATTAAATGTGTTCTTCTTGTATTAAAGTGTTTCTCACCATGCATTTCTTCTGCTGTCTTACATTATTTATGCTGATCTTGGTAATTATGTGTTCTGCAGGCTGACAGATATAAAATAAAATCCATTTTTCCACGTTAGGTCTTGTATTAATGCCTTAAACATCCCCTTGGACCACACCGTGCAGATGTCTGACTCATAAATCTTTTCTATTACTTCTGTTATTCCTCTGCTGCTTTGCAATATTTCAAAAGCCATAAAGGGCGACATAGTTTTCACATAATAAATCATTTATTGAAATATAAATCATCTGAATGTACATGTTGTAAAATAATGAAACATAGTACTAAATCATCATATTGGCTGTGATTACAGAGACTGTACCGTCAACAACACAAACATTCACAACCACACGGCTTTAAACATCAAGAAAGCTTCCTTTATCCTCCTCTTTTTTTTTTTTTTTTTTTTTTTTTTTAAGCTTTCTTTAACATCCACAACAGACTGGGAAACAAAGCAAAGTGCAGCAGCTGGTTGCAGATGAAATCACAGTGGACAGAGAGGTGGAGGCAGTGGATCAGCTGGTACAGTAGCTGAGAAATAGGATAACAAAGGGTTAACTGATGTATAACATCAGATTCACATGAATCTAGTCCCTCTAATGTCTAAGTTTAACTAGAACCTGCTAATTGACTTCAGGACAGTAGATACAACAACATGAGACTTGGCACAAAAGCACTACCATACAAAATGTCTTCTAAGATGAATATTTTCTCAAAAATCCCTTTAATTTTCATGAGTTGCAATCACTTGTGTTGGCATGACTGCAGAAACTTGCAACCCTTTCTCCTTTAAATTCTCACAACTCTGAAAATGCTGTAAATGTTTTAACCCAATCTGCTAAATTGACAAAAATGACATCATATTTTGCAGAAACTTTGGCAAAAGTTGGCTTTCTGGTCAAAAAATGTGGGGAAACTAAGTAACTGCATACATTTTTTGTTGATTTAGTTTGTAAACATGATTTGCTGTCCATGCAGAGCAGCCAAATTCACGTTTATGTCATTAATTAGCACATTTTTAAGTACTGTCCCTGATTTTTTCTCCACATTAAGACCCAAAGCTTGAACCACTACCTATGTGGAGAATGGGAGCATTTAAGCTGATGAAAAGTTCTCATGTCAGACATCAACAACATGACAAAATAGAACTGAAACAGCATGTACAAGTTTCAAAATGTTTGACCCAGTAATCCAGGTTGAGAGAATGGATGCCAAATTCTGCAGAAACACTGAAGACAGTAGCAGCTGTTGAGTTCATTTGTTGTACTGTTTTGGGTTGCAACTATTAGTTCTGTCCATGAAGAGGATCTCTGCAATAAATTACAGCAGGATTTGATTATAGTAGTTTTTCTATCAGTACTCTAAATTTAAAGCCCATGAACACACCACAGTCTCAATGGGTGGCATAAGTTGAAATGATTGTTTCTCATGCATTTCTCTCTTCTTTAAACATTGAAAGGGTTAATGCTTTATACCAGGGGTGTCCGAACTATGGCCAGGGGCCAAATGTGGTTGGCAGTCCAATTTTGATTGGCCCACAGCAAATTCTGGAAATAAAATGAAATATGGTCCACATTTGAACATAGAGGTTGTGCTTGACTGTATTGGACTTTGCAGATTCAGCATAAGGTGGTGCTACCATGCTAATTCTGTAACAAAAATCTCAACAGATAGAATTTATTCATGTTTTGTGTGTGTGTGTGTGTGTGACTAAACTGGGACAACTTTGTGCATTTAAAAAAATACTGGCACTCATATAATATCTTGTTTTCTAACTCCCTGATTAGTTTTGGCCATAAAGCAGCACTGATGGTAATCCCCAGGGCTGAGTCAGGGTCAAACAAGGCCGCCCAGAATCTAATTGGCATCCCCAAAAACCCTAGATTGTTTGTTTTCCTTGTCAGCCATTAATTCGAGCATTTAGCATTAACTCAAGCAGGCTAAGGAGTCAAGCTCCTCCCCGATCAGCTGATAATGCAAGCCCTCATCAGCTGATTGCCAGCTGATTTGCTCTAAGCACGCTATTGGCCTTTTGCTCTGATGCATGCATGGAGAGAACATGCAAAATCCACACACAAAGGCCCTAAAGTGAACAAGGGACCTTCTTGCTGCATCGTGATGCAATTGCTCCCATGCTCTCATTTAATCTGCTCTTGCCTGGTCATACTCTGTCACTCTCTTTGCAAGCTGCTCTTGCAACCCTCCTCCACCCCAGCTCCTCCTTTATCCTGCTTCTGACATAATCAATGTCATACACCTCGCCTTGTGGATATCAAACATCTTTATATATTTCCATATGTGGCCTTCACTGGAAAAAGTTTGGACACCCCTGCTTTATACTAAAGGGTCACATGTTTTCATTCCTTTTGGTGAACATTTCCTTTTTAATTTTCTCCTCTTTTCTTATAAATTTATCTCGAAGCATCGGTTACATTTGGTCAAATAAGGGCGCAAAACCTTGATATGTGCTTGTATAAAATACTGTTATCCCAATAATCCTCTTATAAAACAACTCTGGAATTATTTACAATACAATCACGCTTCGTCTGGCAAATACGACTGAAGGGACAACGTTGGAGGACATCATTCTGAGCAAAAGGTGAGACACTGCGAAGATGCATGTAACTCTCATAACCATTCAAACAGCTATGTTCAACATCTATTCACAAATAATACATGTTTACATGAGGACGAAGTAAAAAAATAAATTTGATTACTGCACGAAATTGCAAACATTATAAGGTCATATACATAAGGAATGCACTCAGTCCAGATTTTGTGCTTATTGCTACTGATTGTACCAGCATCAGGTGCTTCTCTCTTCCTGCAGGACCGTCTTCCTGCCAATGCTGTTGCTAGTATTGGACTTTCTGTAGTGGTTAAATGTGAAAGACATCTCGGATGTTCCTTTAGAGCTGCTGTTCAACGTGTTGAATCCATCCCTTCTTGCTTATATTGCTGTTAAAGAATGCCCGATAGAGTAAAGCTTAACGAAACAAAGATGATTTTTTTCGTTTTGATCAGTCCGACACGGGCTCGATGGTTCTGTGTCCTTAATGTCCCGTTACATCCTCCAGCCCAGCAGGGGGCAGTGTCCAGGAGGTAAGGGTGTACCATACAGTCACCACAGACGCGTCCACACGATGAAGTGGTTTTGTTCTGAGGAGGGATAGAGGGGTGAGACAGCAGAGTCTTTGGTGCATTTACAAGTCTTTAGTCTCCTATGTCCTTACACCCCCTGTGTCCTTGCTCTGTGTGCTTATAAGGGGGGGGCAGGTGTCACAGGAAGCTGTCCTCTACCAGGTCACTACAGTCCAGACACATCTCATCCAGCAGCGTGATGTCCTCCAGAGTCTCACCCTCACGCTTGGCAAAAGTGGAGCTGCTGGAGCCAGTCTCAATGGCGCTCTCCTCGGATGTCTGAGAGCTGCAAAGACACGAATAAGCCGAGTTAGCGACATCTACGGTAAAATCAACACAATATGCAACACATTTTCTAAGTTTGGCAATAAGGTTAATACAAAGAGTGTGCCAAAACCATTAAAAAACCTTACAAATGTAAACAATCTGCTCTTTGTGGCCGTGTGAGTGCTACACCGTGTATGCCCTGGCTCAGGTTTAACCAAAATGCATCAACAAATATGTAAAGGATGTCAGGGAACTTTTTTATTGTCTAGTCTGACAGTAAGTTTAAACTTAGAATGGGATGTACACTGACATATATATTTATTTTTCTTTTGGCAATTATCTTAAGGGTAGAGATGCACCAACTGTAAAAATCAAGGCTGATGCATATACAGATCAGCTGTTAGGTTAGGTGAGCCAACATTAAGGTGACACAACAGATAAACATCAGCTTCTGACATCAGTTCATGCCTCTGTTTTCACATATAGCCAATGTTTGTCAAAAGGGCTGATATTGGTGTATACTTAGGTTAAACTGATCTGTTCTGTCCACATATAGATGATAAATTAGGATCGGAAGTAATGTCAGAAAGCATTATTACTTAAACCATATGAAACAAAACTTCCTTTCAGGGGGATAGGGGAAGACTTGAGGGGACACTCTTGCAATGCCACCATGGGAAACGGCTCTACCCCCTAACCCCCTAACCCTCCACATGTGGATGAAGCGTGGTCACTGACAGCACCAGACGGAACCAAAGTTTAAGGAATTTGCTTAAAATTTGGGCGAATATGCCATTTGGAAGTTACTTGGAAATTTCAAGTATTCTCATGGAAGGAAAGATGGATTGGAAGTTTTGGGGGGAATTTGCTTTGAATTTTTCCTTTCGCATATTCATGGAAATATGGAAAAATTGTTTTCATGTTTGGGAAAATTTGTTTGGAAATTTTCAGGCCTTTTTATGTAAATCGAGGAAATAAATTTGAATTCCTTTAGGAATTTGATTGGGAATTTGGAGGTGGGCGGTGTTCCTTAGAACACTGAAGAATTCTCATGGAAGTTTTAAAGGATTTGTTTGGATGTTTTGTCTTTGTCATGAAAATTTGGAGATTGTTTTTGGAAATTTTTAAGAATTTGCAAAGGAATTTTTGGGGTACTTGCTTTCCAATTTGGGTATTTTTTTCCTTTTTTTTTTTTTTTTTTCTTTTTTCTGTTAGAAAAGTCTTTATGATTAAGTTTCAATGAAACATTTGGTGACTTTCCGAAAAACTTAAGGGTACTTTTTATGAAATACTTCATGAATATGTTTAATATATATATATATATATATATATATATATATATATATATATATATATATATAGAGAGGAGGACAGTGGATAGAGTCCGAAACAGGGATGAGAGCGGGGGAGGGACATGCGGTTAAAGGGCCCAGGCAAGATTTGAACCTGTGCCCTCAGTGTACATGGGGCGCGCCCCAACCACTCAGCCACCTGTGCCTCAGTTTTAAGAATTTTAACATAAATTTTAGGTAATTTCCTTGATTTTTTGGGGAATTTGTGTGGATTTTGGAGGAACTTTTCCAAGAAATTCCTGTTCAAAGAGCAGGCTGATGTTTTAAACTCTCAGATCCTACTTATTCCAAATAAATAGGAGAAACCTAAAATGCTTCCAAAACTAAGCTCAGGTCTCAGGAGGTTATTTGGTCTGGTGTCTAGGTGAACCCAGCCTTCACTATCTCTTCCACAAGTTCGACATATAACTTTCCCCTCCTTGTTCTACTCCTGAGCTTCACTTGGGATTCTGTCGATGCCCAGATTACAGTCAAACATTTTGTCTCCCCAGCAGACCACTTTTCTCATTTTCTGCTCTTCTTCACAACCTAGAAAGTGGCGTGCCCACTGATGATGTCACGGTTCCCAAGAAAGAAACAACTATTTTTGGTTCCAGCTGAGAACCAACTTTTCAGGTTCAGAACCCATTTTTTCTCGGTTTGAATGCACCGACTGGTTAAAAAGTAGATTCAGGAACCAGAACCGGCACAGAGCCCTGTCGGTCTGAAAGGCCTATGAGTGGACAGCCCCAAAATAACCAGCACACTGCTTTGCTTTGGAGCTGAGGGAACTTGAC
The DNA here is from genome assembly GCF_018320785.1 of Cheilinus undulatus. Lineage (NCBI taxonomy): Eukaryota > Metazoa > Chordata > Actinopteri > Labriformes > Labridae > Cheilinus > Cheilinus undulatus. The sequence goes on along the minus strand of NC_054871.1, from coordinate 49,129,126 downwards.
TTAAAAAACACAAGAAGAAAGACTACCAAAGACACTTAACCTGAAAGCAAGAAGAGCAAGCTGAGCAAATGTTTGCTTGGATTACATGAGTTTTAATTCTTTGCTGCTTGGAGCCAGCAGTTGCTTGTGCTAGCAATAATTCATCCCTTGTGGCATCGCAGCACAACTTGCTTTGGAGGTGAATGCTTTAAAACAGTAAAAGAATTAGATTTTTCTCTCCTGATTAGGTAAGGTATTGGTTCACTGTGTGGTTTTGCCAATGCAAGACAGCTTAGTAGTCTGTTGGTATTTTCATCCCCATGGAGTTCTAGTTGTGCTTACCCGTGTCTGTTCCTCTTTCCGTATTCATCGTCAGATATCGGGTCCAGGTCTGGGAGGGGGATGATGTAGCCACTGTCAGAGCTCAGCCGCTGCTCGTCGAAGCCGCTCTCCCGGTCCTTCAGCTTGCCTTGGTTCTTGTAAGTGATGCCAATGTAGGCGTCGTCATTCTCCATGCAGACCCGGGTCACGGCAGGGTGGTCGCTCTTTAGGAACTCATGGTTCACCCGCTCATAATGCTGCAGACAGACAAAATTGTTAGACTTGTATATAGTCAGAATGCACATGATGATATGATATTTGGGCAAGCTGCACGGATGATACCAGACAGAGTGCCAGTGTCTAAACAGAACAAACACATCTTTATGAAGCTGCAGGATGGCCATGGTGTGAGTGTGATCACTGCTTGAGTTGCCAGCTGGATGGAGAGAACCAAACTGAAACTCACACATGCCTGAGGTGCTGAAACAAGAGTGGGTTCCTCCTCTGCCCTCAGCCCTTAAATGTCTGTGAGGCAGGCCGAGGTGAGGCTGTTTTGATGTGCCATGTGTGCTGTGGGGTTTAACAGGGTAATTAAGGTTGGGGCGGTAAAGGCGAGAACTGAGGCTGCGTCATTACCCAGACTGAGGCTGGACGCTCTAACAGCCAGCTGCTGCTGATCTGCACCCTAATCACACGTAGGTTTGAGCTTTCCCCAAAGTCTGCAGACACACTCCTAATGCACCCTCAGAGGAAGTGAAGGGGGTTAAAATGATAAGTCTGACACTTTAAGAGTGCATTAAATTATTTTTAGCCTCTGCTCTGCCTGGTTAAATGAAGGGTTGGCAGATAAGACAGGACACCTTGACTGCATCTATCACTAGACATGCAGAAAAGAAATGGAAGAAGATGAATGAGTTTCACAAAAGTATTCAAGAACCTATCTACATTTTTTATCAGTCTTTTGTTCTTTTACGCTGCGGCATATGCCATGAGCTTCCAGAGTCCAAACCCTAGGAAGAGGCACAAAGGCAAATTTTTTCTGCCTTAATGCAGTGGTTTCTCCCTCCAGTTGGGGAGAGAGTCTCTGCCTCAGGTAAAGGAGTTCAAGTACCTCAGGGTTTTGTTCATGAGTGAGGGTTTCCGTTTCTACCTCCTAACCCTCACCTATGGTCATGAACTCTGGGTAATGACAGAAAGAATGAGATCATGGATACAAGCGGCTAAAATTAGTTTTCTCCAGAGGGTGGCTGGGCTGAGATTTAGAAATGGATTAAAGACTTTCAGAGGGAAGTAAAAGTAGAGCTGCTACTCCTTTGCATCAAAAGGAGCCAGTACAGGTGGTTCAGACTGTGATCATGATGCCTCTTGGGTGCCTCACTTTGGAGGTCTTCTGAGCATATCTGGAGATGAGGAGACCTCAGGGGAAGACCCAGAATGCACTGGAGGAAAAATATATGCTGTCTGGTCTTGGGATCCCCAGAAAGAGTTGGAAAGTTTCACTGGGGAGAAGGATGTCCGAGTTGACTTGTTCAGCCTGCTACCACTGCAACCCGGCACTGGATAAGCGGTAGAGGAAGGATGGATGGATGGACGGATGGACGGATGGACGGATGGACGGATGGATGGATGGATGGATGCATGGATGGATGGATGGATGGACGGTTGGATGGTTGGATGGATGGATGAATGGATGGATGGATGGACGGATGGATGGACGGACGGAGGGACAGATGGATGCATGGATGGTTGGATGGTTGGATGGATGGATGGATGGATGGATGGATGGATGGATGGATGGATGGATCTCTATTATATTTTTTATCCCTTTGATTCGGAGAAGAATGTGGCTTGCAGAAAAAAACAGGCGAGCCCTCTTTTCTCTAGATTCTCTATGTGTGAGACTTAGTGCTCTTACAGGCAGTTTAAAAGTCCTGATATGCACACTGAAATGAGATCAAGCCAGGACGCTACCAAGGCCCAGCCACCACCCACCCGGTTGGAAACAAACTTTAGTTTGTTTACAAAGTAGAGATGTGAGGTGAGTTAGTAATATCTATAATCACTGTTAAAATATACCCTGACTTTTCTCTAGATTCTCTAGCTGAAACTATTGATACAAAGCACTGTACTACACTGTATAGATAAACTGTGAGCAGCATTTAAAGTCTGTCTCTATGGAAGCAGACCCTAAAGGGGTAGTACTCCCTATGGGAACAAAAAGTAAGCAAATAGCAAGAATGGATTTGAGACTCACCCTCCTGTAGCTGGAGGGCAGCAGAGCAGCTACAGTTTCACTCAGACCCAGGAAGGATGGCCTCTTCTCTGGCTCGCTGTTCCAGCACTTCATCATCATCTCATACCTAAAAAGTGAAAAGAAAAACAGGCAACAGGCATCATCACAACATGTCCTGTACCTCTTTACGTTTCCATAAAGGCCTTATTTCAACAAACAGTTCTGAATTTGTACCCAAACACATTATTAAACTGAAGCCCACACAAAGAATTATATGAACCATCACTTACACGTCATGTGGTGCATGCTCTGGTTTGGACATCCTGTATCCACTCTTGATCTTGTTGTAGAAGCTTGAATCCACAACCATCCCAGGGTAGGGAGTCCCACCTGCATGCATACAAAGATTCTCATTAGTTGGCTTTTCCATCTACATGCCAGTGTATTCCTCTGGTAGGTGTTTGCAGAGGCTCACCTAAGGAGAATATCTCCCAGAGCAGGATGCCATAGGACCAAACATCACTGAGGGATGTGTAAAGGTTGTCAAAAATACTCTCTGGTGCCATCCACTTCACTGGTAGGAAAGTCTGTGAGATCACAGAGAGGAAATGTTCAATCAAGCAGACAACAATATGATGCAAAAGGATGGAAAGCTTTGTTTGAGAGCTAAATTGAGACTTACACTTCCTTTGGAGACGTAGTTGTTGTCATGCATGATATCCCGGGCCAGTCCAAAGTCACAGATCTTCACTATCTTTCCTTGAGAGAGTAGCACGTTTCTTGCAGCGAGGTCTCGATGCACACACTGCAGAAATTGAGAGTAAGAAAAGTCAATCAACATCTCAGTGCATAGGACATTTTAATTCTCAGCTCCAAACCAGCACATTTCGCTCCCAGGGCTTCAGCTTCTGCATCTATTTCTGCTCACATTTCATCTCAGCCGAGTTCATTCTTAATGTTGTTTCATTTCGCTTTATAAAGCATCGGTCTTTGTGTAAACATGCCAGTTGGAGGGATGGCTGTGACCACTGGATATTTAGGGATAATAACTATGAAGCGTCTGGCTGCAGTGTGTCCCTGCCTGCTAATTCTAGCCTTGGCGTTGCTGCTCCTAAATTCAGCCGCTGGCCTGTCTCCTGAGTGGGCTCAGAAGCCTTCGCAGGACCGCTTATCACAGAACTGCTGATCTCAGTCCCCTTTGGACTGCACCGACATCTTTAGACAGGATACCAAGAAAAATCCAGAAGCAGTGGGAAGCAGGAACTATGTGGTCTGTAAACCCCAGCAGTAATTCATGCAAAGTGGGTTTTCATTCATTGTCCCTCTCTGGACTAAATGTTGTTTAAGCCTGGCTCGGAGGCTGGAAACACATCGGAAAACTCAAGAGGAACAACACAACAAAATAACTTATCAATCCTGTAAAATTTTAACTGTTTTCTTTTATACTTTGGGAAGTTATCTTTTCAAATGAGCACATCAGTTTAACTGGTTGCAAGTCTAAATCTGATTTTAGAGATGTTTATAAGAACATGGCCCACCTCCTGCCCTACTTGGTTGGCTAATTCCTTCAGTAAACATTTTCTTAAAGTATTCATGGCCACAATCTCTCTGTCAAGTCGTCTTTAATACCTCATAATGGTCTTTTAGTAAAATATGGTTCCATTTAGAGTCAATCCACATTAAAGAAAGCTATGCTTAAGGACATAGCAATGGCTTATTGAAGATTTGCAACCATGGTGGGCTCTCAGCTACAACACAGACATAATGATGTGTATGGTTAGGAAAACATAGACCTATTTATGCACATGTCCAGTACTTGTTGTCCAAAAAGAGCTCAGAAGTAACCACCTACTTTTTCACCCTGGTTGAGGAAGACATTTTCGTCCTTCAAGTCCTCCAAAGATGGTTTCTAAAATCCATTCTAGTATCAACATTTTCAATGCTTAATTTAGGCTAGCTACTCAAAAGCATCACAGCAGTATAATATTTGATTTGGTGCAAAAATAGACTTGGAAAATCCAGAAAAGGGCAAAGAATGACATGTTTTGAATTGTACACAGACCTTCTTTCTACATTTATCTTTATTGCGATGTTTATATTGTTGTATTATTGCTGTCAATTATGTAGCTTTTCTATATTTAGTCTTTCATGTAGTGTATACAGTGTTTATTGTCATCTGAAGGCCTTAGTATGCAAGGTCTGTAAGCATGTCCATGCTAACAGTGGGCTCTGCCAATCAGAGACACTGCTGTAAGACCCCAGGATTGTGGGTATTGTAGTTTTTTCACCCATGACTGTGAATCAGGCCCCCAGTCTGCAGCCACCACCTTTAGGTAAGTATTTACCAGCATCTTTCGGTGCAAGATTACAAGAGTTGACTTCCCTTCGCTTAGTAATATCATAGACTAATAGCTCTATTTTATCCGTCCATCAATTTTCTATACCGCTTATCCCGTTGGGGGTTGCAAGCGGGCTGGAGCCTATCCTAGCCATCATTGGGCGAGAAGCGGGGTACACACATATAAAGACAGACAACCAGGTATTTTCACATTCACACCTAAGGCCAATTTAGAGTCACCAATTAACCTAATGAGCATGTTTTTGGTGGTGGGAGGAAGCTGGAGAACATGGAGAGAACCACGCATGCACGGGGAGAACATGCAAACTCCACACAGAAAGGCCCTGACCGGGAAACAAACAAGGGACCTTCTTGCTGTGAGGCAACAGCACTAACCCCTGTGCCGCCGTGCAGCCCCAGGTCTATTTTAAATAGTGCTTAATATTTCCTTTGTTCAATGAAAAAAAAATCTCTGGTAAATGTAAGAACTATCATTCTGGCAATAGCAGAAGGTGCTGGTTAAGAAAACTTCACCCTCAGAAAGAAGAGTCAGAAGATAAGTATCTCATCTCCCATTGTTGTTGACAAAGCTGATCTCATAGACCCTGCCCCTTCCTGATTTTAACTGGTCAGTGAGAAAGAAGTGATACTGACAAGTGTGGCACCATTGCAGTTTAACTATTGAAAGCACTAAAACAGTGGCAATGAAAATCACCTTATACTGAGGGCATGTTTCTTCTCAGGATGCAAAAAATTCTGGACTATCTTGGTTTAGAAATGAAAATAAGTGATGCCAGTGGACGTAAACATGGCTGTAGCCCATGATATTGTCAAAAAAAAAAGGTTGATATCATATACAATTGTGTCTTCTAAAGGAGCATAAACCATTGTTTCACACTCATGTAGCTCATGGTAAGTCTACCTTGGATGGTTTTGACATTATGGCTAATAATCATAATGCTAAGGAAGAAATTAGTGGGGGTTTTACTTTCAGAACTACACTCAGCTGTATATGACCAAAATCTGCATTGCCAATCCTCATCCTATAATATCTATATGATGATGGCCAAAGTGCCAAACCCATGGCTTCAATGGCCATCCATGGCTGCTACTTTGACTTAGAGTGGATTTTTAAAAGACTGGAATTGCACTTTGTCATATTTGTCAAAATTAAGAGGTCAACTAGAAGAGGTCCAACAGCCTCCATATCAATGATCAACACCTACTGTAGCAGTCAGGCATTATTCTGTTGGTAAGTTGATTCATCCCTGGTGCTTGCATAATTGGACAAAGTCTGTAGTCTCATTCAATGTCCAAATCGAGCTGTTAACAACCCTGATGGCAGAGCAGAGCAGAAGCACCAAGCCAAAAAGCCTTCACTACTTACATTCTTGGAGGCCAGGAACTCCATGCCTTTGGCCACCTGGTAGGTAAAACTGAGCAGGTCGGTGGTGGACAGGCCCTCGTTCATGTCATCTGACAGCAGGTCATCCATCTCGCTCCCTGGTTCCAAAAACACACCGAGAAAATATACTTATGAGGATGCCATGATCATGTAAATAAAGTAAATATAGCTCTGGCTGCTCAAACCTGGCTTTTAGTAATGGCAGGGAGAAACCGGGCATTATTATACGCGTGCTGCAATTATCCTCTCTGTGTAATGACAGGGTTGTACCAGTGCTAAACTCTGACGAGGGTGGACCCCACCAACACTGACTCAAACACACCAAACACTAAAGCCAAGCAAACACACCAACAACCCAGAGAGAAAGCTGAGTGTGTGCCGCTCGCATGGGCCGTTTCACCATTAGGCAAAGGTAGGCAACTGTCTGGGGCCTCAAGATACAGTCACTATTGACAAAACATCAAGTTTTACAGCTATATTAATATATACTTAATAAGATAAAGCCTGATTTATGGCTTGATATATTAAAAATCACAGGCAAACTCCTGCTGGTTGTCTAAACGGCACAAAGAATGAACAATTCCTTGTCAACTCCACCTTCTTTCCAAGAGTTGCCAGTGTATTTCTGCAATTTAATCAACACTCTCTACCTCTCTGGGTTAACAATTACTGAGGATCATGATGTTTTTTTCTACTTTTTTGATTCTTACTATCATTAAAATAATAGAGAAATGACATTTGAAACATTTAAGAGTCTAAAAACTGTAAAAACCACATCATTAGCACCCTTTTTGTGACAGTGTGTTGAAGATTGCTTGTCATTTTTGAGAATTAAAACATAAATACTGGCCAATATTGTGTGTTTAAGACTAAAGTTTCTGTGGCTTCAAACAGGTTTCCATATAGTTTCAATCCTATAAAAGTTCTTCATTATTATGACGCCCGTTCAGCTGGAAATAACTGGATGTTTTTTGGCCCATATCATCCAGCCATAGATGAGGGTACATCCCTTTGTTCTCTGGCTTTGTTACCTGAAAAAGGTTACTTTATTTTGTTCCCATAATAATTTATTCTAGCTCATATCATTCCTTTTCCTTGGCTTCCAAATTGCTGGCCGCCCGTACCTTTCTGAGATGGCGGGTGGTCATAGTCGGACCTCTGGATGTAAGAGTACTTCGAGGCGTTGCTCATCTCCAGCATGGGGACGTACTGAGTGTTGTCAGCCTGCTTCATGTCCATGTAGTCTCCTTTACTCTCAAAGGACAGGATCACATAACTGTTTGGAAAGACAAGACAGGCACAGAGGAGAGACGCTGTGAGGACTTATTCACTACAGCTTATAAACTGTAGTCCACTGACCAGATTTACATTTGATGGCTGCAGCCATCAGATTTGTTTTTTGTTAAATATTAGATCATTATATGAATATTTTCAATTTTGCATCTCAAAATTCTCATTTAAACTTATGATTGTGACTTTATTCATGTTTTTACTTTCAAGATTCACAATTCAGAATTCTAAGTTATATTTTTACCTTTTAAATTTGTGGTTTTGACTTTCTGTCTCATTTATTTGCCTTTTAAAAACATTATTTTGCCTTTAAATTTTGTGCTTTAAACGTTTAAACTAATAAGTTTGACTTTTTATCTCAGACTTTGAGCCTTTAAACTTATCATTTTTTCTTTTTTTTCATCTCAGAATGATTTATTATCAGTGTTATTTATATTTTCTCATATTTTACTAACGGTGAAAATAAGGTTGAGTTTATTTTTAAGTGTTGAGCTTGGCCATTTTTACTCAGAGATTCCGCAGTAAAGGTGAAAAGGGATGCCCGTCTCTGTTCCGCAACGAGCAACTCACACAAAGGTGTAACTGAGCCGTGCACGCCCCAGCTTACACTCCCCGCCGTCCCGTTATTAGATGGCAGCCGCTGCCAGAGCTGCTGCTTTCAATGAAACACGAAACTCTGGATTTCTCGGTTCAAAACTTTGTATTTTCTAGATGAATTACGGGGAAAATACCATGAACATTCATTTTGATCGATTAGATCAATAGACTTTTTTCCTCCATGTTTCTGAGTTGGAGGTCTGAGCCCCAGACGCTGCTGTGAGCAGAGGTGTGTCTGTTCTCTCCTCTCCTGTACAGAGTGTGATCAGCTCTCTAACCTCGCAGTCCCTCCAGTTAATCCACATTATTCATTGTTTCATCCCCTGTTGCTCGATTAAACCACGCTGGTTTTTAAATCTCCCATTTATGGAGACAGCAGTGCACACTCGCCGTTGTGGAAAAGTCTGTTACAGCTCTGATACTACCTCTCGATCCAGATCAGAGGTCAGAGGGCGAGATCAACCCCACATTGCGGAACGGTCGCTTTCATACAGAATGGCGTTGCGGAAGGAAGGCGTAACAGACACATAAAAGAGAGGCAGTGTGAAAGTAGCTCTTGTAGGGCTCTTAGGTAAGGCCTAAATTCAGAATCCGCAATTGACTTTCACAATCTTGCCCTAAATAGTCCGGCTCCCAGGACTTTTCATCTGAGCAAATCTGGCCCCTGGACTCAATATGAGTTTGACACCCCTGGCCTAAGGAGTTAATAATAGAGAGAAACGCCAAGCATTTTTTAATCAAGTGTTTGCTACAGATGCTAACAGCTAAAAATTACCCATGCTAACTGCTGTTAACCCTCTAACAGCATCCACTGTGGATGAAAACTATGATAAGGCATTTTGAATATGAACTTATCAGTGACTTGGTGTTTTTCTCAAGGGTTTTGGGGGTAATTGTCATTGTGTTTTGATGTAGTCTTCACTCTGATCAAACTTGTTATGAGAAAGTTACGTTTGTTTATCATGCAGAAACGACGGGTTACTGATGGCAGTGACTCCCTGCTGCAGACGTGGCAGAATGACTGTTAACCCTGATGCTGACCGCGCTACACCTTCATGCAGGCGCATGTGACTTTGAACGCTGTGGTGCACATCTGAAATAAGGCTGCCCTGAAATGCTATTACATAAATGTACAGAGAAAAACCTTACAACTCCTATTTTCACTTGTTGGGAAGAGAGGTAAAAGATTATTACGTCATTGTGATGGGCAGTAAAGGTACATAATCTCATCATTAAATTTTCTAATTTTAATAGAATAAAAAAGCTGGAGTCACATATTCTTATATGTAGTAGGAAAATTCAGTCCAACAGCTTGATTGTTTTAATTTCATCAAGGTTTAGGCTATGCAGCACAATCTAAACCAGTCTAAACTGCCCCGGAGGCTCTGGTGAACACTGGTCTCCCTCCTGCCTGCTGCTTTAGGAAGATGTGGTCAAGGCGAACATGGTCGCCAGGATTAAATCATGTTATGGTCAGTTCGAGGTGTGGTCGCTTTGAGTCATCGTTTACCACAGAGCAGAGAGAGGGAACGAGAGGGCTGCTGTTTCACCATGAACGTCTGGGCGGACAGAATTAACAGGTACCTCACATCCAATGACATTAGGCTGAAAGCTGAGACCACTTCACAGTGAGATTTGATTTGGTAAAGACGCCAGACAATCTCCTCAGCCGAAAACAGCGATAGAGTTACCAATTAGGGATAGGAGGGAATGTGAGACAACTGTGCAAATTATTCTTTTAATGTTGTGAGCATTTTGGAGGGGCAAAAAGGGGAATGTTTTTCCACATTGTTCAACAATAAATGGGATTTGACTACAAGAAAAATGTGCAAAAGTGTGGAAACATGTACCTCCTGCTGCTCTCGTCTGCTGGGTTGATTCCAAAGATATCCAGCTCCTTTTTACTCTTCTCTGGGTTCAGGCTGAGGAAGTTCTCCCGGTTCTTGTGCAGGTAGTTGACCAGGTCTCCGTAGAAGCAGTACTCTGTGATTATGTAGATGGGGCCTGAGGAGAACACAGCAGATAGAGTTGTGCATCGGCGTCAGTCTGCAGGCTAATCTTATCAGAGAGCTCGTAAAGGCTAAAAGCACAGCCAAGAGGGCAAGTCTGCACTTTCTCATAAAAAGCCTGTTAAAATACCACACCCACCACGAGCCGAGGCATGGCTGTGGATCTTTTACTGACCCATGGTGATGAAAACGTGCACAAATCTGCATAAGTGCGTGTTTTTGGCAGGAAAAACGTGGGCGTTAATGTGTGCCCTACTTTAAGAAGTGGTGACTTAATTGCAAGAGAAAAACAGCCATGGTAAAGTGCACTGTTGTTGAGTGCGTGCACTATTTACCTGACTTGGTGCATGCTCCCAGCAGGTTGACGATGTTGAGATGTGGTCCGAGATGAGTCATGATCTTTAGCTCAGACATCAGGGCCTGTTTCTCACTGGAGCGAGCTGTGGCTGCAAGAAGGGACAAGAGTTGTGAAAATCAAAGCCAGAAAAACAACAAAGCATGCATTCAGCCAAGGCCTCTTTATACTTCACTTAAAGAGCTTTCTTTTACACAAGAATTCCTACATTCAACTTTTGAATGATGTTTTTGATCACTCAGTTTTTACAGGGTAGAAAAGGTGACCTGCTGATCAAACTTTTGCATCATCTGCAGTATTTTTGGCACAACAGAGACACTCACGTTTCAGCATTTTCACTGCCACCTTCATGACTGGCTGGGAGCGGCTCAGTCCGTAGGCGGTGCCTTCCACCACCTTCCCAAAGGCTCCGGATCCCAAAATACGACCTGAGACAGACACAGGAGATCCATTATCAACAAAGGACGACACAAACACAACCAGGCCTTTGCTTTCTCATCTGTGACTCCCTCAGTGGCTGAATATCCTCTGATCGCTGAGTCAAACCAAACCCAGCCAGATAACTCCCCCGCTGCCAATAGCAGATTATCTTATAAGAGCCTCACTTCAAAGACAGAATGAGACATCCTGAGCAGAACATCTCTGCAGGGAGACCCAGGACTACAGCTTTACAACTCTGATTATTTTGTTCTGCTCACCCAGGACCAGTCTGTCACGGGGGAACTCCCATCGGGAGTCATAGGGAAGCTGCATGGGATCCACGTAGATGTACTCATGACCGTCTGGGCTGACAGACTCAATGACCCTCCAGCGGATCTCGTACCGGGGTTTCTGGAGGACAAAAGACATGAAAATATGCATCAATTTTCAGCTGATGGTTGGAGACTAGGCATGTACTGAACTCATATTCAACTTCTGGAACAATATTTTTGAAAGGAATCATGCAAAGTCTACCAACATGTTTGATTCGTTTTCTAAGCCTGGTGAACTTTGACACCCAAAATAACATTGCCACTGAAAGGATAAGCCTTTAACTGAGCAAAACAGAAAACTATGGACAGTTTTTCCCTATACAAAGATAAGACTTGATTTAAAAGAGTGAAAATTACTGTTTTTCCAAAACTTATGAACCCGAGACACAAAAGCAACACGTGAGAGAGTGAACAATGTGTGTATGAATGATGCCATCAGTACCTGCTTCCAAATAACAACCAACACAATGAGTGAGATGATGACAATGACGAGCAGCACCAGCACAGCCGCGGCTACAGTCAGCTCGGGGTGGGGGCCTGCGTGAGGGGAGAGGCAGCGTCACACATGTTAGATGGAGTAACAATGATCACAACATGAGTGTGCATGATAAGGAAGTGCTGCTTCAGAAATCCTGTCTGTTTGAGCCAGAGGAGAGTTAAATCCATAGGGGGGCAGATTACTGGAACCAGAAGGTATGCTGGGAGATAAAGGAGTGGGTGTTGGGGGAGGATGGGGGTTTGAAGCTCATCTGGAGGAAGCAAATGGCCTAACGATCTCTGTCAGAATAGAGCCCCTTCCTCTTTGCTGCATCACAGCCCCCCCCCCAGTCAGCTGTTCCAAAAGGAACCCATCATCTGACAGCTGCTGAAACACCAACAACACTGGGAACAATCGCTTTTACTCATCCTGCAACGCTCTGAGTGTCAGAGAAGGAACCAAAGAGTAGCCTAAGTGTTAAACAACAACAGTTTAAAGCTCAGACATGAGGAAACAATCACGCTCTCACCATTGGACACCAGTTTGACCTCCCTGCTCACGGCCGCCATCTCGTTCCTGGCGAGGCAGCGCACGGCCAGTGTGTTCTCCAGGTGACCAAACATGACCTGGCTCTCCAGGTTGTTGTCCTCATCCATATGAGAGTCCACGGTGATCTCAGTGGAGTTGGCGGGGAGGGGCACCCAGGAGGAGGTGTCATTGGCACAACTGCAGAGAAACAAAGGAAGAGGGATTCACAGACGGTCAACGATAGCATGAGTGGAGGTGGTGTGCAGAAATATTCATGTGGATTTTATTAAAGAGTGCTTGAATAGAATTCCTCATCAACACTGAATGAAATGCATGCAGTGTTAGCTCCGTTACAATCCTGTTACAATCCTGACAAAAAAGCTGAGACATGTACCCCTACTGAAGGGGTTTCAGGGCCTTTTATTTGGGATACAACTGCTCTGTGTCCTTGCACATGCTGCATGCATTATCAGACCATCTTTTTAACTCAGTGGTTTAACAAGAACATCACATTTGACACATTAATTTTTCAGTTTCACAGCAAGGATAATAAAAATCCTTGCTGCACCCAGTATTGGTAAATGGTTTGTTGGAACTATCAATGGCAGACAAACTTCTGCAAACTGTCTCCATTGCACAAATACAGAATATTTGTGCAAATTAGATAGTGTGCAGGTGTTAGCTTGTGATTTCTGATGAAGTTATTCCTCCTCTAAGCCCCTGTCTCGTGACAGAGATGTAGTTTTTAAGGCTTAATAATACCCATCATTCAACTGTATCATTTAAAAACATGTCCAAAAGTAAAACACATATTCAAATGTTGACAGCCCTTGGGTTTCACAGCTTTAGTCTGAATCATGCATCAGTTTTAACCATGTTGCAATATTACCCAAAGTTAGCTCTGCAATCCCACGGGGAGATTTACAAGCAGGCCTAAAATGTTTTGTGATGCATGAGGAAAATGCTCTAATTGGTTGGAATTTCTTCCTGGAAACAAAGAAGAGTTGACTCCAGCCTGGCTGTTGCAGCTCCAAAGAAACTTTCTAATAAACATCACAGATTAATGCTGGCTTTGCCACTGCTATAGAGCAGCAGTTCTCAGCTGATGGGTTAGGACCCAAAAGTGGGTTGGGAAGCCATTTTCAGTGGATCTTGAAAGTGTCTTTCAAGTGTTTCTCAATATTTCAACACTTTTATGTCCTTTTATTGTAATGACAAAGATGCTTTTCTCAGGATAATGAGGTAATTCCTCAAGATCTCTGGACAATTGGCAAATTTGTCATGGGAACATCGGGTGTAAAACATGTTTGTTATGCCATGAGGTTTTTCAGTCGTATATTTGATTCTGATCAAAGATCCAAACTGCAGCAGTTCATTAAACAAACATGCTTTGTAGAAAGTCTTTGGAAATTTGGGCTGCAATTTGGCATTAAAGAGACTAGTGGGTCCTGAGGCTAGACCAGTTGAGAACCACTGCTCTAGAGAGATAAATGGCTGCAGGCGATGATACAAGAAGTCACATCTACTTGCTGACATTTGAAAATATCAGAGATCCATTTCCTCATTCCTGTCCCTCTCAGTGGCTGAACAAATGCAAAAATTCCCCATACTCTGCCTCAGTTGATTCAGCGGCCATAGTTTCCATCCCTCTGGTGTCTCCTGTCTTTCTAGCAATAACTGCATTATAGCCAGCTGTTAAGAAATATTTAGCAGCACCTACTCCAACATACTATGCTCAATTTCATTTGTCAGGGTTTCCAGTAAACAAACAAGCAGAAAATGTGGCAGTGGGACTGGGAACATGCTTAGAAATAGCACTGATGAGTAGTGTTTCGGAGTGTTGCAGAGCAACATGGACACACCAGCGCACAAGCATGTAGTGCACTCAGTCCAGCTTCTCTCACAGCAGTGCTCAACACCATCAGCTGCAGATAATCAGTCCATAAACAATCCTTTTCATTGCCAGAGCAAAGTGAGCTTACTGTTTGATGTTCTTGCAGATGAACCACTCCACTACAGGCATGGGCTGCCCCCGGGAGATGCACACCACAGACTGCCCCGAGGCCGAGCCGTGGTGGATGTCCATCAGGTCCACGATGACTGCAGGCACTGTGACACAGCGAAGGAAAGTGCGTAAACACGTGAGAAAGAGACAGACTGTAAGTGGGGTAAACGTTAATAAAGGTAATGAAGGGCTTGAAGCATTCCTCCCTCTGACCTTTGACCTCCAGCATCAATCCTACACTGCTCCTCTGGTCTCCATTCTCCACGCGCATGGTGTAGTTCCCGCTGTCCTCCTCCTTGGCCCGGATCAGGGTGAGAACGCTCATGTAGCTGCACAAACAGACGCACCAGTTAACAGGCGTAATGACAGGTCAGCCTAATGTGTGGGAATGTTAACTTGTCATTAGCTCTGCAGACTCACCTGGTCTCACTGAGCTGCCGCAGGCTGGTGGAGATCTCCGCCGTCACATCGTTCAGCGGGACACCGTCTTTCAGCCAGGTAACCTGAGCGTTTGGAAAGGCGCTGATCAGAGCTTTGAACTCACGGACCTCATCCAGCTCTGCAGATTCATACTCTTTAAACTCTGGCCGGATGGACAGAAACTCCCCAGCTGAAGAAGAGCAGGACAGAAATCAGCAATCATTCAACACCACAGAAAACAAACAAATGTATAACTAAACCGATCAACAGCTTCCTTACCATAAACCTGGATAGCTAGCTGCTTCGTTTGACTCTCGTTACTGATGATATCTGTAATGGAGCACGAGTAGATGCCGCTGTCTTTACTTGAAGCCTGAGGGATTGTGAGCGTGTAGAGGATCTCCTGGTCCCTCTTGTTTTCATGCACCGTTTTGACAGCACGATTGGCCTACAAACACAGAAACATTTTATTTTGAGCTTTGAAGCCCTTAGCATGATTACATTTGAGTCATGTGATGAGGACTCACCAGTTTGCCAGGATATTTCCAGTGGTCTTCCAGGATCTCAGACCCCCGAGCGAGACAGGTGACAGTGAGGGTTTCTCCCACGAACAGAGCAGTGCGTTTGGCCGTCAGCTCAACATGCAAGGCTGCACCACCTGATAAACAATAAGTTATAAAGAATAAATGACTTATTAAAAACTCTTTTAAGGCTGTTTCATCAGTAAAATATGATCCAATGCAACCAGCTATTAAATAATTATGCTGAGGTTAAGTTAAAAGCTAAGTCCATTGTTTGTTTTTTGATATTTTCCTGGAACAAGCATTCTGTCATTACAGTTGATTTATTTGATTGATCATAAGCAATCCAACATGTTTTCTCATAGTGTACGCATTTTAATACCTTTCAATATGTTTTCAAGCAAAATTATCTCTGTTATATACCACCAACAAAGTCTAATTCTTTTTCTTAGGTTTTTATCTCAAAACTGCTGCAGAGAGAGAGAGCTCACTGTCTGAACTGCACAAAGTCAAAGGCAAAACTTCAGTACTGAAATGTGCAGGAAGAAATTTTCCTGTGAAATTTAAAACTTTGCCTGTGATTTTTAAAACTGACCATCATTGTGTCTCTAAGACTTCTATTTTTGTCGCCATGGTATAAAAACATGCATCAATATGATTAAGCTTGCACGTGAGCACATACCTGTCCAGCCGTGGACAATGTATTCCCCGCTGTAGTGCACCTCTCCATTTATGAGGGCCTTGCAGACATACGTTCCAGCTGTGAACACTCCCAGAGCACCCCTCTTGCTGTCATAAACACTGGGCACAGGCTCCAGCGTGTCAACGTTAACCAGGGTCACATTAGCGCTGGGATCAGACACCCGACACTGGATCTCCATCTCCTCGTGGTCGGAGAGGACGTGGTTCCCAAAAGGTACCGGAGATGGTACAAAGGGAACATCAGGATCTAAAAAAGAGTCAGATAAGTGTCCCGGACCAGGTAATACATTTTTTAAAAGACCACAAAGCTTCTGTGTGCTCAGTACCTGGCACATAGATGTAGATGCTACTATCCTCTCCCTCGTCCGTGTCGTTCCTGCTGTAGAAGCAGATGTAGTAGCCTGTGTGCATGGCGGTGGCATTGTCTACAGTGATGGTGGTGACAAACAGGCCACTGTTATCCTCCTGGGTCTTCTCAGGGACATCCAGTGGGGTCTCCCAGGCCAGCTTAGCCTCTCCCCGACAGGTCAGGGTGAACGGAGTATGGAGGGGAACCACAAGCTCCTCCACCTGAGGTAGAAGCACCGGAGCCGAGGACGGGGGGAACATCGCTGAAGTGGGGGCTGAAAGAAAGAAAGAAATATAAGCATTCATTGATCAAAACTTATCCAGCCACCCATCCATCCATCCATCCATCCATCCATCCATCCATCCATCTATCCATCCATCTGTCAACTTGGCCCCCTGTCCTTCTATTCATCCATTAACCATCCAAGCTTTCTTTCTGTCCTTCCATCTTTCCTCCTGTACCTTCATTTAATCATTCATGTCCTCGTCTGTCAACCCATCCATCCATCCATCCATCCATTAATACAACCATATAGCCATTCATCATCCATTAATCCAATAATCCAATAATCAATCCATCCATCCGTCCATCCATCCATCCATCCATCCACCCATCCATCCATCCACCCATCCATACATCCACCCATCCATACATCCATCCATCATCCATCCATCCATCCATCCATCCATCCTACCTTTTACTTTGAGGCTAAAGGAGAACTGAGCAGTGCGAGAGCCACTGACTGCAGTGATGGTGTAATTCCCATCATCTTTGAACAGTGGTTGCCTAAACGTCAAAATACTTTGATACCTGAGAGAAGAAAACACACATTATTTGATATAAACTTTTGTGTAATTGTAGTATGCTACATAGGTGAAAAATGCCTTATCTGTGTTACCAGAGAGTTACATCAAAAAACTGATGCTATGGTTTTTCTGTCAGTTCACTGCAAGGACTCAAAACTTAGCAAATGGCCCTCAAATGGAATAATACAATCATGAAGTTGTGAAATTGTAAAGTTGTGTTGTCGCATTAACAAATAAGGCTGCCAATGCTTTGCAACGGCAACATGTACAATGTACCAAGCAAAAATAAGGCCTACACGGCTAGTAAAAAGTACAAAAATAGCTGCTGTTGCAGCAAGACATCAAATTTCTTGATAATGATTGTGATTTTTTTCCACTTCTGTGAGAGATTAAATTGGAGTTTCTGCAGTGTGTTAAACTGGACTGTGCATGTTGTTAGCTTAGATTAGCGTAACGTCTGGAAACGAGAGAAACCAGCTGGCACTTTGTAAAAGGAAATAATACAAATCCAAATATTAAACCTTGAGCCGTCTGATACCTTTATTTGCTTAGAGAGAAAAAGAAGAAATGAGATGTAACATGCTAATTTTGCAAGCTTATGAGTTGCTGGAAGCCAGATATTGTTACTCTTGGACAAGGTGGCTTTATCTTTCCCTTCCAAGTAAAGGTAAGCTGGCTACAAACAGATATTTCCTTCTCTTTCAATTCTTGGCGAGAGAACGCTTCAAAATATTTTCTGAAACTTAACTGGCAGAATTGAAACTAAAAGTAATAATCCCAGTTTCTATCCTCACCTATTGCCTTCAGTGTGGCTGGTTTTGGTGAGGACGTAGTAGTTCTCTGGAATGGGTTTCCCATCTTTCAGCCACATCACTTTAGGGGCCGGGTAGCCAGTAATAAAGATGGTGAACTCAGTCTCCTCCAAAAGGCTGACGAACTCTGTTGCTAAGATCCCGCTGTGATCCAGGGCCACGTAGGAGTTGTCGTCTGAAAACAGAATCAGAGAAGAAGAAATGAATAAGCAGGTTTGTCGTGAATGGAAATGGGCGAAGGCAAAGACTGAGATGAATGGAAAGTAAATGAGGTGAAATGAAGGCCTGACACACATCTGTTAAAGCCATCCTATAAAACACAGCAGCTGATGTTGAAAGCAGAGGTGAAGCTTTACGGACAGATGGTGGAAAATGACTTCCACACACCACTGAAAGCACTTAGTGCACATAACGAATGTAAGACGAGGACAGGTTTATCAAAATGAGGACTCAGATGTTGAATTTAGGTTTATTGAATTGAAGGTGCATGGGACTTCAGTTTGTCTTGACGTTTTTTAGTGAAAGAAGCAAATTGAGCTTTTTACAGGGTAGACATGTTCAAATTTAAAATCTAACAGTTGTTCGTAAAAAGGTGTATTGTTTAAAATTTATGTAATAGTTGACCATACTGACTGGCTTCTTGCAGACAAGGGTTTACTTGCAGTATGTCTCTCACAACAATGGACAGCACTACTGGGTTGATATGAAGTCACTATGAAATTTAGTTATTACATTCTAGGTGATTTTTGGAGCTATTAAAGGAACAGAAGGTAACATTAGACTTAATCTACCAATACAAAACGTCACTAGCTGGGTTTCCATTACAGTTTTTCGCAAAATAAAAGCGGTATTTCTTAAATTTCGACTAAGTACAATTGCACTCTGAATGTGTTTCCTCTGAAGGAAGTTTTTGGCATGAACCTCGTAATTCTTGCAAAATCTCATCTCACGAGACTCTGCTGCAAGGAAGCTGGATGCTCAAAACCTGTTGCGTATTCGTGCGTTTATGCTTTCATCTACTGCGGTTGCCTTGATAATTTTGAACAAAAGACGACAGACGACAGTATAGAGTCCGTATGTCTGGCAAAAGCCACGTATAAGAATATTAGTTAACCTGACACACCTTTCCCAAACACTCTGCACTGACTAACATGAGCATGAGGACATTTGGTACATCTGTTCTAAATTAAAAGTTGTTTTAGAAAATGCTGTTTTATGTTTCATATAATGAATTTTAGATATCGTATAATGGCATTTCAAGCTTTCTAAACTTTCCTTGTACAAAATGTGCACTACAAAGATGATCACAGTGAATTTGCAAGGCCGAATATGTGTTTAACACTGGTATCTAGTAACATGTCCTTTTTTGTCATCTAGGCAGGGGCAAAATGGTACGACGGAGTGTTTGGGCCACACGAAGAGAAATGAAAGACTTACTTTTTTTTTTTTTGACATTACGAGAATAAAGTCATAATATTACGAGAAAAAAGTTGTAATATAACGAGAATAAAATATTACAAGAAAGAAAGTCTGCCAGGGCACCGCCTCCGGTAAAATGAGCAATGTTGAGCATCTTGTAAAGCTATACTTTAGCATCAGTTTCACAAATAAAGAAATACTTCATCTTTTGGCACATCAGCATCAAATTATTATCAGAATCAGGAGAATACTCCGTCGTAGATCCGCGGTGCCAGGGCAGACTGTCTTTCTTGTAATATTTTATTCTCGTAATATAAAGACTTTATTCTTGTAATATTACGACTTTTTTCTCATAATATTACAAAGTTTTTTCTCGTAATGTCAAAAAAATCTTTTTTTTAATCTTTCATTTTTTTTTTTCTCTTCATGTGGCCCTAATACTCCGTCGTACAATGGATACTGTGATGTGCGTTAAACTTTTCTGGCAAGGTTTTATGACATGCTGGTCTGTCAATGTGCTTAATAATACCATTTTGAGGTAGAACTGTGAGCAAAAGATGTTGACACGAGGTTTTGCTGTTCAAATAAGGTAATTCATTTGGTAACAAAAGTCAACCTATTGCAAAATCTTTAAAACCGTGATAATGTTGCATACTGCAAAAGTATCTGGTTAAAACTCAATGACCTGTACAATGACAGAGCACTTCACAGTTCATTAAAAGATATAGAGACAACAATTTGAGTGGATAAAAACGTACCAAATACAGTTACAGCCACACTGCCGACTCTGACCTCCCCATTTATCTGGTTGGTAATTGAGCATTCGTAAGTGCCGCTGTCCTGGGAGGAGGTTTGTGTAACACTCAGGATGTAGATCACTCGGTCTGGAAGCGCGTGTTTCATCTGAACTGCACCCACAGCCTGTCAGAGGGGGATAAAAGTTTGAGGTTATAGGCATTGGAAATGAGGCAAAACTGGTACAATATTTGTATTTTCCATTTTGCAGGAACAACATATAAGAATGTGCCTGCGAGGCCTCTGTAGACTAATGGTTTAAACACTTGCTGGGGCCATAGAATATAAATCTCACCAGCTCCTTTTGTGTTTAACCTACAGCTCTTAAATTTGACACATATCTAGCTGACATGATTTAAACAGTTTGTTGTCATTTTCACAGTCATAACTCTGAGCATTGCCTTGTTAGTGCTACTTGAAGATGATTCACTTACTAAGATTTTTCCATTTTTGTATGTACAATGTATAAGAACGTGCTGCTGAGGGCTGATGGTTAAAACACTTGGTGGGCCCACAGGAGATAAATCAGGACTACAGAGCCTTTTAAAAGTCAGTAATTGCAACTGAGACCAAAACCAGGAGTGAAAACCTCTGTGTTCCTGCACTGAATGTTCCTGGAAAAATATTTAGAGGAATCCCATGCAGAAAAACAGACAACATGCTGCACAGATTAAGGACTGAAATTGAATGTAAACAAATGTAAATTGTTCTGATCCCTGCAGCCAACACTTCAAAAGCATTAAATGTTTATTTGGCTGTCCTGTGCAGACAGCATCTGTCCTACATGTCTGAGGTCATCGGGGTCAAAGGATTTACCATCCCTCTTTCTTCTTCGTTTGAACTACCTGCTCCCCTCCAGCCATTTGTCCTGAACTTTAACTTCCTCGTCTTAAACTGCAGCAGGAGACGTTTGGCTCATGTCTTCATAATGAAGACACAACATCCAGTCCTCCTTCCCCAACACATACTTTGTGACCACTAAGGGCCATCTTTAGAGCTATATTCCACTTGCTGCTGCTAGCTCCAAAACCATTACTCGCTAATTTAAGGCTCAGTGCTGCCAGGGAGGAAATGACATGGAAATATGACAGAGAGGTTGAAGGAAACAGGGCAAGAAGCAGATTATGGATGAAACCAAAGAGAACACTAAATTTAAATAAAAAAGGCATTTCTTCTTGCCTGTTTTTTCGGATGAAGCCACTGCTGCTGGAAGCCCGGTCCGGCTGGAGCGATACATGTGATGTTGAAAGGCTGCCTGGCTCTCACTGTCTCCTCGCTGCTTTTTACTTCCACGTCAAAGTCTTCCATGTCTGCGGGGGCTGCAGGGACCACCAGAGAGCGGATATCAACACCATCATCTCACAGGTCCAGAGATAGTGACAGTTTGATTACCATGAGCTCATCCATCATGAAGTGGTGGCTAAGTATGTTGTCATTACTCACTCACACACCTATTAAGTCATCTCCCCCTGTGATAATGACATAATATCATAGCTGTCATGCAGTGAGATCATCCTGCAGCCCTCTGACAGTAAACACACATGGGGAGAGATTCTTAATGTGCTGTTTTTTAACACCTTAAAAATCAAATAATTCAGTTCTGCAGTCCATCAGTGTTCAATACGTGACAGATTCAAATCTCACCATCTCCTTAACATTTTATCCTATAAGTCTAAAATTTTACATACTTTTAACTGACAAGATTTTAGACATTTGTTGTAATTTTTGAAGTTATATCATTTAACCATCGCCATGCAAGGGCCACTTAAAGATGCCATACAATGGATCAGTGTTCAATAATCCAGAATACTAAGGACAACATAAAATAAAATCCTACTGTCTCCTTAAGAGTTTGGCCTACAATTCTAAAATTTTAAGTACATATTATTGACATGACTTAAAAGGTTTTCTGTCATTTTTGAAGCTATAACACTGGGTATCGCTTTACAAGTGCCACTTATATATGACTCACCCAATTAATGAATTTTCTTATTTTGCTTTTGTGCTTGAAACAGTGTAGGTTGTGTTCAAGCCCTATGCCAAATTAGCATGTTTCCACATACCTTAAACCGTTGTCCCAAAAAAACACTTTAAAAATCTGATGGTTCAGCCATGCAATAGATTAGTGTCCAGCATTTTGGGATACCAGTGAAATCATGAAATAAAATCTCCCCATCTCCCTGAAAGTTTAGCCTGTAGGTCTAAAAATTTGCATACATGCTATTGACATGTTTTTAAATGCTTGTTGTAATTTTTGAAGGTATACCATTGCGCGTCGGCTTGCCAGTGCCACTTAGGCCCTGTCCACACGAAGACAAGAACGCTATATATTGCCGTTTTGTTTTGAAAAAGTTTTCCATAAAGACGGGATCATTTCAGGAAATATCCGCATAAGCATGGAACCACTGAAACGACTGAAAATGTTGTAGTGTGTATGCCAAGCCTGTATGTGGCGCTGTATTGCTGCCACGGAAATGGACCAAAAGAGTGAAGAAGATCACAGAAAACTGACACAAACTTTCTTCTAGTTGCCCTTCTGGTTGTCCTCTGCGTTGGATTTAATGGATGATATGGTGTATGTGTTTTGCGGTGGTGGTAAAGGAGCAACAGATTTTGCTGTAAAAGCCATAATAAGCTCAGTAGCTTCTGCAGCACGAACACAACCCTGTAATCCACCGTTGTTGTTTTGGTCAGATTCACGCAGGCGCCATAAGAGAGCTATGCTATGTGTGACATAATCATTTCAACAAAGATGCGGATAGCCATCCACACGGAGACAAAACAGTAGTCGTTTACGGATTTATGCACTCTGGGACCTGTTTTCAAAAAGTATCGTTTACAGTCACCCAAAATGCCGTGTGGATGAAACCCCAATACGACAAAAAGATTTTGCGTATACTCCTGAATTCGTCTCTGTGTGGACGGGGCCTTAGAGAGGACTGGACTGCATAAGTGGTGAAACAGAATAGGTTGTGTTTCAGCTCCACGGTAAATCTTCCACTAATGTTTCTTTCTGTGCAGTTTTCCTTGTACTTTTATAAACACGCTAAAAATCCATTGGCTTAGTCGTGCATTGGATCAATGTCCAATAACAGAGGATACTTGACACCACAAAATAAAATCTCACCATCTCCATTAGAGTTCGGCCTATAGGTCTCCAATTTAACACAAGTGTAGATGACATGATTTTAAAAGTTTAAGGTTCTTTACATAGTTTTAGCTTTGAGTATTGCTTTGCTAGTGCTATTAAAGATCATTAAGTGACATACCACATTTTCATTTGTTTCCCTTGAGTTTAACAGAACACATTTGTGTTTAATCTTTGTAATTAAGGGGTCTGTTTTCACAAACTAGAGCAAGTTCCCTTTGAAATGAGTCTAGAAGCATGCACTCTGCAATTCGTTTGTTATAAGCTCTTTTTTGGAGTTTGCTAATAAGGTTAACTTTTCAAGAAAATTAAGATTTTAAATCAGCTGAATGAGAGCTTTTGCAAAGCTGTCCTAGATGATTCTTGTTCAGTCAAATGTACTTATTCCAAAAGATTGACAGAGAATCTGGCATGGACCCAGCATTATTAATCTATAGTTTGAATCAACATATTTCTTTTTATCAAAACTCTCTTCAGCCTCTGAACTAACAATGGTCTCTGTGTGCGTGTAAATGCTGACTCACCCTCAGTCTCAACGGTATAAACCACACTTCTGATTGTCTCTCCATTAACCACAGTTTCACACTGGTACTGTCCAGGCATCAGGCTGCCAAAGAAGCCCATTTTGCTGTCATAGTATGCCTGCATTTCTTCTCCTCCTGGAACGCTCCTCAGAACAACATGAGTGTTTGGGTCAGACACTCTGCAGGAGATGAGGACACCGGGATCGTCCATGGGGACGACCAGGTTCTCAGGCATCTCAGGGACAAACGGAGCCTGCAGATCTGGTGAAAAAGAAAAGCAACATTATGATCCATTGTGTTTCTTTCTCTCTCTTAAACCTAATGTCATAATTCCTCTTTTTTAACAGTTTCAATGTTAGATTCCTTGGAAAAATTCAAATTAATAGTGACATATGTATACTTTTGCAGTAAATATGTGAAACAGGACAGTTTCTGGTGTTCTTTTTGTCATTTCTAGTCTAAATGAAGAGTTTTGGGTGTTTTCTTTACTGTTTGCTGGTTATTGGAATCAGTCTGAAGATTTTATTCATGACCTTTTTTCACAAATGTGGTACATTTAACGGACTAAAAGTTCACTGATAGGTCAAGATTGTTGAAAAATCCATGCCAGCACTACTACTGTGGTGAGTTTTAAATTACATCCTTTATTGACCTGGGACTGAGCTATCAGGTCTTTCTTTAGGGGTGGGTCTATTGACCCTTCAAGTACTGACAATCCTGATGTGACATCTCGGTTTGTGTATCCTTCAAGTTAGCAAAGGGCTGATTCAACGACCGGATATATAGCTGTCAAAAAGTAATGGCATCTTTCTTGTTCTGCAGTATTAGCATGCACTGCCGTTCTCATGCCATTGAGAGAAAAAACATCGAAGAAGAGGTATCCATCAGGATATATTTGATTGTTTTAAATGTGCAATGTAAAATTTCCTCACAGAGAATTCCCATGATTCTCTGCTCCATGTGTAAAACACACTCACCTGGAACAAAGACGTATATCCCAGCCTCGTTGTCTTCTGGCTCTCCCTCCTGGCTCTCGTAGGCACACATGTAGTAACCCGTGTGATCCACAGTGGCGTTGTAAATAAAAAGTGTGGCTGTTAAGAAACCAGGCAAAACAAAGGTGTTTTTGGGGAGGGGGTCGGCCCAGATTACGTTTCTCTTCCCGGTACAGCTGATGTTGAACACTGAGTTTGGCTGCAGAATGAACTCGTCCTGATTGGACACGATGGTTGGTGGTGAGAGCCCAGACGTCACTGAAAGACAGTTTTAGACATAAGATCCACTGACAGATTCAGAGGAAAAACTTTAATACTCTACTGCAAAATTACCTGAAACCAGCGCCACCAAGATTCCTCCAAAGACGACATACGCCTTTACTCCATCCATGGTGATGGATGTTCTGTCCTGCAAAGACACAAAAGTGAATTCAGTCAATTACTACAGCAAACACTTTGATTTTTCAGCCCTTTCTTTGATATGGAACCACTGTCTCTGCAGTTTGATAACAGAAGTATTTGATCAATAAATCCATTGCTTATTGGCTTCTTAATCTCCTGTCCAGCCCAAACTGAAGTTTGTGCAGTCAGACTGGCTCCTCTTGCTTAAATAATCCTCTTACTAAGCAGTTTCTAAATCCTACTCCTTTTATAAACACTTTTCAAATCCATTGTTTCAGTCATGAAATGGAAAATAACAACAAAGTAAAATCTCCACCTCTGTAAGATTTTGGCCAACATGTCTAAAGTTTTGCACTTTTAGTCCGTATCATGTTGATTGCAAATGACACCAATACGTTGACTAAGAGTTAAAAGAGTAGGTTACGTTCAAGCTCTCTACAAAATGAGCATGCATATCATTTATCCATCACTGACTGATTGCACTGCAAATGTCTTATCAGCCAATCACATGGCAGCAACCAGTGCTTTTAGGCTTAAGATATTCAGCCCCAGAAAGGTGATTCATGAGAAGTGCCATGGTTGTTGGTTGGCTTGCAAGCGTTCATGTCTCCTATGGCTGTTCTGACCCGACCGTGAATGTAGGAGCCTCAGTTAGGCTGGTCTTCTGCTGCTGCAGCCATACTCTTTAAGGTTTAGCATGGTAAGCATTCAGAAAGATGCTTTTCTGCGTTCCTCAGTTGCAACGGGTGCTTGATTGTTGCCTTTCTATCAACTCAAACTGCTCTGATCATTCTCTTCTGACCAGGGCTGGACTGGTAGTCTGGCATACAGGGCATTTTCCCAGTAGGCTGGCACACTTTGGGCCAGTATGATGCTATTAAGATTTTTTTTTAATAATAATGCTGTAATTTCTTACATACTTCTACTATTAAAAGGGTATTGTGTCCACCACATTACCAAGTAACATCAAGAGAGTCAGTGAAAAAAGAGTGAAGGCATGCCCTTTTTAATGTCTCAGATTTTTAACAGTCTGAGAGAACCATTTGGTAGACCGATTAAAAGGGATGAAGGAACATTTATGTCGTCATGTTCAAACCCTGAACCCAAACCCAAACCAGGAGTAAAGGGCTGGTTCTCACTAAAAAATGCCAGGGCATAATTCTCTTCCCAGTCCAGCACTGCCTCTGACCGATGCCATCAACAAATGGTCAATGGATTTAGGCATTTTTCTAGTCATCTGATCACTCAAAGTGATTTTTGTGACCATCATTATTAACTAATCCCATTCATACCTATCCATGTGCATTCAAACACCACCGACTCACCAGTCGGAGCAAACTGGGTTGAGTGTCTTACCAAGGACGCATCCAAATGTGAGTGCGAGGGCTAAGACTCAAAACCACCTCAACCCCCGATCGATAGTTGCCCCCAGGCTATGTTGGCCCAGAACTTCAGCTTAGTGGATGTTTTCTCTTTTTCTGACCATTCTCTGTAAACCCTAACGATGGTTGTGTGATATAATCCCAGTAGAAAAATGGTTTGAGAAATACAAAGACCAACACATCTGGCACTAACAACCTCGACTCGTTCAGTTAATCCTCTTTCTTCCTCTCTCTGATGCTCAGTTCAAACTTTGGCATGTTGTCTTCCCCATGTCTTCCCCATGTCTACACCTACACCTCATTTTAAATATTATTCCCCCAGAAATCCTTAAAATATGAAAACTTTTTTGCCATTTTCACCATTTTTTGCCACTTATTTTTTGCCGCCTATTTAAGCTACCTTTTGCCATCAAATACCCCTTTTCCATTTTTTTTTTTTTTTGGCCATTTTGCAACTTCTTTTTGCCAGTTTCATCCCATGTTTGCCACTTTTCCCCATTTTATGCCACTTTTTGCCCAGTTAAGCTACCTTTTGCCATTAAAAACCACTTGTTTCCTCTTTTTTAGCCCATTTTTGCCACTCTTGACTGCTTTTTTCCTTTTTAGTCACTTTTCACCCTTTTTTTGCCCTGTTTTTGCTACTTTTGGACCATTTAGGCTTCCTTTTGCCAGTAAATACCACTTGTTTCCTATTTTTTGCCCATTTTTGACAATTTTTTGCCACTTTTATCCCTTTTTTGCTATTTTTTTTGCCATTTTTTGCCCATTAGAGCAACCTGTTGCCATTAGATACCGCTTGTTTCCTTTTTTGCCCATTTTGGCCACTTGTTTTTGCCACTTTTATCCTGTTGTCACCCTTTTCCCCATTTCTTGCCCATTTAAGTAACCTCATGCCATTAAATACCACTTCTTTTTTGCCACTTTTTGCCCATTTAAGCTACATTTTGTCATTAAATACCACTTGTTTCCTTTTTTTTTGCCCATTGTTGCCACTCTTGACTACTTTTTTTTTTCATTTTAGTCACTTTTCTCTCTTCTTTGCCACGGTTTTTTCCATCTTTTAATAGTTTTTTTGCCACCTGTAACTATTTTTTTTATCACTTCTCACCCATTTTTGCTACTTTCTGACCCTTTTTAACATTTTCTCCCTATTTTTGTCCATTTTCATCCATTTTTGTTGCTTTTTGACCATTTTAGCCACCTTTAACTTATTTTTATTGCTACTTTAAGCTGTTTTTGCCGCTTTTCACCAAATAGATTGCGGCTCTTGGTATTTGTAACAACATGGCTCTTTGGTTGAGTAACACTGATTTAGCTAAAGAAGAACACCTAATGAAGCGATTGGTGATTGAATGTTCACTATCTAGAACAAGTCTGTCCAGCCTTTATGCATACCCCCCACACTGATTTACAGAGCAATCAGTGGGACCTGAAGGCAACATTTGTGGTCTCCCACATCACTTCAGAGCAGAAACGTGCGATTAATCACGGGACTGCATGAATTATTCACTGCAGAATGGAGGCTAAGACAACAAGGCTGTAAATTCCGAGGTGTGAAAGCATCCACGGGGTTGGAGCATAAAGTTGGCCAGTAGAGGGCGACACAGTCCACACTTTAAGCGCAATGAAGCCTCCGTGGATCTCATCCCATCATGTCGTTTTCCATCCCGCCTTTTTGAAAGTTTCTTTTGTCTTACTGAAGAAACGTTCATATTTTTCACAGCTTTAACCGGAAACCTTCCCACTAAGGCGCACAAAAAGGCATAGATTAACCCTCACCCTTGTTCAGTTCAATAAAGGGTGGGACAAAAGTCAAGAGGATGCCTAATTAAGACGTTCTCACGTTCAGCCCAGACTCTCCACAGCTCATCTTGTCGGGTTCAGCTTAGTCACGGAGCTCTGCAGACCCCTGGTCTCCCTAAATCACCTTCATCATCTGGGGCTACACAGTCCTCCATAGACCAGAGCTGAAAAGGCTAAATCATCCCCTCTCCAGGAGATATTAAACTTTTCAAAGCTTTCTACTCTGACCTGAGACCATCTTTCCTGTTCCTGTGGATCCTCTGCATCCACTGGATCTTCCATGCGCAGTTTCTAAGAACAATAAAACTTTTGGCCCCTGCATCGCTTCCTGTGGCTCATCCGAGACAGCCTAAACGATCCCTGGGCAACCTGGGTTTGTTTAACTCTATAATTAGAGCACCCACTCCGCACAAAACTACACAAGTGCGTGGGAAATCAGCTGACAAAACGCATAATCTGTTTTGACGTGTTTGTGCACACGCCTTGCCTGAAACATTGCAATGAGGGATTTTTTTTTGTCACGGATCCTGCAGCCGCTGCGCGTAAATCTGAGCGCGTAATTCTCAGACTCGACAAATGTGGCAGATAACAAATGCATCCTCGCTCTGCAGGGCTGCAAACATTTGAGCAACAGCTGATAAGGCTTGGCTCAACCTTCTGTCCCTGCGCGGAGGGCGAAGTGGACCAGCTCAGCTGTGCGTAAAAAGTTCCAAAAGTGTTGTTTCCTGCACTCCAAACATCAAGAACTTTCCACTTTTGTGTTCTCGCTTATAGTAATCCTGTGCAGAGTCCACTGGTGACACAGTGGTTAATGAGGAATGCGTCGTGGCTCCAGAAAACCCTCAGTTCTTCTTCCCCCCTCCTGAATCCGTCACACGGACTTTCATTCCAGCGCCTCCGGTGCAGATTTTCCATTTTAATTCCTCACATTCCGCGACCAGACGAAGAAAACAATGTGATGTACAATTTCCAATGTGTTTCCCATTAAGTGCCAAGCAGCGTCCCACAATGCTGCCCTCAGTCTTCGGGGTGACACCTCCAGCTGTGAGGCCGAACCAGAGCGCTTTTATCCAGCAGGGTCAGAGGCATCTCCCTGCGGTGAGACCATATGGTGGCAAAATCCCATGTTTGGAAAAATATGCATTTAAAGATGCAAAAAAACTTGAATGGAAGAGGCGCAATCCAGGGAAAGTTGAAGAGAAGTGTTGGAAATGGAAAAATCCAGGTGCGTAAAAACCAGTGTTCAGCATTTGGGGATATCTCAAACTAAAACCTCCCTATCTCCCTTAAAGTTTCACCCACAGGTATAAAAGTTTTCACTCATGTAGCTGTCATGATGTGGAGTATTGGCTGTGATTTCTAAAGTTATAGCACTAATAATAGTGCCACTCAAAGATAACTCGCTGAGCTGAGGAATTTCCTCTTTTACTGCAGAGCTGGATGTGTTTAAGCATCAAACTGGAGCTAGCTGCATTGAAAATAACTCCTTTGTAGTTCTTTTATCACACGCAAAATAAGGTCATATCTAGCAAGAAAATTTTCTTTTAGAAGGTCTTGATTCTGAGAAAATCTTGAGTACCTCTTGTTATAAAAACTTGAAAAATCCAGGTGCGTAAAAACCAGTGTTCAACATTTGGGGATACCTCAAACTAAAACCTCACTATCTCCTTTAAAGTTTCGCCCACAAGTATAAAAGTTTTCACTCATGTAGCTGCCATGATGTGGAATATTGGCTGTGATTTCTAAAGTTAGAGCACTGATAATAGTCCCACTCAAAGATAACTCATTGAGCTGAGGAATTTCCAATTTTACTGCAGAGCTGAGTTGGATGTGTTCAAGCTCTACAGTGAGTGAGCATCAAAACAGACTTCTGCAGCACTTACCATCACTTTAGATTGAAAAAAACCCCGCAATAAACTGTCAATAAGACCAAAAGAATGTGATTTTGTTTTAGATTCCCTTCAGATAATCGAAGAAAAAGCACCAAAAACTGTTCCAAAGGCTGAAAAAGTTGTTTCTTTTAGACTCCAATTACCTTTTTCTAATCCCCTCTTTATATTCCTTTGGTGTGAGTATATCCACAGTGAATTGTTGGCTCCAAAAAGCGCAGTGAGGGTCCTTTGCAGCGGCTGTAATCCTCAGAGCTGCGGCGCTGTGAGAGCATATGTGCGACCCTCTGTCCGCGTCCGCGACCGTCCTCACAACTGCGCTCCAACCAAGCGACCTGTAACTGATTCAATGTTACAGTCCACCCTCCTCCTCCTCCTCCTCTGAACCCCTCCTCCCTCCCAAAAATCATCTGGCTCAAAGTAAATAACTCTCAGGAAATGACACCCCCCTCCCTCCTAAGGCTGGACCCCCTTTTTTTCAAAGTAAGAGCCTTATTTTACGCAGAATATTCCGCCGAAACGAGAGGACAACTTCTGTTTCTGGCGCTTTTTTATTCGAGTCCGTGAACTTTTGGGGAGCAAAACAAGCTGGTGGATTTTTCTGGGGAACTTTTTCTGCATCTGTTAAAGTTTTGCTGCCTGATCCTTCTCTTCACGTTTCACCGCTAACAGTTTGGCGTATCTCTGTTTTTGCGCCATCAGAGCTGCTTTTCTGCAGGATGCACTCAGTGAATGGACGCATGCAACAGTCAGGCACAATGGACAGTGGCGCACGTGACGCATAGAGGGCGCTCCAACACCATCAAATCACAGAGAAACCCCCTCCCCTCACCCCCCGTCTGTGTTCTCTCACTGAGACTTACTCCTGTTCCACCCACTGACTCTAGGTACACTGTCAGTACATGAAAACTGGACATTAGAGGACTAGAACAGGATATTTAGTCATATTTATGGCTTTAAAAGTCAAAATTCTGAGACGTAGAGTCAAAAGATCCAAAGAAAAGCTGACAGTGATGTCTAAACTCTCTTAATCCTGATTTAATGTCTCTCATGTTGGTCTTCATGCCTCCAGAGGTGACGGTCAGGAGGCTGAGGCGTCTGCACACACACGGACTCTTCTCAGAGAACCGTCTCAAAAACTCTGAGCTTTTTTTCAAACTTTGCACTAAAGTCCTCTGTGAACTGGTTGGATTTTGGTGGTTGAAGGTCAAAGGTCAATGCCATCGAGCCTCATGTTCAACCCTTCCTTGTGAAGTCAAGAACGCTTTGAAGGATTTTCCTCAAACTTTGCAAACATGCCGCTCTGATTCAGGGACAGGCTGAATACATGTGGAGATACAGGGTCAAAGGTCAAAAGCCAATCCCACCTTCGTCTTTAGCTTCCACTCTTCTATCATCGTCCACTAACTGAGCAGCATGAGCCACAGTTAACTCATGATTGTGGTATTTAATCTCACATTAGATTATCATTTTTAATCTCATTATTATGAGATTTTATCCACAGCTGTGGTGTTTTAGTTTATGAGCTTGACTTTTATAATTATGATGTTTTACTTATATTTTTAGATTTTAATCTGAGTTTTCATCTAAAAATGTGTTTTTTGTCTCATAATAAAGATATTCTTAATCTCAGGTTTTGGGTTTCTTTTCTTTTAATTATAACATCTCAACTCAAATATTGACTTTTTATCTAATAATTATGAATTTTTAACCCCTAACTAGAGTCTTAGCGTATGATCATGACTTTTAACCCTTCATTATGAAATTTTACCTTTTACTTTGACTTTTAAACTGATAATTTTGATTTCTTACCTAGTAGTTTGGATTTTTATCTCATAATAAGGATTTCGTATCTCATATATATATACAATACAATAATAACTTTATTAATTGAATTATTTAATTTGAAATGTAAATATTTAATGTAATAAATATTTTTTAAATAATTATTTACTTAATAAAATTACTTAATAGAAATAATTAAATTAATTATTTAATTTAATTATAATTAATTTTATTAATTTTATTTATATTAATATGACTTAATAATTCAAATATTGTCTTTTAATCTAAAGATCATGAAGTTTTGTCCTGGTCTTTCAGTATTTGATTCTGATTTTAAACACAAATATGATATTCTGTCTTATTTTTTGACTTTAATCTAATTAGTAAGATTCTTAAACCATAAAATGGATATTTAAATCTCAGTATTTGGATTTCTTTTCTCATAAATTTGACTTAATTATTCAAAAATTGACTTTTAATCTCATGACTAAGCTGTTTTTCCTCCATTTTTAATCTTTTAATCTGATGATGTTCCTTTTTCTGATAATGGGGATGTTTCATCCTTCATTTTGTCTTTTCAACCATAATTCTGACATTTAATCCTGTAACTGATGCTTCATCTCAGAATTTTCAACTTTACTTTCATAATTATCTTCTGCGTCCTTTTTTTTAATCATAATTTGACTTTTGTGTTTTTACTGAGACGTTGGAGGCATTTATTCTGACCTTCAGTCTTACAGAAGAGTTCAGGGCTTTTTTCTTTCTCTGACTAAAACTTTTTTATTTCATCAGGGCTTTTACTGACTGGCACTGATGGGCTTCCGTATAAACACGAACATCCCTCTAACAGTTAGTCAGAGACATTTCACCATCAGCGCTTTTTTTCTTCTTCTTGTTCCACAGAAACAAACATCCTCATGTTTACGGGCTCACGTGCGTCAGCTGTTTACCGGGTCCTCACACAGCCGTTGGCTCCCCTGTCACCCCGGGGCGCTCCTGACGGCCGGCACAGGAGTAATGAGGCCCAGTGAATCAGCTTTCTGTGGGCACATAGTGGGGCATCAGCCTGGTGTCTGTGCGTGGAGCAGCAGAGCCCCGGGGCCCATGCTAACCCCCTAGACCCCCCCCCCCAACCCAGCTCTGGTGCAATTACTTCCACATGTTGCAGAAAGAACAGCGTCCTTGTTCTCCAAACAAAGGATCGTAACTTCGGAAGACCTTAAACCAGTTTGAGGTTCTGACTTCTGAGGGATTTGATCTCTTCGCCTCAAAAAGTCCTAAACTCTAAATTACAGGTAACCCAGAGCCCGAGGCTGACTGGAGGCCTTTAACGAGGGAAAATACACAAACAGACACTTTTAACAAAGGAAATATAGGATGTAATATGATCTACAGAAAAACCTTCATCAGTAAACTCAGGACAGCCTCTATGTTTCTGCTACGTTCACTTCCAACAAATCAAAAACTTCAACAAAAACTTTGTTTTTTTTTTCCTCCCCTCAGTGAAAGGTCATTAAAGTTGTTTTGTCCTGATAAAATGATGATGATTCCTCTCAGCATCACAGTCAGCATTTTAACACATCATCACTGCTGCACACACGCACTCACACACACAGACACACACCATCATTCCTCCTCCTCACTCTACCACTGCCTGTCCACCAGGGGGCGTTTGGAAATGAAGCCACGTGTGTTTAAATCAGATTTATTTACATTCTGATCAAAGGAGACGACTTCAACAGAAAATAATAAGATAAATAAGCACAAACTGAATAAACTGTGGCACAAATGCTGTCCTTCCTGTCAGAATCAGGCCAAAAAATCCAATATTAGAGGCACTCAGACACAACAAATGTACAGTATTTTCTTTTTGAGGTTGTTCTTTCACCTTTATCCACCTGTAGCACCTTGGAAAGTCTGTTTGTCCTCATAATCAGGGTTGTAGTCATGATAAAATGTGTATAAAACAAAAAACATGCAGCCTAATGCAGGGGTTCTCAATGTTGGGGTCGGGACCCCATTTAGGGTCGCCAGACACTGAGAGGGGGTCTCCAGATGCCTTAAAAAACTAACATTTTTGAATTACACTGTTGCCACTTTACACCAGTTTTGCCAAACTGTAACCCATTTTTATCCCTTTTCCCACCAATTATAGCATATTTTTGAAACTTAAAACCCATTTTTTGTCATTTTTAAATTTTTTCTGCCTGTTTTCTAATCCATATCTTGCAACTCTCTGCCAATTGTTGGCTCTGTTGACAAATTATAGCCACTGTTAACCCCTTTAACACTTTTTAAGCCACATTTTCACAATTTGAAAAGCCCATTTTTGCCAGTTTCTGACTGTTTCTGCCTCAGCTAACCACTTTTTTTCTGTCTGTTTTTGCCACTTCTAAACCAATCCTTGCCACATAAGCCAAATGTTGCTTTTGTTGACCCATAATTGCCACTATTGACCCCATTTTACCACTTTTTATACCCAAATTTTCTAATTTTAACCACATTTCCCTATCTGATATGCCCATTTCTGCCAACTTGACCAATTTCTGCCAATATATGCCTATTATTTTTTTTCTCAGTTAGCACTATTTTGCCAGTTTATATCGATTTCTCTTCCCATTTTACCTGATTTCCACCCATTTTTGCCAATTTAAAGCTTTTTCAGCCTTTACCACTTTTTATGCTCATTTTTTCCTCAGGGAATGCTTTTTTCCTGTTTACATCAATTTCATCCCATTTCACCAAATTCCCTCCTATTTATGCCACTTTTATGCCATTTCAGCATTTTTAATCCCCTTTTCCCACTTAAAATGCCAATTTTTGCCACTATTTTTGCCATTTTTTGGTTGTTTTTTGCCACTTTTATCCAATTTTTGCCATTTCTAACCCGTTTCTGCTACTTTTGAAATCTAATTGTACCACCTTTCCCACCGTTATTTGCCATTATTAATCCATTTTAGCTATTTTTAACATATTTTTAATTCTGTTTTGAACAAAAGGATTTACATTTTAAGAGGGCTTTTTCCTACACAAATGAATTTAAATGTATTTCTTTGATAAGCGTGATTAACAAACAGGTTAAGAGTAAAATACCACAGCTTAACTTTACAATGGACCATGACTTTGCTGACCCCCAGTTTGGCCCCAGAAAGCTCTCCCATGTCCCCCTAATGGGTGGCCTTGTCTCCACATGACTATTATAGTGTTCATGGCTGTGTTCAGCCACCTTCAGGTACAGTGGGGGTCCCCGGTCTCTGCCACCTTTATTTTGGGGGTCCGGCTGAAAAAGTTGAGAACCACTGGCCTGATGGATGTGCCAGGTTCTATCATCCATCTATAAACCCTCAACCAACCTTTAAACACTTTGATTTATTATGTGAAGAAGGGCCAAAAGTGAGTAAAATAGTGTCAAAAAGTATGATAAATAAGTCTCATGAGAAGACCATAACAAGCTCTAACCAGCAAAGCTGGAACACACGGGGTCCATTAAGATTAGCAAAAACATGGTCCGTGGTAAAGTTTAATTCTATCCTGAGCATTAATACTCAACACCTCCTGAGCTGGAGCGATGTAACGTGACTACTAGTTGATGTTGGACTCCATCCCCATGCCAGGACTTGAAAAAGTCGGGATGCTGATAAACAGGAAAAGAAAAGAGGGTGAATATGAACCCTGTAAGAGCATAAACTTTTCCTACC
Source organism: Cheilinus undulatus (assembly GCF_018320785.1). NCBI lineage: Eukaryota > Metazoa > Chordata > Actinopteri > Labriformes > Labridae > Cheilinus > Cheilinus undulatus. The sequence continues at coordinate 49,093,386 of NC_054871.1, read as the reverse complement.
TCTGCCTCAAAAGCAGACCTGAGTACGGCCCAGACAGCTGCTAGACAGGAGGCTAACACTTTTGTGTGTTGATGTAATATCTGATCTGCTCTAGAGACATGTTCAAATGTAAGGATGCTCCTACTTAAAGCTCTGATGCTCTTCTTAGAGCTGATGAAGTACTGCTGGCTATGTGGAGATTTAGATTTCAGAATGGGAATGTCCTTTTCCTCTCTGGCTTTGTTTCCTGTAAACGGATGCTTCAGAATACTCCGTTCACTGTTTCTGATTGCTTTAAGCTAAAAGGTGAAGAGTCTTATGTCAGTCTCTGCAGGGGATCTCCAAATGACTAAGACTTTACAGTAAGAGAGCAAGTCATATACTAGAGAAGTGCTTACCTAATGTATTACTCATGGTGCTGAATCTTTATAAATGATGAACCTTTGTTGCATCATTTCACCACATGATCTAAGACATGAGCAGTTCAGAGTTTAAAAATAATCAGTTAAAGAAGTAAAGGGAGGTTTGCTGCCATGTTCACATTTATAACAAATTTGTCCTGGTGTTTTGGTGCAAAAGCAACAGAACAGGAGTGGAACAAAAGGTCAAAAACTCATATACAACCAATTAAGTCAAAAATAAAATAAGATAAAATTAGATTAAATTAAATTAGATTAAATTAAAAGTTAAATAAAATGAAACCAAATTAAACTAAATAAATTTTAAAAAATTAAAAAAAAAATCCAAATTAAATTAAGGTAAATTAAAAATTAAATAAAACCAAATTAAATTAAATTAAATTAAAAATAATAATAATAATAAATTAAATTAAATTAAATCAAATTTTAAAAAATAAATTAAATTAAATTAGGTTAACAATAAAAGTAAATTTAAATGAATTAATATAACTTGAAGTTAAATAAAATAAAATTAACTTAAATTAAGTCAAAAATAAAATAAGATGAAATTAAATTAAATTAAATTAAATTAAATTAAAAGTTGAATAAAATAAAACACTATAAATAAAAAATAGAATCAAAGATAAAAAAAAATTAATAAAATGAAATAATATAAAAACAAATAAAATTAAATAGAATACACTGAAATAAAACATTTTACTTTATTTTATTTATTTGTTTTTTATTGAGTGATTCAAGACAGAACATTACAAGTGAGGGACAACACATTTGCAATTCAAACAATACAAAAAGTGGAAAAAAGACAAGACAGAGACAAGCAAGAACTTATAACACGATGATGTTTTAAATTTGAAAATTGAAATAAAATATATTAAAGTTAAATAATAAAATGTGCAATAAGTGGTTTGAAAGCTGCACGATGTGCAAGATGGCTTACAAATAGCTGAATAAATTTGCTGGTCACTTACAGGAGCATCTCAGTAAATCAGAATTTGTTTCAGTTTGTATTATATAGATTTATTACACACAGATGTATTTCAAGTGTTTATTTAGATTAATTATAATGCTTATGGCGTACAACTAATGAAACCCCAAAATTCAGCATCTCAGGAAATTAGAATATTAATCTAAAACAACATAAAGGGATTTTTAATGCAGAAATGTTGGACTAGTGAAAAATATGAACATGTACAGTACTCAATACTTGGTCTCGGCTCCTTCTGCATGAATTACTGCAGCAGTGTGGCGTGGCATGGAGGCGATCAGCCTGTGGCACTGCTCAGGTGTTATGAAGCCCAGGTTGCTCTGATAGTGGCCTTCAGCTCTTCTGCATTGTTGGGTCTGGTGTCTCACATCTTCCTCTTCACAGTACAGAGATCCTCTATGGGGTTCAGGTCAGGCCAGTTTGCCAGCCAATCAGGCAGGGATACCATGGTTCTTAGACCAGGTTTTGGTGCTTTTGGCAGTATGGGCAGGTGCCAAGTCCTGCTGGAAAATGAAATCAGCAGAGGGAAGCATGAAGTGTTCCAAAGCTTCCTGATAGACGGCTGTGTTGACCTTTGACCTGATAAAACACAGTGGACCAACACCAGCAGATGACATGGCAGCCTAAACCATCACTGACTGTGGAAACTACACTGGACCTCAAGACACATGGGTTCTGTGGCTCTCCTCTAATCCTCCAGACTCTGGGACCTTGATTTAAAAATGAAATGCTAAATTTACTTTCATCATCAAACGTTGTCTCTGGTTCAAGAGCGGCTTAACTAAAAAGAATGCAACAGTTGTAGTCCATGTCCTGGATCCGTCTGTGCACTGACTCCAGCTTTAGTCCACTCCATGTGAAGCTCCCTGAAACTCACAGTCTTCTCAAGGCTGTGGTTCTCCCTGTTGCTTGTGCTCCTTTTTGAGCTCCTTTTCCTTCCATTCATCTTTCTATGAATATGCTTGGATACAGCACTCTGTGAACAGCCATCTCTCTGTGGCTTACCCTCCTTGTGGAGGGTGCCAATGACTGTCTTCTGGACATCCGTCAAGTCTGCAGTCTTCCCCATGATTGTGTAGCCTACTGACCCAGACTGAGAGACCATTTAAAGGCTCGGGCACAGCGTCCTGACCTCAATCCCATCAGGCACCGTTGGGTCAGTGCCTGACCTCATAACTGCTCTGTAGAATGAATGGGCACAAAGTCCCACAGAAACACTCCAAGGTCTTGTGGAAAGCCTTCAAAGAAGTGAGGACTCCACATTGAAATGTCATCACAGTCCCTGTTGGTGTCAGGCGGACAAATACTTTTGTCCATATTGTTCACATTTGCAACATTTGGAAAAGTAGGACTTCTATTTTTGTTGTTGTGTTGTTGTGTTGTTGTTGTAGTGTTCATTTCATTTTAAGATAAAACATTTCATATGGAAAAGATCCAAAATTATCTTGCGGCCAATAAGCTTGACTGTGGCTCTCACAGTGAACTAGCATTTTACTCAGAATCAGGCCTGACATACATGATTCTGTCTTATCCTATGCCATTTAAAAATATGAGTAATATCACCCATCCTTACTACAGTCCATTATCATTGTTTCAGATGTGCATCAGCAGTGAAGTTCTGTAAATATGGCAACCAGGAGTTCAAACCTGGCTCCCAGAGTGTGCAGTATTCTCTGCCCTCAGGATTTAGAAGAAAGGTCGTCTAACTCCACATCTCTGCCCGCTCCGTCCATCGGCCCGGATGTGAAATATGGTCTAGATTTATCCGGGATGAAAACCCCATCTCCCCTCCAGTCCACTTCAGCTTCCTCAGCCTCTATCTCTCCACATGAGACAGCAGCTGCAGCCTCCTGAAAAGCGCTCTTATTAATTGTCTTTTGTCATGCGTAATTGCTGCTTTTTCAATGGTGGCCTGACGTCTTTGGAGTGGAGCCGTTAGTCGGTGCATTAGTAGGTATGTGCAGTCCCTTTATCTGAGGACTCTGGCCTGTGCTTTTCAGGAAAATCTGTTTAAAAAAAAGGAAAGTTATGAGATGTTTTAGGACACAGGTGTCAAACTCAAGGCCCGGGGGCCAAATGCGGCCTACGGTGCAGATCATTTCATATTTTAATTCAACGTGGATCATCCGAATGAGGTCTGCAGATTTCCTCCAGTATAAAAATGTAAATTTAACCTTAAAATTAAAAAAAACACCTTGTTAAGACATAAAAGTCTGAAAAAGTAGAGAGTAGAAATATTCAGGAATGAGGGAAAGAAATTAATTTGTGTTTTCATTTCATATTTTCATTTTGCATCCCAAGATTAGTCTAAACGGAGGATTTTAACTTTATATTTCATACTTTGAGCTTTAAATTCATAATTTTGACCATTTCTCTCATATTGTGAACTTTTAGTTTCACAATTTTTCATTTTAAATCATATTGTGACCTTTAAAACTCCTAACTTTGACTTTTTATCCCATATTTTCACTTTTTAACTCCTGATCTAGAATTTTATCTCATATTTTGAGCTTTTAAAGTCACTTTTTAGAATTTTATCTTCTATTTTGACCTTTTAAACTCTTGATTTTGTATTTTATCTCATATCTTGACCTTTAAACTCAGGATTGTAAGTCTTTATCTCATATTTTGTATTTTGACCTTTAGGACTTATGAAGTTGACTTTTTTTCTCACATTTTGAGCCTTTAACTCGTTTATTTATTTAATAACATTGATGCTTTGATATTTAATCATTTTTACTTTTTTTGTGTTTTTTTTTTTTTTTTTTTTTTTGAGAAATCTTAAATCATTTATCATCACTGTTTAATTTTCCCTATAAATCATTACCTGTGAAAACATGGCTGATAGTGTTTGGTTAAATCTCGACCCTGTTAGGTCCTCAGGTTAAACCTAAATTCAGATTTCCTCCCCTGCTGTGATTGATTTTGTCACCCCTGTTTTAGGAGATTATAATGTGACCTAAACCTTCAAACTGATCTTCCTGCGTTGGAAAGAAAGAATGGAGTTTGTTTCTTCTTGTTCAAAAACACCCCCTGCACATTAACCCTTTTAAACCTACGGGATTGCAGGTGCTTCCTTTAGCATATCCATTTTTTAACCGCGGGTAGAACTGTAACCAAATGAGATAGAGCAATAATTCTTTTAGCATATAAAACTAGAGTAATAACACTAACATACCACACATTCACTGTTCCAGAGTTCTGTCTCCTTCTAGAAATATCCTTCCTTCTTTTGCAGAAATGTAGTACAAAGCGCACACATCAAAAAAACAATAAAATATAATCCGGGCTTTAAATGTGTTGTTTTCTTGCAGATCATGAGTCGCACTTATTTATTATTTCAACGTGGTCTTCTGCAAAAATACGTATGCTGAAAATTTACTGGTTCACTTAGAGATTTGATTTCACTACCATAAATAGTTTATTTTTTTATAAAGATGTTGTCTTTTTTGCAAATTGAACACAATTTCATTTTAATTTCATTTTTGCCAGTTTATAAAGATGAGTGTTTTTCAAAAAAGGAGTTATAAAGACTCAAAATAATTTTTTTGTGGTTTTAAATGATCTTGTGCAGCTTTTTTACAATCACAGTTTTGAGGGATAGAGCTGTGACAGCTCTATAGTTAGGAAAATGTGTAAAAAAAAAAGCTTTTCGTTTTTCTTGTGATTTTTTAAAAACTCACAATATTATAAGTTAGCAAAATATTAGAAAATAAGACAAACTCTTAGACCTCTTTTTCTGCAGTATTTTGTGTAATTGTTTTTATTTAGTATGCAAATAGTTTGGAGAATTTGGTGTAAAAATGACCGTGAACAGGTACAGAAAAGTTTGGATTGGCTACAGCAGATTGCTTGAATCAGCAACTGTGAATAAAACTCATACGGCTGCAAAAACGTCAATTTTAGCATTTATTTATGTAATTATTTTATCCCAGATGCTGGAGTGTCTAGCTGTGCTTCAAGCATGCGCCATACTAGTAGACATGATTTTGCATGGATATGGGGACGGTGTCCGCTGAGCAGAACATGCTTGAAAATCACTGAAACTACCTTTATCCAGCCACCACTCTTTTGATTTATTTGGGCATCCATAAAGTCTCCTTTATTTTCTTCTTTGAATGTTCATCTCTTTAATTAAACTTTGCCAACTTCACTAAATGTTTCTGAGAAAAAGGCACTGATTAATTCTTACAACAAGGAAGTGAATGTGATAAAGGCTGTTAAATGGAGTGTCACCAGTACAACACCAGTTAAAGGGATATTTCACTGTTTTTGAAGTTGGGTTCTATTAAGCAGTGGTTCTCAACTGGTGGGTCAGGACCCAAAAGTGGGTTGCAGAGCTGTTGTTAGAGGGTCGTGAAGGTGTTTGAGGAGATAAGCTGCATCTAAAATCCATGACTATGAGGAGCCAAAGCCAAAATACATTCATACATTTCATTTTACCCTGTTTTTCCATGATGACATGATGAGATCTAAACCAATTTAACTCCTTTTCTGGGGAACACAGCACTGGATTTCTTGCTTAAATGTTTTAGTTCCTCAGAATTTCTACAAAACATCCAAAATGTGCGCCTTATAACAGGAGACAGAATAAAATACAATCTGTGCGTGCATTTCAGTTAAGAGTTTCTATAATGACGTGCTTGTCCTGTCTCTTCCTTTGGTCCTTTGGTCAGATACAAACTTCTGGATTCATTGTTAAATAAATTTGATTGAAATTTGATTCATCGTTAAATATATTGTCAGTAAATTTGATTGTGTCATAAGAGGGGGCATTCATGGGCCATGCCCCCTCTTATGAGCGGCTGTGCCCCCATCCCACTTCGCCCACTCTGCAGAACTTCAGAGGCTGAATTTCAGTTCTACTGATGTAATGAGAGAGATGGATTTCAGATTAAACAACTCAAACTGACCAGTGAGCTTTTCCCACTCAAACCCACTGTTCTTGATTATGAAGCGCTTTATGGGCAGCACAGACAGCACCAACACTCGCTGCCTCCAGCTAATCTAAAGGTAAAAATATGTATAAATATCTTGATTGCTTGGGTTTCATGATAATTTCAAATGTTTAATGAAGTCCTTTTAAAATAATGAAGCACAAACGTGCACATAGCAAAAGAGACATGGCTTTCATATATGGTACATGTGTGTAAAATATAAACTTTGCAGTGTGTTCTGCAGAGACACTGGCTGTTGGCAGTGGCAAACATATGAATGGATATCAGAGTAATGAATAGCAGTTTGTGCCCCAATACTTCCCTTATTACCCCTAATCTAATGTGTTCTAGGCCTGGCTCTGTTGGTAATCGTAGTTACATTAGTCTCCATTGATCCCAGTGTGTGTTGCCCCTTTAGGCATGATGCTCTTGTAGAAGCTAGGCTATACAGCGCTACATAAACTTACAGTTGTGCCGCATTATTTGGGGAGTTTAAGGTAAAAATGGGATAAAAATGTTGGCCCAATTGTTAGCTTTATCAAAAATAATTAAGTGTTTCATTTTTTTACCCAGAAACCCTCTGTGTTTACCCTCTAGCAAGCTTCAGCTACCAGCTACATGCTCAGCACCTCAGCATGTCTGATCAGCTGTTTGAGTCTGCAGACTTAACAACAAACTTAACTCACAGCTGAGTGACGTGGGTCCATGCACAGATGAATGAATACATAGAAGTTGAGGGTCCTGAACCATTATGGGTCAGTAACATTTTTCCTCTGAAGTAACTTTAAATCATTAATTGCCCGCTAAGTACGGGGGTGAGCTCATATTTGCTCATCCAGCTGATGTCTGCCATGTATTCTGGTCCAGACAGTTCTGTGAATTGTGGTGGCTCCATGTCTGACTTCTTCTCAGGTGATTCTGGGGTGAGGCAGGGGTTCATCTTTGCCCCTATGCTCTTCAGTACCTGTATGGACTTAAGGAATAGGGGCAGAAAAATGTGGAGTATCATTTGATGATGTCCAAATCCCTGATCTGGACTTGCTGATGATGCAGGGGTCCTTGCAGAGACTCTAGATGTCCTTGTGGGGGCTCTTAGGAGGCTGAAAAGTGTTGGGAATGCATGTCTCCTTGGTCAAATCCACCAATACGCTGACCGCGAGGCTGAGGTCAACCACAGACTAAGGCTGAATCCCAGTTCTCCCCTTAACCCTCAATCTTACCCTAAGTCTTAACTCCCCCCTCTAAACCAAGAGTAAGGGCCATCTCCTGACTTAGAAATGGGACACCCCTTAATAGCAGTTATGATTTCAGACTGTAGAGGGCAGTAATGTGCCAAAACTGTGGAGAAGAAGAAGAAGAAGAACGTGTTAATATTCAACCAAATAACACATATAAACACCACAACCACAGACATATTCAGCTGAAAGTCACCGTATAACACGACCATTAGCTAACGCCAAACACCAGCTGTAACTCGTAGGCTTGTCCGCGACGGCACAGTTACCAGCTTACGATCGAAAAAATAAAAGAAAATGTTCTGCTACAAAAAGGCAAATAATCCATAGAACAACATTAAACTAAGATACAGGAGTGGTTTTTGCCAGTCAATCGTAGGGCTGACATACAGAGACAGACAACCGGGCACGCTCACACCCACACGGCCAATTTAGAGTCACCAATTAACCTAACAAGCATATTTTTCGGTGGTGGAAGAGAACCCACGCGTGCACGGAGAGAACATGCAAACTCAGCACAGAAAGGCCCTGACTGGGAAGCGAATCAGGGACCTTCTTGCTGTGAGGCAACAGTGTTAACCCCTGCGCCGCTGTACAGCCCCGTCTCAAAATTGAGGCAGATAAAACCCTCAAACTCACCCCTCAACTCAACTCACGGGAGAACTGGAACAGCCCTCGCACTTCGCAGGAGCGCGCATTTAGAGACTGCAAAAATACTTTTAGTTTAGTTATGATCAGTTTTAGTGTCAGTTTTAGCTTTTGTGCAGATGTCAGGGATGAGTGAACATCATACATTTAAAAAAAATTCAAACAGGCTTCTCTTCAGCTATCATTTTATTATTTTTAAATATAAGATGATGTATGAATACAATTCCAGGCAGAAAACTAACACTGTGTGAAGTCTTAACCAATCAGATCAGGCAATTTTACACTCCCCAAACTCTGGTGGAGGTGCCAGTCAGTATGGTTGTGTCAAAGACTAAAACTAAGGATATTTGGCTCTGTTTTTATTTTATTTTATTTAGTTTTGTAAACACACTACACAGTTTTAGTTTCACTTAACTAAAATTAGTTTTGAATTTTAGTTTTAGTTGTTTGGTTGGTTCTAGCTAACTATGATAACCTTGAAACCAAGGCTGATGTGGCAAGGAGCAGAACTGGCATATGCTACTACGCCTGACCTGACCTGAGTCCTGGGGCCCTTGCACATGTGGACCCCACCCCAGGTCACATGGCTATGCCACTGGCCTGGTTTTATCAGGCTGGCCAGATTATTTGTGGATCTAGGACATTTTGGAAAATAATGTCGTGATTTTCATTGACTAACTTGACTGTAATTAACAGAACTTCAAATTTACATGACTTTATAAAGCCAATGTAAAACAAAAGGGCCATTTGGGGGTCAAAAGGAGCTGCTCCTCCTGCTGAAATAATCCAAACACCTGGATCATTAACCCTCAGGCCCTCCTTTAAAAGTCACACTCTCACTCTTAAAGCCCTTTTAGGACTTTGGGTATATTTACAAGTATGAATGAAAAAAACTTTTTTTTTTTTTTTTTGGTCCTTAACTCCAGCCCTAGTCATGTAGAGCAAATGTGAATTAATTTTCATAGTTTTAACCCTATAAATGCCAGTTTATTTACATAATGCCATTTTTTTTTACACACAAAAAAATAACTATTTTCAATTTGATGAATGCAAAGCAGATTTTATTTGTGCAAGGATTATCAGTCCTGGATATGTCAATGATTAGCACTAACACTGATTTTTACAGACGTTTTGTGTAATTACAAAAAATATTACAGAGGAACTAACAGGATTTCTTATTTCTGTATTGCAGTGGCAGTAAAATGAAAATAAGTGGTTTTAATGGTAGTCAGAGAGGCCTAAAAGGGCTTTAGGAGGGAGAGTGGGAGTTTTTTGTCTACACCAGCGGTTCTCAAATGGTGTGGCAAGGCACACAGGTGTACCTTGAGGTAGGTCAAGGTGTGCCTTGGGGATTTGGCTGGGCTGAAAAAACCCTAGAGAATGAGCCCTCCCAGTCATGAGTCATTGATGATATCAGTGTAAGTGTGTCGGATCAGCAGCATTGGTGCTAGCATCCTGGCTAACAGTTACTTCATTTGGCAAGCTATTATTGAGCTGAAATTGGTGTTAAAATTATTAATTCATGCATTTTGCCACTAATTTTGACAACTTAAACCGTTTTTGCTGCTTTTTTGCTGGTTTTTGCCTACTTTTGCTATTATTTGGACATTTTTTGCCAATTTTTTCATCACTTTTTATCACCTTTCAGCGACTAACCCTTTTTGCCACTTTTCTGCCACTTGTAACCTATTATATCATTATTTGACACTTCCAACCCGTTTTTGCCACCTTTTGACAACATTTAATCCTTTTGGCCACTTTTAACCCATTTTTGCCACCTTGTTGACACTTTCAACATGTTTTGCTTAGTGGCAGAGCCAGACAGTTTTCATTGGGGTGGCCAGACTGAGACCAAAGCTCACACAGGGGTGGCACAGAAACGTTTATCTTTTTTCTCCTATGTGATCAGTGGCTGTGCATCTAGTAGTGTTTCTTAGTCACTCGCCCTTTTACTTATCCAAGCAGTGATTGCCATGGAGAGGTAAATCATGAAGACCCACATAAGCGCACGCACACAGCTTCTTCTTCTTCTGCAGTTGTGTTGGTCGTTGACATTCACTGTTGATTGTTACTGCCTCCATCTGTTTGGGTGGATAAGTCTCTGTCTGAGGTGCGCTGTTGAAATGCGTCCATATGGGAACACCTGTGTCCAAAAGTGGTTCCGCATAAAAGTTGCCGGTAAAGCAGTGAGTGGGGGGAGGGGCAAAGATTCATCTATGATGGCCTTGGCCACCATTGGCCACCCCCTGGCTCCGCCCCTGGTTTTGCCACTTTTAACCCATTTTTTTGCCCCTTATGTCAATTGTTAACTATTTTTGACTTTGTCTTGCCACTTTTTGTCCAATTTTGCCAAGTTTTTTCACCACTTTAACCCATTTTTGACACCTTTCAGCCACCTTTTCCCCTTTTTTGATCAAGGTCTTTTTATTGATTTTTGCACATATATAACAAAAAGAATATCAACAACAACAATAATAACAACACCAAAGGACAGTCAGAGAGGAACAGAGGAAACCGAACTGTCCACAACCCCATTTACCCTACACCGGGTCATCACTTAACCTGCCTCAAATAAACAAAAAATATTGCATATATATCAGTTCAGGCATAGCCATTCCTACACACATATACTCACACACACACACACACACACATATATATAGCCTATAAATTAAAAAAACTAAAACTATAATAATTATATAAAAAAACAGGTTCTTTCTTCTACATATAATGAACATTAGTTACACAACTAATAAATAGATAATAAAATGATTCAAAGAATAAATAAATAAATTAATAAAAAAATAATAAAATAAAAATTAAAAAATAAATAAATAAAAAAGGGACAACATTATACAGTCAGCTGACATTTTTTCAACAAGGTGTGCCTTGAGCGGAGAAAGGTTGAAAACCACTGGTCTACACAGTGGAAAATTCTGTCAACACAGTGTGAAAAATAAAACTTCAAAAATTCATTAAAAAATGAACATCTCTGTCAAATATCATCATCTAAGCATGATTACTGCCAGAGTAAGAGCAAAAAATACAATTAAACAGCCCTGAAAGGACTCTAGGAGGGCCTGAGGTTTAAAAAAAGCCAAAACTCCCATCACCATTTTTCTCTGTCGCCTGTGATAAAACACATTTTTGCTCATTTTTCCCCAGGGATCTCAAGATATTTTATTATGATGTTGGGAAAACCAGCAATGCTGTCAACAATAATGAGATTAAGAAGACAAGATCTAACTTACCGTACTCATGATCACTGGAAATCAGAGAAAAATAAAGTATAATGTGTACTTTATTGTGAGTTCTTTCCAGGCTCACTTTCATGACCCTCTGTTGGTCCCCGCCCCACTAGTTGAGAACCACTGCTTTTCATGCAGCAGTAGTGTTTCACACCTGCAAGCGGGCCCTCTAATTTGATTAATAGGAACTTCAGTATATATTCATTAGGTGGCTTTCCCCCAATAATATATGATCATGAGCAGGACGTGAAAGGGGGCCATTTATTCCGGCTCTGAAAGGGTCTGCGTGGGACCCAAACTTCACCTGCTTCCCCTCTCAATTAGGAATGTATCCCAAACTCTGAGTTCAATTAGGCGTCAGCTAATTTCCAGTGGCCCCTCCCACATAATCCCCCCTCAGAGTGTCTCCATTTGAGCGTGCCCCCTTGAATTCAGCACGAGTTGAAAGGTTCAAATAGTGCCTAATGAAACAGTGACTAAATCGTTCTGTGTCGCTCGGAGGAACCCTGTCGCTGTCTCTCAAAGCTCTGTGAGCGCACAGCCGTCGGGGGGTCTCCGAGTCCCAAGGCAGGACAATCTAACCTGTCAAAGCCTTTGCCCACTTCTATATATCCTTCTTCTGTGGGTTTGGAGCCACGGCAGCACAATCAAGCAACGTGGGACCGAAAACGCAATTAAACTCGCTTTGGACGAGCAGAATCTTTTGAAAAGCGAACATTAATGGACTATTGGCTGCTCCCCGGGGGCGTTATCGGGTACCCTTTTGTGGTCAGATCTAAGGAGAAATTACAGCTACACTTTCATAAAGCTGAATTAAAGAGCTTATATCATGGAAATGGGCTCTGCTACAAAATGCTCCAATAAAAACGAACAGAGAACACTGGTTCTGTTAAAGGTAGCGCCAATAGAGCACTAATGACAGCCTAATAATAACAGCTGTCCAGTCATAGAAAACAGAAAGGCTGGACTTTAAGCTCCTTGGTGGATGCAACACTTAAAACCGGTGCGTAATTACGCAAAGCTTAACTCTGACGCTTACTGGAAAAGGGAGAAAGATGCAAACGATGGAAAACAAATTAAGTGAATTTAAATCAGCATTTTTATCACTTTGATGCATTTTTTCTAAATTCTGATAAAATAGGGCTCTCAGTTGATCCATGCGCAATGCTAAGTAAAATAAAATGCTCTAGGCGATTGTTTTCCAGCGTCCTACAACTTTCTTAAGTAATAACTAAAGCTCCACACGGCTTGATCTCCCTATTAGAAATACACAGTAATGTATAAATTATAATTAGAGTTAAAATGCATTAAAATCGAGTGATAGCCAATGCTGGATATTGATTTAACTGCTCCTCAGAAGCAGTTAGAAAGGTAAATATCACCCCCACAGCGAGCTAATGTGCCTGGTATAACAATAATAATTATACAACACAATAGTAACAATACCTGATAGAAAAACGTCCGAAAGATTGTGCTTTAATATCCATAGTGGATGTAAATTACACCTAATGTTCATGCGTAATTACGCAAACTTAACTTTGACGCACAATGGTCAAAAAGGAAAAAAAAAAAACAAAAACACAGAAACATTAGAAATGAATTAGAGCATCAGATTTTTACCTTTAATGTTTTTATATGTTTGCATGATGCTGAAAAGGGTTAAAAGTTTTATTTACTCGTCTCAAGGCAAATGTTGAACATTTAAATGTTCTGCAGGATTTAATACCATTCCCCTTTGTCTCATATGCCAGTATATGTCATTTTAATATCCTTCTGCTGTTTTTAAGTGCTTTAAATGTTCTGTTTTTAACTCTGTTGAGTAATCTGAATATTTTATACATCTACAGCTTTGCGTGGGTTTTGCTTATGCAGTAATGCCATGATAGCCAATGCTGGAGAAAGGTAAATACCACCCCCAAAGCGCGCTGATGTGCCTAGTATAACAATAATAATAATATACAACACAATAGTGGCAATACCTGACAGAAACATGGCCCAAAGATTGTGCTTTAATATCCATAGTGGACGTAAATTACACCTAATGTTCATGCGTAATTACGCACACCTAACTTTGACGTGCAATGGTCAAAAGGAAAAAAAAAACAGAAACATTACAAAACGCAACCAATCAGCTTGATGCATCAGATTTTTACCTCTAATGTTTTTATATGTTTGCATGATGCTGAAAAGGGTTAAATGCTTTCTTGACTCGTCTCGAGCCAAATGTTGAACATTTAAAATGTTCTGCAGGATTAAATGCCATTCCCCCTTTTGTCTCATGCCAGTATATGTCATTTTAATGTCCTTTTGCTGTCCTTAAGTGCTTTAAATGTTCTGTTTTTAACTCTGTTAAGCAATCTGAATATCTTTACTCATCTACAGCTTTACGTGGGTTTTGCTTATGCAGTAATGTCAGGATAGCCAATGCTGGATATTGATTTAACTGCTCCTCAGAAGCAGTTAGAAAGGTAAATACCACCCCCAACGCGCGCTAATATGCCTAGTATAACAATAATAATAATTATACAATACAATAGTAACAATACCTGATAGAAAAACGTCCGAAAGATCCATAGAGGACGTAAATTACACCTAATGTTCATGCGTAATTACGCACACTTAACTTTGACGCGCAATGGTCAAAAATGAAAAAAAAAAAACCCAGAAACATTAGAAATGAATTAGAGCATCAGATTTTTACCTTTAATGTTTTTATATGTTTACATGATGCTGAAAAGGGTTAAATGCTTTCTTGACTCGTCACGAGCCAATGTTGAACATTTAAATGTTCTGCAGTATTTAATGCCATTGCCCTTTTGTCTCATGTCCTCGTGCTGTCCTTAAGTGCTCTAAATGTTCTGTTTTTAACTCTTTTAAGCAATCTGAATATCTCTACAGATCTACAGCTTTAGTTGAGCTCTGCTTATGCAGTAGTATCATGACATCTACATAAAAACGCAGTTAAACACATTAAAGTCTCGTGATATTCAATATTTATCCATTTCAATCCATTTAAAATGGAATTAAACGGGATTTTATTTCAGTTTTCTAGATGGGAAGCTCCTGAGAATGATGAAGATTTTCAGTTAGTGATTTTAATTTCAATAACGTAAGACTTGGTTAGAGTAAATACAGCAACAACGTCTTCAATCCAGCTTCATTTTTATTACAATAAATACACATATACATAGTTTACAAATCGGTGCGTTCAGGCTCCACAGGTTAGGCCAGCATGGCGATGTGAAACTAGGTCATAACTGACAACATTTATACTGGGGATCATTAACCAGACCTCCTCGTGCATGTGTGGGAAAAAACCCTGAAGGGATGAAAATACATCAGTCTCTTACAGCGGGATAAAAAAGGTCAAGTTTCCCAAATATTTCACCACAGTGTTCGACTTCTTTACGTTTATACAAAAATAGGAAACACGTGAAAACACTTCTGCTCGGGCTTCATGCGGGAAAGTTTTTGTCCCGTGATGCCATAACAATGACTGAAACAGCGCAGAGTAAGTGCCAGCAGGGACTTTGGTGGGACTCTTCTTCCTCAGATGGGTGACACCTCCTTCTCCTCTGAGGCAGAGGCCGGAGACAGAGACTCCTCATCCTCTGAGCGTGAATAGTCCGTGTGGCCCGTGGTGCACTTGCACCCGCTGTGCGCGCTCCTCTGGGTGGCTTTACCCTCCTTCTTGTGCTTCACTCTGCGGTTCTGAAACCAGATTTTCACCTGTTTCTCTGAAAGATTTAAATACGTGGCTATTTCGATTCTTCTCAGTCTGGACAGATACATGTTCGTGGAAAACTCCCTTTCAAGTTCCAGGAGCTGTGTGCTTGTGAAAGCTGTGCGCATCCTCTTTCCATTCTGTATGTGGCTGCTCTCAGAGGCGCCTGATGGAGGAAAAAAACAAGATTTTTAATTATTAAAAGTTTTAAACACAATGGGGGCTGGAAATGACAACAATCGTGCGTAATCGTTTTGCGTAAAAGCAGAAATGAACATCCAAGCTCCTTCAAGGAGCGGGGATTTCAGAAGGCTGTCAAGCATGAAACTCCTGGAGGAGCTTTCAGAACAGACTCTAGAAATAAATAGAAGATTTGGTATAACTGAAGAGGATCTGACCATCGTTTCATCTTTTTTATAACAGCCAAATCAAATTTTGTTTAAAAAATGTCTGCCAGAGAAAGTCTGACCAAATTGAGGCACAACAATCGTGCGTAATCATTGTGCGTAAAAGCAAAGACGTACATACAATTGTCAGGAAGTGCATCATGAAGTACAGAAGACAATCAAACAGGTGCAGAGCAGAGCAGTGCGCACAAACAGTATCAAATCTGTGTCTTACCAAGAGAGAGACAGTGGTATCTCCTGGGATCTGTGACGCTGAAGGTAGGCGTGCAGACAGCTGTATGTCCCGGGTGTGCGAGCGCAGGAGACTGCTGATGCGTTATCCTCTGACAGAACTGCGCCTCCGCTCCTGGAAACTGACTCTTCAGCATGGGGATGCCGCTGCGGGACGAGTGGATGTGGGACGTGACGCACAGCGGGCAAACACAGAAAGTGCCGTTTTTCCTGGAAGGGCACACCGGCGCGCTGACCGTCATCACGCCGGGAGAGTGCATGCTCAGGGGGAGAAGGAAGTCTTGTCCTGGATGCTCGGGCGGTCCAGGGCGCACAGAGTCCTTAATGATTAAAGAATCGACGTAGAAAGACCTCGACATGGCTGCTCCGCTGGTCACTGCCTGATAGCTGATTCTCATCTGAGCCCCTCGGGACTCCCAAAGGTGCTTATGTTTGATGCTTCAACAAAAGGGACCCCGAAGAGGGTTGGCCCTGCAGCGTCACCCACGTGCGCACCCGGCTCCAAGGGTTTATACTGTCAGCGACCCAAACCACGTGATTTCTCCAAGGGCCTCCAATCACAACTTGCAGATTTACTCTTTTTATCCTCGAATTTAGAAAAAGTCTCGGACTCGAGGATAAAACAAGCAGCCACACGGGAATAATACAGTTATGGATTTGAAATGAACTTTCTCCAAAGTTCACCGACTCCATGCTGGAGCTTTTACTAGTAAACTTGTAAACAATCAACAAACAAACAATAAGTTAAGCCCCAAAATAAACGTTTAAGCCAAGTGTAAATGAACTCGTCAGAGGCTTTTCTTAAACTGTTGAATATCCTCCTTAAATCATGCCTCAGAGGGATGAACCCAGCATGTCTAATACCCAGCAGATGAGACAGACTGATCAGGGACACAGGCTATAGATATTAGCTTAGAGTTTTAAGAAAATCAACATGAATTTGACCGTTTCTCTTCTTTTTTGGTGAACTGTTCCTTTATCCTGCAGTCTACAGTCATTGGGCATCCTCTGGACCAGTGATGCTCCACGCATGGCTCTTTCCTGTCTTCATTTGAAATATTATTCTCTCAGAAAACCTTAAACAGGGGAACTTTGACCTCACCATTATCCATGGCAATCACATTAATCAGTCAACTTTTATTTTTGTCTGTATATTTCCAATGCTCCTGTTTATCATATTTTCCTTTTTTGACCACTTTTAATCCGTTTTTATCTGCTTGAAGCTCACGTTTGCGACTTCTTTCTAGAATTTTTGCCCATTTTTACCAAAGCTATCCCATTTTGCCACTTTTTCACCAGTTCTTTTGCTTTTTGCAAATTTTTTAACCTTTTCTTTTTTTGCATTTTTTGCCCATGTAAGCTGTTTTGCCTTTAAATGCAACTCTGTTCAGCCTCTGTGCCACTCTTTGCTGTGTCGTGCCAATTTTCCTACCTTGTTGCCCAGTTAAATCACTCTTTGCCATGTTTTTGTTGTTTTTTTTCACCACTCTCTGTCCTTTTTTGACACTTTTTCTCCCTATTTTTTCACATTTACCCATGTAATGCCTTCTTTTGCCCCTTTTTGACCAGTTTTTGCCACCTTAAACCAGTATTTATTTCGTTGACTAAAACTATTTGTTGACAGCCTTTTTTCA
This sequence comes from Cheilinus undulatus, assembly GCF_018320785.1. Classification (NCBI taxonomy): domain Eukaryota; kingdom Metazoa; phylum Chordata; class Actinopteri; order Labriformes; family Labridae; genus Cheilinus; species Cheilinus undulatus. The sequence goes on along the minus strand of NC_054871.1, from coordinate 49,075,939 downwards.
TGACAAAAACTAGACTAAGACTAACAAAAATAGATCTGTGATGACTAAAACTGACAAATACTGAGTTCAGTTTTCATCAAGATGACTAAAACTAGACTAAAAAGTTCGTTTAGTTTCCATCAGACATTTAAACTCTGTGATATTTCTCCACTGTGGGTAAATCTGTCATGAAACAATGCAGCCGTATCTGTTCTGCCTCTCAGCTGTAGAAAGCAGGGACCCAGGTTTGGCAGGGTGCAGAGAACACACTACCATGATTTAGTACCAGATTCAGACAAGAGAATAAATGCTTGGACTGAAAGTAAAGACTAAAATGTGAGGACTTTTTATGGACTAAACCTAGACCAAAACTAAAAAGGGACAGAAATGACTAAAATGTGACCTAAACTATAACACATTTCATTTAAAGACTAAAACTTAGACTAAAATGAAAACTAAGTGCCTAAACCAACACTGCCTTTCATCTATTTTCATTGACACTTCAGCACATATTTCCACTCTTCTCCACTCACATCGTGTTTCTTGCAAAGACATTTTTTCACCAGTTTGGCTCTTTGGTTGAGTAACACTCCTCTGGACAGTGAAGTGATGGATTCGTTTTTATTAGAAACTATTTAAAGGTGATTTTCTTGGGTCTTGTGACTTCACATCAACATACAAACATCAAAATCATTTTCATCAAGTCCAAGGTAGCAATGACGCTCAGAAAGACCACAAACATGGACTCTGTGTTGCTATTTTTCCACATTTACGGTCGTTTTGGGAGATTTTGCAGCAGAATTTTGTTTTTCAGGAACATTTTGAAGTCATAGTTGTAAAATGACAAACCTGATTTTATACTCAGATGTTCATGTGTGAATCTTGGAGGAAGTAAAACCCTGACGGAGGAGAAATCTGGAGCCAGTCACTGGCATTTAAAGGTTTATTTTATAGCCTTAAACTCTGTGGATAAGGAATAAAATGAAGGTATAAATATATAATAAGGATGTTTTACAGATAACATACATGTGCAATAACATTTTATGCAACTTTTTCACCAGTTCTTTCCCTCTTTTCTCCTGCTTCTTGCTAATGGAATTTTTTTACCTTTTTATTTTTTTCTTTTGCAATTTTGGCCACTTTTTGCCCATGTAAGCTGTTTTGCCTTTAAATGCAACTCTTTTCAGCCTCTCTGCCACTCTTTGCTGTGTCGTGCCAGTTGTCCTACCTTGTTGCCCATTTTAATCACTTTTTTGCCATGTTTTTGCTGTTTTTGCACCATTTTTGCTACCTGTAACTCATTTTTTTGGTAACTTCTCACCTATTTTTGCCACTCTCTGCCATTTATAGACACTTTTTCTTCCTATTTTTTCACATTTACCCATGTAATACCTTCTTTTGACCATTTTTTCCATGTTTTTCTACTTTTTTACCATATTGCCACCTTTTTCTAGTTTTTGTCAATTTTTGCCACATTTTTCCATTGTTTGCCCATTTTTGCCATGTTTTTCCATTTTTTGCCCATTTTTTTTGCCAATTTTTGCCACATTTTTCCATTTTTGCCATGTTTTACCATTTTTTGCCACCTTAAACCAGTATAATTTTGTCGACTAAAACTATGACTAAAACTTTTCATTGACAGCCTTTGTTGTTTTTTTTTTGCAGATAACACACGCGTGTGCACATTTGAACTTTTTAAAAGTGTAAATTGAAGCTGTACTGTAACTCTCTATGACTCTTTAGGATCAATCAAAGATATCTGGCTTAGAAAGTTTTTAAAAAGTTGTTTTTAAATCCAAATACTGGATTTTTTTCCCAGCCTTTTTACACATAAATAGTTACGACTGTTTTTTTTTTGGCATTTTTTTCCACTTTTGTAAAAACCTGATTGAGGAGAGTTCTCAGATGATTTACAAGCTGGAACAGCTAACAGAAGATCAGATTTATTTCCTAAGCTGGCTGTATCCCAGAGAGACGTGGAGTGTAGATGGTTAAATAATAGAACAAATAAAAATGTCTTATTAAATTAGGGGGAATTAAGATGCTAAATGTCCAAAATATTAGCAAGTCTGCCACTGAAGAGATAAAAATATTGTTTTACTTGAAATCTGACACTGAATCAATCCCATCCAGATCTTTATTTACTCCATGCTCGATTTATTGCCCTCTAAATGCGATTTAAAGAATCGAGCACGCGACCATTAGGCACTAATTGCCCGTGGGCCTGATAATCATGATGCTCTGAATCCGGTTGGTCCACGTTTCTCCAGCAGCAATTAAAGAATTATGAAGCGATGTGGAGTCTGGGCTGCAGGTTATTCGATGGCGATTAGGATTCAATTAGAAAGTGTTTATAAAGGCCGCTCTGTGCGGGGTAAACAGGCAGCTATTTCAGAAATGCGCTAATCCCTCATCTTGTGACGATAATTAGCCAGTTTGATCCGCAGGCGGGTCAACGCTGGGTTTAGCTTCTGCTTTCATCTGCCAAGTAACGCCTCGGACCCTCAGACAGAGAGCAGCGTTAGTTTATCTGCTGACCTCAGACGGAAACGCACGCGCAACAAGCTGCTTTTTTTTGTTCTAATGCATCGTCTCCAAACGTCCTCTCCCTGGAGGAACTGGGCCTGAGGTGGAGCTGGAGCTCTCAAGAATTAGAAAGTCTTTAAAATCCAACCTCGATTAAACAAACATGTCTGACGCTCAGACAGTAATTGCTCTAATAAAGTGAATCCAGCGTCTGACAGGCAGGACGCACGCGCTGGTTGTGGTGCAGATAACAGCCTGAAACAAGAGAGAGAGAGAGAGAGAGAGAGAGAGAGAGAGGGAGAGCTATCCAAGCGGAATGATGCGTGGCGCGCGCCCTCATCACACCATGCGAGCTCTAATATTATTTTTCCATAATTCTGCACGATAAAATTTCATTGTCTATTAAGTAATCCCACAAATGAGATCCTTTATGAGGCTATAATGAGGCCTAATTGCCAGGACTAGTGGAGCCACGTGGAAGGATTTAGGAAGCATTAAGCCGTCGGGTACTGAGCACAGGCTGTTACCTAGCCATTACTTTCATAATTCAAGGAGAAAATTAGTCCATTTAAGGGAAAAATCCTCTGATTCCCTTTATTCTGCTCGGGGTGACAGGGCTGCAGCTTTTTTGTCCGCTTCACTTAAGAAGCCGCTGCAACAAATAGGTGGAAATATCACTCACTGTTTAAAGCACAGAATCCCAGAAATGTATAAAGCTCTTTAGGCCTAGGCTCTACTGTACGGTGGCCCAGGAGGGCCAAGTGAGAAAAATCACAGAATGCCAAAACAGTTGACTTGACTTAAAAACATTTAGTGGGATGTTTGTGAACGGCAGCAGTATTTAAGGAAAAATAATACAAATACAACATCCCAGAAATGTATATAGCTCTTTAGGCCTGGACTCTACTGTACGGTGGCCCAGGAGGGCCAAGTGAGAAAAATCACAGAATGCTAAAACAGTTGACTTAACTTAAAAACATTTAGTGGGATGTTTGTGAACGGCAGCAGTATTTAAGGAAATGTAAAGCCAGTCATGAAAAAAAAAAGTTTCTAAACCAAAAAACATAAAAGAGAAGCAAAAACATGCTACGATACCCAAAAAACATGTTTTATAAAAGAAAAAAATCATTGAATATGTTTGTGTTTAATCAAAGTTTTTGCCAAGTGTTAGACCAGTGATAACCACAGAGCCAAATTGTTGACAAGTACATTTGCAAGATCCTCAATCAAAGTGGTGAAAGTGGCAATTAAAATAAGTTATAGCTGCCAAAAATGGTCAAAAAGCTGCAAATACTGGGAGAAACGTGGTGAAAAAGGGAAGAATGTGGCAAAAATGAGTGGGAGGTGACCGAAAACATTAGTTAAAGGTGGCAGAAAATTGTCAAAAAGTGGCAAGAATCTGAAAAGAGGTGGGAAAAATTGGTAAAAGAGGTGTTTAATTGCAAAAGGCAGCTTAAAAGGGCAAGAAGTGGCAAAAAGGGGCAAACACTGGGGGAAAAGTGGCAAAAAAGGGCAGAAATCAGCAAACACTGGGAGAAAGTGGCAAAAATGGGCGATAAGTGGTAAAAAAAATGAGTTACAGTTTGCAAAAATGGTCCAAAACTGGCAAAACATGAGTGAAAAGTGATTTTAATGGGCAAAAATCAGCAACAAGGTGGGAAAAAGGCAAAATGTATGAAAAAGTGGCAAAATTTGACACAGGTGGCACTTAATTGCGAAATGCAGCGTAAATGGGCTAAAAGTGGCTAAAATGGCAAAAAAACGGGATAAAAATGTGAAAAAGCAATGTCAAAAATGGAATAACGTTTCAAATGAAGACATAAAAGAGCCACAAATCATCACTGAAGAGCCACACGCTGAGTACCACTGTGTTACATGATGATGATGATGATGATGACGTTTTTTCCTACCACATATTTTTCATGTTCACAGATTTTTTTTTAAATTTTGTGTTTCATTAAATGTTGTTTTTGTGTTTTATGAAAACTGTTTGCTTTAAATGCATTTTTTTGTCCCCTGCATCCACGTATGAGGACATTACATTTTGGCTTTCCTACATCATAGCAACCATTTCTGGTAGTAGAATTGATTTAATAATTGTTCAAAATGTCCGTCCAAGTTTAAGGTGTTTGCTTGAACTGCTGGGATAATCTGCTGTTTGGATGTTTTAGGGAATTTGCTTGGATGTTATCAAAGTATTTTTATTGAAATTAAGAGTAGACACTTGTATATTCTGGAGGGTTTCATGGCTTTAAATGTATTTAATTTTTTAAATGCATTTTCATGGGAATATGGGGAAATTATTACTAAATTTTTGGGAAGATGGGCTTCGGGATCATCCTTTGAATTTTTCAGCATTTTTCTTTTTTTTTTTTCTTTTTTTTAGGGGGTTTGGGTTATTTCCATCATTTCACTGAATTTTGGATAATGTTTCTTGAAAATGTCCACAATTTGCCAAGAAATTGAAGGGAGAATTTACTTTAATATTTGGGGAATTTGAGTGAAATTTTCAGGAATTTACATGGAATTTTTTATTGGAATTTTCAGGTTTTTTGAGGAATTTCACTGAAAGATTTGAGTGCTATCTAAAGAAATATTTGAGTTATTTAAAAATATGTTCAAGAATTTTTGAGGAGATTTTTTTTTTAATTATGAAATTTTGGGGGGGTTTGGAAAAGAAAATTTCCAAGAAATTCCTGTTCAGTGACAAGACTGATATTGTAATTTATCTGACCGTATTTATCCCAGAAACTGGGAGAAATAAAAATGCTCTCCAGGAGGTTACTGAATGTTTTTTGGGGCGTGTTCTGGTAATGTGTGTTTTTCACTGACTGTTCTGTGCTATCTGAAATGTTTTTACTAGGGCTGTGAAGAATCTCTCATAAATCCAGACTTATTGCACTACTTTGTTGTTGCAGTGAGTCTCTTCTTTATCATCCCTTTAGTTAATCCAGCTCAGCGTCTCCCTGCAGCCACAGAGATGTAAAGAAGTCCACCGCCGCTCCTCAATGCCTCGTTTCACTCTAAAAACCTTCAGAGCGCTCAGTAGAGTCAGAAATCATCTGCACCCTGTGTGATCACACATCAACCTTTTTACTGGTCTCATATTTCCTTTAAAAACCATAACAGGTTCATTTTTCTGAAGTTAAATCACAGCAGGTCTGTGTTCAGACAGGAAGTCCACTAGCCTTTGTTAAAAACATCCAAAATGATACAAAAACAGCTTTGAGAGCAAAATGGAGCTAATTTTAAAATGTGATTAAAAAAAGGATGCAAATAATTGTGATTAACTACAGAACCTCTGAGATTAATCACCTTTCAAAAATGTAACCTGACAGCTCCAGTCTTTAAATCTACAAAGGTTTATATTTCTGCATTTCATTAAACATTTTTCTCGGTCAAATGTTTGTTCATAAACGATTTAGTTTGGGAAAACTTTTAGCATTTGACAAATTAGTGCTGAGTCGAATTCAGTGTTTCTATATTTTCTAGTTTTTTTTTTTTTTTGTAATTCCTTAAATTTTTTGAAGTTCATCAAATGTTTTTAAATTTACAAAATGCTTTTATATCTGTGTTAAATTAAAGTTATGCATTTGATTTGATGTTTCTGCGCTTCTTTAAATGTTTTTATGTTACAGAAATGATTTGGTTTGTCACAACATTTTGATGTCAGGATGTTTTTCACAGAGGACAAAAGATCTTTACATATTCTCTGGGTGTTTTTTTAATTTGTTTGATTTTATTTTGTGTTTTTTCCCATTATGTTTATGTTTCATCAGTTTTTTTGTTTTGATTTGTTTTTTAATGTTTTGTAAAGCTATAAAAACTCTAGTTAACATGTGTAAAGCATTATTTATAACTCTTCATTTCTAAAACATTATTTACTCTTTTAAAGTCCTAGACAAAGTAAAAAATGCTTCACTGATGCGTTATTAAAGGCAGGGCTTAGGTCAGGGTTCAGCTACACGTGTTACTAATGCATCAGTAAAGCACGAACACTGGTGTTTATAAATGACACAATAACAGTTTTTATCATCACTGAAAACAACAAAAGTTTGTTACTGTGATCTGCACTGTTCGGGATTTTCTGTTCTGCATCACTCAATTTAAAAAAATTACTCAGCCTTTTGTCACATTTTAAAATCCAACTGGTTCACTTAAACTGGATGTAATTTTGGGTCTTTGTTTACTTTTTAAACTAAAGCTTATTGACTGCCTTTGTGGATACAGACCTGCTTTTATTCTGAAAGAAACAAGGAATTTTGGGAAGATTACAGCACGAACTTAACCAGAAAAAATGAACATGTTATAAATTAAAGCATTGGTTCCCAACCTGGGGACCCTGTCTGCTCTGAAGTTGTCAAAATAAGTTGTTCATATATTAAAAAAAAATAAAAAATTAAAAAATAATATATATATATGAAAATTAGGGGCCAACCTAACAGATTAAAATATCAGGAGAATGTGTAGATTCTACGGAGCCCAGGAGGTGACATGAACATGTTTATATTTTTTAATATGCACGCGTTTTAGTATCTCGCAGACACCAACTACGTATAAAATGCGCATGCGACATACAGAGAAATCGTGTTCACGAGGTATGAATAAAACGTGTGCGCGATTAACTAAAACACACATGCAAGATACTAAAACACACGCGTCTAAAAAAAATAACATGTTCATGTCACCTCCCAGGCTCCGTAGATTTCTAATCAAAAAGGTCAACATTTGTTTTGAAAAAAGAAAAAAAAAAAAAAAACGAGATTTTGAAGTCTTATATTTACAACATTTCAGAGTTTCAAAAACCAGGATTTTACAAGAAAAAAAATTAAATTTAGATTATAAAAGTCTTAAATTTTCAAGAAACCAAACTGAAAACAGAGGTCAGATTTTGACTCTTTGCTTTATCATCTCAGAAATTCTAATCCGGGGTTCAGGGACATTTACCGCTTTTAAAGTCATAAAAATTTCTTTTTTCTTCTTATGAATTAACGTTTAAATCTGATTTTTTTTTCTTGAAATTAGCATTTCTTTTTTCCTAGAGTGGCCCTAGTATGCTGTCGTATTAATGGATGGTTTGGACATAGATCTTTAGTCAAGAGCTAGTCTTTATGGGTCTGTTATGTTGGGATTTTGTCAATGAAAACAATTTCAAATGATGTGTACTTTTCTGAGCGGGTCGGGGGGGGGGGGGGATAAAGGAAATAAGTAAAGAGTAAAAAAGGTAAATGTTTGATAAAACAAGGTTGAGATGACTTTTGACTCATCCACTGCGCTGTCTGAGAGTATTTAAGGTGAGCTGAGACATGAAGGAGCCAAAGGATTTTAAAACATATCTACACCACTTATAGACCCTAAATTAATTACAACAGATTGATTAACCCTGACAGAATAAATAATAATTACTCAATAATCTCTTGCTGCAGTGTTTACTAATGCTTTACCAGTTCTCTCCATTGCTTTTTGATTTTAATTGCTGTTTTGGTGAGTCGTTCTATGATGTTTCTGCCTTCTGTGGTGTTTTCTTTTTTGCAGTTGACCCTCAGGGCCACCGTACTCCTTTCCCCCCAGCGCTTTTTCCTTTCTAGTGCGGCGGCTACCCTCCACTATTCACCCCCTTTTTCACACCATGATGGGCAATTAATCACCGGGCTATTCAATAAGAGGAAAATTCAATTTAAATAGTGGATTAAAAGGAGTTTTTATCCCGAGAGGTTGGAAAGTCGAAGTTAATTCTCCTTAGAGGAGAACAACCTTTCTACTAGGAGTACGAGAGTGTGTGAGTGCGTCGAAAAGGTGTGTGTGTGGGTGTGTGTGGCTCCGCCCAGCAGTAAAAAAACACACAAACTTGTAAAAGTGCTCTGCTAAAGTTCCCCCCTCTCATTCACAGCACATCCCATGCCGTATTATAGCGTGAAGAAGTCCATTAATGTTTTGTTGAACAAGCATCATTAACTTGTATCAACGCCTTTTTACAAACCCGGCATTGTTGTGCAGGGCCAGTCTGCGGCCCATCTTGGCCAATACAGTGGATGATTTGGCCCTTTATTAGTAACCAGGCAACACATCGTGAATACCAAAACTCAAAGGAAACACTCTGCTCCTCCATATAGATGTGAATGGCGATGGGGGGAAAATGAACAATGATCCTGTGGACAACATAATGCCACGCAATGACTTTTCATTAACAATTATCTGCTTGATGTGAATAGCAGCTGCAGTGGCTTCTCTCCATCTCAGGCTCTGCACAGAAAAGAGGAGAAAGGCGCTGAATAGCATCCTGCAGGAGTTTCAGGGCCTTCATGGTCTCCATGAATGTGGAATCTAATTTATATCGCAGTGAATAATTAGGTTTCTATGCAAAAATGAGATGGAAATAATTGCACTTTAAAACACTGTGACAACTAAGCCGGATAAACAAAGAAAAGCAGTCCCTTTTAATGTGTCGCACCAGGACTTTATGAGCTTTTACACTTCAACGGACAAGATAAATAAGCTAACGCTAACATCTGACTGGGAATATGGATAAGGGGGTCTGACATTGGAATATAATATTCACAGGTTAAAATGACTGGAAATCCTCAGTCCTGAATGAGGAAAAAAATATTTGATAAGATTAAAATATCTAATTCATGAAATTTGATTTAAACCAGGACATTTTAGACTGGTATCTGAAACTACGAGGCATCAAGTACGAATGTGTGAGCGTTAGAGTGGATAAGAGCTCTCTAAAGTGGTCTTAATCTGATCTGAACTCAAATGCATCTGCCTAAAGATGGTCATGCATGAGCCAAATTTCGGCCTGATTTACTATTTTAAATACCTGAATCAAGCCAGAATCTTCGAACCTTGCAAAGCAGATGGATTCTCCGTTCTCTTCCGTGTTCTCACTGGTGAATCCATCTTGCAAAGCTCCCGTCTGAACCGTTTGGGCCCGGTCAGAAAGTGACAGGACCAATCGGCGTCGATGGGCAGTACTTTCAGGCGCGGCGGAGTCGTGACGTAAGCAAGCAGCAACAAGAGGCCGGTGCAGTTATGGTGGAATCCACTTGCCTTTTTTTCCTTCTCCGTATCGTGGCGCTGTTTTAAAAAAGCCTCTAGATATGAAAGCAGAGAGGGTCAAAGATATTAGCGATGCATTTTAAAGACTTTACATGAACCAGTAGAAGTAGAAAACACTAACACGTTAGAAATGTGTATTTAAGCGCTCGACTCGGACTTCATTGCAACGTCCCTTCCTGCGTTTGTATGAGAGAGTATATTTCCAACATGTAGAAAAGGTATTAGCTGCACCAATGTTAGTAAAAGGAGAAATATAATGATAGGTGAGGGACATCTAGATTTCTAAATCTGGGACTGTTTCTTTTTGTATCAATGAATCAAACCAGTATCGAGCCCTGACCCCAAAACCAAGTTACGAACCGAACCGTGACCTCTGTGAGCGTGACACCCCTACTCCTTATGATCGCTTTTAGCAAAATGAGGAACGGCCTATGTCGGTGTTTGCTAGCATGTGGCCTCTGCTGTAGTCATGACACTCCAAACTGGTCTGTGCTCTCTCCCAGTTGTCTGTGATCCATCTCACCATTAGAGTAGGGCTTAAATCAGTGATTCTCAACGTGTGGCTCTTTTCGTGGCTCTTTTATGACTTTATTTGAAATACTATTCCTCAAGAAAACCTTAAAAACGAGAAATTTTGACCTCAGAAATTATCCATTGCAAACCACATTTATCGGTTTGTTTCCCACACTTACACACTTGGCTTTAATTTTCAACCTTTATTCTTTCTCTGTATATTTTCATTGGCCTTATTTGCAATTTTTTGCCACTTTTAATCCATGTTTACTGCTTAAAGCCCACTTTTGTTGCTTCTTTTTCCCACTCTTTTTTCCCATTTTTTGCCACTCTTTCCTCCTTTTTGCCCATTCTCCCACCTTTTGTTGCCATTTTCCCATTTTAGTCACTTTTCCCTCAGTTTTCGTCATGTTCTTGCTACTTTTTGCCCAGTTTTGGACTCTTTTATCCTGTTTTTTGCTATTTTTGCCCCCTTTCAGCCATTTCAGCTGCCTATTGCTAACCTGACACGGTGGATGGCGAACCATGGCGACTGTAGACATGTCAGTACACGACTTTTGTCGTTTTTGAAAAGAAAACAGCTCACTGCTGTTCTTTGTTCTTCTTTTAATGAAGAATTGTCGTCAAGTTCTGATAAACACTTTAGCAGCATCCATGCTAATCTCCTCCATCTCTTGTTTCCTGCTTGCTTATGTCACGTATCCGCTGCGCCTGAAAGTACTGCCCCTCGTCGCTGATTGGTCCTGTCACTTTCTAACCGGGCCCAAACAGTTCAGACGGGAGCTTTGCAAGATGGATTCGCCAGTGAGAAACAAGGAAACGGGTGAATCCATCTGCTTTGCAAGGTTAGCCTTGTGCCACTTTTTTCCCAGCTTTTGCCACTCTCTGCTTCTTTTTGCCCATTTTCCCACCTTTTGTTTCCTTTTGCCCATTTTAGTCACTTTTCACTCATTTTTATCATGTTTTTGCTACTTTTTGACCATTTTGCCCTGTTTAATTTCTTTTTATTGCCACTTTAACCCATTTTTGCCACTTGTCACCATTTAGATTGTGGCTCTTGCAAAGGTATTTTTCAACAGTTTGGCTCATTGGTTGAGCAGGGTTGAGTAACACTGGCTTAAATCCTTTAGGCTGGCTACACACTAGACAAATTTTTAATCTGAAACGATTTTAAAACCGTGCAAGACCACAGACTTAAGAACAATTTCCAAAGATTTTTCATCTTTTAGACTCTGAACGCACACACTAGACGACTAAGCCAGATTGTCAGATCACTGGAGACCACACACCTGCCGACCTGCCTACGACCTCGCGTGATCATGTGACTTCAGAAAAAAAAAAAAAGAAAAAACACGGATGTCTGTCAATCATGTCTTGCTGTCTCTCCACAACAGGCTGTCCTGGTGTGTGATACAGGTGCAGCAACAATCATAAAACAAGGGAAAGACTCAGGATGAAATCACGGCTGAAATTAAGGTACAGTTGTGTTTATGGCTGTGAGCGGTGAAAGTAAGTATGATCCGGCTGTGACGCTACCTCATCTGCTCCCATTGGTTGTTGTGGGTACTTCGTCAGAGGCACTATGACCTAGAATCGTAAATATCAAACATTACAATTTGGAATTTTGAAAGCTACGATGCCATTTGGAGCAGTAAAACAATCGTGTTGACACCACAAACACGAAGATTATTCAGACAGATAGCCGTTTGCAACAAGGCTCCTCTCGGGATACGCCCCCATGATCATCGGGGATTGGGGGAGGCAAATCTTGCCCCGAATCGGGCTTAAAATCCTGTAGTGTGTGGCCGGCCTAAGTCAAACTAAAAGACTTTGGGTAAACCCAGCATACCTAAAAAACAACCGATTTAAAAATCATCACCAGTACTTGGTTATGCATCCAGCTCTAAGATTCCTCATATTCCTGAGTTGATTGTTGTAAAGAAAAGGATCAGATCAGTGTTGAAGTTTCTCTGCATCCTTCAGAGACTTTAACAGAGAGAACTTGTGTTAGAACAGGACTGCTGTGTTGCTGCTCCCTCCTTATCCAAAGACTGTGTGATTGTGCACAGACAGCAGTTAGAGAGCGCGGCCCTCCCTCCTATAGAAAAGTAAAGTGACGGGCTGAGTGTAAGAAGAGGCTGCAGAACAAAGCCAGCGCGGGCCCTGCTGATGGCCTATAGAGACGTCCTGCACCGGGCTGCCTCTAATTAGAGCGACGCTCCTCAGTCTCACAGAGCTGCTCAGACCAGACACTCCAGACTGAAGTGTGCCCCGCGCCAACGAGTGCGTCTGCGTGTCCACACTAAACGCTGCATGTGTGTGTGTCTGCACACAATTAACGAGGCTGGAAAATGAGATAAACACCGCCTGATAGTGACGCCCCAGCTCCCAGAAAAACCTCTTTATTAAAGCTTTTTGTGCATCGGTCCTTCAGCCTTCTCGGTTGTTTCCAAAAGACTTCACACATGCCATCACAGACGCTGCAGCCCTTATTTCAATCTCTTCTTGCTTGAGTTGTCAAATAATCCTGAAATTTCATCCTTGTTGTATAGGAAGCTCTTCCATTGTGGGTCACTTTGTAGTGCATGTCCTCCCTGCAGGAGTTATCAGCTGTGAGGACTCATTACTGCGCTGCACGCTGGTTTCCCAGAACATCAAGATGCTGTTTTATCTGCTGTAATGAGTCACTCTTTAACAGCGCTGTTTGGGTTCACCGGGATGCCTTCAAATCGACTGATAACTTTCACCAAAGACAACATTTCTAAAAACCAAAGCCCCATTACTGGATGATGTTAGAACCTCAGCTGCTGATGGTATTTATACTACTTATACAGCGGGATATAAGTGGATGTTTTTGATGTGGATTGTGCACAATCATGACACTGCAAGGATGCTCAGACAACAGCTTACACACTTTACACTGTGAACTTTACATTATAATTGTTTATAGATCAAATACTCTGCAAAAATATCTATATTATTGCTCCTTGAGAGACTAAGAAGTCTCCATAGGCTGATGTTTGTGGGTAAGAAAACGGGGACTTTCATCCAGGGTGCAAGGATTGGAGTTAGCTACATTTCCTACAAAAAGTTCAGCCCTTTGATTTTTTATTATATAAATCAATTATGGTCAATATAATTTGTTTTTTTTGAGAGAAAAAAAACAATACAAAACCCTCCTGAATTGAAAGTGAAAACAGATTCCTGCAATTTTGCCAATTAAAGAAAGATATGTAAGGTAAAGTGATTGCATAAATATTCATTCCCTTTACTGACTTGAGTCAACAGAGGTAAAGCCAATTGGTGCTAGTACTCTCACAGTTAGTGAAATGGGGATCATCTGAGTCCTGTGAATGTGTCTGAAGTGATTCTAGTATAAAGACACCTGTGTCTAGAAGGTCCAGTCACTGATTAGTCAGTATTCCTTGCTACTATTACACCATGAAGACAAAAGAACACTCGAAGCAACTCAGAAAAGTTATTGAAAATTTCAAGTCAGGGGATGGATGCAAAAAACATCTGAGTGAGCATGCAAGAAGGAGACTAGTGAGAGAGACCACCAAGACACCTATGACTACTCTGAAGGAGTTCCAAGCTTCAGCAGCTGAGATGGAGAGACTCTGCAGACAACAACTGTTGGCTGGGTTCTTCACCAGTCAGAGCTTTATGGGAGAGCGGCAAAGAGAAAGACGCTGTTGAAGAAAATTCAGATTCAATCTGGACTAGAGTTCACCAAAAGGCATGTGAGAGACTCTGTGGAGAGCATTCTCACTGCTAAATGCACTCTCACTCCAAAAAGCTGCCTGTTTTGCAAATAAACCAACAATGGAGAATAATGGTTTCTAGTCTCTTCTTGTATATTCAGACATCAATGTATCTGTGATAGATAGTGACTGATGAGATATCATAAAGACTGCCATGTGACTGAAGCCATGGCATTCTTCTTCCTCTCCACACAGAGATCCTGACTTCCTTTCTAAACTTTGGCTCTGTAAAGTTTTTGTCCATTTTGGGCATCCATATTCATAGTTTCAGCACTTTACATGCACCCATACTCTTCATTAACAATAAATCTTTACTGATGACCTTGTGTCAGAACTCAACAGTCCACACATCATTTATGTGGCTCTTTTATCGTGGTGTGGTATCCCTAAATTGTATATTTTACCAATTTTTTAGGAAAATATATGCATAAAATTAACTGTAAAAACATGGCAATTTAATGAGATTTATGTTGAAATCAAAGTGATGTTTAAAAACTCTGTAAAAAATAAGTTTGCACACAGGCCCGTCCACAGACAGGCCCCTGACAAACCCAGAGAGCGGGCCCTCCCCAGCTGTGATTTATTGATGATATCAGAGCATGTGTGTTTGATCAGTAGCATCAGTGCTGGCGTCCTGAATAATAGGTTCCTCATTTCGGAGCAGAGAAGTGTGTTAAACTGTTTTTTGGGTTCCAATTGTGAAAGTACACAGTGCTTAACAAATTTATTAGATCACCTGTCATATTTGTCTCAGAGACCATCCAGCATCATGAAGTGCTTTAATGCGGACTCTTTCATTTTCAGTCAGCTCTCCACGTTTTACTATGTTGAACAGGAATGAGGAATTTCAAACTGAATTCACCCAAATTTGCGCCGGCTCACTGGGCTTCTCTGAGAAGTCAGAAATTAATCAAGCATAACATTCAACCACTAAAACTCATTTTTCTCTTCAGGAATGCAAGTAAATAACTATAATTTGACATATTAATCAAGAAATATTTATGTCCTTTACTATTTTGTCAGTTTTTTTTGTAAATCATTTAAATTGAAAATTCATGGATAACAATAATAATTCTATTTAAGCATTAAAAACATCATTTGTGTTAAAGAGCTTCTACATATTGGTGTATAAACCATTGCAGAAACATAAAAAAGGATTTAGTAATTACCAATGCTGTTAATTTAGGGCAGCTGTGGCACAAACCTTACTTTGGTTAGGGTTAGGGTGGTCTAATAAATTTGTTAAGCACTGTACATCTGTGCCACTTTTTAACTGCTTTTCCCACCCAATTTTGCTGCGGTATTTTCCAGTTTTCATCAATTTTACATAATCCGTGCCCATTTTTACATCTTTTTATCTACTGTTACCACTTTACACCAATTTTGCCATACTTGAATGTGTTTTCATCATTTCTCTCACTATTTTTTCCACTTTTGATACAACTTTGCAACTTAAATCCAATTTCACCACCCCTTCTGACATCTCAATCACTTTTAAGACAACTTTGTCACTTTTCAACCCTTTCCACTACTTTTCTGGCAGTTCTAAACCAATTCTTTATACTTTCTGACTATTGATGCCTCTGTTGACCCACTATTGCCACTATTAACCCTTTATCTACTGAGTTTAAAATGGGGATTGGACATATTTGGTCCCTTTTTACCCAGGAGTACTTGAACTTGACTTTTCAAATCTGGTTAATGATCATTGAACATTATATGGAATTGTCAGCAGTTTAAAAGAAGTACAATACAAAACTGGTTTTTTGCTATGAATGCCTGCATGATATATTTGTGAGTACCGTAATGAGCCATATATGTGCTCATGCCCACAATTCTAAGCTTTCCAACACCGCTGGAATTTTTCTGATCGGACAAACTTTGACGGAGTTACCGTAATAATAGCGTCGGCGCTATGGCAGTAAGTGAAGGGTTAACCCCTCTTTATGCCCATTTTAACCACTTTTCACTATTTTTTTCATGCACATTGTTGCCAGTTTAACCCAATTCTGCCATTTTCTGCCTAGTTAACCCACAATTGCCTGTTTAAACCACTTTTTCCCACTTTTAAATCCAATTTCACCAAGTTTCCACCCATTTTTGCCACCTCCAACCCAGCTCTGCCACTTTTGTTCTCATTCTTGCCTATTTTTCCCCTATTTTTTGCCACGTTTATCAAATTTTTGCCTCTTCAAACCCATTTCTGCTACATTTAAAATCCCATTTCACCACCTTTTCCTCCAGTTTTTGCCATTTTTAACCCATTCTAGCAGTTTTGTTTCCGTTTTAGGAAGACTATATACTGCAGCACAAATGATCACAAAAGATCCAAGACCGGTTATTTTTCAGGTTAAAATGAAACATGGATATCACAGCTTAACTTTAAAAAGGACTGTGATTTTCTGCCCTACATGGGCCTCCAGTCTGGCTGGGCCCTGGAGAGCTCTCCCCAGATCCTTTACAGACGGCCTTGTCTGCACATGACTGTTCCTGAATGTTCATGGCTGTGTTCAAACATCTTCAGGTACAGTGAGTGTCCCGGTCTCTGGCACCTTTATTTTGGGGTCGTGGCTGTAAAGGTTGAGAACCACTGCTTTAAAAGGAGCTACCATCCCCATCACTAAGAATGAGACTGGCAGGACATGAATAAAACTTTTTGTTTACTAGCAGAATTCAGCTGATCATGTCAGTTAATGAGCGGTCTTTAATCCATACCAGTAGGTGTTGTGACTATCCAGTCCAGACCAGGACCACCTCTGTATGCAGACTGAGCTATCAGGTTTCAGACTGTTTTCAGTTCACACTAAGGTGCATCAATGCAAAGGATTACCACTTGGTATCTGAATGCCCAGATGGAATATAAATCCCTGTTAAGGCATTGTGTAAATGGTGTATAAATCAGGAAGTGTTTCAGAGCGTGAATGACAGACGTCTCTCCACCCCGACCGTCTCTCCCTCAGGCTAACGGAGGTGATATTGTAACCCTTCTTTCTCTCTTTGAAAGGGGAAATCTCCGGATTGAGCCTGTGAGCTGGAGCGGAAGCAGACTGGAATGTGTGCAAGCGTCGTCTTTTGTCGTCAGCCGGAGGCGTGAATAGACGAGAGCTGAAAACTCCCGGTCCAATCAGACAGTGAAGCAGCAAACAAACCTTTCAGCCACGTCATCCACACCTCACACCTGCCAGTCACTTCTTATCCACTCCCACTGATGTTTGAATTTATACAAGAATATTTTCCACTGAATTAACACCTTTAATCCAATCAGTGTAGGAAACTATGGAAGGCGATTAGCGCCAAATGTGAGAAAGTAACTGTGATCCTTATAAAGTTAAAACTCAGACTTTCTATGTGAAGAAAAAACTAGGGCTGAACGATTTGGG
Organism: Cheilinus undulatus; assembly: GCF_018320785.1. Taxonomy (NCBI): domain Eukaryota; kingdom Metazoa; phylum Chordata; class Actinopteri; order Labriformes; family Labridae; genus Cheilinus; species Cheilinus undulatus. The sequence goes on along the minus strand of NC_054871.1, from coordinate 49,058,715 downwards.
AAAATTATCTAAATGCGATTTTTTCACCCAACATTACGATTGCAATTTAACGTGATTATTCTTCAGGTTCCTCATCTTATAAACCATTTTATATTATAACACACAAAGCTATTTCCCAGAGAAATTTATATGGAATCTCCCAAAATCTACAAAAAAATCAAGCACCTAGGCATGCAGACTGTTTCTACAAACATTTGTGAAAGAATGGCTCGCTCTCAGGAGCTCAGTGAATTCCAGCGTGGTGCTGTGATAGGATGCCACCTGTGCAACAAGTCCAGTGGAGAAATGTTATCGCTCCTAAATATTCCACAGTCAACTGTCAGTGGTATTATAACAAAGTGGAAGCGACTGGGAACGACAGCAACTCAGCCACCAAGTGGTAGGCCACGTAAAATGACGGAGCGGGATCAGCGGATGCTCTGGGCTGAGTGTGCAGAGGTTGCCAATTTTCTTCAGAGTCAATGGCTACAGACCTCCAAACTTCATGTGGCCTTCAGATTAGTTCAAGAACAGTGCGTAGAGAGCTTCATGGAATGGGTTTCCATGGCCGAGCAGCTGCATCCAAGCCATACATCGCCAAGTGCAATGCAAATTGTAAGATGCAGTGGTGTAAAGCACGCCGCCACTGGACTCTAGAGCAGTGGAGACGTGTTCTCTGGAGTGATGAATCGTGCTCTTCCATCTGGCAATCTGATGGACGAGTCTGGGTTTGGCAGTTGCCAGGAGAACAGTACTTGACTGACTGTATTGTGCCAAGTGTTAAGTTTGGTGGAGGGGGGATTATGGTGTGGACTTGTTTTTCAGGAGCTGGGCTTGGCCCCCTAGTTCCAGTCAAAGGAACTCTGAATGCTTCAGCATACCAAGAGATTTTGGACAATTCCATGCTCCCAACTTTGTGGGAACAGTTTGGGGATGGCCCTTTCCTGTTCCAACATGACTGTGCACCAGTGCACAAAGCAAGGTCCATAAAGACATGGATGAGAGAGTTTGGTGTGGATCAACTTGACTGGCCTGCACAGAGTCCTGACCTCAACCTGATAGAACACCTTTGGGATGAATTAGAGCGGAGACTGAGAGCCAGGCCTTCTCGTCCAACAGCAGGCAAAAAGTGGCCAAAAATTGCAAAAATGGGTAAAAATGCAAACAGCAAAAAGCAGGATAAAAGAGGGGAAAAAACTGGCGAAAAAGTGGCAAAAATGGGATAGAAGTGGTAAAAAAGCAAAAGTGGGCTTCAAGCTGTGAAAATGGATTTAAAGTGGCTAAAAAATTGAAAAAAAATTACAAGTAGGGGCAATGGAAATATACAGACAATAATAAAAGTCCACACAATTAATTTAAAAAGTCCAGACAATTAAATCCAGGTGTAGAAGTGTGGGGAAAGAACTGATTAATGTGATTTACAATGGATAATTTCTGAGGTCAAAGTTTCCTTTTTATAAGGTTTTCTGAGAGAATAATATTTTAAATGAAGACATAAAAGAGCCACAAATCATCAAGAGCCACGTTGAGTATCACTGGTCTACAGGAAACATTATTTAAAAACCCTCATTAAGGTGGGCACAAACCAGTTTTTAAAGTGGTTCAGTTCCCAGTTGGGGACTCTGTATCGCCTACCGGACAGTAAAAGTTCATACTCAGGATGTGAGAAGGATCAGGCAAAACTCGCTTCACTTGTCTTAGAGCAGACTGTTCATACACGGACTCCAGGGAAAAGTTTTCAGTCCTCCCTACAACCTTCATCTGCACCAGACGAGCAAGTTTAGACTTTAACTGGACAGAGAGATAACCGTACCAGGCTGACATCCCGTACTGGATTACGCTCTCCAAAACAACCTGATGGAACAAAAACATGGTCTCCTGATCGACACCAAACACCCTGACCTGACACGCCAGATGGATTTGTTTATCACATCCATCTGGAAAACCTCCCATTGACAGTGTCTGGGAAAGGGCAGAAACCCGGAAAAAAACCTGGACGGTGATTGGATGAACGATCTGTCACATCTTTATGGGCCAATAACAACAGCAAAACACATGGCGTTGTAGCGGCTAAGGAGGAGTAAACTCCATAGAGAACTGAATAACGCGAACTGGTGACTGTAGACATGTCAGTACACGACTTTTGTGTTTTTTTGAAAAGAAAACAACTCACTGCTGTTCTTTGTTCTTATTTTAACGAAGAAATGTCATCAAGCTCAGATAAAACTGGCGCTTTAGCAGCATCCACGCTAATGTCTTCCACCATAATTGCACAGGCTTCTTGTTGCTGCTTGCGTACACCACAACTCCACTACGCCTGAAAGTACTGCCCCTCGACGCTGATTGGTCCTGTCACTTTCTAACCAGGCCCAAACTGTTCAGACGGGAGCTTTGCAAGATGGATTCACCAGTGCAAAACATGAAAATGGGCGTATCCATCTGCTTTGCAAGGTTACAAACACTCTGAGTTGGCGTAAAAACTACAAACTTGATGATAAACTGCTGTGACGTCGACTCAGCGTGCTTGGTGGGGCAGCACACGTGCCCTTCGCCTCTGCAGGACCATCCTGGGTGCAGCTCAGCATAAACCAGTGTGGCCAAACTGGTGATGGAAAAGCAAATTAGCACAGCTTGGTTTGGATCGGTGCTGCCTAGAGTCATAGAGGAAAAGCCTCACATATTGATTAATGCAGAGAAAATAAGACTGAGAGTCAGCTCATTGTAACTGTTTATCAGGAAGCTTAAAACCTTCCTCAGGTCCACCTCTTTGCCTGTTTCTAGGTTGATCTGAAGTTAGTTTGAGGCAGTGTTTTCAATATGGTGGCTGCCACAGGTTGGACTCAAAAGCCCAAATCAGTGGCACCAAGACTGCATCCAATATTTTCAACAGCTTTGTTCACATCTGTGCAGAAGGAACCAAGCAAAGAGTTTGGAATAACAGATGTGAAAACACCCTTAATGAATAAGTATTCTAGGAATTATAAAGCATATTCTTGATTTGTTTGCAATAGAAAAACAACATACAAGTAAAAGGTGTCTGATTTCTGAGTGTAGCTGTTATGCTGTCATTAATTATGGAACAGTAAAACTTTCAGCTATGAGATATTTATTTGCAAGAGAAAAAGTAAAAATCTCTTAAGTTAAGTCATAATTCTGACTTTAAGGATGATTTCTGCCAAAGTTCGTCCGTATTCCTGTGCTGTAGCAGCCAACATTGTAGATTAAAGCAGTGATATTCTCTGTAATCTGAACCAAACTTAGCCACAGAGGACAAACAGAGACTTTCATACATCCAGAGTGACTTTATTTCATAATAAATAAATATTTTTATTTTTCTCTTGGCCTGCTCTTTTCAGATTTAGTGTTGATTTGCAAAAGTGTCTGGTTGGGTTCTTCATTATGTTGATTCTCATCGTTGCTTGTTAGCGTCTCTCAGACAGCCTGTCACTCTAGACTCTTTCCAAACAACCCAGAGAGCTTGCACATTTCCTAAACGAGATGATCCGCACATTTTCCCACCAATTATTACAGATATAATGTTCCTAACTGAAGAATTGCTGAGGTTTAAGGGAAAGTAGAGGACAATCTGTCACTGCTGTGCTTATTTATACAATGAAGAAAACATCGTTCTGATTTTCCTCCTGTTTCTGTCCTCATCATTGGTACAGCTGTTTGACTTTATGCTGCAAAAACACGAGCCAATGGTGCTGATGAAATCCTCCTCATGTCCCTGTGGAGTGTCCTCCTTCCCTCTAAAACACAGGTGTCAAACTCAAGGCCTGGGGGCCAAATCCGGCCCGTGGAACAGTTAAATCCAGCCCAAGAGATGATCTCATATTTCTGTTCTAACTGGCCCATCAGTCTGAGGTCTGCAGTATAAAAATGTGAACTTATCCTTGATGATTTAAGATTTCTGTGTTAAGTCATCAAATCTCAAAAAGTAAGGAGTAAAAATATTTAGATGAGAAGTCAGGAATGTGGGAAAGAAATTAATTTGTGTTTTAATTTCATATTTTGAATTTAGCATCTCACAATTAGGACTCAAACTTAGGATTTTGACTTTTTTGTCATACTTTGAGCATTTCAACTCATAATTTTGACTTCTCATATAATATTTTGAGCTTTAAGATTCATAATTCTAATCTTTAAGTGATATTTTAACCTTTTTAACCAATTGTTTTGTATTTTATCTCATATTTTCAACTCCATACCTGACGTCATAATCCCGTAGTTTTAGACCAACAATTTAAAATTTTGAATCATATTTTGACCTTTTAAACTCATGATTGTGACTGTCTTTGTAATATATTTGCCATCAAAAATACATTATTTTTCAATTTCAATTTCACGCTTTGACCTTTTTGAAGTAATAAATGTACTTTTCTCAGATTGTAAGCCTTTAAACTTATCTTTTTAACTTTTTAAGTGTCAAAATCGTTTATTATCAGTGCTTAGTGTTTATTTTTCATATTGTATTTCCGGTGAGACAAGGTTGACAGTTATTGGTTAAAAAGGTGACCCTGTTAGGCCCTCAGGTTAGTCCTGAATCCAGAATCCAACCCCTGCTGTGATTGAGTTTGACAGCCCTGGGATAGAGGAAGGTGGATAGACTCGGAAACAGGGAAGAGAGTAGGGAGATGCGGTAAAGGGCCACAGGCCACCGTACATGGGTTGTGCCTTAAACCACTCCACCATCTGCACACCTATGACTAAACATTTATAAACAGAAACACATACAGAACCATGGTTCAGCTCTAGTAAAAAGGACGCAATGCTAAAGCTGTAGATCCATCAGTAATGGCTGTAGAGGCAGCCATTACTGATGGATTTTAGTACAACTAAACCCCGCCCATAGCCCATCTCTGTATGTACGGCTCTGACCTCAGCGGTCAGCCAACAATATTTAACAAAACAAATACTCCAAATAAAAAGCAGGATAAAAAGAGTTTAAATCCCTAAAACATGTGTCTTAATACACTAGATATGTACAGGGGTGTCAAACTCAGTCACAGCAGGGGCCGAATCCTGAATTTATGTTTAACCTGTGGACAAACAGGGCCAGGATGTAAATGAAAACTGTCAAGCCTGTTTTCACAGCTTTATAATAATTATAGGGAAAATTAAACAGTGATGATAAAGGATTTTAAGATTTCTAAAAAAAAAAAAAAAAAAGTCAAAATGATTAAATATCACAGCATCAATGTTACTGTGTGTCCATGTCAAATAAATGCTGAATAAAAAAATAAATGAGTTAAAGGCTCAAAATCTGAGATAAAAAGTCAACTTTATAAGTCCTAAAAGTCAAAATACAAAATTAAAAGTCAAAATAAGGTTTTCAAAGACAAACATGTGAGATAGAGAGTTAAAATCATGAGTTTAAAGGTCAAGATCTGAGATAAAATACAAAATCAAGAGTTTAAAAGGTCAAAATAGAAGATAAAAGTCTAAATTGTGACTCTAAAAGGTCAAAATATGAGATAAAATTCAAGATCAGGAGTTTAAAAAGTGAAAAAATGAGATTAAAAGTAAAAGTTAGGAGTTTAAAAGGTCACAGTGTGAGAGAAAAGTTAATCATTTATGAATTTTGAAGGTCAAAATGTGAAATAAAAAGTCAAAATCCTAATTTTAGGTCATAATCTTGGGATGCAAAATGAAAATATGAAATGAAAATTAATTTCTTTCCCTCATTCCTGACTTTTTCTACTCTCTACTTATGACTTAAGTTTTTTTTTTTTTTTTTTACGTCTTTAAGGTGAATTTTACATTTTTATACTGGAGGAAATCTGCAGACCTCATTTGGATGAGCCACTTCTAATTGAAATATGAAATGATGTTGCGGGCCAGGTTTACCTGCACCAGGAGCCGCATTTGGCCCTCGAGCCTTGAGTTTGACCACCGTGTGTTAGAACAAGGTTGCTGTAAACATGCAGTGGTGATATGAGGAGGGTTTCTTTTCTACTATTTTTAATGCTCTTTAATAAAGGGATCCAACAGGATTCAGAGTTGATGCTCCTGGAAGTGACAGATTGGTTAGAAAGGTTGAATAGCCCTGGTTATTCAAAGTCAAATGCACGGCTGTCTCTATTGCATGAATAATGAAGAGAGTGAAGTACCGTATGACTCTCAGCTGTAAAAGTGTGTTTCTTACATCCGGCCATCAGCAGGCGTCCACTGAGAGCATCACAAGGTTTATTAAAAGAGAAACTCAAAGTGTCTTAATCCCAGCAGAGCCTCTTACACAACAGGCAGCTGATTGTGCAGCGGGCAGTTTGGGGCATCACATGAAGCGGCTGGAGGGTGAGGAGGGTGAGTCAGGGAGTCATCAGACACGGCAGCAGCAGCACAGAGTCGCCCTCCACAGGATCACAGCACTGACCTGAGTGTGTGGCTGTGCGGGGTCTTTAATTCATGTGATTCAGTTTAAATGAGCAAGCCCCCCATTAGACAAAGATTTAATCCCACTTACAGCTATTTGAACTTTCATTTCTTTTCTAGCTAATACGCTGCAGTATTACAGTCCTGTGAGGATATGGAGTAATAATTGGTGGTATCATGTGTCTCAAATCGAGAAAAATATTCACATGCTTCGTTGGAGGCGAGGGCAGCTTTCCCCATTGAATGAGAAATCACTCCCCCTCCTCAGCTCTGAAACTCACACTTGAATAAAGATAAACTAGATCTCTATAAGCATATCTAAAAATCAATATTCAGCCAGTAAGGTCTCACCGCTGATAACAGGGCTCTGGTCATTGAGCACTGTTGGTTTAAAACATTTATTCAACACAAAAAACTTACCGAGCTCTGGCTGTTTATAAGGTGCTGATATTCCTAAATGAAATATTGTTTTCATCATTTTTAATAACAAGAATTGCAAGTAAACTCCTGCATACTGTCTACAGTCATGGATGTAAGCATTGGCACCCCTGAAATTCTTCCAGAAAATAAACCATTTCTCCCAGAAATTGTTGCAATAACAAATGTTTTTGGTATACACATGTTTATTTCATTTATGTGCATTGGAACAACGCAAAAAAAAAAACAAAACAAAAAAAACAAAAAACAAAACAGAAGATAAAGGCCAAAACTGACATAATTTTACACAAAGCTCGAAAAATGGGCCGGAAAAAATTGTTGGCACCCTCAACTTAATATTTGGTTGCACACCCTTGGGAAAAAAATTACTGAGACCAATCATCAAGCAGTTTCTATTATCTTTATCAAGGGATAGTTTATATCAATCAGTGAACCATAAGTCAGACTCAAGAACTCACTGACAGACCCGCCTTCATTTACAGTGACATTCATTCAGTTACAAGACAGAAGAGAAAAAAATTACAAAAACTGGAGTGAAATTGACATAGAGACATTGTAATCATCAAGCTTGAGATTAGTTTTGAAGAAGGACCTGGAAGTATCTGAGGACCTCCACTTCACACCGGAAGTCAGACTAGCGCCGCCATATCTCGTCTTCTAATAACAGAAGTCACTTGAACTTAACGTCTTCTTCATTGTTTTCTTCGTGCATCGCCGCCATAAAAAAATCTGTGACTTTTCAGACTAACAAGCACAGCAATTACATAACATTAATTTTACTAAATCAATTTAGGATCCAAATTCAGGTATCACTTTGCACAGACATAATATGCAACGGAGTTTGGCTGGCCGGACGCTGACAACCTCGCCATGATGCCAGAGGCAAGCCCACTATGTCTTTAAATACAGTAGACAAGGACTGTGCACGTTTTCAGAATAAAAAGCTCAAAAGATGAGATTACATGGATTTTAATGACACATTTAATAAATCATCAGTATAGAAATAATAACTGATATTGAATATAGGTATATATATGAAGAAGTTGTAAATCTTTTTTTTATGCAGACGGTCCATTTTGGCGGAAGTAGTCTGGCACAAGAAATGCTGAACCGGAAGTACTTCGTATACAAGTGAAAAAGGCCTTGTTGTGCAAGTTAAAGCAATAAAAAGGTCAAACGATCGGATGAATATATATATATGTATCTATAGATAGATTTAAAATTTAAAAAATATCTACACATATATGAAACTGTATTCCATTTTTTTTTAAATTTTAAATCATGGAGTACATCTTTTCATTTAACTTAGAAAATCCAAGAAAGCGGATTTTGCTTTAATGTTTCACTGTCAGTTATTTTTTTAACATAGATCATTTGTTATAAATGATTCATTAAAATCCATGCAATCTCGTCATTTGAGCTTTTTATTTTGAAAACATGCACAAACCTTGTCTACTGTATTGAATGATGTAGAGACTTACCTCTGGCAACATGGTGGTAACGATGACGTCCAGCCAGCCAGCCGACCTCCCGTCGCATATTATGTCTGCTCAGTGATACGTGAATTTGGATCATAAATCCATTCATTAAAATGTAACGTTAACGCTGTGCTTGTTAACCTTTTTGCCAAAGTTGCAAAATTGCGACAAGCAATATTGCTGAATTAAACAGGCTGTAGCTCCAAATATGGTCCCTAATGTTGTTACCACTTTACACCAGGAGATTACGGACATGAGTAACTTCAATCCTAGCAGCATTTGTGGGCCTGTTTTAGAGAGAGAGAGTTTGATAGACCCACCGCCGGTCGAGGAGACGAGGAAGTGGTGGTAGTGGTTGTAGTCAGTGCGTAAAAGAGAAAAAGAGAGCGAATTTTAGCGAGAATACTCACAATGCTGGGACGAACAGAGGAATATTCACCCCTGTGACGATGACGTTCAGTCGTCCGGTAAGACCAAGACTGCCAGTGTGTCGGAGCCACTGTGACTCCGTGCGCCCTGAGAGTCCACAAGCAGCACATACCGAAGCCAGTGCTTTTCCTCACCGGGGCCAGGGTGGGAGTAATCGGCGAATGCCAGTGAAGGGACGTGGTGGGGGTTTCAGGAGTGGTCAATACACGACATTCAGTTGTCCGGTGAGACGGAAACTGCCGTGCGTCTGTGAGCAGCCAAAGCAAGTCTGTGCGCCATGAGAGTCGACAATCAGCACATACCAAAGCCAATGCTTTTCCTCACCATGGCCGGGGTGGGGACATGTTGGGGGCTGCATGGGTGGTCAAGATCAAATATTGACAGAGGTAGCGGGAATAAAAAAACAGGTAGGACAGACGCAGTAGAAGCAGTGGCGGTGGAGGCTGCTTGGTGACGTCAGAATATTCAAATTAGATGAGTGAATTTACTCCCACCACAAAAATTGGGTCATACTGAAGATTGTTCTCATTTACAGTTTGCCTTTATCTCTAACCACTTTCAAGCTACTGCCTTTTGAAACCTTGATATCAAAACTGAATATTTTCTTGAATAAACTGTGGCGCCTAAAGGGTTAACCCAAAATCTCGCTAATTTTTCGTCTACTTTTGTTTCCTTACTTGGAGGACTTACCTCTATTAACATGGCGGGGACACACAGAGAAAACAACGAAAATGTTCAGTTCAAGTGACGTGCGGTATTAGAAGACGAGATATGGCGGCACTCGTCCGACTTCCAGTGTGAAGTGGAGGTCCTCCGATGCATGTACTGCAGGTACTCTTGCAATTTTGACCTTGAAGTTTAAGCAATTAACAGGCAGAATAAAAGAGCCAAAAACTAACATAAAGAGTTAAAAAGGCTCAATGATTCAAACAGGAAAAACAATAATAGAAAGAGGCACAACTATTTAGATCAAAGTTCACCAAGGATTTGCTTCAGCCTTTACATCCATAAACGGTTCGAGTAAAGCAAGCTTAAAAAAGAATAATTTGTCTATCATTGCAGCTGCAGGTGCAGAAAGAGTGTCACCAAGTTCAAACCCCTCCGCCCGTCCCCCCTCACACCCAGAGGTCCTCGCTGCAGGAGAGTCGCAGCTTAGCCATGGTTCTCGCTGACACCAAACCTCCTCTTTTACTCTGTATGTGTAACCCTGCTCCTGCAGTGAACTTATTATGGATTAAACTGAAATGAGTCTTTTATTAAACATACTTCTGTGTAATCGAGCACCTTTGCTGAACTCTCATTTTGAAGAAGATCCTCTGAGTGTTTTTCTGATTTATATGCAGATCAGGTGTCGTCCAGAGATGCTCCTACTGTAGAGATATCCCCCTCCCTGCACACAGACGTCCCTCACACACACTTAAAACAAATTTACTCCCTCGGCTATTGTCATGCTCCAGAATGAGACTTTTAAGAGTGTGTTTAGCATTCAGGTTTGGTCATTCACTCCCCGTCTCTGCCCAGAAATCTTTGTTTGGCCGCTCCTCTTCAAACCGTGGAGTGTCAGGAGGGGCGGGGGGATCGATTTGATTCTAATCGGACCATGAAAAGAACATGATCTAACTACTTTCAGACCGGAGTATATTTAGGCCCACTCCTCTTTACACTCTCCCTCTCTCCGTTCCCCCCCACTTTAGCGGTGCACAAAGAAGCTGGCCAATCTAAAAAGCTTTGAATGTCTCGTCAATGACTTTGTGAATGCAGGGAAGAGAGATTTGGAGAGGAGAGATGGAGCAGGAAAAAAAGGCCAGGGAGCACACATAAAAATTCCAAGAGTTGTTTAAGCGTGGGTGGGTTCATTTGCATGACAGCGCCGTGTGAATGCGACTGACCTCTTGGACCGCCCCAGTGCTCGGCCGAGCTGCAGCCTGACGTGCAGGCTTTGACCCAGCTCATTGACTCTGAATGGATACTCTGTCAAAGGGAGGGACCTTCAGCTCTCAGCCGGACGGGCATCTGCAGACCTCCTGTTTGACACCCAGCTACCTCACATAGACGCAAACATCCACCAAACTGTTAGGCAGAGCTCCAAACCTCTCTTATCTGAGACCCTCAGGCCTGCAAGGACGAAAAGATGAAGCCCATAGAAACAGCTACATTCGCTTTTCTTTGCCTTTCTAGAACCCTTTAGACACATAGATACAGGACAGGTGCAGCAGAGCTCTTGCACGTGCAGGCCCATCAACACGCCTCACTTGATGCCTCTATGATTTACTGCAGCAGGCAGGTGAGAGGACACAGAGTGGACCAGGGGGGCTGATGGGCGATGTAGTCTGCATACAAATCTCTGTATCTGCCCTGAACCTTCCCCCCTCCTCGCCCCCCTTCCTAACAAAGTTGTGACTCTGTGCAAACACAAAGCTCAGACAGCTCACAAACACTCGGTCCATTTATCTGCTTGGCACCGAGCGAGGACGGTGCAGACAGGAGCTCCCGGCTTTGACCTCCTCCGTCGACGCACGCTGAAAAGAAGCCCGCTGCACTTGGAAATGCAAACAGTGTGGGGCAAAAACACTTGTTAAATTTACATGAATGAACTCGGAGAGAAAAGGCTTGCATGCTGTGTAGAATGACTGATGAAGATGAGGGTGGTGGGTGGTTTTGTCTATGAATCATAACGCAAAAATAGATATCAAGCCACATTAAACTTTGCGTAGGGCTGCAGTCGACCTAAGAAAAACTTGGCTGATTTTCCCAGTCCCCAACCAATCTATTTACCACTGCAAAGAAATACCTGTTTTAGCTCTGAGAATAAAGATGAGCTGTTTGCAGTGTAATAAAATTATTTTGACCCTCATTAACCGGTACAGAAATAACAAATCAGAACAGACCAGGACGCATCGTCATATATTCATATGACTTCTGATAACACTACAAGACTTATATGAACCACAGACGGTGAATAATCCCGGATGAAGCCTGAGCATGTGCCATTCAGATACTGACGTTTTTGTTTTTTTTTCTGTCAAATCTGCACAGCTGGCATATTGAAAACCTGGTCTCAAACTAACTTTACATCAGCTTAGGCCCCGTCCATAAGGAGACAAATTCAGGAGTATACGCAGAAGTTTTTTGTTGTATCAGCATTTCATCCACACGGAAACGGCGTTTTGGGTGAAAGTAAACAATACTTTTTGAAAACGGGTCCCAGAGTGCACAAATCTGTAAACGACTACCATTTCGTCTCCGTGTGAACGGCTATCCGCATCTTTCTTGAAACGATTACGTCACGTAGCTCTCTTAAGACGCCTGTGTGGGTCCGGCCAAAACAACAATGGCAGTTACAGGGTTGTGTTAGCGCTGCAGAAGCTATTGAGCTTATTAGGGCTTTTACAGCAAAATCTGATGCTTCTTTGCCACCGTCGCGAAACGCACACACCATATGTCCTTAAATCCGACGCGGAGAACAACCTGGAGGGCAACTAGAAGAAAGTTTGTGTCAGTTTTCTGTGATCTTCTTCTCTCTTTTGGTTCATTTTCATGGCAGCAATACAGTTCCATGTACAGGCTTGGCATATGCACTACAGCGTTTTCAGTGGCTGTGTGCTTATGTGAATATTTTCTGAAAGGATCTCATCTTTACAGAAAACTATCTCAAAACTAAACACCAATATACTGTTTTCATCTCCGTGTGGATGGGGCCTTAGTAACATGGAGCTATTTTCTCTGTTTATCTTATTTTCTGGTCTCTACAGTTTTCCACAAGGAACTTCAAATTTGGTTTCATCTGACCACAGAACAGTTTTCCATTTGTTTCAGTCATTTTAAAATGGGCTTTGGCCTTGAGAAAATGTGTTTCTGGATCCTGTTCACATATAGACCCCTCCTTGCATGACACAGCTTTAAGCTGCATTTTCACAGCCAATTGTGTGGACAGAAGAGTGTTCCTGAACCCATGCAGTGGTTTCCAGTACAGAGCTGTGTCTGTTTTTAATGCAGTACTGTCTGAGGGCCTTAAGATCACCAACATCCAGTACTGACCTTACAGAGATTTCTCCAGATTCTCAGAATCATGTGATGATATCATGTACTGTAGATGGTTGGATTTTCAAAGTCTTACGGAACTTTTTTTTTAAATTGTTCCACAATTTTCAGATACAGTTTTTCAAAGAGTGGTAAACTTCTGCCCATCTTTACCTCAGAAAGTCTCTGCTTCTATAAAATGCTTCTTTTATACCCATTTCATATTTATATTACTGATCTGCTGGCAGTTAACCTAATTAGGGCCTGAGTACCTGAGGGTGTGAGGACCCTATTGGAGGTGTAGGTGTTCTTCTTACTGTTCTGCCATGTTGGAGGCCTTATAATGATCCAAAACTGACCAAATTTGGCGTCTTGTTAGATCCTAGTGAATGTTGTTTTCTGGTGGTTCCATACATCTATGTGATAAAATTGTCCTACAGAGGCCCCCAGAAGTGGAAATCATTAGCCCATCTCATTGGTTATGGACCATGCAAAGCAGATGGATTTGCCTGTTTCTGTGTTTCTCACTGGTGAATCCATCTTGCAAAGCTCCCATCTGAACAGTTTGGGCCCGGTTAGACCAATCAGCGACAAGGGGCAGTACTTTCAGATGCAGCAGAGACGTGACGTAAGCAAGCAGCAAGAAGAGGCCGGTGCAATTATGGCAGAAGAGATTAGCATGGATGCTGCTAAAGCGCCAGTTTTAACATAATATCACTACCCAAATGAACTGGACTTTGGGCTCAAGTGCACTCGGATCCAGGTCCGGGCCCCTAGTGTGAAAGCCACCAAAGTCTCTTGGAACATTGTTCTAAAATTGTTCCACAATTTTCAGATGCAGTTTTTCCAAAGAGTGTTGAACTTCTGCACATCTTTACTTCAGAAAGTCTCTGCCTCTCTAAAATGTTCCTTTTATTTATTCATTATGTGTATATATTTTTTAAATATTTTGCTTTATGTTTTTATTTACATTTTAAAAAGTGCTCCTGGTTTTTTGGAATTGAAGTTGTGCAGTAGAAGGATTTCGTTTGACAGTAGTGTAGTAAGCAGATCATTTCCTTGCTGGTTCAAGAGTTTATGAATTAGTAACATAAAATGGGGTGAACAAGGATTTCACTTCTGAGTTTTAACTTGATGAAACTTTAAACCTATAAATGATAAAAAAGATAATGACATCAAATGGAATCACTCTGCTGCACAATGCATCCGAGTAAACATCTCTTATCTTCGTTAAATTAAATAACAGGGCAGGATTCTGTCATGCAAAGTTGAAGACTTTGCAATTTTGATGGGGAATAAAGGCGACTGCTGTTTGGCAACCACTAAACACGTCTTCTTTCTATCAGATTCTGGTGGTTTGCAAGTGAATCACAAAGGTGAACCAACACCTTTCCTCTTCTCTGAGCCTGCCTGCTCTCTGAGCTTTACTGAACCTCTCAGCTTCTGCAGGATGAAGTTGTTTGTGTTCTGAATCCAAAGAGAAGCCAAACAACTCTGTGTAGAAGGAGAGCCGGAGGGGTGGGACCACCCTGCAGCTGCCCCCTTCTCTCTCACTCCCACCTTCATTGCCTCTCCTATTCATCCTGCAGCTGCAGTCCTGTGCCCCTCTCTCTCTCTGTCACACAGAGTTTCTCTCTCTCTCTCTCTCTCTCTCTCTCTCTCTCTCTGTTTGTCCCAAAGACACAAAGATGGATGGAGAAGCTCCTGGAACGGCGCTCACAATAGCTTGTGCCACAAGGTGAGCAGCCTCAGCTGCATACGGCCCTGTGCTGCCTCTTTTAGCTCCTGCGAGGCTCCGTACCCGGATCGAGTATGCATGATTGCGAGGGGGGGTCTGAGCGGCACAGTATGGCAACAGATGCTTTTGTTCGGCCAAAAGTCTGAAAGGGGCCTTGGGTGGGGGGCTTAGCAGTGTCAGAGCACAGAGTCATTTTTCTCCTTCTCTGCCTCTCTTTCTCTGTGTCTCTCTCTCCCCAGCTGTGCCTGCCGCCGCGGCCGAGCAAGAGGAAATGTGAGGGCAACGGCGTGATGGAATACGTAAGTGGGGCGCGCGGTTTTGGCCTGTTTTGTGGGCGACTTCATTAAAGGGTCGTTTATCTGGCCTGTGATCCCTTTGTCCCGGGCCTTCTTTATCGGCCCCGGTGTGTCAGGGGGGCGTAATTGGCCGATTGGCCACGGTCTGCACATGCTGAGGTGATTTATAAAGCTGTGAATGGAGCTGACTCCTCTCCGGGCAGCGCTCCCTCTCTCTTAGAGGAGACACTGCACTGCAGAATAACACCGACTAAATGCAGAAGAAATGTGAAAAGGATGAAACGTCCCCAAAGCTCTTTGTGCCAGTGTGAAATCAGAGGCCTGAATAAAAGCGCTGTGGAATCACTCTTTCCCATGTCATCCATTCTCTCTCACCTTTATACTCCATCTGACTTTGTTGTGTCACCTCTTTAGGCTCCGCTCAATCGCCTTTCATACTCTTTTAATTCCATTTCTTCCATTTTTAATCGTGTGAAGCACAGCCAGAGCTTAACCTCCTTTTCTATCTTTCAGCAAAATGCATGTTGTGATGATTAAGAGCATAAATGTAGACCGCTTTAAGCCGATTCTGTATTTATATTTAAGAGGAGCAAAGTGTATTTTCATGTCGAATTTCCTGCAGCTGTGTGTGAGTGAGCATGGGTGCAGATTTTGTGATTGCAGGTGGGAGCGTGCTGGCTTTATGTGGTCTCATGGTGGGCTGAGGTTGGCTCTTAATGACCTCCTAATTAAAGCAGACCCTCGTCTCAATGGGCTGATCATGTAGAGGAGGTCAGAGGTCTTTTACAGGGCTGCTGGTGGCCACAGTTCCTGCTCCATGCTAATTGCCCCCAAATATACCCAGATGAAGACAACAGGATTCTGGCAGGTGAATTTTCTGAGTGAGCTCAGGCCTTTTTGTGATTTTAATTTCTTTTTTTTTTCGTCTGTTTTTTTTTCCCCCTGAGTAAAGTCACCCTGTCCCGTCTTGGAGCGTGTCCGTCTCTCTCAGGGACCTTTGCTTTGTCCCTCTTCAGACGTCGAGCCTGAGTTCATTAAGCCAGACTGAGTGTTTGTCTAAAGGCTAGACGAGACAACTTAAATCCCCAACAAGTGTTTGTGGACTCTCAGATAAGGTCTGCAAACACACACACCAGTTATAGGAGGGTTCTCCAACAGACACTTAAGGAGAGATTCTGACATGAGGAGCAAGTAAAGGATAGTTTCTACTAATGCACTGGTGGTGAAAATCAGCCTGAGAAAAACTGCCTATGTCTAAATCAGCAGTTAGGTGTGCAAGATACCAACATTTATAGCTGAAACTACACAACAGATCTGCTAAAAAGTAGGTAGTTTTGTTACCCATAAGCTTGATTTGTTATCCAAATGTCTGACGTTAGAAGACCATAGATAAAGACATTTTAGTTAAAGAGTAAAACTATGGAGCTTATGTTTGGAAAGTTAATGTATTATAGGCTCAGTTCAGTGCAGAACAGCATGCTTTTTTTTTTTTTTTTTTTTTGCATTTCCATAGAGCAAAAGTTGGAAAGGGTCCCAAAAAACCGACCCGTACCGTCCCACTTTTTGGCACCCTTCCGTAGGGGCACCAATCTTACCTATCCGTCCCAAAAAGGTGGAGCTACACACAGAACAATAGGGGGTTATACTGACGTCACATCAGTGGACAACACAACTGCTCAGCTTCGGGCTGCAAAACACAGAAGTCTGCTCTGTGGGGAGCGGCGAAAACAGGAGACAAATGGACTAATATCTGCATTAATCTGGGATATTTGGACTCAAAAGAGATCTAAACGGTTTCCTAGTCTGTGGAAACTGATATCTGGCCAAAATCAAGTTTCCTGACAATTATCTGGACCCGATTTTAAGAACACAAAGCAGAGCCTGAAGGCTCACAGCCTGGTCTATCCACAATGGATGTGAAACTAAATTAATGTTTAAGTTTTGTGAATACGAAGCCGTAGATCAGTTTATTCTCTGTACTGTAACTAGTTATTCATCTACTTTTTATTTTAGGTAACCAGTGAAAACATCGCTCTGTGGTTGTTGAACATGCTCGTAAAACTCCCGGCTGCTGCCTATTTTAAAACAAGATCAGCGCGCCCAGGATGTCTGACTTAATCCAGTTTGATTTTAACACCAGCTGAACTTTTACCTTATTTGTAATGTGGCCAATTCTCACAGTACAGCCCTAAACTTTCATATTTTGTTGTATAAACTGTTCTAGACTAAATATATCTACATATTAACGTACAGTTATGACTCAAAACGTTTCTGTACACGTATTCCATCAGCTGATGATCTGTACTGACAGCGGTTAATGTTATTAATATGTCGTTATTATTTCAAAAAGCTGAAATAAAGCTTTTTATTGCATATTGATTTCTGTCACTCATCCTTTCTACAACTCTGCTGCTGGACCAGCCAGACTCGTGCTGCATGTGACGTCACATGCATAGCTTTTACAGCCCGCCCACCAAGTGAGGACACGGGTGTCTGTGGGAACGCAAACTATTTTGGGGTTTGGCGTACCAAACCATACTGAATCGAACCGGACCCCCTGATGGAAACACGGCTTTAGTGCCCACTCACACATCTGTAAAGAACCATTAATACTGAGAGGTACATGCAGGTTTTGGAGCAACATACTGTCCTTCCATCCTACAACTGTTTCAGGGACATCTCTGCTTATTTCAGCGAAACAATACTAAGGCACATTCTGCATGAGTTACAACAGCATGGCTTCACAGTAAGAGACAGCTGCATGAAGTCCAGACCTGTCTTACATTGAAAATGTATGGTATAGTACGAGACAACTGCCCCCCTCACAGCTGAGCAACTTAAGGAATTCATCGTGGAAGAATGGGGAAGAAGTCCACCTTTGAATTCTCAGGCACCTTCAGTGTTGTTAGGATGAAATGTGGTGTAACATGCTCGTGTCCCAACTTTTTTGGACTGCAATGAAGGCATCAAATTCAGAATGCATATGAATTTCCAAAATAGACAAAAACCATCAAGTTTGAACATAAAATATCTTGTCTTTCTGCTGTATTCAGTCAATTTTAGGTTGAAGAGGTTGCAAATCACTAAATCAGTGGAAATCAGTGCATCACTGCAAAAACACCAGGCGCCACTGACAAAGCTGACCTTTCATCTTGTTGTAGAGTATGTAGGAGCTGCTGGTCTACTTTCAACAAAAAAAGTGTATCTCTGCAGAGGACTACTAGAACAGGGGTTCCCAAACTTTTCAGCCCGTGACCCCCAAAGTAACAACATCTGAGATCGGGGACCCCCACCTTTCCTTGAGAGGGATGAAGTCCACAAAGCATCATGTATAGAACTTGCACTGTAGGTTGTTTTAATAACTTTACTCACATTTAAGCACAAATATCACTTGGTAACTACATTTTATTTTAAATTAAACTCTTTTTAACAATACTGTTACAATAATATATAAAATGTCTGATTTTATCACAAATGAAATTTCTCTGTTTTTTGGAAAGCATCCCGTGACCCCCCCCCCTTCACTGTCACATGACCTCCCTAGGAGTCCCGACCCCCACTTTTGGAACAACTGTACTGGAACAATGATATACCCTTTCACTCTATGAATGTGACCTTACAACAAACCAAAAAAAAGAAAGAAAAGAAAACAACACAAAAAGTATTGGTCATAGATCAGGCATGGGAGCCACATGTGGCACAGAACCAACCCCCAAGTGGCCCAGCCTGAGGTCATGCTAGAGATGCAGAGGGCAACCTGTTTGGTAAGTTTTCAGAAATTCCCACAGTGTTTCAGACCGTGAATGCAACACGCCACACAGCCAGCTCGAGGCCGGCTGCAGCAACACCGAAGTAACCAGTTAAAAAGCCAGTTTTTACACTAGAAATAAACTGGTTAACAGTCTGGGTCATTAGCTAATGTCTTATTGTGCTCTCATGAGTTGTCGTGTATTGTCGAGTTTACTGGGCGGGGCCGTTAGGTTGATTCAAAGTTCAGCTGAGACAGCGATTTCAACATGGAGGCCTCCATGGATTGGCTTCCAAAGCAGCTTGAGTCCGCCTACTGTAAGCAGACAGCTGACGTCACACAGGGTTTGTCCACTTCTTTCTACAGTCTATGGTTTTGAATTGTGGCTAGCAATGCTAACAGAAGTAGCCCAAAGGTACAAAACTTGTCCTTTAAAACTGTAGCTACATCTCTGCAAATTTAGTGTTTATGCTGTTTAAGATATGCCTGGGTAAGATGTGACCAAAATTATTTACAGAATTTCTTTTTATTTTTCTTCAGGTGAAAAAAGACATTTCTACTACCTCAGGTTATGTTCAAATACAGCTCTGTTGTTGTGTTTTTATGGAGCTTCTGATGTGCTTTTGTCATGTTGCCAAATTTTAAAAGGGAGACCAAGAATAAAAAGTGCATACTTTTCATCAAATTGATCTATTTTGGTTCTAAATTTGACATTATCAGCTGCTTACTGGGTGTCAAACATGTCTGGCCTGGCTATATTTCTTGTTTACATATTCGGCCCAGTTAAATTTGTAATAGATTAGCTTTGCTATAGTAAAAGAAAACTGTCCCCCTCACTGCTGGGCAACTTCAGATGTTCATCATGGAAGAATGGGGAGGAATTCCACCTTTAATATTCAAACAATTAGAGTCTTCAGTCCTCAGGCGCCCTCAGTGTTGTTAGAACAAAAAGTGATGTGACATGCTTGTGTCCCAACTATTTTGGACTGCAATGAAGGCATCAAAATCAGAAAGTGTATAAATTTCCAAAATAGACCAAAGCCAGTAAGTTTATCTTTGTGAACGTTAAATATCTTGCCTTTCTGCAGTATTCAGTTGATTTTAGGTTGAAAAGGCAACAAATCCCTGCATCAGCGGTTTTGTTCACACACTTATGGATCTCTGTTTACTGTTTCCACTAAAGAGCTTTTACAGCTCTTATTTTCAAAGACACCAGAACCCACTGAAGCTGACATTTCATCCTGTTGTACATTATGTAGGAGCTGCTGGTCTACTCATCAATCCAGCAGTTTTTCAAGCTGTGTCATTAACTTTCAACAAGAAAGAGTATCTCTGAAGAGGACACATGCTTTGTGGTGGGTTAACACCATCCACTGAAAAACTTTTTTACCTTATGCACATGACCTTAAGATTTTCAAATAACAGAAAAAGAACACAACGCAAAAGGTAATGGTCATAGGTTGGTTTCAGTGAAGTGTTACCGCTGATGCAGTTCACTCAGATGGGGCAGGAAGTGAATTACAGTGGTTATGAACCAATAGGAACGGAGGAAGGTCAGTGCATTAGAGCCCCAGGTATCATTAGAACATTTCTACCTACATGATCCTTGTACTTGCAAAAAACATGACTGTTTTCATGTGCTGACAAGTTTGCATGAGCTGGAGGCTATCGGTATCACATTAGTCAGTCCTGCAGATCTTCAACAAGTCCAGCCAAATGAATAAAGACAAGACTCTCGAGGAGTCTTGGAGAGGCTAGGTGAACACCTTTTACAGCTTTTCTACCTTGTTTTGTTATGAACATGCTTTTTAACCCTTTAAAACCTACTATTGTACAAGTCCGGCAGGACATATTCTTACATTTTTATATACTGTAGTGCCATTTTGGGGGTATTTTTATCTGCTTTTCATCAATATAACCCTTATACCCTTTTAAATTTTAATATGTATTAACTTATGTCTTAACTACTACAATAAATTGCTTAAAGGCGCAATAAAACTTTAAAAAAAGAAAATCGTTTTTATTTTATTCACATGTATTTCAAAATACAGAAATTGCACAGCTGTATCCCTCAAATTTGGAAATGGAAAAACTTGCACAATATCCTTTGGCACCACAGGAAATTTATTTGGAGTCTGTACAAAAGTTGTTTTTTGAGATACAGTCAATTTTGTAACCTGTAAAAAAAAAAAAAAAACGATCCAGATGAGTAGTTGGACTCTTCATTCAAGGCTGTAATTAGTTTGAAAGCTTCGCGCCAGCTCTAAAGCTGTTTGGCACGACCGGGGTTTTGTGAATCCATAACTACATATGTGTGGAAGTTAGTCAAAGGTGTGTGTGATGGATGTCTGGTGTGTGTGGGTTGTGTGTCTGAGTGTTTTTATAAGAAAGTAGGGGTGAAATGAAAGCGAGAGCGAGTATGTGTGCAGGCAAAGTTCTTCAATGTATTCTGTGGGAAAAAAAAAAATACAACTCCTGGGAAAATATGCCACTTCCTTTTGTTGGGGTGGAGAGCCTATGGGGTAGGGACACTTAAGAATCATGTGACAGGTCATGCCCACAACGCGATGATGTTTATTTCAACATAGGAAGTGCTGCAAATACCCGTGGTCTCATTTATAAAGATTTTTGTTATGTGCATTTTATTTTGTATTTTTACAAACCCATCACTGTAATGAAAAAGCGCTCTGAAAGATGGTGAATGTATGAAATGATAGTGTAACTCCCCAGGTTTTATATGCAAAAAGAATGATCGATCTGTCTATTTCGGTTTCAAATCTACCGCCAATCAAAAATGGATGTGCTTATCGTAATTGCCGGCGCTGGGCTGGGTTCTGTAGGGTTAATAATAAACCATAGAGGGGTAAGCGATTGAGTAAAGGTGTGCCATTCACAAGCAAGCCAGTTCTAGAAGGTGTCATTTTTATATGAACAACAGAAGTTGGCTCCTGTTAAGAAGCCATTTTTCTTTCTAATAGTTATTATTTAATCCACATTTTAATACTGTTACCAAATGCAAAGACTCCAACTGCTTCTCTGTATCTCAAACACCATAAGAAAGCTCACTGTGGTAAAAGCCTCACCACCCATGCACATGTGCACTCACTAATCTATAGACTGTAACTTAAATCAATGCAGTTAAATGGCTCAACTCATGCATTTTTGCAATAATTAAACTACTTAACGTACAGATTAATAATTTTATTTATTGTTATCTAACTCCACAAGTTATTATTCTATTCACTTTGACTCAAATGCCCTAAGAAGGCTCTCTGTGGTAAAATGCCTCCTCTAAAATGCACATTGCACTAATCTGCTATCTTAAATTACCTTACCTCATGTAAATCTGCCCATATGGTTGGTGTTTTATACTCTGGTCATGTCTCGTCAGTATCTTGCACCTTTTCCACGTCTTGCAACCATAGTATTAATGCAGATGGCCTTAAATATATTACAAATAATACCCACAAGAGCTTGTACATATTCAGACCTCAGTTTTTGTACATTTTCAGTTTATTAATATATTTTTTGTATCTAATGTTTAATTCCTGTACAGTGAGAACAAAGCCAAAGTTCTTGTTGTGTAAAGGTAATTTGCCAATAACGTTGATTCTGATTCTGAAAGAGAGAGATTCTTCCATTGCAGTGAGCAAGATGGGCTGGACTTTGAAAACACAAGAAAGATGAGGGGATACAGAGCCAAATGGTGAAAATGTCTTCTGAACCAACCAGACCGCTTGGTGGAAACAATTTGTACGGAAGTATTGTCTTACAACATCCATCCAGGCTTTAGATTTTTTCTTTTTAGATTTTTTAACCACTGTGTCTCGCCTGGACTTTTTGTCTTTAAAAAGCTTGTAAAACATCAACGCTGTGGTGCACAGTCAAACTCTTAAACATCTTTTTCTTCAGGACGACCTGTGCTCTGAGAAAATGTGTGCTGCCGTAATGCCAGGTGAACTATTAAAAAGTTATTGGACTATAAAGACAAACAAAAACCCTCAAAAGAAATTAAAAATCAAAGATTTCTGTGTATTAAACACAGTAAACATTAGTGACTATGTTTTTTTCTAACAAACTTGTTCTTCCATCTCTTTGAGACCAAAGAATTAAAAAAAATAAATTATCACTCTGGGTCAAATAGTCTTTAAAAAAGTCACATGTACACAGAGAAAGTCGTTGCACTTTTGGTAATTTGATTCATTATTTAGAGCAGTTCCTGTCTGCAGTGACTCTGAGGGACACGTCACAGCCTCTCTGTGTCTCTTTCTCTTTTTTATGCATCTCCTTCAGTTTTCAACAAAGCATGATGTGATGATAGAGCAGCCTGCCATTGGTTGTTACAACCCCGTGCAATGCATTCTGGGATGTAAACAGACAATATAATGGCAGGCGTACCTGCTAGCTACAGGAATGATTGAAAATGGATGATAAATGGATAAAAAAATGTCCAATATCTGAGTTATTGGTGTGGATTTGATCTTTTAAAGAGCCCCGATATTCAGCCATGTTCCAGGCTAGCTAGAAAACACTGTAAGAACTACAAAGACACGGATAGCATCATTAGAACGGTCTAACAAATTGTTCCAAAGATATTTAACTTTGTATAACACGTGTCTCTTTTTGTCGTCTACAACACTGGCCTCAGAGCGTTAAACTTTTATGTGACAGTGTCTCTAGTTTGGGGTTTAAATGTTCATTTCAGGGGGTTTTCATGTAATTTGAATGTTTGACAGCTGAACAGAAGAAAACTTTGGCATTTTGAAATGGAAATGTACCCAGTCTGCGCTTCTTTGCTGTAATAGGATGTCGTCTTGAATCCATCTATAAAAGCAGCTGAATCTCTCCACCTGACGGTTCTAATAAAAAAAATGACCCTAAACATTCTGAAATGATTATCAGAAAATATGAGCAAAGTAAAAGAAGTTTTAGGTTAACCGTGTAAGCTGTAAACATCTTCAGTTACTTCCTCAGTTCTCCTGAACAGGGCAGAGTCTTGAGCGGCCCCATCCAGAGGCGAGGAGGAGGAGAAGGAGAAGAAGGAGGAGGGGTCTGGCTCTGGTTTAATGTAGCCGATTGTGCTCCTGTTAAAAAAAGGAACAGTTTCTTCTGTGTTAATTTTCAATTTTGTTTCTGTCTGTGTGCCGGGCTTTTGTGTCCGATTCTCCTTCCCTCCCTAAACGACACCTCCACCCCTCTCCTTTTCTTCTCCTTTCACTCCTCGGCTCGTCAGGCCGTCTAGATTATGTTGCTAAGGAGATTTTTCTCTTTCTTTTTTGCTTTTTTCACTGTTTCCCATTGATTTGGTGTTAATGCGTTTTGAATGCCCCTCGGTGTGTGCCGAGCGCTGGGGGAAGAGGGGGGAGCACGGGGTCTCGCAGAGTGGAGGAATTTCAATCTGAAGCGGTGAGGTGGGGGTTCGTGTGGGTTAAGGCCCAAAGAGAGGCACTCAAGTGAGAACTGAAGTGGTTTGCAGAGCTGAGGAACCTCTCGCTGCCGCCCCCTCCCTCTTCTTCCCCTCTCCTTTTCAGGGTCACTCCTTCATTGGCAGCCCACAGGTGCACTGTCAATCTCTTCTTTTCAAACCCAAAAATGAACCCATGAGTAAAACAAACAGATTTTTTCCTTCAGTGAAAGAGAGGGAGGACTGAGCTCAGCGGGCTGCACAGATAATTAGCTGCTAACGAACAGGAACCAGGTTTGATACAAATGAGAGAATTTTAGAAAGGCTCAACGTTTCTCTGCAGAAATGAAAGCATGAAAAAGTTAGTATTTATCTGCCATGTTCTTGACTGAATGGGTTTCTTCTTTTAATTTAAGGCTTCAGGTGAAGTTTTTTAAAATTATCGCTCTAACCAGAATCTTTCCTCTGACCAGTAAAATTCTGTGTCTAACCCTTACAGGAAGAGCTCATTTTTGAAAACTTAAATGGTTTGCTCTGACCATTATCCCTATGGTTAGGAGTTCACCAGGAAGGAGTCCAGCAGAACCCCCTATCTCAGGGATGTCAAATCAAATCACAGCAGGGGCCAAATTCTGAATTTGGGTCCAACCTGAGGCCGAGCAGGGTCCACACATGACCATAAACTGTCAACCTTATTTTCACCAGCGATGCATTATGGGGGAAAAAAACCTTAGCACTGATGATAAATGAATCCGAGGTTGATAAAGTCAAAATGATAAGCTTAAAGGGGCTCTATGCAAGATTTAGAAAAATATCAGTGTAGCGACACCGCCAGTCATTTGGCGAACTACAACATTATGTTGCTCGTCCACGACGGCGCGCTCCTTGCTCATGAACGAGCCTCTGGTTTATCAGCTGATACACACGCCAAACCAAGGTGATTGACCAGCATCATGTATACAGAGGAGGTAAGTGAAGTTACACTTAAAAGTTCCATGAACTAAAAATGAAAAGGAATAAAGTATATTTGAACCTCTAGTGCGGACACGGCACAAAATTAAATATTGGTTCATGTGAGGTGATTAAAAAAGGATGATATTTTCACAACCATTTCTATGAATTAACAACTTTGCTACTTAGTGCAGCACTGACCAATTTTACTGTCTTTTTTGCGTGTGTAATGTGTATTGAATGGGACGCGTTTTAGAGCAGAAGCAACAGGGCTAACATTGATTAGCTCTGATAATGGTGCCTTGACCACCGATATCAGATAGCTGACATTATGTGTTGAAGATATTTTAAGAACTGAGTATCAAAAAATAAACTCAGTAAGTTGAGTCCAGTGCCAAGGAGCGAGAAAAAGATGCAGTATTATCCGAACAACACTAAATGAACAACGTGACATTCTCGTTGTTTGGATAGCATCTTCGTAAGCAAGCTAACGTGATGTAGCATATGGTTAATACAACATAAAACACTACATTGTATTTCATGGTCTGGAGGGATGCCTTACCTTTTCAACAGAAAGACGGCCATCTCTGGATTGGCATTTATCCCGAGCGAAGCTCCCTCCATTTCTCAAATGCTCCACCGATATTTATCCTCGATTTCCCCCTGCGTCACACTCTCTTTAGCTCTTTAGCTTGGCGGGCTTCAGCAGATAAAACTTTCTTATTTTTTTAATGTTTTTGCAGAGTTTGTGTGGGTGTTTGGGCTGAGCTAGCTGGTCCTTCACTCGCAGAAGCAGTCTTCTCCATCCAACACGCCGTTGTCAGGTATAAACAGAGCAAGGGGGCGCGCACATTATGTAATACCCAACGTCACTTCCATTGAGATTTCACGGAAAATTCGGCCCAAGTTCTTCACAGAGAAATGACTCCACAGGCTTATACAGGCAAACAAGAAAGACACAAAGAGCCTCATTCTTCACGTCGCGGTAAAGTGCGAACCATTATATACTCAAAAGTGGGAAGTTTGAAAGCAAAAATCTTACATAGAGCCCCTTTAAAGGCTCAAAATCTGAGATAAAAAATCTAAGTTATTTGCTCGGAAGTTTCTAACATGGCATGTAAAGTCAACATAATGTTTTCAAAAGGCAAATATATGAGATAGAAAGTTGAAATCACAATTTTTTATGGTCAAAACGTGAGATAAAAATTTCAAATCATGACTTTTAAAGGTCAAAATATGAGACACAATTCAAAATCATCAGTTTAAACCATCAAAGCGTGAGAAAAACAAATTTTGAGTTTTAAAGGTCAAAATAATACTTAAAATATCTACACATATATGAAACTGTATTATATATGTAGATATTTTATTTAAATAACGGAGTACATCTTTTCATTTAACTGAGAAAATGCAAGAAAGTAGATTCTGCTTTTATGTTTCACTGTCAGTTATTATTTTAACATGGATCATTTGTTATAGATAATTAGTTAAAATCTATGCAATCTCGTCGTTTAAGCTTTTTATTCTGCAAACGTGCACGATCCTTGTCTACTGTATTGTATGACGTAGTGGACTTGCCTCTGGCAACATGGCGGCGACGTCAGCATCTGGCCAGCCAGTCTCCTGTCACATATTATGTCTGTGCAAAGTGATACTTAATTTTGGATCATAAATCGATTTAGTAAAATTAATGTTATGTAATTGCTGTGCTTGTTAGTCTGAAAAGTATACATATTTTCATCTATATTTTTTCAGCGGCGATGCACGAAGAAAACAACAGAGAAGCTGTTCAGTTCAAGTGACTTCCGGTATTAAAAGACGAGATATGGCGGCGTTTGTCTGACTTCTGGTGTGAAGTGAAGGTCCCTCTCTTTTTTTCCAGGCTGCTGCATGGGTGAAGAGCAAATAAAAAGGGGACAAAATCTTTAATAATCTTTAAAAACTAGATTAAAAAGTCTACTTCTTAACCAGTCCACCTTAAAGTCAAACAGAAGTGGCTCCTTTAACAGCCTCCTATATTTACATCGCCATCATGTTTGACTCCATTAAACCGTATCATTTGTTTACTCAGCTTCATCCGTCTCTCTCTCACTTTCACCCACAGAAGCACAAACACATCTGTCCGTGCCCCGCAGCTGTGCGAGGAGTTTCTCTGCATAATGACCTCTCAGACCATTTCACGTACACGCTGCTTACCATAATTAGGCAATCAGAGATTGGCCTCCAGCTGAGGCTGCTGCTCCACGGAGAGTCTGACTTCTAGCAGCTGTGTGTTTCCTTTAGTGAGGCTCAGTGTAACATTACAGAAGCAAACAGTGAGGTACCCGAGGAAACACTTAACCCCAATCATGTGTCATCCTCACAGGGCCTTCTGAGTTACAGAGAAGGATGCTGGGAGTGCCTGATGGTCAGTCCACTCCAAACAGGTGACATATACAGTAGCCAGGGTTGAAAAAGCTTGGTTCCACAATTGTTTTATAGCTGCAAAACACCGTGTAATATCTAGCATCTAAAGTGAGGTTCTTTTTGCTGGATTAGAGCTGAGAGCAGTCTGTGAATTCAGAAAGAGCAGGTGAATACAAAAGGACTTGAATTGTTTAAAAGTTACAAGCATGGCAGAACGCTTCTGTTTTTGCCAGCAGCAAAAGAACTCAGAGGAATTACTTCTTTCATGTGTGTTTATTTCAGGCAGAGTTACAAAACTGCACAGACTTTGTATTCCTTGTTAAAATGCCTTGTAGGTATCCTCTGGCTCTGGTGCAAATCTCACTGTGTTCTGTGCTAACCTGGAATCCTGTTTCCTACTGCTGG
Organism: Cheilinus undulatus; assembly: GCF_018320785.1. Lineage (NCBI taxonomy): Eukaryota > Metazoa > Chordata > Actinopteri > Labriformes > Labridae > Cheilinus > Cheilinus undulatus. The sequence continues at coordinate 49,031,048 of NC_054871.1, read as the reverse complement.
AAGGCAAAGCCACAGATTCACTCTACCTAACAGCTTGTGCTCTCTCATATCATCGACTTTTAAATGTCTGATAAAAAACAAATCACACAAGTTTTTGTCATCAAAGATTGATTTTTGGCTAGTCTAAGTCACAAGCTTGAATGATATTTCTAAGGAAACACAGAGGTGGTGCATGACTGCTGCAATGAAAACTATTTTGATTTCTAAATCACAAACACAAAGTTATAACGGTTTGGATCATTACACACCAACAACAGCCTTCCTTGCAGCTGTTATGGGCTAATCACTAAAGGTTGAGCAACATGTTTCAAAACATAAATTCTGCTATGCATGAGGTGTACAGCTGAATAATACTGAGAAGCTGCAGGGGGAAGAGCAGAAGCTCTGTGTGTCCAGTGAGCAGAGGGGCATGCTCGTGTGTTTGCACAGTGGAGTTTAAGGAAAAAACTAAAGCAGAATAAAGGCATTTGTGAACATAAAGTGAAACAACTGAAAGAAAAGCATTAAAATAACCTAGTAGCCAGTGTTGTAGTATCAGAGAATGGTCTTGGTCTTGAGACCAGTCTCTAGACTGAATGTCTTGTCTCAGTATTGGATTGGCTGGACTCAGGGTTTACCATTAGGCCCGGTCGAGACCAGCTCTGATCTGCTATTCCTCAACTTCATTAATGTGATAATAAGGAGAAGCACTTTCTAAAACATATCTACACCTGCAAAAACTCAGACTTCAGTCCATCTTATTTCTAGTCAGAAACACCTCTGAACAATTACTTTAGGCCTAATTTTAAAATAAATCCAGACTTGTCAGTGACATTCAAATGCGACGATTTATTTTTTACAAGACGTTAGTTTAACAAATTTGTTAAGGTCTAAGATTTTTGCACGCTGTGCTTTGAAAGAGTTGTAGACACCTTGTTTTTATCTGTCAAATTTATTAAAAAGAAAACTGAAAATAAAGAGAGAACGCTCTTTAACTGTTCAACCTTGTCATGGGGTTTTAAAAATGGATTTTTATGGCCTTGGTCCTGGTGTGTCTCGGTCTTGACTCAGTCTCAGCCCCCAAAAGTCTTGGGCATATAATTTTGTTCATGTGATGAATATCTTGTGAATCTTTTATCTTTGGATTTATTTCTAATTGCTACTCTAATTATAAAATAATCTGCAGACATCTTGCTCGGCTCTGCTTTTGCTACACCAGCGTCTAATGTCTGTGTTACTGCCTGCAGCAGTTTACTTTGTCTCAATTAAACCTATTTTAAACCAGGACCTGGTTGACCTCTGATCTGTGACCCTCGTTTAACTAACCCTCACGGTGAACTACAAGCAGACAAACACTCCCAGCTGCTGAGCTCTCAATGGAAGGGGAGGAGAGTCCATTCTGGAGCAGCGTCACACCAGACTCAGGATGCTTGGAGCACACTTGTCACAAGTCTCCTGAGACTGTTGTCTAATGTGCACGGGTGATGGACTATCTTTAAATGATTATCCTGCATGGTTGTGATTTAAACATCATCTCATAGTAATTCTCCAGTGAAGACTATGATTAATTTTAAAATCTTCAAGGAAAGAGGCATCTAATCAGCTCCAAATAAACACTAATCTTGTTGACATTTGTGAAATATTAAGCTCTTTTGTCTTTATTTCAGCGTCTGCTGGGAACGTCTCTGTGTGTAGACCAGATTATTTATGACGGTCTGACGCGTCGGCGTAAATCACAAATTGTGTTCGTAGAGAAAAGAGAGACGAATCACCTCACACTTCTCTTTTATTTCAATAATGATGCTGGTTTTTGGTGGGAAAAGATGGAGTTACAGATTAGTATGCAGCTTTTAGGTCATTATGGTCTGTGTGTTTGTTTAGTTGGTCTGTCTGTGATTGGATAATGACACACTGAGCTGTAGGGAGAGATAGAGATGAACAAAGGAGCAATTCACTCTCTGTGTACCCCAGTAATTATCTCTCCATGATTTATGCTCTCCGATGAACTGTAACCTTTGTCTGAATAAATGTAGGTTTACCAAAAATTCAGAAAATACTTCAGTGACACTTTAAATTTGATGTTTTGTGTTCTTACATGTTTCTTCTGATGAAATACACTTGGTTACAGTAACTGTGTGAAAAGCTGAGTATTTTCCCAAGGAAGAACCAATCAAAACATTGCGTGTCAGCGCCTGTGTCCACAGACGCCACTATACACCCTGGCAAACAGCAGCTATTGTTGCAAGGTTATGAAATTTGATGGCTGCCTTTCTCCGTATATTTAAAATGTTTGGTGCTTCTAATTTTTTCCTTTGTTGATGGAGATACCACCAACATGAATTCAACCAAGAAATCCTGTCCTGGCATCAGCAGCAGCTACAGACCCGGAAACTTTACCCTCAGAAAGATGAAGCAGGATGCTTTCTCCTCCAGGTTTTTGCACACCAGTCTGTTATTTCCAGAGATCTTTCTCAGAACTGTAATCTGATTATTTTTAAATCCCACTCTCAAACCTTACCCAGCGAGTCTGATGTGTTTTATTTAATTGTAGAATGTGGTGGATGGTTTTGTATTGGGAAGAGAAACAAGGAGTGAAGACGATTTTGTGGTTTGTTCACTCCTTCAAAATAAAATCAGTGGGTCCGTCCGTCCTCAAAGTCTGGTGTAAAAGGCTGCGTTCACACTGCAGCTTTAATGCTCTACTCTGATCTTTTGTCAGATCAGATGTTTTTGTTTGGCTGTTCACACAACGGTCAAATTCCAAAAGGTTAGAAATGAATCTGGTTTAGGACCACAAATGACAATGGCCTTCATTTCAGATTCAGCGTGACTTGTGCAGTTCACACTGAAAAAACAAACAAACAAAAAAACACTATGAGTTATAACCTTGCAAAGCAGATGGATACGCCCGTTTCCATGTTTCTCAGTGGTGAATCTGTCTTGCAAAGCTCCCGTCTGAACCGTAGAAATGGCAGGACCAATCAGCGTCAAGGGGCAGTGCTTTCAGGTGTGGCGGAGTCGTGACATAAGCAAGCAGCAACAAGAGGCTGGTGTAATTATTGTGGAAGACATTTGCACAGATGCCACTAAAGCGCCAGTTTTATCAGAACTTGACGAAATTTCTCCGTGAAAAGATGAACAGAGGCGCACACCATGTACGCAGTCAATCCGGGTTCGAATCCGGCCTGTGGCACTATTTCCTGCATGTCTCTTTCCTGTTTCTGACTCTATCCACTGTCCTATCTAATAAAGGCCAAAAAAAAAATCTTTAAAAAGATGAACAAAGAACAGAAGTGAGTTGTTTTCTTTTCAAAAACAACAAAAGCCGTGTACTGACATGTCTACAGTCACCATGGTTCGCATTATGCAGCTTTATATGGAGTTTACTCTTCGGTCGGGGCTACGACGTCACACGTTTTGTTGCTCTGATTGGCCTGTAAAGATGTGACAGAACCTTCATCCAATCACCCTCTGAGTTTTTTTTCAAAGGCTCTGCCCTTTCCCAAACACTGTCCATGAGTCGTGTATGAGCAGAAAAATCTGATTTTGGTCACTTTCAACTGCAGTATAAATATAGCAGGGTTGAAAACTAACCTCTTTGGCTACCTGCCACTGCGGCTGGTGGAATCTAAAATCTACTAGCCAATAAAATGTTTACAAGCCATTTTGTTTCGATGATCAATATAATGTAAATAGGTATAACACAATAACCCAGGCTTATAGTAGTTTGAGTTAAAGAATACTTATTAAATTGAAATTTTTCAGTGGTATTTTCGTTTTAGTCACATTTTAGTCATTACTATCCTTTTTAGTTTTAGTCTAGTTTTAGTCGACGGAAACTCAAAAACATTTTAGTCTAGTTCTAGTCTATAAAAATTCCTAACATTTAGTCTTTACTTTCAGTCCAAGCATTTATTTTCTTGCCTAAATCTGGTACTGAATCATGGTAGTGTGTTCTCTGCACCCTGCTAAACCTGGGGTCCCTGCTTTCTACAGCTGAGAGGCAGAATAGATACAGCTGCATTGTTTTTTTGACAGATTTACCCACAGGGGTGGTATGTTTTGTGTTCAGAAATACCACCAATGTTGAATGTCCGACGAAAACTACATTTTAGTCTAGTTTTAGTCATCTCGACGAAAACTACATTTTATTTTTGTTAGTATTAGTTTAGTTTTTGTGATGGAAAAAAAGGCTGTTGACAAACATTTTTAGTCATAGTTTTAGTCGACAAAGTTAACCATTTACAGCATAAAGCTTGTTGCACCCTCATACTGAGATTCATGCTACTATGGATTAATTGCTTTTGAACTAATTTGATTGTATTTAAAATGAACTGTCATAAATGTATCCAGACGTTTCTGGCTATGCAATCCCTGAAAGTCAATGCGAGCTGCTTGATTAAACCAGGGAGCATCTTTTTAGCTGCACCATCTCTGCCAGGTAAAACTGTATATCTATGTTGCAGTGTTGTGGAGTGTTCCTGACTGAGCCTTTTTTATTAATGAAATATAATCAGCATCTGTGTGCCTGAGAGCTGTATCCACTTGTAGATCACTCCTGTAATTGAAGTGAATTGTAATTGATTCCTGTTATTGAATTTCCCTTTGGGGATAAATGAAGTTCTTGTATTGTATTGTAATGTAATTGCACACACTGAAGTGCACTGACTCATGTTAATTTCCAGCATTTTTCTGCAGTTCACTGTAAACGTCAGCCCTCCTTCCACTCCTGATAGTTGGGATTCACTACCCCATAAACAACAGGGTATGCTTAATAATTGAATATGCTCAGTAAAAACATCCTACATCACAGCTTTCCATAAATGCTGACAAGGCAAACAGCCAATCATCGTTGAGGATTTTGGATATCTGTCTGGTCAGGATGAGAACGCCCCTCTGTGCTGATGGCTTATCTCCACATTCAGACACTAAAGAAGAGCGAACTGCAGGAAGCTGCCAAACTTTACAGAGGTGTCTGTGCTTGAAGATGACAAGATTGATATGCTTTTGAAGCCAGAACATCAGAGGAAGCTGATAGAGGAGAAAATAAATGCTGTTCATGCTTCCAGAATCATTTTTGTTATTCTTCAGGACATTAGAAATTGAGATATTATCACTTTTTTCCTGTCAATGAGTTAACATTTACATTTAGTCGTGAATAAAGCGTGTCAAAGAGTTTGTCTTGTCAAAATGTTTGTTTGCAGAATTAACACAGCAGCACGGCCTAGTGTCCAAACTAAGAAGGACACGCCTCATATTCCAACTGTACATCCATTTTCTTCACCACTTATCCTGTTTGGGGTCCCAGCTGTCATTGGGTGAGGGGTGGGGTATGTCCTGGACCAGGACAAGGCTGACATATAGAAAACATTCATGCTTACAGTCACACCTAAGGACAATTAAAAAACACCAGTTAACCTAACAAGAGTGAGTGTTGCAGAGAGCTGGAGTAACTTAACATGCACAGGGAGCTTCATGTTCTAATACAAGCTGTTTTTAATTTCATTTTGCCACTTACAAAAAGACTCTGGGTGGCAGTTAGCTCCCTTAAATCAAAACCTATGATGGCGTTTCATGCTTACTAAGCTCTTATGTTTATAAAATGTGCCTTATTTAAAAATCATTTACTCTGGAAGCAGAGTAGGTTTTAAACTGGTTACTGTCTGGGTTGGTGAGGGTGAAAGCAAATGTCAAAGTTAAGTTGCAGTCCCATGGGAAACACGACAAACCCTCCGTGAATGCGGCTGACACTTGTTAAGCTATGATTTAAAGCAGACAAATTCACATTCCCTTAAAAGTGATACAACATGTGCATGCACAGGCTGCTGAACCACCTGCTTTCTCTTCTTCTAACACACACGCATAAAGGAAAAGGACGCAGTTTTCAAACCCACACTGACATATATCAGACAACCATGCGGTGCAACAGTAGCTGGAGCAGCTGCGTGGGGTGCCATCACTGGTCATGTCTTCATACGTTTGATCCTTTCGGCCCGCAGCTTTACTGCTGTCAGAGAAAAAACAGCAAAACTGAGCTAATGTGTGTCTTTGTCCTCCATGGGAGGGGAGAGCCTTTCTTCTCCCCAAGTACAAATCGCAAGACTGAGGCTGCATTCTGTGGGGACACAGGGAGGCAATGCCTGAGAGAAAGATCCCAATCAGACATTGATCTGAACCAAACTAATCCCCCATTGGTGCCAATGTGACCTTAAAAAATCGGCTTAGAGCAGCTCGGTTAAACTGGACACGGTTTTCTATTTAAGTGGCCCCAGCACAGCCCACCCTAATTTTGCCACCCACAGACATTAGTAGAAGAGAATTAAGACACATACATTCATAACACTTTTCATTACAGCGAGGGGGGTGTGTGTGTGTGCGGCCCTCACACGGCGAAACAGCTCCACATAAGCCTGTGGGCCCGATGATGAGAGGAGATGGGATGATAACTCTGGTTTTATCTCTGAGCGTCTGCAAACATTTCTCTCTTTGTTCCAGTTTTCACTCAGAGATTTTCTTTCTTTCTTTTCACAAATATGGAAATAGAGGCCGGCTCTGTGTGCTGTCGGCTTCACAGACGGCTTTGGAAATTCTTCAACAATAAACAGCCAGAAATAATATTATTTGCCTCAATATGGCTCACATTAGGTACAAAATCAACCTCTGTTAAAATATTGTGTGACAGTTACAGTTTGATTTATGATTCTCAGGTCTTGTGTTATCAGCCAAGTTGGCTAATCGCTCAGTTTCCACTTAGCTTCTGCAGTTTCACAGCAGCACTCTGGTCCGTTTGTAGTGTGTATCAGAACGCCACTCTGCGTTACTCAAGACATGTGTGGAGTGTATTTACAGAGGAGCCAACTGCAAAAATGC